>NC_138873.1:77902392-78502392 GCF_965194805.1 Balaenoptera borealis
AGTGAAAAAATGAAACAATGCCATTTGCAGCACCATAGATGAGTCTAGAAGTAAACACGCAACTTGAAGTAAGTGAGAAAGCGAAAGACACATATCCTATCATATCACATATAGGTGTTACCTAAAAAATGATACAAACAAAGATATTTCCACAGAGAAACACTATCATAGATTCATTAAAAACACTTATGGTTCACCAAATGGAAAGGTGTGAGGATTGGATACATTACCATATTGAGGTTAACAGAGAGATACAAACACATGTGAAATATATAATCACCAAAGACCTACGCAATACCAAGAGAAGACTACTCAACATTGTGTCATAACCTACATGGGAAAAGGATCCGAAGAAGAATAGATATATGCATATGTGTGAAAGAACCACATCTTGCACACCTAGAACAAACAAAACATTGTAATCAAGTTTGCTGTGATAAGAAATAAAAATTAAGTTCAAAATACCAACAAGAAGTAATGAGACATAAACTTAAAGGGCTTTTTCCTCGCACATTCCATTCTAATTTACAACCTAGAACACCACTTCCAGTAAGGCTCTGTTGCCCTAGTAACCAGATTTGGTAAAGGAGAAATGCTGCCGCCTTGTGGCCGATTCCCGCAAGAGCAGCTTTTAACCCACAGCTAATGGTCACTTACCATTCACAAGGACTCAGGGCTGTAAAGGACACCTGCCCTCAAAATTGTGCTGAGGTAGGGAATGGATACAAAAAATTCAAAACAGGCCAAATTTTCAAGAAGATAGTATGAAGAGGTAAGTTTTACTCACTCTCTTTTTAAAGAAAGGAAAATGGATAAAAGCTCCACCTCAGGAAGTATTAGACTCATGCAATCTAATCTACAAAAAGTTTTCAACTCACACCAGTCGACTGACCATTGGCAAAAAGTCTACAAACAATAAATGCTGAAGAGGTTTTAGAGAACTGTGTACCCTCTAGCTGCTGGTGAGATGCAAAAGGGTTAAACGCTAATAATGAGAACAGAAAGGAGCTGCGTTGAAAAGGAAAAATTGAGGTACCATTCAATCCAGCAGACGCACCAATGGGCCTCTCACCTGAGAAGACCAGAATGAAGAAGACCCGGGCTGCAAAAGCTGCACTGCAGCCTTATTCACCATAGCCAAGACAGTGAAGCAACCAAAATGTCCATCAACAGATGAAAGGATAAAGAAGAAGTGGTCCATGTACACAATGAATACTAGCCATGGAAAACAATGAAACACTGCTCTTTGAGGCACCACAGATGACCTTGGAGATAATCACAGAACATGAGGTAAGTCGGAAAGCAAAAGTCCTATAGCCTATGATATCACTTATAAGCGTTATCTAATAACTGACACAAATGAACATATTTCCACAGAGAAAGTCAATCACAGACTTATTAAAAAAAACTATGCTTATCTAAAAGGAAAGGTGGGGGGAATGGATAAATGAAGATTAGCGTTACCATATGTATACAAATACATATTATATACATATATCAAAAAGACCGACCATATAGCAAGGAAGGTTTAGGGAACACTCTGTAATAATTTACAGGGGAAGAGGATCTCTACATAAATAGGTATATAGAATATGTAGATGAACCAGAGTGTGTACACCTTGGACAAGCAACATTCTAACCATTACCCCAATTGAAAAAATTAAAACAACGAACTAGGAGTAATGAGACATAAACTTATGGGTGGTTTTCCTGGCACATTCCATTCAAATTTACAACCTAGGCAAACGACTTCCAGAACGGCTGTGCTGCCCTAGTACCCAGATTTGGGAATGGAGAAATGCTGCATCCTTGTGGCCGTTTCCCACCACAGCAGCTTTAAACCCACTGCAAAAGGTCACTAAATATTCACCAATTGCAGGTCTGTAAATGACACCCGCCCTCCAAAAAATACTGAGGTCGAAAATCGACCAAAAAATTCTAGAGTGCAACCTTCCAAAAAGAAAATTTGAAGAGGTATATTATACTCACACTTTTGTTCTTTTTTCTTTTAACAGAAAAGAAAAAGGCGTGGAAAAATGATGAATTGTAGGAATTTTTACAGACATGTAAACCCAAATTACAAACACCTATCAGCTCACACCAGTCAGAATGGCCATCAACAAAAATGCTGCAAACAAGAAATGCTGACGTGATTCTGGAGAAGTGCGTACCCTCGATTCTAAGGGGGACGTGGTAAGAGCCACTAATGAGAGCACAATTGAGGTGCCTTGAAAAGGTAAACGTTGAGCTACCATACCAGTCAATCAATCATAACCACTGCTGGGTCTATCACTTGAGAAAATGAAAATCACAAATCACAGGCTGGCAATCCTGCCCTCCAGCAATATTTACCATAGGCAACACTTGGAAGCAAGGAAAATGTCCATCAACAGAGGAATGCACCAAGAAGAAGTGGTCCATGTACACAATGGAATATTAGCCATGGAAAACACTGAAGCGCTGCTCTTTGAGGCACCACAGATGAGCCTGGAGATAATCACAAAACATGAAGTAGGTCGGAAAGCAAAAGACCTATAGCCTATATAATCACTTATGGCCTTATCTAATAACTGACACAGATGAACATATTTCCAAAGAGAAAGACACTCACAGGCTTAGAAAACAAAACAAACTATGCTCATCTAAAAGGAAAGGAGGGGGGAAATTGAGAAATGAGGATTAGTGTTACTATACATATACAAATACATATTATATACATGTATCAAAAAGACCGAACATATAGCAAGGGAGGTCGATGGAACACTGTAATATTTTACATGGGAAGAGGATCTGTACATTAATAGACATACATAATGTACAAATGGACCAGATGGTGTACACCTAGGACAAACAATATTCTAAACTTTACCCAGATTAAAAAAATTTTAAAAACCAAGAAGAAGTATTGAGACATAAACTTATGGGGATTTCTCCTGGCAAATTCCATTCTAATTTATAACCTAGGACAATGACTTCCAGAAAGGCTCTGCTGCCCTAGTACCCAGATTGGGGAATGGAGAAAAGCTACCTCCTTGTGGACGTTTCCCACAACAGCAGCTTTGAACCCACTGCAAAAGGTCACTAAATTTTCACCAACTTGCAGTTCTGTCAATGACACCTGCCCTCCAAAAAATTTCTGGGGTCAAAAATCGACCAAAAAATTCAAAAGAGGGCAACCTTCGAAGAAGTCAATTTCAAGAGCTCTATTGTACTTACGTTTTTTTCTTTTAAGAGAAAAGAAAAAGGCGTAGGAATATGATGAATTTAAAAATTTTAATGTCATGCATACCCATATTACAAAAACCTATCAGCTCACAGCAATCAGAATGGCCATTAGGAAAAATGCTGCCAAAAATAAACGGTGAAGGGAGTGTGGAGAAATGCGTACCCTCGGTTGTAAAGGGGGGCATGTAAAGAGCCACTAATGAAAACACAACGTAGGTGCTTTGAAAAGGGAAACATTGAGCTACCAGTCAATCAATCACAACCACTGCTTGGCCTATCACCTGAGAAAATGAGAATCAAAAATCACAGGCTGGCAAACCTGTACGCCAGCAATATTTACCATAGCCAGCACTTGGAAGCAATGAAAATGTCCATCAACCGAGGAATGCACCAAGAAGAAGTGGTCCACGTACACAATGGAATATTACTCTAATAATAAATATAAATTAAATTAAAAACAAACAAAAGCAAGGAGACATCAACATTTGTGGGTTTATCCGGGCACATTGCACTCTAATTTATAACCGAAGAACACCACTGGCCGGTAGGTCTGTTTCCCTAGTACCAGCATGGGGAACGTAGAAAGGCTGCCGCTCTCTGGCCATTACCTGCAAAAGCAGGTTTAAAGCCTGAGCTAATGGTCACTTCATATGAACAAGTACTTCAGGGCTGTATATGAAACCTGCCGTCAAAATGTCTTGAAGGAGATAATGGCCAAAATATTTCAAATGGTGACACATACTTTAAGAAAACACTTTGAAGAAATAAGCTCTAATCACAGCTGGAAAAATTAAAAGGACATGTCTTAAAGCTCAATTTCAACGCATTATGAGACACATGCAAATTCAACCACAAAGAGGTATCAGCTCACACCACTCAGAATAACCATCAGCAAAAACTACAAAGAATAAATGCTGAAGGTGCTGGGAAGAAATACATACCCTCCACTTTAAGTGGGACGTAACCTGGAAAGAGCCACTAAGGAGAACAGAATAGAGGTGCCTTTAAAAGGTAACCATTGAGCTACCATATGATCTAGCAGACCTATGCCTAGACCTATAAACTAAGAAGAGAGAATTGGAAGGACACAGGCACGCAAATCTACATTGCGTAGTATTACAATAGCCAAGATATGGAAGTAACCAAAAAGTCCACCGACAGATGGGTGGACAAAGAAGAACTGCTACCTGTACAGATGGAATAGGAGCTAGTGAAAAAATGAAACAATGCCATTTGCAGCACCATAGATGAGTCTAGAAGTAAACACGCAACTTGAAGTAAGTGAGAAAGCGAAAGACACATATCCTATCATATCACATATAGGTGTTACCTAAAAAATGATACAAACAAAGATATTTCCACAGAGAAACACTATCATAGATTCATTAAAAACACTTATGGTTCACCAAATGGAAAGGTGTGAGGATTGGATACATTACCATATTGAGGTTAACAGAGAGATACAAACACATGTGAAATATATAATCACCAAAGACCTACGCAATACCAAGAGAAGACTACTCAACATTGTGTCATAACCTACATGGGAAAAGGATCCGAAGAAGAATAGATATATGCATATGTGTGAAAGAACCACATCTTGCACACCTAGAACAAACAAAACATTGTAATCAAGTTTGCTGTGATAAGAAATAAAAATTAAGTTCAAAATACCAACAAGAAGTAATGAGACATAAACTTAAAGGGCTTTTTCCTCGCACATTCCATTCTAATTTACAACCTAGAACACCACTTCCAGTAAGGCTCTGTTGCCCTAGTAACCAGATTTGGTAAAGGAGAAATGCTGCCGCCTTGTGGCCGATTCCCACAAGAGCAGCTTTTAACCCACAGCTAATGGTCACTTACCATTCACAAGGACTCAGGGCTGTAAAGGACACCTGCCCTCAAAATTGTGCTGAGGTAGGGAATGGATACAAAAAATTCAAAACAGGCCAAATTTTCAAGAAGATAGTATGAAGAGGTAAGTTTTACTCACTCTCTTTTTAAAGAAAGGAAAATGGATAAAAGCTCCACCTCAGGAAGTATTAGACTCATGCAATCTAATCTACAAAAAGTTTTCAACTCACACCAGTCGACTGACCATTGGCAAAAAGTCTACAAACAATAAATGCTGAAGAGGTTTTAGAGAACTGTGTACCCTCTAGCTGCTGGTGAGATGCAAAAGGGTTAAACGCTAATAATGAGAACAGAAAGGAGCTGCGTTGAAAAGGAAAAATTGAGGTACCATTCAATCCAGCAGACGCACCAATGGGCCTCTCACCTGAGAAGACCAGAATGAAGAAGACCCGGGCTGCAAAAGCTGCACTGCAGCCTTATTCACCATAGCCAAGACAGTGAAGCAACCAAAATGTCCATCAACAGATGAAAGGATAAAGAAGAAGTGGTCCATGTACACAATGAATACTAGCCATGGAAAACAATGAAACACTGCTCTTTGAGGCACCACAGATGACCTTGGAGATAATCACAGAACATGAGGTAAGTCGGAAAGCAAAAGTCCTATAGCCTATGATATCACTTATAAGCGTTATCTAATAACTGACACAAATGAACATATTTCCACAGAGAAAGTCAATCACAGACTTATTAAAAAAAAACTATGCTTATCTAAAAGGAAAGGTGGGGGGAATGGATAAATGAAGATTAGCGTTACCATATGTATACAAATACATATTATATACATATATCAAAAAGACCGACCATATAGCAAGGAAGGTTTAGGGAACACTCTGTAATAATTTACAGGGGAAGAGGATCTCTACATAAATAGGTATATAGAATATGTAGATGAACCAGAGTGTGTACACCTTGGACAAGCAACATTCTAACCATTACCCCAATTGAAAAAATTAAAACAACGAACTAGGAGTAATGAGACATAAACTTATGGGTGGTTTTCCTGGCACATTCCATTCAAATTTACAACCTAGGCAAACGACTTCCAGAACGGCTGTGCTGCCCTAGTACCCAGATTTGGGAATGGAGAAATGCTGCATCCTTGTGGCCGTTTCCCACCACAGCAGCTTTAAACCCACTGCAAAAGGTCACTAAATATTCACCAATTGCAGGTCTGTAAATGACACCCGCCCTCCAAAAAATACTGAGGTCGAAAATCGACCAAAAAATTCTAGAGTGCAACCTTCCAAAAAGAAAATTTGAAGAGGTATATTATACTCACACTTTTGTTCTTTTTTCTTTTAACAGAAAAGAAAAAGGCGTGGAAAAATGATGAATTGTAGGAATTTTTACAGACATGTAAACCCAAATTACAAACACCTATCAGCTCACACCAGTCAGAATGGCCATCAACAAAAATGCTGCAAACAAGAAATGCTGACGTGATTCTGGAGAAGTGCGTACCCTCGATTCTAAGGGGGACGTGGTAAGAGCCACTAATGAGAGCACAATTGAGGTGCCTTGAAAAGGTAAACGTTGAGCTACCATACCAGTCAATCAATCATAACCACTGCTGGGTCTATCACTTGAGAAAATGAAAATCACAAATCACAGGCTGGCAATCCTGCCCTCCAGCAATATTTACCATAGGCAACACTTGGAAGCAAGGAAAATGTCCATCAACAGAGGAATGCACCAAGAAGAAGTGGTCCATGTACACAATGGAATATTAGCCATGGAAAACACTGAAGCGCTGCTCTTTGAGGCACCACAGATGAGCCTGGAGATAATCACAAAACATGAAGTAGGTCGGAAAGCAAAAGACCTATAGCCTATATAATCACTTATGGCCTTATCTAATAACTGACACAGATGAACATATTTCCAAAGAGAAAGACACTCACAGGCTTAGAAAACAAAACAAACTATGCTCATCTAAAAGGAAAGGAGGGGGGAAATTGAGAAATGAGGATTAGTGTTACTATACATATACAAATACATATTATATACATGTATCAAAAAGACCGAACATATAGCAAGGGAGGTCGATGGAACACTGTAATATTTTACATGGGAAGAGGATCTGTACATTAATAGACATACATAATGTACAAATGGACCAGATGGTGTACACCTAGGACAAACAATATTCTAAACTTTACCCAGATTAAAAAAATTTTAAAAACCAAGAAGAAGTATTGAGACATAAACTTATGGGGATTTCTCCTGGCAAATTCCATTCTAATTTATAACCTAGGACAATGACTTCCAGAAAGGCTCTGCTGCCCTAGTACCCAGATTGGGGAATGGAGAAAAGCTACCTCCTTGTGGACGTTTCCCACAACAGCAGCTTTGAACCCACTGCAAAAGGTCACTAAATTTTCACCAACTTGCAGTTCTGTCAATGACACCTGCCCTCCAAAAAATTTCTGGGGTCAAAAATCGACCAAAAAATTCAAAAGAGGGCAACCTTCGAAGAAGTCAATTTCAAGAGCTCTATTGTACTTACGTTTTTTTCTTTTAAGAGAAAAGAAAAAGGCGTAGGAATATGATGAATTTAAAAATTTTAATGTCATGCATACCCATATTACAAAAACCTATCAGCTCACAGCAATCAGAATGGCCATTAGGAAAAATGCTGCCAAAAATAAACGGTGAAGGGAGTGTGGAGAAATGCGTACCCTCGGTTGTAAAGGGGGGCATGTAAAGAGCCACTAATGAAAACACAACGTAGGTGCTTTGAAAAGGGAAACATTGAGCTACCAGTCAATCAATCACAACCACTGCTTGGCCTATCACCTGAGAAAATGAGAATCAAAAATCACAGGCTGGCAAACCTGTACGCCAGCAATATTTACCATAGCCAGCACTTGGAAGCAATGAAAATGTCCATCAACCGAGGAATGCACCAAGAAGAAGTGGTCCACGTACACAATGGAATATTACTCTAATAATAAATATAAATTAAATTAAAAACAAACAAAAGCAAGGAGACATCAACATTTGTGGGTTTATCCGGGCACATTGCACTCTAATTTATAACCGAAGAACACCACTGGCCGGTAGGTCTGTTTCCCTAGTACCAGCATGGGGAACGTAGAAAGGCTGCCGCTCTCTGGCCATTACCTGCAAAAGCAGGTTTAAAGCCTGAGCTAATGGTCACTTCATATGAACAAGTACTTCAGGGCTGTATATGAAACCTGCCGTCAAAATGTCTTGAAGGAGATAATGGCCAAAATATTTCAAATGGTGACACATACTTTAAGAAAACACTTTGAAGAAATAAGCTCTAATCACAGCTGGAAAAATTAAAAGGACATGTCTTAAAGCTCAATTTCAACGCATTATGAGACACATGCAAATTCAACCACAAAGAGGTATCAGCTCACACCACTCAGAATAACCATCAGCAAAAACTACAAAGAATAAATGCTGAAGGTGCTGGGAAGAAATACATACCCTCCACTTTAAGTGGGACGTAACCTGGAAAGAGCCACTAAGGAGAACAGAATAGAGGTGCCTTTTAAAGGTAACCATTGAGCTACCATATGATCTAGCAGACCTATGCCTAGACCTATAAACTAAGAAGAGAGAATTGGAAGGACACAGGCACGCAAATCTACATTGCGTAGTATTACAATAGCCAAGATATGGAAGTAACCAAAAAGTCCACCGACAGATGGGTGGACAAAGAAGAACTGCTACCTGTACAGATGGAATAGGAGCTAGTGAAAAAATGAAACAATGCCATTTGCAGCACCATAGATGAGTCTAGAAGTAAACACGCAACTTGAAGTAAGTGAGAAAGCGAAAGACACATATCCTATCATATCACATATAGGTGTTACCTAAAAAATGATACAAACAAAGATATTTCCACAGAGAAACACTATCATAGATTCATTAAAAACACTTATGGTTCACCAAATGGAAAGGTGTGAGGATTGGATACATTACCATATTGAGGTTAACAGAGAGATACAAACACATGTGAAATATATAATCACCAAAGACCTACGCAATACCAAGAGAAGACTACTCAACATTGTGTCATAACCTACATGGGAAAAGGATCCGAAGAAGAATAGATATATGCATATGTGTGAAAGAACCACATCTTGCACACCTAGAACAAACAAAACATTGTAATCAAGTTTGCTGTGATAAGAAATAAAAATTAAGTTCAAAATACCAACAAGAAGTAATGAGACATAAACTTAAAGGGCTTTTTCCTCGCACATTCCATTCTAATTTACAACCTAGAACACCACTTCCAGTAAGGCTCTGTTGCCCTAGTAACCAGATTTGGTAAAGGAGAAATGCTGCCGCCTTGTGGCCGATTCCCGCAAGAGCAGCTTTTAACCCACAGCTAATGGTCACTTACCATTCACAAGGACTCAGGGCTGTAAAGGACACCTGCCCTCAAAATTGTGCTGAGGTAGGGAATGGATACAAAAAATTCAAAACAGGCCAAATTTTCAAGAAGATAGTATGAAGAGGTAAGTTTTACTCACTCTCTTTTTAAAGAAAGGAAAATGGATAAAAGCTCCACCTCAGGAAGTATTAGACTCATGCAATCTAATCTACAAAAAGTTTTCAACTCACACCAGTCGACTGACCATTGGCAAAAAGTCTACAAACAATAAATGCTGAAGAGGTTTTAGAGAACTGTGTACCCTCTAGCTGCTGGTGAGATGCAAAAGGGTTAAACGCTAATAATGAGAACAGAAAGGAGCTGCGTTGAAAAGGAAAAATTGAGGTACCATTCAATCCAGCAGACGCACCAATGGGCCTCTCACCTGAGAAGACCAGAATGAAGAAGACCCGGGCTGCAAAAGCTGCACTGCAGCCTTATTCACCATAGCCAAGACAGTGAAGCAACCAAAATGTCCATCAACAGATGAAAGGATAAAGAAGAAGTGGTCCATGTACACAATGAATACTAGCCATGGAAAACAATGAAACACTGCTCTTTGAGGCACCACAGATGACCTTGGAGATAATCACAGAACATGAGGTAAGTCGGAAAGCAAAAGTCCTATAGCCTATGATATCACTTATAAGCGTTATCTAATAACTGACACAAATGAACATATTTCCACAGAGAAAGTCAATCACAGACTTATTAAAAAAAAACTATGCTTATCTAAAAGGAAAGGTGGGGGGAATGGATAAATGAAGATTAGCGTTACCATATGTATACAAATACATATTATATACATATATCAAAAAGACCGACCATATAGCAAGGAAGGTTTAGGGAACACTCTGTAATAATTTACAGGGGAAGAGGATCTCTACATAAATAGGTATATAGAATATGTAGATGAACCAGAGTGTGTACACCTTGGACAAGCAACATTCTAACCATTACCCCAATTGAAAAAATTAAAACAACGAACTAGGAGTAATGAGACATAAACTTATGGGGGGTTTTCCTGGCACATTCCATTCAAATTTACAACCTAGGCAAACGACTTCCAGAACGGCTGTGCTGCCCTAGTACCCAGATTTGGGAATGGAGAAATGCTGCATCCTTGTGGCCGTTTCCCACCACAGCAGCTTTAAACCCACTGCAAAAGGTCACTAAATATTCACCAATTGCAGGTCTGTAAATGACACCCGCCCTCCAAAAAATACTGAGGTCGAAAATCGACCAAAAAATTCTAGAGTGCAACCTTCCAAAAAGAAAATTTGAAGAGGTATATTATACTCACACTTTTGTTCTTTTTTCTTTTAACAGAAAAGAAAAAGGCGTGGAAAAATGATGAATTGTAGGAATTTTTACAGACATGTAAACCCAAATTACAAACACCTATCAGCTCACACCAGTCAGAATGGCCATCAACAAAAATGCTGCAAACAAGAAATGCTGACGTGATTCTGGAGAAGTGCGTACCCTCGATTCTAAGGGGGACGTGGTAAGAGCCACTAATGAGAGCACAATTGAGGTGCCTTGAAAAGGTAAACGTTGAGCTACCATACCAGTCAATCAATCATAACCACTGCTGGGTCTATCACTTGAGAAAATGAAAATCACAAATCACAGGCTGGCAATCCTGCCCTCCAGCAATATTTACCATAGGCAACACTTGGAAGCAAGGAAAATGTCCATCAACAGAGGAATGCACCAAGAAGAAGTGGTCCATGTACACAATGGAATATTAGCCATGGAAAACACTGAAGCGCTGCTCTTTGAGGCACCACAGATGAGCCTGGAGATAATCACAAAACATGAAGTAGGTCGGAAAGCAAAAGACCTATAGCCTATATAATCACTTATGGCCTTATCTAATAACTGACACAGATGAACATATTTCCAAAGAGAAAGACACTCACAGGCTTAGAAAACAAAACAAACTATGCTCATCTAAAAGGAAAGGAGGGGGGAAATTGAGAAATGAGGATTAGTGTTACTATACATATACAAATACATATTATATACATGTATCAAAAAGACCGAACATATAGCAAGGGAGGTCGATGGAACACTGTAATATTTTACATGGGAAGAGGATCTGTACATTAATAGACATACATAATGTACAAATGGACCAGATGGTGTACACCTAGGACAAACAATATTCTAAACTTTACCCAGATTAAAAAAATTTTAAAAACCAAGAAGAAGTATTGAGACATAAACTTATGGGGATTTCTCCTGGCAAATTCCATTCTAATTTATAACCTAGGACAATGACTTCCAGAAAGGCTCTGCTGCCCTAGTACCCAGATTGGGGAATGGAGAAAAGCTACCTCCTTGTGGACGTTTCCCACAACAGCAGCTTTGAACCCACTGCAAAAGGTCACTAAATTTTCACCAACTTGCAGTTCTGTCAATGACACCTGCCCTCCAAAAAATTTCTGGGGTCAAAAATCGACCAAAAAATTCAAAAGAGGGCAACCTTCGAAGAAGTCAATTTCAAGAGCTCTATTGTACTTACGTTTTTTTCTTTTAAGAGAAAAGAAAAAGGCGTAGGAATATGATGAATTTAAAAATTTTAATGTCATGCATACCCATATTACAAAAACCTATCAGCTCACAGCAATCAGAATGGCCATTAGGAAAAATGCTGCCAAAAATAAACGGTGAAGGGAGTGTGGAGAAATGCGTACCCTCGGTTGTAAAGGGGGGCATGTAAAGAGCCAGTAATGAAAACACAACGTAGGTGCTTTGAAAAGGGAAACATTGAGCTACTAGTCAATCAATCACAACCACTGCTTGGCCTATCACCTGAGAAAATGAGAATCAAAAATCACAGGCTGGCAAACCTGTACGCCAGCAATATTTACCATAGCCAGCACTTGGAAGCAATGAAAATGTCCATCAATCGAGGAAGGCACCAAGAAGAAGTGGTCCACGTACACAATGGAATATTACTCTAATAATAAATATAAATTAAATTAAAAACAAACAAAAGCAAGGAGACATCAACATTTGTGGGTTTATCCGGGCACATTGCACTCTAATTTATAACCGAAGAACACCACTGGCCGGTAGGTCTGTTTCCCTAGTACCAGCATGGGGAACGTAGAAAGGCTGCCGCTCTCTGGCCATTACCTGCAAAAGCAGGTTTAAAGCCTGAGCTAATGGTCACTTCATATGAACAAGTACTTCAGGGCTGTAAATGAAACCTGCCCTCAAAATGTCTTGAGGGAGATAATGGCCAAACTATTTCAAATGGTGACACATACTTTAAGAAAACACTTTGAAGAAATAAGCTCTAATCACAGCTGGAAAAATTAAAAGGACATGTCTTAAAGCTCAATTTCAACGCATTATGAGACACATGCAAATTCAACCACAAAGAGGTATCAGCTCACACCACTCAGAATAACCATCAGCAAAAACTACAAAGAATAAATGCTGAAGGTGCTGGGAAGAAATACATACCCTCCACTTTAAGTGGGACGTAACCTGGAAAGAGCCACTAAGGAGAACAGAATAGAGGTGCCTATAAAAGGTAACCATTGAGCTACCATATGATCTAGCAGACCTATGCCTAGACCTATAAACTAAGAAGAGAGAATTGGAAGGACACAGGCACGCAAATCTACATTGCATATTATTACAATAGCCAAGATATGGAAGTAACCAAAAAGTCCACCGACAGATGGGTGGACAAGGAAGAACTGCTACCTGTACAGATGGAATAGGAGCTAGTGAAAAAATGAAACAATGCCATTTGCAGCACCATAGATGAGTCTAGAAGTAATCACGCAACTTGGAGTGAGAAAGCGAAAGACACATATCCTATCATATCACATATAGGTGTTACCTAAAAAATGATACAAACAAAGATATTTCCACAGAGAAACACTATCATAGATTCATTAAAAACACTTATGGTTCACCAAATGGAAAGGTGTGAGGATTGGATACATTACCATATTGAGGTTAACAGAGAGATACAAACACATGTGAAATATATAATCACCAAAGACCTACGCAATACCAAGAGAAGACTACTCAACATTGTGTCATAACCTACATGGGAAAAGGATCCGAAGAAGAATAGATATATGCATATGTGTGAAAGAACCACATCTTGCACACCTAGAACAAACAAAACATTGTAATCAAGTTTGCTGTGATAAGAAATAAAAATTAAGTTCAAAATACCAACAAGAAGTAATGAGACATAAACTTAAAGGGCTTTTTCCTCGCACATTCCATTCTAATTTACAACCTAGAACACCACTTCCAGTAAGGCTCTGTTGCCCTAGTAACCAGATTTGGTAAAGGAGAAATGCTGCCGCCTTGTGGCCGATTCCCGCAAGAGCAGCTTTTAACCCACAGCTAATGGTCACTTACCATTCACAAGGACTCAGGGCTGTAAAGGACACCTGCCCTCAAAATTGTGCTGAGGTAGGGAATGGATACAAAAAATTCAAAACAGGCCAAATTTTCAAGAAGATAGTATGAAGAGGTAAGTTTTACTCACTCTCTTTTTAAAGAAAGGAAAATGGATAAAAGCTCCACCTCAGGAAGTATTAGACTCATGCAATCTAATCTACAAAAAGTTTTCAACTCACACCAGTCGACTGACCATTGGCAAAAAGTCTACAAACAATAAATGCTGAAGAGGTTTTAGAGAACTGTGTACCCTCTAGCTGCTGGTGAGATGCAAAAGGGTTAAACGCTAATAATGAGAACAGAAAGGAGCTGCGTTGAAAAGGAAAAATTGAGGTACCATTCAATCCAGCAGGCGCACCAATGGGCCTCTCACCTGAGAAGACCAGAATGAAGAAGACCCGGGCTGCAAAAGCTGCACTGCAGCCTTATTCACCATAGCCAAGACAGTGAAGCAACCAAAATGTCCATCAACAGATGAAAGGATAAAGAAGAAGTGGTCCATGTACACAGTGAATACTAGCCATAGAAAAGAATGAAACACTGCTCTTTGAGGCACCATAGATGACCTTGGAGATAATCACAGAACATGAGGTAAGTCGGAAAGCAAAAGTCCTATATCCTATGATATCACTTATAGGCGTTATCTAATAACTGACACAAATGAACATATTTCCACAGAGAAAGTCAATCACAGACTTATTAAAAAAAAACTATGCTTATCTAAAAGGAAAGGTGGGGGGAATGGATAAATGAAGATTAGCGTTACCATAGGTATACAAATACATATTATATACATATATCAAAAAGACCGACCATATAGCAAGGAAGGTTTAGGGAACACTCTGTAATAATTTACAGGGGAAGAGGATCTCTACATAAATAGGTATATAGAATATGTAGATGAACCAGAGTGTGTACACCTTGGACAAGCAACATTCTAACCATTACCCCAATTGAAAAAATTAAAACAACGAACTAGGAGTAATGAGACATAAACATATGGGGGGTTTTCCTGGCACATTCCATTCAAATTTACAACCTAGGCAAACGACTTCCAGAACGGCTGTGCTGCCCTAGTACCCAGATTTGGGAATGGAGAAATGCTGCATCCTTGTGGCCGTTTCCCACCACAGCAGCTTTAAACCCACTGCAAAAGGTCACTAAATATTCACCAATTGCAGGTCTGTAAATGACACCCGCCCTCCAAAAAATACTGAGGTCGAAAATCGACCAAAAAATTCTAGAGTGCAACCTTCCAAAAAGAAAATTTGAAGAGGTATATTATACTCACACTTTTGTTCTTTTTTCTTTTAACAGAAAAGAAAAAGGCGTGGAAAAATGATGAATTGTAGGAATTTTTACAGACATGTAAACCCAAATTACAAACACCTATCAGCTCACACCAGTCAGAATGGCCATCAACAAAAATGCTGCAAACAAGAAATGCTGACGTGATTGTGGAGAAGTGCGTACCCTCGATTCTAAGGGGGACGTGGTAAGAGCCACTAATGAGAGCACAATTGAGGTGCCTTGAAAAGGTAAACGTTGAGCTACCATACCAGTCAATCAATCATAACCACTGCTGGGTCTATCACCTGAGAAAAGGAAAATCAAAAATCACAGGCTGGCAATCCTGCCCTCCAGCAATATTTACCATAGGCAACACTTGGAAGCAAGGAAAATGTCCATCAACAGAGGAGTGCACCAAGAAGAAGTGGTCCATGTACACAATGGAATATTAGCCATGGAAAACACTGAAGCGCTGCTCTTTGAGGCACCACAGATGAGCCTGGAGATAATCACAAAACATGAAGTAGGTCGGAAAGCAAAAGACCTATAGCCTATATAATCACTTATGGCATTATCTAATAACTGACACAGATGAACATATTTCCAAAGAGAAAGACACTCACAGGCTTAGAAAACAAAACAAACTATGCTCATCTAAAAGGAAAGGAGGGGGGAAATTGAGAAATGAGGATTAGTGTTACTATACATATACAAATACATATTATATACATGTATCAAAAAGACCGAACATATAGCAAGGGAGGTCGATGGAACACTGTAATATTTTACATGGGAAGAGGATCTGTACATTAATAGACATACATAATGTACAAATGGACCAGATGGTGTACACTTAGGACAAACAATATTCTAAACTTTACCCAGATTAAAAAAATTTTAAAAACCAAGAAGAAGTAATGAGACATAAACTTATGGGGATTTCTCCTGGCAAATTCCATTCTAATTTATAACCTAGGACAATGACTTCCAGAAAGGCTCTGCTGCCCTAGTACCCAGATTGGGGAATGGAGAAAAGCTACCTCCTTGTGGACGTTTCCCACAACAGCAGCTTTGAACCCACTGCAAAAGGTCACTAAATTTTCACCAACTTGCAGTTCTGTCAATGACACCTGCCCTCCAAAAAATTTCTGGGGTCAAAAATCGACCAAAAAATTCAAAAGAGGGCAACCTTCGAAGAAGTCAATTTCAAGAGCTCTATTGTACTTACGTTTTTTTCTTTTAAGAGAAAAGAAAAAGGCGTAGGAATATGATGAATTTTAAAAATTTTAATGTCATGCATACCCATATTACAAAAACCTATCAGCTCACAGCAATCAGAATGGCCATTAGGAAAAATGCTGCCAAAAATAAACGGTGAAGGGAGTGTGGAGAAATGCGTACCCTCGGTTGTAAGGGGGGGCATGTAAAGAGCCAGTAATGAAAACACAACGTAGGTGCTTTGAAAAGGGAAACATTGAGCTACTAGTCAATCAATCACAACCACTGCTTGGCCTATCACCTGAGAAAATGAGAATCAAAAATCACAGGCTGGCAAACCTGTACGCCAGCAATATTTACCATAGCCAGCACTTGGAAGCAATGAAAATGTCCATCAACCGAGGAAGGCACCAAGAAGAAGTGGTCCACGTACACAATGGAATATTACTCTAATAATAAATATAAATTAAATTAAAAACAAACAAAAGCAAGGAGACATCAACATTTGTGGGTTTATCCGGGCACATTGCACTCTAATTTATAACCGAAGAACACCACTGGCCGGTAGGTCTGTTTCCCTAGTACCAGCATGGGGAACGTAGAAAGGCTGCCGCTCTCTGGCCATTACCTGCAAAAGCAGGTTTAAAGCCTGAGCTAATGGTCACTTCATATGAACAAGTACTTCAGGGCTGTATATGAAACCTGCCGTCAAAATGTCTTGAAGGAGATAATGGCCAAAATATTTCAAATGGTGACACATACTTTAAGAAAACACTTTGAAGAAATAAGCTCTAATCACAGCTGGAAAAATTAAAAGGACATGTCTTAAAGCTCAATTTCAACGCATTATGAGACACATGCAAATTCAACCACAAAGAGGTATCAGCTCACACCACTCAGAATAACCATCAGCAAAAACTACAAAGAATAAATGCTGAAGGTGCTGGGAAGAAATACATACCCTCCACTTTAAGTGGGACGTAACCTGGAAAGAGCCACTAAGGAGAACAGAATAGAGGTGCCTTTAAAAGGTAACCATTGAGCTACCATATGATCTAGCAGACCTATGCCTAGACCTATAAACTAAGAAGAGAGAATTGGAAGGACACAGGCACGCAAATCTACATTGCGTAGTATTACAATAGCCAAGATATGGAAGTAACCAAAAAGTCCACCGACAGATGGGTGGACAAAGAAGAACTGCTACCTGTACAGATGGAATAGGAGCTAGTGAAAAAATGAAACAATGCCATTTGCAGCACCATAGATGAGTCTAGAAGTAAACACGCAACTTGAAGTAAGTGAGAAAGCGAAAGACACATATCCTATCATATCACATATAGGTGTTACCTAAAAAATGATACAAACAAAGATATTTCCACAGAGAAACACTATCATAGATTCATTAAAAACACTTATGGTTCACCAAATGGAAAGGTGTGAGGATTGGATACATTACCATATTGAGGTTAACAGAGAGATACAAACACATGTGAAATATATAATCACCAAAGACCTACGCAATACCAAGAGAAGACTACTCAACATTGTGTCATAACCTACATGGGAAAAGGATCCGAAGAAGAATAGATATATGCATATGTGTGAAAGAACCACATCTTGCACACCTAGAACAAACAAAACATTGTAATCAAGTTTGCTGTGATAAGAAATAAAAATTAAGTTCAAAATACCAACAAGAAGTAATGAGACATAAACTTAAAGGGCTTTTTCCTCGCACATTCCATTCTAATTTACAACCTAGAACACCACTTCCAGTAAGGCTCTGTTGCCCTAGTAACCAGATTTGGTAAAGGAGAAATGCTGCCGCCTTGTGGCCGATTCCCGCAAGAGCAGCTTTTAACCCACAGCTAATGGTCACTTACCATTCACAAGGACTCAGGGCTGTAAAGGACACCTGCCCTCAAAATTGTGCTGAGGTAGGGAATGGATACAAAAAATTCAAAACAGGCCAAATTTTCAAGAAGATAGTATGAAGAGGTAAGTTTTACTCACTCTCTTTTTAAAGAAAGGAAAATGGATAAAAGCTCCACCTCAGGAAGTATTAGACTCATGCAATCTAATCTACAAAAAGTTTTCAACTCACACCAGTCGACTGACCATTGGCAAAAAGTCTACAAACAATAAATGCTGAAGAGGTTTTAGAGAACTGTGTACCCTCTAGCTGCTGGTGAGATGCAAAAGGGTTAAACGCTAATAATGAGAACAGAAAGGAGCTGCGTTGAAAAGGAAAAATTGAGGTACCATTCAATCCAGCAGACGCACCAATGGGCCTCTCACCTGAGAAGACCAGAATGAAGAAGACCCGGGCTGCAAAAGCTGCACTGCAGCCTTATTCACCATAGCCAAGACAGTGAAGCAACCAAAATGTCCATCAACAGATGAAAGGATAAAGAAGAAGTGGTCCATGTACACAATGAATACTAGCCATGGAAAACAATGAAACACTGCTCTTTGAGGCACCACAGATGACCTTGGAGATAATCACAGAACATGAGGTAAGTCGGAAAGCAAAAGTCCTATAGCCTATGATATCACTTATAAGCGTTATCTAATAACTGACACAAATGAACATATTTCCACAGAGAAAGTCAATCACAGACTTATTAAAAAAAAACTATGCTTATCTAAAAGGAAAGGTGGGGGGAATGGATAAATGAAGATTAGCGTTACCATATGTATACAAATACATATTATATACATATATCAAAAAGACCGACCATATAGCAAGGAAGGTTTAGGGAACACTCTGTAATAATTTACAGGGGAAGAGGATCTCTACATAAATAGGTATATAGAATATGTAGATGAACCAGAGTGTGTACACCTTGGACAAGCAACATTCTAACCATTACCCCAATTGAAAAAATTAAAACAACGAACTAGGAGTAATGAGACATAAACTTATGGGTGGTTTTCCTGGCACATTCCATTCAAATTTACAACCTAGGCAAACGACTTCCAGAACGGCTGTGCTGCCCTAGTACCCAGATTTGGGAATGGAGAAATGCTGCATCCTTGTGGCCGTTTCCCACCACAGCAGCTTTAAACCCACTGCAAAAGGTCACTAAATATTCACCAATTGCAGGTCTGTAAATGACACCCGCCCTCCAAAAAATACTGAGGTCGAAAATCGACCAAAAAATTCTAGAGTGCAACCTTCCAAAAAGAAAATTTGAAGAGGTATATTATACTCACACTTTTGTTCTTTTTTCTTTTAACAGAAAAGAAAAAGGCGTGGAAAAATGATGAATTGTAGGAATTTTTACAGACATGTAAACCCAAATTACAAACACCTATCAGCTCACACCAGTCAGAATGGCCATCAACAAAAATGCTGCAAACAAGAAATGCTGACGTGATTCTGGAGAAGTGCGTACCCTCGATTCTAAGGGGGACGTGGTAAGAGCCACTAATGAGAGCACAATTGAGGTGCCTTGAAAAGGTAAACGTTGAGCTACCATACCAGTCAATCAATCATAACCACTGCTGGGTCTATCACTTGAGAAAATGAAAATCACAAATCACAGGCTGGCAATCCTGCCCTCCAGCAATATTTACCATAGGCAACACTTGGAAGCAAGGAAAATGTCCATCAACAGAGGAATGCACCAAGAAGAAGTGGTCCATGTACACAATGGAATATTAGCCATGGAAAACACTGAAGCGCTGCTCTTTGAGGCACCACAGATGAGCCTGGAGATAATCACAAAACATGAAGTAGGTCGGAAAGCAAAAGACCTATAGCCTATATAATCACTTATGGCCTTATCTAATAACTGACACAGATGAACATATTTCCAAAGAGAAAGACACTCACAGGCTTAGAAAACAAAACAAACTATGCTCATCTAAAAGGAAAGGAGGGGGGAAATTGAGAAATGAGGATTAGTGTTACTATACATATACAAATACATATTATATACATGTATCAAAAAGACCGAACATATAGCAAGGGAGGTCGATGGAACACTGTAATATTTTACATGGGAAGAGGATCTGTACATTAATAGACATACATAATGTACAAATGGACCAGATGGTGTACACCTAGGACAAACAATATTCTAAACTTTACCCAGATTAAAAAAATTTTAAAAACCAAGAAGAAGTATTGAGACATAAACTTATGGGGATTTCTCCTGGCAAATTCCATTCTAATTTATAACCTAGGACAATGACTTCCAGAAAGGCTCTGCTGCCCTAGTACCCAGATTGGGGAATGGAGAAAAGCTACCTCCTTGTGGACGTTTCCCACAACAGCAGCTTTGAACCCACTGCAAAAGGTCACTAAATTTTCACCAACTTGCAGTTCTGTCAATGACACCTGCCCTCCAAAAAATTTCTGGGGTCAAAAATCGACCAAAAAATTCAAAAGAGGGCAACCTTCGAAGAAGTCAATTTCAAGAGCTCTATTGTACTTACGTTTTTTTCTTTTAAGAGAAAAGAAAAAGGCGTAGGAATATGATGAATTTAAAAATTTTAATGTCATGCATACCCATATTACAAAAACCTATCAGCTCACAGCAATCAGAATGGCCATTAGGAAAAATGCTGCCAAAAATAAACGGTGAAGGGAGTGTGGAGAAATGCGTACCCTCGGTTGTAAAGGGGGGCATGTAAAGAGCCACTAATGAAAACACAACGTAGGTGCTTTGAAAAGGGAAACATTGAGCTACCAGTCAATCAATCACAACCACTGCTTGGCCTATCACCTGAGAAAATGAGAATCAAAAATCACAGGCTGGCAAACCTGTACGCCAGCAATATTTACCATAGCCAGCACTTGGAAGCAATGAAAATGTCCATCAACCGAGGAATGCACCAAGAAGAAGTGGTCCACGTACACAATGGAATATTACTCTAATAATAAATATAAATTAAATTAAAAACAAACAAAAGCAAGGAGACATCAACATTTGTGGGTTTATCCGGGCACATTGCACTCTAATTTATAACCGAAGAACACCACTGGCCGGTAGGTCTGTTTCCCTAGTACCAGCATGGGGAACGTAGAAAGGCTGCCGCTCTCTGGCCATTACCTGCAAAAGCAGGTTTAAAGCCTGAGCTAATGGTCACTTCATATGAACAAGTACTTCAGGGCTGTATATGAAACCTGCCGTCAAAATGTCTTGAAGGAGATAATGGCCAAAATATTTCAAATGGTGACACATACTTTAAGAAAACACTTTGAAGAAATAAGCTCTAATCACAGCTGGAAAAATTAAAAGGACATGTCTTAAAGCTCAATTTCAACGCATTATGAGACACATGCAAATTCAACCACAAAGAGGTATCAGCTCACACCACTCAGAATAACCATCAGCAAAAACTACAAAGAATAAATGCTGAAGGTGCTGGGAAGAAATACATACCCTCCACTTTAAGTGGGACGTAACCTGGAAAGAGCCACTAAGGAGAACAGAATAGAGGTGCCTTTAAAAGGTAACCATTGAGCTACCATATGATCTAGCAGACCTATGCCTAGACCTATAAACTAAGAAGAGAGAATTGGAAGGACACAGGCACGCAAATCTACATTGCGTAGTATTACAATAGCCAAGATATGGAAGTAACCAAAAAGTCCACCGACAGATGGGTGGACAAAGAAGAACTGCTACCTGTACAGATGGAATAGGAGCTAGTGAAAAAATGAAACAATGCCATTTGCAGCACCATAGATGAGTCTAGAAGTAAACACGCAACTTGAAGTAAGTGAGAAAGCGAAAGACACATATCCTATCATATCACATATAGGTGTTACCTAAAAAATGATACAAACAAAGATATTTCCACAGAGAAACACTATCATAGATTCATTAAAAACACTTATGGTTCACCAAATGGAAAGGTGTGAGGATTGGATACATTACCATATTGAGGTTAACAGAGAGATACAAACACATGTGAAATATATAATCACCAAAGACCTACGCAATACCAAGAGAAGACTACTCAACATTGTGTCATAACCTACATGGGAAAAGGATCCGAAGAAGAATAGATATATGCATATGTGTGAAAGAACCACATCTTGCACACCTAGAACAAACAAAACATTGTAATCAAGTTTGCTGTGATAAGAAATAAAAATTAAGTTCAAAATACCAACAAGAAGTAATGAGACATAAACTTAAAGGGCTTTTTCCTCGCACATTCCATTCTAATTTACAACCTAGAACACCACTTCCAGTAAGGCTCTGTTGCCCTAGTAACCAGATTTGGTAAAGGAGAAATGCTGCCGCCTTGTGGCCGATTCCCGCAAGAGCAGCTTTTAACCCACAGCTAATGGTCACTTACCATTCACAAGGACTCAGGGCTGTAAAGGACACCTGCCCTCAAAATTGTGCTGAGGTAGGGAATGGATACAAAAAATTCAAAACAGGCCAAATTTTCAAGAAGATAGTATGAAGAGGTAAGTTTTACTCACTCTCTTTTTAAAGAAAGGAAAATGGATAAAAGCTCCACCTCAGGAAGTATTAGACTCATGCAATCTAATCTACAAAAAGTTTTCAACTCACACCAGTCGACTGACCATTGGCAAAAAGTCTACAAACAATAAATGCTGAAGAGGTTTTAGAGAACTGTGTACCCTCTAGCTGCTGGTGAGATGCAAAAGGGTTAAACGCTAATAATGAGAACAGAAAGGAGCTGCGTTGAAAAGGAAAAATTGAGGTACCATTCAATCCAGCAGACGCACCAATGGGCCTCTCACCTGAGAAGACCAGAATGAAGAAGACCCGGGCTGCAAAAGCTGCACTGCAGCCTTATTCACCATAGCCAAGACAGTGAAGCAACCAAAATGTCCATCAACAGATGAAAGGATAAAGAAGAAGTGGTCCATGTACACAATGAATACTAGCCATGGAAAACAATGAAACACTGCTCTTTGAGGCACCACAGATGACCTTGGAGATAATCACAGAACATGAGGTAAGTCGGAAAGCAAAAGTCCTATAGCCTATGATATCACTTATAAGCGTTATCTAATAACTGACACAAATGAACATATTTCCACAGAGAAAGTCAATCACAGACTTATTAAAAAAAAACTATGCTTATCTAAAAGGAAAGGTGGGGGGAATGGATAAATGAAGATTAGCGTTACCATATGTATACAAATACATATTATATACATATATCAAAAAGACCGACCATATAGCAAGGAAGGTTTAGGGAACACTCTGTAATAATTTACAGGGGAAGAGGATCTCTACATAAATAGGTATATAGAATATGTAGATGAACCAGAGTGTGTACACCTTGGACAAGCAACATTCTAACCATTACCCCAATTGAAAAAATTAAAACAACGAACTAGGAGTAATGAGACATAAACTTATGGGTGGTTTTCCTGGCACATTCCATTCAAATTTACAACCTAGGCAAACGACTTCCAGAACGGCTGTGCTGCCCTAGTACCCAGATTTGGGAATGGAGAAATGCTGCATCCTTGTGGCCGTTTCCCACCACAGCAGCTTTAAACCCACTGCAAAAGGTCACTAAATATTCACCAATTGCAGGTCTGTAAATGACACCCGCCCTCCAAAAAATACTGAGGTCGAAAATCGACCAAAAAATTCTAGAGTGCAACCTTCCAAAAAGAAAATTTGAAGAGGTATATTATACTCACACTTTTGTTCTTTTTTCTTTTAACAGAAAAGAAAAAGGCGTGGAAAAATGATGAATTGTAGGAATTTTTACAGACATGTAAACCCAAATTACAAACACCTATCAGCTCACACCAGTCAGAATGGCCATCAACAAAAATGCTGCAAACAAGAAATGCTGACGTGATTCTGGAGAAGTGCGTACCCTCGATTCTAAGGGGGACGTGGTAAGAGCCACTAATGAGAGCACAATTGAGGTGCCTTGAAAAGGTAAACGTTGAGCTACCATACCAGTCAATCAATCATAACCACTGCTGGGTCTATCACTTGAGAAAATGAAAATCACAAATCACAGGCTGGCAATCCTGCCCTCCAGCAATATTTACCATAGGCAACACTTGGAAGCAAGGAAAATGTCCATCAACAGAGGAATGCACCAAGAAGAAGTGGTCCATGTACACAATGGAATATTAGCCATGGAAAACACTGAAGCGCTGCTCTTTGAGGCACCACAGATGAGCCTGGAGATAATCACAAAACATGAAGTAGGTCGGAAAGCAAAAGACCTATAGCCTATATAATCACTTATGGCCTTATCTAATAACTGACACAGATGAACATATTTCCAAAGAGAAAGACACTCACAGGCTTAGAAAACAAAACAAACTATGCTCATCTAAAAGGAAAGGAGGGGGGAAATTGAGAAATGAGGATTAGTGTTACTATACATATACAAATACATATTATATACATGTATCAAAAAGACCGAACATATAGCAAGGGAGGTCGATGGAACACTGTAATATTTTACATGGGAAGAGGATCTGTACATTAATAGACATACATAATGTACAAATGGACCAGATGGTGTACACCTAGGACAAACAATATTCTAAACTTTACCCAGATTAAAAAAATTTTAAAAACCAAGAAGAAGTATTGAGACATAAACTTATGGGGATTTCTCCTGGCAAATTCCATTCTAATTTATAACCTAGGACAATGACTTCCAGAAAGGCTCTGCTGCCCTAGTACCCAGATTGGGGAATGGAGAAAAGCTACCTCCTTGTGGACGTTCCCCACAACAGCAGCTTTGAACCCACTGCAAAAGGTCACTAAATTTTCACCAACTTGCAGTTCTGTCAATGACACCTGCCCTCCAAAAAATTTCTGGGGTCAAAAATCGACTAAAAAATTCAAAAGAGGGCAACCTTCGAAGAAGTCAATTTCAAGAGCTCTATTGTACTTACGTTTTTTTCTTTTAAGAGAAAAGAAAAAGGCGTAGGAATATGATGAATTTAAAAATTTTAATGTCATGCATACCCATATTACAAAAACCTATCAGCTCACAGCAATCAGAATGGCCATTAGGAAAAATGCTGCCAAAAATAAACGGTGAAGGGAGTGTGGAGAAATGCGTACCCTCGGTTGTAAAGGGGGGCATGTAAAGAGCCACTAATGAAAACACAACGTAGGTGCTTTGAAAAGGGAAACATTGAGCTACCAGTCAATCAATCACAACCACTGCTTGGCCTATCACCTGAGAAAATGAGAATCAAAAATCACAGGCTGGCAAACCTGTACGCCAGCAATATTTACCATAGCCAGCACTTGGAAGCAATGAAAATGTCCATCAACCGAGGAATGCACCAAGAAGAAGTGGTCCACGTACACAATGGAATATTACTCTAATAATAAATATAAATTAAATTAAAAACAAACAAAAGCAAGGAGACATCAACATTTGTGGGTTTATCCGGGCACATTGCACTCTAATTTATAACCGAAGAACACCACTGGCCGGTAGGTCTGTTTCCCTAGTACCAGCATGGGGAACGTAGAAAGGCTGCCGCTCTCTGGCCATTACCTGCAAAAGCAGGTTTAAAGCCTGAGCTAATGGTCACTTCATATGAACAAGTACTTCAGGGCTGTATATGAAACCTGCCCTCAAAATGTCTTGAAGGAGATAATGGCCAAAATATTTCAAATGGTGACACATACTTTAAGAAAACACTTTGAAGAAATAAGCTCTAATCACAGCTGGAAAAATTAAAAGGACATGTCTTAAAGCTCAATTTCAACGCATTATGAGACACATGCAAATTCAACCACAAAGAGGTATCAGCTCACACCACTCAGAATAACCATCAGCAAAAACTACAAAGAATAAATGCTGAAGGTGCTGGGAAGAAATACATACCCTCCACTTTAAGTGGGACGTAACCTGGAAAGAGCCACTAAGGAGAACAGAATAGAGGTGCCTTTTAAAGGTAACCATTGAGCTACCATATGATCTAGCAGACCTATGCCTAGACCTATAAACTAAGAAGAGAGAATTGGAAGGACACAGGCACGCAAATCTACATTGCGTAGTATTACAATAGCCAAGATATGGAAGTAACCAAAAAGTCCACCGACAGATGGGTGGACAAAGAAGAACTGCTACCTGTACAGATGGAATAGGAGCTAGTGAAAAAATGAAACAATGCCATTTGCAGCACCATAGATGAGTCTAGAAGTAAACACGCAACTTGAAGTAAGTGAGAAAGCGAAAGACACATATCCTATCATATCACATATAGGTGTTACCTAAAAAATGATACAAACAAAGATATTTCCACAGAGAAACACTATCATAGATTCATTAAAAACACTTATGGTTCACCAAATGGAAAGGTGTGAGGATTGGATACATTACCATATTGAGGTTAACAGAGAGATACAAACACATGTGAAATATATAATCACCAAAGACCTACGCAATACCAAGAGAAGACTACTCAACATTGTGTCATAACCTACATGGGAAAAGGATCCGAAGAAGAATAGATATATGCATATGTGTGAAAGAACCACATCTTGCACACCTAGAACAAACAAAACATTGTAATCAAGTTTGCTGTGATAAGAAATAAAAATTAAGTTCAAAATACCAACAAGAAGTAATGAGACATAAACTTAAAGGGCTTTTTCCTCGCACATTCCATTCTAATTTACAACCTAGAACACCACTTCCAGTAAGGCTCTGTTGCCCTAGTAACCAGATTTGGTAAAGGAGAAATGCTGCCGCCTTGTGGCCGATTCCCGCAAGAGCAGCTTTTAACCCACAGCTAATGGTCACTTACCATTCACAAGGACTCAGGGCTGTAAAGGACACCTGCCCTCAAAATTGTGCTGAGGTAGGGAATGGATACAAAAAATTCAAAACAGGCCAAATTTTCAAGAAGATAGTATGAAGAGGTAAGTTTTACTCACTCTCTTTTTAAAGAAAGGAAAATGGATAAAAGCTCCACCTCAGGAAGTATTAGACTCATGCAATCTAATCTACAAAAAGTTTTCAACTCACACCAGTCGACTGACCATTGGCAAAAAGTCTACAAACAATAAATGCTGAAGAGGTTTTAGAGAACTGTGTACCCTCTAGCTGCTGGTGAGATGCAAAAGGGTTAAACGCTAATAATGAGAACAGAAAGGAGCTGCGTTGAAAAGGAAAAATTGAGGTACCATTCAATCCAGCAGACGCACCAATGGGCCTCTCACCTGAGAAGACCAGAATGAAGAAGACCCGGGCTGCAAAAGCTGCACTGCAGCCTTATTCACCATAGCCAAGACAGTGAAGCAACCAAAATGTCCATCAACAGATGAAAGGATAAAGAAGAAGTGGTCCATGTACACAATGAATACTAGCCATGGAAAACAATGAAACACTGCTCTTTGAGGCACCACAGATGACCTTGGAGATAATCACAGAACATGAGGTAAGTCGGAAAGCAAAAGTCCTATAGCCTATGATATCACTTATAAGCGTTATCTAATAACTGACACAAATGAACATATTTCCACAGAGAAAGTCAATCACAGACTTATTAAAAAAAAACTATGCTTATCTAAAAGGAAAGGTGGGGGGAATGGATAAATGAAGATTAGCGTTACCATATGTATACAAATACATATTATATACATATATCAAAAAGACCGACCATATAGCAAGGAAGGTTTAGGGAACACTCTGTAATAATTTACAGGGGAAGAGGATCTCTACATAAATAGGTATATAGAATATGTAGATGAACCAGAGTGTGTACACCTTGGACAAGCAACATTCTAACCATTACCCCAATTGAAAAAATTAAAACAACGAACTAGGAGTAATGAGACATAAACTTATGGGGGGTTTTCCTGGCACATTCCATTCAAATTTACAACCTAGGCAAACGACTTCCAGAACGGCTGTGCTGCCCTAGTACCCAGATTTGGGAATGGAGAAATGCTGCATCCTTGTGGCCGTTTCCCACCACAGCAGCTTTAAACCCACTGCAAAAGGTCACTAAATATTCACCAATTGCAGGTCTGTAAATGACACCCGCCCTCCAAAAAATACTGAGGTCGAAAATCGACCAAAAAATTCTAGAGTGCAACCTTCCAAAAAGAAAATTTGAAGAGGTATATTATACTCACACTTTTGTTCTTTTTTCTTTTAACAGAAAAGAAAAAGGCGTGGAAAAATGATGAATTGTAGGAATTTTTACAGACATGTAAACCCAAATTACAAACACCTATCAGCTCACACCAGTCAGAATGGCCATCAACAAAAATGCTGCAAACAAGAAATGCTGACGTGATTCTGGAGAAGTGCGTACCCTCGATTCTAAGGGGGACGTGGTAAGAGCCACTAATGAGAGCACAATTGAGGTGCCTTGAAAAGGTAAACGTTGAGCTACCATACCAGTCAATCAATCATAACCACTGCTGGGTCTATCACTTGAGAAAATGAAAATCACAAATCACAGGCTGGCAATCCTGCCCTCCAGCAATATTTACCATAGGCAACACTTGGAAGCAAGGAAAATGTCCATCAACAGAGGAATGCACCAAGAAGAAGTGGTCCATGTACACAATGGAATATTAGCCATGGAAAACACTGAAGCGCTGCTCTTTGAGGCACCACAGATGAGCCTGGAGATAATCACAAAACATGAAGTAGGTCGGAAAGCAAAAGACCTATAGCCTATATAATCACTTATGGCCTTATCTAATAACTGACACAGATGAACATATTTCCAAAGAGAAAGACACTCACAGGCTTAGAAAACAAAACAAACTATGCTCATCTAAAAGGAAAGGAGGGGGGAAATTGAGAAATGAGGATTAGTGTTACTATACATATACAAATACATATTATATACATGTATCAAAAAGACCGAACATATAGCAAGGGAGGTCGATGGAACACTGTAATATTTTACATGGGAAGAGGATCTGTACATTAATAGACATACATAATGTACAAATGGACCAGATGGTGTACACCTAGGACAAACAATATTCTAAACTTTACCCAGATTAAAAAAATTTTAAAAACCAAGAAGAAGTATTGAGACATAAACTTATGGGGATTTCTCCTGGCAAATTCCATTCTAATTTATAACCTAGGACAATGACTTCCAGAAAGGCTCTGCTGCCCTAGTACCCAGATTGGGGAATGGAGAAAAGCTACCTCCTTGTGGACGTTTCCCACAACAGCAGCTTTGAACCCACTGCAAAAGGTCACTAAATTTTCACCAACTTGCAGTTCTGTCAATGACACCTGCCCTCCAAAAAATTTCTGGGGTCAAAAATCGACCAAAAAATTCAAAAGAGGGCAACCTTCGAAGAAGTCAATTTCAAGAGCTCTATTGTACTTACGTTTTTTTCTTTTAAGAGAAAAGAAAAAGGCGTAGGAATATGATGAATTTAAAAATTTTAATGTCATGCATACCCATATTACAAAAACCTATCAGCTCACAGCAATCAGAATGGCCATTAGGAAAAATGCTGCCAAAAATAAACGGTGAAGGGAGTGTGGAGAAATGCGTACCCTCGGTTGTAAAGGGGGGCATGTAAAGAGCCACTAATGAAAACACAACGTAGGTGCTTTGAAAAGGGAAACATTGAGCTACCAGTCAATCAATCACAACCACTGCTTGGCCTATCACCTGAGAAAATGAGAATCAAAAATCACAGGCTGGCAAACCTGTACGCCAGCAATATTTACCATAGCCAGCACTTGGAAGCAATGAAAATGTCCATCAACCGAGGAATGCACCAAGAAGAAGTGGTCCACGTACACAATGGAATATTACTCTAATAATAAATATAAATTAAATTAAAAACAAACAAAAGCAAGGAGACATCAACATTTGTGGGTTTATCCGGGCACATTGCACTCTAATTTATAACCGAAGAACACCACTGGCCGGTAGGTCTGTTTCCCTAGTACCAGCATGGGGAACGTAGAAAGGCTGCCGCTCTCTGGCCATTACCTGCAAAAGCAGGTTTAAAGCCTGAGCTAATGGTCACTTCATATGAACAAGTACTTCAGGGCTGTATATGAAACCTGCCGTCAAAATGTCTTGAAGGAGATAATGGCCAAAATATTTCAAATGGTGACACATACTTTAAGAAAACACTTTGAAGAAATAAGCTCTAATCACAGCTGGAAAAATTAAAAGGACATGTCTTAAAGCTCAATTTCAACGCATTATGAGACACATGCAAATTCAACCACAAAGAGGTATCAGCTCACACCACTCAGAATAACCATCAGCAAAAACTACAAAGAATAAATGCTGAAGGTGCTGGGAAGAAATACATACCCTCCACTTTAAGTGGGACGTAACCTGGAAAGAGCCACTAAGGAGAACAGAATAGAGGTGCCTTTAAAAGGTAACCATTGAGCTACCATATGATCTAGCAGACCTATGCCTAGACCTATAAACTAAGAAGAGAGAATTGGAAGGACACAGGCACGCAAATCTACATTGCGTAGTATTACAATAGCCAAGATATGGAAGTAACCAAAAAGTCCACCGACAGATGGGTGGACAAAGAAGAACTGCTACCTGTACAGATGGAATAGGAGCTAGTGAAAAAATGAAACAATGCCATTTGCAGCACCATAGATGAGTCTAGAAGTAAACACGCAACTTGAAGTAAGTGAGAAAGCGAAAGACACATATCCTATCATATCACATATAGGTGTTACCTAAAAAATGATACAAACAAAGATATTTCCACAGAGAAACACTATCATAGATTCATTAAAAACACTTATGGTTCACCAAATGGAAAGGTGTGAGGATTGGATACATTACCATATTGAGGTTAACAGAGAGATACAAACACATGTGAAATATATAATCACCAAAGACCTACGCAATACCAAGAGAAGACTACTCAACATTGTGTCATAACCTACATGGGAAAAGGATCCGAAGAAGAATAGATATATGCATATGTGTGAAAGAACCACATCTTGCACACCTAGAACAAACAAAACATTGTAATCAAGTTTGCTGTGATAAGAAATAAAAATTAAGTTCAAAATACCAACAAGAAGTAATGAGACATAAACTTAAAGGGCTTTTTCCTCGCACATTCCATTCTAATTTACAACCTAGAACACCACTTCCAGTAAGGCTCTGTTGCCCTAGTAACCAGATTTGGTAAAGGAGAAATGCTGCCGCCTTGTGGCCGATTCCCGCAAGAGCAGCTTTTAACCCACAGCTAATGGTCACTTACCATTCACAAGGACTCAGGGCTGTAAAGGACACCTGCCCTCAAAATTGTGCTGAGGTAGGGAATGGATACAAAAAATTCAAAACAGGCCAAATTTTCAAGAAGATAGTATGAAGAGGTAAGTTTTACTCACTCTCTTTTTAAAGAAAGGAAAATGGATAAAAGCTCCACCTCAGGAAGTATTAGACTCATGCAATCTAATCTACAAAAAGTTTTCAACTCACACCAGTCGACTGACCATTGGCAAAAAGTCTACAAACAATAAATGCTGAAGAGGTTTTAGAGAACTGTGTACCCTCTAGCTGCTGGTGAGATGCAAAAGGGTTAAACGCTAATAATGAGAACAGAAAGGAGCTGCGTTGAAAAGGAAAAATTGAGGTACCATTCAATCCAGCAGACGCACCAATGGGCCTCTCACCTGAGAAGACCAGAATGAAGAAGACCCGGGCTGCAAAAGCTGCACTGCAGCCTTATTCACCATAGCCAAGACAGTGAAGCAACCAAAATGTCCATCAACAGATGAAAGGATAAAGAAGAAGTGGTCCATGTACACAATGAATACTAGCCATGGAAAACAATGAAACACTGCTCTTTGAGGCACCACAGATGACCTTGGAGATAATCACAGAACATGAGGTAAGTCGGAAAGCAAAAGTCCTATAGCCTATGATATCACTTATAAGCGTTATCTAATAACTGACACAAATGAACATATTTCCACAGAGAAAGTCAATCACAGACTTATTAAAAAAAAACTATGCTTATCTAAAAGGAAAGGTGGGGGGAATGGATAAATGAAGATTAGCGTTACCATATGTATACAAATACATATTATATACATATATCAAAAAGACCGACCATATAGCAAGGAAGGTTTAGGGAACACTCTGTAATAATTTACAGGGGAAGAGGATCTCTACATAAATAGGTATATAGAATATGTAGATGAACCAGAGTGTGTACACCTTGGACAAGCAACATTCTAACCATTACCCCAATTGAAAAAATTAAAACAACGAACTAGGAGTAATGAGACATAAACTTATGGGGGGTTTTCCTGGCACATTCCATTCAAATTTACAACCTAGGCAAACGACTTCCAGAACGGCTCTGCTGCCCTAGTACCCAGATTTGGGAATGGAGAAATGCTGCATCCTTGTGGCCGTTTCCCACCACAGCAGCTTTAAACCCACTGCAAAAGGTCACTAAATATTCACCAATTGCAGGTCTGTAAATGACACCTACCCTCCAAAAAATACTGAGGTCGAAAATCGACCAAAAAATTCTAGAGTGCAACCTTCCAAAAAGAAAATTTGAAGAGGTATATTATACTCACACTTTTGTTCTTTTTTCTTTTAACAGAAAAGAAAAAGGCGTGGAAAAATGATGAATTGTAGGAATTTTTACAGACATGTAAACCCAAATTACAAACACCTATCAGCTCACACCAGTCAGAATGGCCATCAACAAAAATGCTGCAAACAAGAAATGCTGACGTGATTGTGGAGAAGTGCGTACCCTGATTCTAAGGGGGACGTGGTAAGAGCCACTAATGAAAGCACAATTGAGGTGCCTTGAAAAGGTAAACGTTGAGCTACCATACCAGTCAATCAATCATACCCACTGCTGGGTCTATCAACTGAGAAAAGGAAAATCAAAAATCACAGGCTGGCAATCCTGCATTCCAGCAATATTTACCATAGGCAACACTTGGAAGCAACGAAAATGTCCATCAACCGAGGAATGCACCAAGAAGAATTTATCCATGTACACAATGTAATATAAGCCATGGAAAACAATGAAGCACTGCTCTTTGAGGCACCATAGATGAGCCTGGAGATAATTACAAAACATGAGGTCGATCGGAAAGCAAAAGACCTATACCCTCTGATATCACTTATGGTGTTATGTAATAACTGACAGAAATGAACATATTTCCAAAGAGAAAGACACTCACGTGCTTAGAAATAAAACTCTGCTCATGTATAAGGAAAGGTGGGGGCAATGGACAAATGAAGATTAGTGTTACTATACATATATAAATACATATTATATACATTTATCAAAAAGCCAGAACATATATTAACGTGGGGTCTACGGAACACTCTGTAATATTTTACTTGGGAAGAGGATCTGTACATGAATAGACGTATATAATGTATAAATGAACCAGACTGTGTACACTTAGGACAAGCAATATTGTAATCTTAACCCCGATTTTGAAAATTTAAAAAACCAAGAAGAAGTAATGAGACATAAACATATGGGGTATCTCCTGGCACATTCCATTCTAATTTACAACCTAGGAACATGACTTCCAGAAAGGCTCTTGCCCTCGTACCCAGATTTGGGAATGGAGAAATGCTACCCCACTGTAGCCGTTTCCCACAACAGAAGCTTTAAACCCATTTCTTAAGGTCACTAAGTATTCAGATAACCGCAGGCCTGTAAATGACACCTACCCTCCAAAACAATCCTGGGGTTGAAAATTGACCAAAAAATTCAAATGAGGGCAACGTTCCAAGAAGACACTTTCAAGAGGTATATTGTACTCACACTTTTTTCTTTTTTTTTTAAACAGAAAAAAAAGGTGTGGAAAACTGATGAATTTTAGAAATTTTAATGACATGAATACCCATATTAGAAAAACCTATCAGCTCACAGCAGTCAGAATGGCCATTAGGAAAAATGTTGCAAAAAATAAATGCTGAAGGGAGTGTGGAGAAATGTGTACCCTCGGTTGTAAGGGGGGGCATGTAAAGAGCCACTAATGAAAACACAATGTAGGTGCTTTTAAAAGGGAAACATTGAGCTACCAGTCAATCAGTCACAACCACTGCTGGGCCTATCACCTGCGAAAATGAAAATCAAAAAGTCACAGGCTGGCAATCCCGCACTCCAGCACTATTTACCATAGCCAACACTTGGAAGCAACAAAAATGTCCATCAACTGAGGAATGCACCAAGACGAAGTGTTCCATGTACACAATGGAATATTACTCCAATAATAAATATAAATTAAATCTAAAAAACAAAGCAAAAGTAAGGAGACATCAGCATTTGTGGGTTTATCCGGGCACATTGCACTCTAATTTATAACCGAGGGCCACCAGTGGCCGGAAGGTGTGTTTCCCTAGTTACCAGAGTGGGGAACATAGAAAGGCTGCCGCCTTCTGGCCGTTACCTGCAAAAGCAGCTTTAAAGCCTGTGCTCATGGTCACTTCATATGAACAAGTACTGCAGGGCTGTAAATGAAACCTGCCCTCAAAATGTCTTGAGGGAGGTAATGGCCAAAAAATTTCAAAATGTGACACATACTTTAAGTAAACACTTTGAAGAACTAAGCTGTAATCACAGTTTGATAAATAAAAAGGACATGCTTTAAAGCTCAATTTCAACAGATTAGGGGACACATGCAAGTTCAACAACAAAGAGGTCTCAGCTCGTACCTGTCAGAATAACCATCAGCAATAAAACTACAGACAATATATACTGAAGGTGTTTTGGAGAAATGAATACCCTCAACTTTAAGTGGGACGTAACCTGGAAAGAGCCACTAATGAGAACTGAATGGTGGTGCCTTTAAAACGTACACACTGAGCTACCATATGATACAGCAAGCCCACTCCTTGGCCTATAACATAGGAAGATAGATCTGCAAAGACACAGGCAAGCAAATGTGCATTGCAGCAGTATTACAATAGCCAAGACATGCATGCAACCAAAAAGTCCATCAAGAATTGCGTGGCCAAAGAAGAACTGGTTCATGTACAGATGGAATATTAGCCAGGGAAAAAAATGAAACAAGGCCATTTGCAGCACCATGTATGATTCTTGAGGTAATCAGGCAAATTGTACTAAGTCAGAAAACAAAAGACACATATCCTATAATATCACTTATAGGTCTTAGCTAAAAATTGATACCAATGAAGATATTTCCACAGAGAAATGCAATCACAGATTCATTAAAGAAACTTATGTTTCATCAAATGGAAAGGTGTGAGGATTGGATACATTAGGATATTGGGGTTAACATAGATATAGAAACACATGTGATATATGTAATCACCAAAGACCTATGTAATACCAAGAGAAGATTACTCAACATTGTGTCATAACCTACATGGGAAAATGATCCAAAGAAGAATAGATATATGTATATGTTTAAAAGAACCACATCTTGCACACCTAGAAGAAACAAAACATTTTAATCAAATTTGCTCTGATAAAAAATAAAAATTAAATTAAAAAAAAGAACTAGAAGTAATGAGACATAAACTTAAGGGGCTTTTTGCTGGCACATTGCATTCTACTTTACAACCAGAACATGACTTCCATTAAGGCTCTGGCATCACTAATAAAGCAGCTTTATAAGCAATGTTGAAGATAGCTTAAAAGAAGTCTCACTAATTATTGATAGTAGCAAGAAAACAAAGTAAAGTAAAAATCTCACTGCAAAAAGTATACATAGAGTGAGGATAGTAGATCAAACACTTATTACACTTCTGTAAAGAATAAAAGACAACAATAGTATGTTTTTTTTTAAAAAAAGAAAGGGCCCAAATAAATCTGAAATGAAAGAGATGATGTTACAACAGACACCACAGAAATACAAAGTATCCTAAGATACACACAGGGTAACTCAGGGCTCAGACTGGAAAGAGCCCACTCTCCAGTCCCCTTTACATGACTTACAGGAGCCTCAGGAACTGAGGAGGGGGTCCCTGAGGAGAGGCTCAAGATAGAATATGGTAGGCATTAACATGGCTCCATTCATCTTAAACATGCCTGAACTACATTCACACGAGATGATTTTGTCCTGTATGTACATCGGCACCTCTAGTTGGAACTGCAGATCTTTGGCTTCATCACCTCTACTGAGAGCATTAGCTTCACCTGCTGTGGACCGTCTCCTATAGGATTTCTAGAACCACAAAACATCGAAGCTTCATAGGACCCAGAGTCTGTGCGACTCCACGCAGAGTCTCAGAGTCTCAACTCCACTCAGATACTCCACTCTTGGAGGGCACACACAAAGTAATGTGCACATCAGGGCCCAGGGGAAAGAGCAGTGACCCCATAGGAGAATGACCAGAACTACCTGATAGTTTTAGAGGGTCTCCTGCAGAGGCAGGCGGTGGCTGTGGCTGTGGCTGTGGCTCACCATGAGGACAATGACACTGGCAGCAGAAGTTCTGGGAAATACTCCTTGGTGTGAGCCCTCCCAGAGTCCGCCATTAGCCCCACCAAGAGCAAGGTAGGCTCCAGTGCTGGGTTGCCTCAGGCCAAACAACCAACAGGGAGGGAACCCAGCCCCATGGATCAGCAGACAAGCGGATTAAACTTTTTATTAAAGTTTTATTTAATCTGCAGACAAGCAGATTAAAGCTCTGCCCACAAAAGCAACACCCAGCTCTACCCACCACCAGTCCCTCCCATCAGGAAGCTTGCACAAGCCTCTAAGATAGACTCATCCACTGGAGAGCAGACAGCAGAAGGAAGAAGAACTACAATTCTGAAGCCTGTGGAAGGAAAACCACATTCACAGAAAGATAGACAAAATGAAAAGGCAGAGGACTTTATACCAGATCAAGGAACAAGATAAAACCCCAGAAAAAGAACGAAATGAGGTGGAGATAGGGAACCTTCCAGAAAAAGAATCAGAATAAAGATAGTGAAGATGATCCAAGACCTTGGCAAAAGAATGGAGGCAAAAACAAAAAGAATAAAATATCTAGGAATAAACCTACCTAAGGAGACAAAAGACCTGTATGCAGAAAATTATAGGACACTGATGAAAGAAATTAAAGATGATACAAATAGATGGAGAGAGATACCATGTTCTTGGATTGGAAGAATCAACATTGTGAGAATGACTCTACTACCCAAAGCAATCTACAGATTGAATGCAATCCCTATCAAATTACCACTGGCATTTTTCACAGAACTAGAACAAAAAAATTCACAATTTGTATGGAGACACAAAAGACCCCGAATAGCCAAAGCAATCTTGAGAATGAAAAATGGAGCTGGAGGAATCAGGCTCCCTGACTTCAGACTATATTACAAAGCTAGAGTAATCAAGACAGTTTGGTACTGGCACAAAAACAGAAATATAGATCAATGGAACAGGATAGAAAGCCCAGAGATAAACCCACGCACATATGGTCACCTTATCTTTGATAAAGGAGGCAAGCATATACAGTGGAGAAAAGACAGCCTCTTCAATAAGTGGTGCTGGGAAAATTGGACAGGTACATGTAAAAGTATGAAATTAGAACACTCCCTGACACCATACACAAAAATAAACTCAAAATGGATTAAAGACCTAAGTGTAAAGCCAGACACTATCAAACTCTTAGAGGAAAAGATAGGCAGAACACTCTATGACATACATCACAGCAAGATTCTTTTTGACCCAGCTCCTAGAGAAATGGAAATAAGCACACAAATAAACAAATGGGACCTAATGAAACTTAAAAGCTTTTGCACAGCAAAGGAAACCATAAACAAGACCAAAAGACAACCCTCAGAATGGGAGAAAATATTTGCAAATGAAGCAAATGACAAAGGATTAATCTCCAAGATTTACAAGCAGCTCATGCAGCTCAATAACAAAAAAACAAACAACCCAATCCAAAAATGGGCAGAAGACCTAAATAGACATTTCTCCAAAGAAGATATACAGATGGCCAACAGACACATGAAAGAATGCTCAACATCATTAATCATTAGAGAAATGCAAATCAAAACTACAATGAGGTATCATCTCACACCGGTCAGAATGGCCATCATCAAAAAATCTAGAAACAATAAATGCTGGAGAGGGTGTGGAGAAAAGGGAACACTCTTGCATTGTTGGTGGGAATGTAAATTGATACAGCCACTATGGAGAACAGTATGGAGGTTCCTTAAAAAACTACAAATAGAACTACCATACGACCCAGCAATCCCACTACTGGGCATATACCCTGAGAAAACCATAATTCAAAAAGAGTCATGTACCAAAATGTTCATTGCAGCTCTATTTACAATAGCCAGGACATGGAAGCAACCTAAGTGTCCATAATCGGATGAATGGATAAAGAAGATGTGGCACATATATACAATGGAATATTACTCAGTCATAAAAAGAAATGAAATGGAGGTATTTGTAATGAAGTGGATGGAGTTAGAGTCTGTCATACAGAGTGAACTAAGTCAGAAAGAGAAAAACAAATACAGTATGTTAACACATATATATGGAATCTAAGGGAAAAAAAAGGTCATGAAGAACCTAGTGGCAAGATGGGAATAAAGACACAGACCTACTAAAGAATGGACTTGAGGATATGGGGAGGGGGAGGGGTGAGATGTGACAGGGTGACAGAGTGTCATGGACATATATACACTACCAAATGTAAAATAGATGGCTAGTGGGAAGCAGCCGCATAGCACAGGGAGATCAGCTCGGTGCTTTGTGACCGCCTGGGGGGGTGGGATTGGGAGGGTGGGAGGGAGGGAGATGCGGGAGGGAGGAGATATGGGAACGTGTGTATATGTGTAGCTGATTCACTTTGTTATAAAGCAGAAACTAACACACCATTGTGAAGCAATTATACTTCAATAAAGATGTTTTTTAAAAAAACGTAAAAAAAAATTAAAAAAAAAAAAGAATGGAGGCAAAGATCGAGAAGATGCAAGAAATGCTTAACAAAGACCTAGAAGAATTAAGGAACAAACACCTAGAAGAATTAAAGAACAAACAAACAGAGGTGAATAATATAATAACTGAAATGAAAAATACACTAGAAGGAATCAGTAGCAGAATAACTGTGGCAGAAGAACGGATAAGTCACCTGGAAGACAGAAAGGTGGAAATCACTGCCATGGAACACAATAAAGAAAAATAATGAAAATAAATGAAGACACCCTAAGAGTCCTCTGGGACAACATTAAATGCAACAACATTCACATTATAGGGGTCCCAGAAGGAGAAGAGAGAGAGAAAGGACGCAAGAATACATTTGAAGAGATTATAGTCAAAAACTTCCCTAGCATGGGAAAAGAAATAGCCACCCAAGTCCAGGAAGCGCAGAGAGTCCCAGGCAGGATAAATCAAAGGAGAAAAATGCCAAGACACATAGTAACCAAACTGACAAAAATTAAAGACAAAGAAAAATTATTGAAAGCAACAAGGGGAAAATGACAAATAACATAAAAGGGAACTCCCATAACAGCTGATTTCTCAGCAGAAAATCTACAAGCCAGAAGGGAGTGGCGTGATAAATTTAAAGTGATGAAAGGGAAGAACCAACAACCAAGAGTACTCCAGCCAGCAAGGATCTCTTTCAGATTTCACAGAGAAATCAAAAGTCCTACAGACAAGCAAAAGCTAAGAGAATTCAGCACCATGAAACCAGCTCTACACCAAATGCTAAAGGAAATTCTCTAAGTGGGAAACACAAGAGAAGAAAAGGACCCAACAAGACAAACCCGTAACAATTAAGACAATAGTAATATACATATTAATAATTACCTTAAACATGAATGGACTAAATGTTCCAACCAAAAGACACAGCCTCTCTGAATGGATACAAAAACAAGACCTATATATATGCTGTCTACAAGAGACCCATTTCAGACCTAGGGACACATACAGACTGAAAGTGAGGCGATGGAAAAATATATTCTATGCAAATGAAAATCAAAAGAAAGCTGGAGTAGCAATACTCATATCAGATAAAATAGACTTTAAAATAAAGAATGTTACAAAAGACAAGGAAAGACACTACATAACAGTCAAGGGATCAATCCAAGAAGAAGATATAACAATTATAAATATATACGTACCCAACATAGGAGCACCTCAATATATAAGGCAACTGCTAACAGCTATAAAAGAGGAAATCGACAGTAACACAATAATAGCGGGGGACTTTAACAGCTCACTTACACCAGTGGAGATCATCCAGAAAGAAAATTAATAAGGAAACACAAGCTTTAAATGACACAATAGACCAGATAGAGTTAACTGATATTTATAGGACATCCCATCCAAAAACAGCAGATTACACGTTCTTCTCAACTGCACACGGAACATTCTCCAGGATAGATCATATCTCGGGTCACAAAAAAGCCTCAGTAAATTAAAGAAAACTGAAATCATATCAAGCAGCTGTTCCGACCACAATGCTATGAGATTAGAAATCAATTACAGGGAAAAATCCGTAAAAAACAAAAAACATGGAGGCTAAACAATACGTTACTAAATAACCAAGAGATCACTGAAGAAATAAAAGAGGAAATCAAAAACTACCTAGAGACAAATGACAACAAAAACACGATGATCCAAAACCTATGGGATGCAGCAAAAGCAGTTCTAAGAGGGAAGTTTATAGCAATGCAAGCCTACCTCAAGAAACAAGAAAAATCTCAAATAAACAATCTAACCTTACACCTAGAGGAACTAGAGAAAGAAGAACAAAACCCAAAGTTAGTAGAAGGAAAGGAATCATAAAGATCAGAGCAGAAATAAATGGAATAGAAACAAAGAAAATGAAAGCAAAGATCAATAAAACTAAAAGCTGGTTCTTTGAGAAGATAAACAAAAATGATAAGCCTTTAGCCAGACCCAAGAAAAAGAGGGAGAGGACTCAAATCAACAAAATTAGAAGTGAAAAAGGAGCAGTTACAACAGACACCACAGGAATACAAAGCATCCTAAGAGACTACTACAAGCAACTCTATGCCAATAAAATGGACAACCTGGAAGAAATGGACAAATTCTTAGAAAGGGATAAGTTTCCAAGACTGAATCAGGAAGAAATAGAGAATATGAACAAACCTATCACAAGCAATGAAATTGAAACTGTGATTAAAAATCTTCCAACAAACAAAAGTCCAGAACCAGATGGCATCACAGGTGAATTCTATCAAATATTTAGAGAAGAGCTAGCACCCAACCTTCTCAAATTCTTCAAAACAATTGCAGGGGAAGGAACACTCCCAAACTCATTCTATGAGACCACCATCACCCTGATACCAAAACCAGACAAAGATACTACAAGGAAAGTAAATTATAGACCAATATCACTGATGAATATAGATGTAAAAATCCTCAACAAAATACTAGCAAACAGAATCGAACAACACGTTAAAAGGATCATACACCATGATCAAGTGGGGTTTATCCCAGGGATGCAAGGATTCTTCAATATACACAAATCAATGTGATACACCATATTAACAAATTGTAGAATAAAACCATATGATCATCTCAATAGATGCAGGAAAAGATTTTGAGAAAATTCAACATCCATTTATGATAAAAACTCTGCAGAGTGTGGGCATAGAGGGAAACTACCTGAACCTTATAAAGGCCATATATGACAAACCCACAGCAAACATCATTCTCAACAGTGAAAAACTGAAAACGTTTCCTCTAAGATCAGGAACAAGACGAGGATGTCCACTCTCACCACTACTATTCAACATAGTTTTGGAAGTCCTAGCCATGGCAATCAGAGAAGAAAAAGAAATAAAAGGAATACAAAAAGGAAAAGAAGAAGTAAAATTGTCACTGTTGGCAGATGACATCATATCATAGATAGAGAATCCTAAAGATGCCACCAGAAAACCACTGGAGCTAATCAATGAATTTGGTAAAGTTGCAGGATACAAAATTAATGCACAGAAATTGCTTGCATTCCTATACACTAACAATGAAAGAACAGAAAGAGAAATTAAGGAAACAATTCCATTACCACTGCAACAAAAAGAATAAACTACCTAGGAATAAACCTACCTAAGGAAGTAAAAGACCTGTACTCAGAAAACTATAAGACACTGATGAAAGAAATCAAAGATGATATAAACAGATGGAGACATATACCATGTTCTTGGATTAGAAGAATCAATATTGTGAAAATGACTATACTACCCAAAGCAATCTACAGATTCAATGCAATCCCTATCAAAATACCTTTGGCATTTTCTACAGAACTAGAAAAAAAAATCTTAAAATTTGTAGGGAGACACAAAAGACCCCGGATAGCCAAAGCAGCCTTGAGGGGAAAAAAAAAAGAGCTGGAGGAATCAGACTTCCAGACTTCAGACTATATTACAAAGCTACAGTAATCAAGATGATATGGTACTGACACAAAAACAGAAATATAGATCAATAGAACAGGATAGAAAGCACAGAGATAAACCCACGTACCTATGGTTAACTAATCTATGACAAAGGAGGCAAGGGTATACAATGGAGAAAAGACAGTGTCTTCAGTAGGTGGTGCTGGGAAAACTGGACAGCTACATGTAAAAGAATGAAATTAGAACACTCCCTAACACCATACACAAAAATAAACTCAAAATGGATTAGAGACCTAAATGTAAGACCAGCCACTATAAAACTCTTAGAGGAAAACATAAGCAGAACAGTCTATGACATAAATCACAGCAAGATCCTTTTTGACCCACCTCCTAGGGAAATGGAAATATAAACAAAAATTAAAAAAATGGGACCTAATGAAACTTAAAATCTTTTGCACAGCAAAGGAAAACATAAGCAAGATGAAAAGACAACCATCAGCATGGGAGAAAATATTTTCAAATGAAGCAAATGGCAAAGGATTAATCTCCAAAAAGCAGCTCATGTAGCTCAGTATCACAAAACCAAACAACCCAATCCAAAAATGGGCAGAAGACCTAAATAGACATTTCTCCAAAGAAGATATACAGTTTGCCAGCAAACACATGAAAGGATGCTGAACATCACTAATCATTAGAGAAATGCAAATCAAAACTACAGTGAGATATCACCTCACACCAGTCAGAATGGCCATCATCAAAAAATCTACAAACAATAAATGCTGGAGAGGCATTTATTGGAAAAAAGGGAACCCTCTTGCACTGTTGGTGGGAATGTAAATTGATATAGCTACTAGGGAGAACGGTATGGGGGTTCCTTAAAAACTAAAAATAGAACAACCGTACAACCCAGCAATCCCACTACTGGACAATTACCCTGAGAAAACCATAATTCAAAAAGAGTCATGTACCACAATGTTCATTGTAGCTCTATTTACAATAGCCAGGACATGGAAGCAACCTAAGTGTCCATCAACAGATAACTGGATAAAGAAGATGTGGCACATATATACAATGGAACATTATTCAGCCATAAAAAGAAACGAAATTGAGTTATTTGTAGTGAGGTGGATGGATCTAGAGTCTGTCCTACAGAGTGAAGTAAGTCAGAAAGAGAAAAACAAATACCGTATGCTAACACATATATATGGAATGTAAAAGAAAAAAGTTTATGAAGAACCTAGGGGCAGGAAAGGATTAAGGACACAGACGTAGAGAAAGGACTTGAGGACACGGGGAGGGGGAAGGGTAAGCTGGGACAAAGTGAGAGAGTGGTATGGACATATATACACTACCAAATGTAAAATTGATAGCTACTGGGAAGCAGCCACATAGCACAGGGAGATCAGCTCGGTGCTTTGTGACCACCTAAAGGGGTGGGATAAGGGAGTAAGAGGGAAGTGCAAGAGGGAGGGGATATGGTGTTATATGTATACATATAGCTGATTCACTTTTTCATACAGCAGAAACTAACACACAATTGTAAAACAATTATACTCCAATAAAGATGTAAAAGAAAAAAAAAAAAAAGAAAGCCCAGAGACAAACCTACACACCTATGGTCCACTAATCTATGACAAAGGAGGCAAGGATATACAATGGAGAAAAGACAGTCTCTTCAATAAGTGGTGCTGGGAAAAATGGACAGCTACATGTAAAAGAATGAAATTAGAACACTCCCTAACACCATACACAAAAAATAAACTCAAAATGGATTAGAGACCGAAATGTTAGACTGGACACTATAAAACTCTTAGAGGAAAACATAGGAAGAATACTCTTTGACATAAATCACAGCAAGATCTTTTTTGATCCACCTCCTAGAGTAATGGAATAAAAACCAAAAATAAACAAATGGGAGCAAATGAAACCTAAAAGCTTTTGGAAAGCAAAGGAAACTACAAAGACGACGAAAAGACAACCCTCAGAATGGGAGAAAATATTTGCAAACGAATCAATGGACAAAGGATTAATCTCCAATATATATAAACAGCTCATGCAGCTCAACAGTAAAAAAACAAACAACCCAATCCAAAAATGGGCAGATGACGTAAATAGACATTTGTCCCAAGAAGACATACAGATGGCCAAGAAGCACATGAAAAGCTGCTCAACATCACTAATTATTAGAGAAATATAAACCAAAACTACAATGAGGTATCACCTCACACAAGTTAGAATGGGCATCATCAGAAAATCTACAGACAACAAATGCTGGAGAGGGTGTGGAGAAAAGGGAACCCTCTTACACTATTTGTGGGAATGTAAATTGATACAGTCACTATGGAGAACAGTATGGAGGTTCCTTAAAAAACTAAAAATAGAATTACCATATGACCCAGCAATCCCACTACTGGGCATATACCCAGAGAAAACCATAATTCAAAAAGACACATTCACCACAATGTTCATTGCAGCACTATTTACAATAGCCAGGTCATGGAAGCAACCTAAATGCCCATAGATAGACAAATGGAAAATATGTGGTACATATATTAAATGGAATATTACTCAGCCAGAAAAAGGAATGAAATTGGGTCATTTGTAGAGACGTGGATAGATCTAGAGACTGTCATACAGAGTGAAGTAAGTCAGAAAAAGAAAAACATATATCGTATATTAACGCATACATGTGGAACCTAGAAAAATGGTACAGATGAACCGGTTTGCAAGGCAGAAATAGAGACACAGATGTAGAGAACAAATGTATGGTCACCAAGGGGGGAAAGTGGCAGGGTGGTGGTGGTGGGATGAATTGCGAGCCTGGGATTGACATATATACACTTATATGTATAAAATAGATAACCAATAAGAACCTGCTGTATAAAAAAATGAATAAAATAAAACTTAAAAATTTAAAAATATTTAAAAACATAAAACAGAAAAAAAAGTTCTGTCCTTCCCATAGACGTATTTATATGAATGAATTATTTCCATGCTTATATCTATAAATACAAAAAGAGGAATAAAACCTACCTTGAACCAAAAAAGAAAAAAAAAAAAAACAGAACCCAGTGGTCATACAGAGGAAAACCCTATCAGGGCACTTGCTCCAGTGGTAAACAATTCTGAAGTTGGTCAGAGGTGGGGAATCGTCTCCCATGCAGCCAGCAGCCCCCCCGCAAGGAGCGTCCTCATTGCAAAGCTGGGGGACCGTGAGGAGGCGTCTCTGAGTAAACGTGAGCTGAGCCCCAGGCCAGCTGCTGCTGAACTTTTCCCACCCTTCCCAGGTAAAACACCTGAATGTGTGCAAAAACTTTAAAGCCTAGAGGAAGGGGCTTGGAGTCACACCAGCGACAGCACGCAGGCCGACTTGGTGCCTGCAGGCCAGCCAGGACGGTCCTGGCCCCGGGCGCTCTTCTGGAATCTTTCCATTTCCCTGCCTGAGGTACCCCTCCTGTCCCGGCCCCCACTGCTTTTTTCCTTCCTCACCTCTTCCCGGGGAGAAATTCCAGCAGCAGGTATGGGTGACACATCCTCTTCTTTAGCAGGTGGCAGCCCGGCAACTCCTGCAGAAAGTCCAGCAGAGCCCCACTCACATGGGGCCACTCATAGAGCCTTGGGCCCTACTCCCTCCCACCAGCACAACCCCGAGACTGCTGACGGGGCAGAGACTATGGCGTCAGGCACAGCTGCAGAGGCTTTTGCTGCCTGGAGGGGTATTTATATTGACCTCAACCCAGGCACACCTGGGAAGGGCTGGCCGGCAGGGTCAGGCTGCCCAGGTCAGCCAATCCTCGCCCCTCAGGGGTTCAGAGTTGCAGATAATGGGCTTTGCTGCACCGACCAGATCCAAGGAACAGGTGTAGGGTCCCGAGAGTCAGGATAGACAAGGGGCGGCAGCCCTGGCTTGTTTTCTAATCATTTTATCTGGTCCATGAGTGGAAGACAACTTCAAGAAGACCCTCTCCTAATGAGAGGAACCCAGGAGTCAGGGAGAGGAGGGTTGGTGGGTGGAGACAGAGGCCTGGTGCCCCGGCTGCAGTGGAAGCCCCTGGAAGACCAGGCGGAGGGAGGCCGCACAGAGAGAAGCCTAGGGTCACAGACCTGTCGGAGCTGCTGTTTGTTAGTTCAAGCCCTGCTCTGAGGTGCTCTGTGTCAGCTCTGAGCGACAGGTGTGCTGGGGGTGCTCTGCAATGAGGGCTATGTGCACGGTTCCTGTGTGCCCAGCTCTGCCGGGGTACCTGTCCAGGGGAGCTCCATATCCAGGGAGAGGCCTGCCCACGAGAGCCCCGTGAGCTGCTGGGTACCTGCCCAAGTGAGCTCCATATCCTGGTAGGGATCTGCCCACGAGAGCCCCGTGAGCTGCTGGGTACCTGCCCAGGTGAGCTCCATATCCTGGGAGGGGCCTAACCACGAGAGCCCCGTGGGCTTCTGGCTACCTGCACAGGTGAGCTCCATATCCTGGGAGGGGCCTGACCATGAGAGCCCCGTGGGCTGCTGGGGACCTGGTAAAGGACGCCAGGACAGTCAGTGAAGCCACAGAGGATATACATCCAGTAGTTCCTAATTCCTACACCCTGCTGGTCATTCTACCATCCACCAGGACATGATATTCTGTATTAGACTTCAATGATGCCTTCTTCTGTATTCCTTTAGTCCCAGAGTCACAAGAAATTTTGGCTGTGAGTGGCACGACTCAACATACATCAAAAACAATACTGCTTGACCGTCCTGCCCCAGGGGTTCAAAATTTCCCACACCATCTTTGGGGAAACGTTAGCTAAAACCCTAAAAGATCTACCTCTGGAGAAGTGAACCCTCCTTCAATATGCAGACGACATTCTGGGCTTCCCTGGTGGCGCAGTGTTTGAGAATCTGCCTACCAATGCAGGGGACACAGGTTCGAGCCCTGGTCTGAGAAGATCCCATATGCCGCAGAGCAACTAGGCCCGTGAGCCACAATTACTGAGCCTGCGCGTCTGGAGCCTGTGCTCCACAATAAGAGAGGCTGCGATAGTGAGAGGCCCGCGCACCGCGATGAAGAGTGGCCCCCGCTTGCCGCAACTAGAGAAAGCCCTCGCACAGAAACGAAGACCCAACACAGCCAGAAATAATAAATAAATAAATTAAAAAAAAATGCAGACGACATTCTGATCGCCAGCCCTACTAAGGAGGCCTCTGGACTACCTAGCCAATAAAAGATAGAAGGTGTCCAAGAAAAAGGCTCAAATATCACAGACTAAGGTGACCTGCCTGGGCTTCATTCTCACAGAAGATTGGAGAAGCCCATCCCAGGAAAGGGAAGAAGCCATTTGCAGCCTCACCCTTCCTAAAACTAGAAGACAGCTTAGGGGTTCCTGGGGAGACCGGGGTTTGCTGCATCTGGATCCCTAACTACAGTCTAATACCTGGGCCTCTATATGAAACACTGAAAGGAAAAGATGATGATCCTTTTGAATAGAATCCAGAAGCGGCCTTTCAAGAAAGGAAAGAGCAGTCAATTCAGACCCTTGCCTTGGACCTCCCTAATTTAGCTAAACCGTTTGACCTTTATATTCCTGGTCGAAGGCGAATCGCCCTTGGAGTTTTAGTGCAAAAACTGGGACCACTTGAAATGGAACAACGCAAGAATGCCCTCCAGGCATTGGCCAGCCACCCCATCCGACCAGGATACTGGGGGTATCTAAAAACCTGGAAATGAGCAGCCCGCAAGGCCAGCTCCCTCCTAAGGGTAAAGGAGGCCACTTGGTGATCCTAACCACCCACCATGCCCTGAAGTTGCAGGGATCGCTCCGTGGGCACAATGACCTCGAGTGAGGAGGCCCTCCAACTCCAACCTCCAGAGAGACAACCTGGGGCAACAGGCCCCCATGACGACTCATGTGACCATCACTTGACCTGGAGCTTCTCTCAGAAAACCACAAGAGTGTGCCCCAAAAGAACAGACTATTGCTTGCAGGACTTACTGCACCCAGAGCGGAGCTAATAAACTTGGCAGGGGAACCCTAAATAACGCTGCCACCATAGAAAAGCCTACAGACACCACGGTGACGGCGGCCAATGAGACCAGATGTACTCCTGGTTACTTCAAAAGGGCGGTGACTGAGTGGCCGTCATGGTCCTGGATCACCACCGGCCCTGGACTGTCTGGGAGTTGAGCAGCCAGGGCTCTGACACCTGGTGCTGTTTGTACGTTAATTCAGTGGCCTAACTGAAGAAAGCACAGACTACTGGTCAGAGCATCTAGGCTGGCAGAAACCGTCAGCCTAAGGGGGCCGAACCAATGTGGAGCAGGGTAAAACCGGCCCCCCCAGCGTCCCTGCGCATCTCTTTCCTGGACCCTTAAAGGTCATTAGAATCTATAAAACTTCCAACGCTGGTGCTCAGGCAGACGAGCAGTGAGGGAGGAGGCCTGGGGACAATCAACCTCACCTGGAGGCTGCTGGGGAGAAGTCCTGCCCCTCCCCCCGGGTATGAGGACACCCAACTCAGCACGAAGCATTTACAGAAGAGGTGTCTGCACCCTCAGCGCCCCAAGAATGTGGAATGGGACAAGAGGCAGAGGAGGGGTTTGTCACTGGCAAAGCCCATTAAAAATTCCTGGGAGATAAAAATAGAATCTGGGCAATAAAATAAAGTCTAACCTTTTTTTCCTTTGTGCTTTTTCTAATTTCACTTGTTCCTAGGTTTCCACAGGCAGAGGTCCCACACCTGGCACTTCAGACCCGATTTCCTAGTGCAAAATGGCTGGGCCGACACCTCAGCTCTCGGGGCCCCGTGCAGACTCCGCCACATAGAGCCTGAGCTCCAGCCAACCCGGCCCTCGAGAGCTCCGCCCCGTCCCTCCCGCTGACGCTGACGGGATCCCTACACAGCAGCCCGGCCCACAGCCCGCGGGGGAGCGCACGCCCTCACCTCTCCATTCTCTGATCAAAATATAAAGTTTTCCTTTGCTTCTGAACCAAACTCAGTCTCGATCTGTTGGCTCCAGTGACACTGGGCAGGGGGACTTTTGTTGGGGCCGACTCTGCAGGATCAGCAACAGAATTTGAGAACATTGTAACTTCAATGAACAGATGTGTGAGCCAAATATTGTAACATCAATGAACAGATGTGTGAGCCAAATATTGTAACATCAATGAACAGATGTGTGAGCCAAATATTGTAACTTCAATGAACAGATGTGTGAGCCAAATATTGTAACTTCAATGAACAGATGTGTGAGCCAAACTGTAATTAACACAGAGCAGTGTATAAGGCTCGTGTAAAATAAGGTATTTCTAACACTTCCATTTGATATTTCCATCACTTTATTATAAGCAAGTTCAGTGGAGAGGTTTGTCGTATTTGTCAGGTCAACAGTAGAGAAATGCAGTGATTTCTTTCCAAGGATGTGGATCTACTAATCTTGGCTGAAGTTTCAATCTTGTTTTGAATGATTTTGCATTGAAAATGATACCTCTCTTTCAGCTCCTAGATTTCTGAGAAGTATAAAATCTTGTATTTTTTTATTACCAAAGGGGAAAGGTGGGAGGAGGGATAAATTAACAGTTTCTGATTAACATATACACACTGCTATGTATAAAATATACAATCAAAAAGGAACTGCTGTATAGCACAGGGAACTATACTCAATATTTTATAATAACCCCTAAGGGGAAATAATCTGAAAAACAATAGATATCTATATCGACATCATCTATCAAATACAGATAAAATGGAACCTAAAGGAGGCCGATGGTGAGCGTTTCTGACCATGAAGACTTCAATCCTCTAAAGTTCGGACTCTGCCTACAGCCCAGTCCCTTAATGAACATACATGTACCAGTAGCTTAAAAATTCCCCAGATTGGGGTTCGGGGAGACACTGATTTGAAAAAATCCCTGGTGTTCTCCTAACATACATGGGACCTTTCCTACAGCTAAAACATGCCTGTGACACCCAGAAGATGGTACACGGTTGGATCAGGAAGATTTTGGAAAAGGCACCTCATATCCTAATCCCCTGGTTGTCGGGTTCACCCCTCCAGCCTCTTTCCTAACATTCTCCAAACTTGAGGATGTCAGCACCTTCAACATACTGTTGCACAGAGTTTGGAATTTGTCCAGAGGATGAAGGGGAAGGAGGAGAAAAAATGACAGACAAGCCCTAGACGTTCAGACAGGCACAGGTCACTCTAATTTCCCATCAAGAAGAAGAATTAACCACAGGCTCAGCCTGCCCCACGGAACCAGTATAGGGCCTAAAGAAATCCTGCGGTTTTGCAGCCAGCTCCCAAAAAAGCGAGTTGAATAATGGAGCTCAGGGGCACTGCAATTCACAAACCTGCAGACTTAGAAATGATAACTCTCGTCCACAAATATATTGAGGGAAGGCAACGAAGAGGATTTGAAAGCAAGGCAGAATTGCAGAAAACAGATTTCAGGAGGTAGATTCGAATCGCCTTTAAAGCACAGGAAAAGCGGCAAAACCTCGACAATGATGCCCTTGCCCAAAAAGGGCGTATGCGTTTTTTACTGAATATATTCAGGAGAAAACGCATACGCCCTTTTTGGCCAACCAAGCAACCTGGAAAGGCAAATCAGCGCTACAAAGAAGTCGCGCTTCCCATCGGTCAAAAGGGCGATGCTGAATAAAGTGTCAAAACCAGAAATGCAGGACAGGCCATGGAGAAATGGGAGCCTTGCTACGCTGATGGGCGGGATGTAAATTGCCAACAGCCACTCTGGAGAAATGTACGGTGTGTCCTGAAACATCTAAAAAACTCAGCTTAGAGAGCATAGGGCACTTCCACTCATGGGCGTATAAATTGGGAAAACTAAAACTCAGCAAGACACAGGCACCCCAAAATTTTGGGCTTCTCTGTTGACAAGAACCTCCACTTCGTTGCACCTTAAATATCCCAGGAAAGAGAAGAATGGATAAAGAAGTTGTGGTCCTTATGTACAATGGAATATCACTCAGCCATGAAATCAATGTCATAAGGCTAGTAGCAGCATGATGAGTGGATTTAGGTATGACGATTCTAAGTGAAATAAGTCACACAGAAAAAGACACTTATCATGAGATATCACTTATAGAGGGAATGTAAAAACCGCTACCCTTGAACTGAATTACAAAACAGAACAGAGTCACACGTTTAGAAAACACACTATGGCTGCTTAACGGGAAAGGTGAGGTGGGGTGATGCATAAAACAAGGGTTTCAAATTAGCTCAGATACCGTTCCATAAACACAATATGTAATAGATAAGACCTACTCCTTGCTCAGTGAACTGGACTCAACACCCCCTATTCACCGCCCAAGAATATATCTGAGTAGTAAGAATCTTCAAACCTATGTATTGATATCTCTCTGTAAGTGAGTCAAGTGGGTATAAAGCGGCATAAACACAGCAGTGAAAAGCAGCCAAACCCCATTATAAAAATCAATTACTTTTCAAAACCCGTGAAACAAAGACAGTGAAAGAGAGAGAAATTCTTACAAAATTCGTTCAGGGGCTGTGATGCCACCTGGATTGACCATATCTAGACCCACAGCTGATTGAGACATAAGGGTGGACACTCTTGGGGCTGAGAGGTTTGGTGAGGTTGGGTGAGCAAACGCAGACCCTTTAAAATAATACGGCGTGGTACCCATCCCATGGGTCCCAAATCTCCAGGTTCAAGGGCATCGTCCTACATTGAAAACATGCATGAGAAACCCCGAAGATGGTACACCGTGTGATCGGGAAAGGTTTCTAAAACGCACCTCATTTCTCATCTCCTTGTGCTCCGGTTCGCCATTCCAGCCGCTTTCCTAGCAATCTCCCTCCTTGGAGAATTAGCACCTTTATCCTCCTGTTCCGTACAGGTTGCAATTTGTCCTGAGGATGAACGGGAAGAGGGGGAACCAATGAGAGACTAGCTCTAGGTGTTGGGACAGGCACAGGTCACTCTATTTTCCCATCAGGAAGAAGAATTAACCACAGGCTCAGCCTGCCGCCAGGAAGCAGAATACGGCCTGAAGAAATCCTGCGCTTTTGCGGCCAGCTCCCAAGAAAGCGAGTTGAATAATGGAACTCAGGGGCACTGCAATTCACAAACCGGCAGACTTAGAAATGATAACTCTCGTCCACAAATATATTGAGGGAAGGCAACGAAGAGGATTTGAAAGCAAGGCAGAATTGCAGGAAACAGATTTCAGGAGGTAGATTCGAATCGCCTTTAAAGCAGAGGAAAAGCGGCAAAACCTCGACAATGATGCCCTTGGCCAAAAACGGCGTATGCGTTTTTTCCTGAATATATTCAGGAAAAAACGCATACGCCCTTTTTGGCTAACCAAGCAACCTGGAAAGGCAAATCAGCGCTACAAAGAAGTCTCGCTTCCCATCGGTCAAAAGGGCCATGCTGAATAAAGTGTCCAAACCAGAAATGCAGGACAGGCCATGGAGAAATGGGAGCCTTGCTACGCTGATGGGCGGGATGTAAATTGCCAACAGCCACTCTGGAGATGTGTGCGGTGTGTCCTGAAACATCTAAAAAACTCAGCTTAGAGAGCATAGGGCACTTCCATTCATGGGCGTATAAATTGGGAAAACTAAAAATCAGCAAGACAAAGGCACCCCAAAGTTTTGGGCTACTCTGTTGACAAAAACCTCCACTTCGTTACACCTTAAATATCCCAGGAAAGAGAAGAATGGATAAAGAAGATGTGGTCCTTATATACAATGGAATATCACTCAGCCATGAAATCAATGTCATAAGGCTAGTAGCAGCATGATGAGTGGATTTAGGTATGAGGATTCTAAGTGAAATAAGTCACACAGAAAAAGACACTTATCATGAGATATCACTTATAGAGGGAATGTAAAAACCGCTACCCTTGAACTGAATTACAAAACAGAACAGAATCACACGTTTAGAAAACAGACTATGGCTGCTTAACGGGAAAGGTGAGGTGGGGTGATGCATAAAAAAAAGGTTTCAAATTAGCTCAGATATCGTTCCATAAACCCAATATGTAATAGACAAGACCTAGTCCTTGCTCAGTGAACTGGACTCAACACCCCCTATTCACCGCCCAAGAATATATCTGACTAGTAAGAATCTTCAAACCTATGTATTGATATCTCTCTGTGAGTCAAGTGGGTGTAAAGCGGCATAAACACAGCAGTGAAAAGCAGCCAAACCCCATTATAAAAATCAATTACTTTTCAAAACCCGTAAAACAAAGACAGTGAAAGAGAGAGAAATTCTTACAAAATTCGTTCAGGGGCTGTGATGCCACCTGGATTGACCATATCTAGACTCACAGCTGATTGAGACATATGGGTGGACACTCTTGGGGCTGAGAGGTTTGGTGAGGTTGGGTGAGCTAACGCAGACCCTTTAAATTAATACGGCGTGGTACCCATCCCATGGGTCCCAAATCTCCAGGTTCAAGGGCATCGTCCTACATTGAAAACATGCATGAGAAACCCCGAAGATGGCACACCGTGTGATGGGGAAAGGTTTCTAAAACGCACCTCATTTCTCATCTCCTTGTGCTCCGGTTCGCCATTCCAGCCGCTTTACTAGCAATCTCTCTCCTTGGAGAATCAGCACCTTTATCCTCCTGTTCCGTACAGGTTGCAATTTGTCCTGAGGATGAACGGGAAGAGGGGGAACCAATGAGAGACTAGCTCTAGGTGTTGGGACAGGCACAGGTCACTCTGTTTTCCCATCAGGAAGAAGAATTAACCACAGGCTCAGCCTGCCGCCAGGAACCAGAATACGGCCTGAAGCAATCCTGCGCTTTTGCGGCCAGCTCCCAAGAAAGCGAGTTGAAGAATGGAGCTCAGGGGCACTGCAATTCACAAACCTGCAGACTTAGAAATGATAACTCTCGTCAACAAATATATTGAGGGAAGGCAACGAAGAGGATTTGAAAGCAAGGAAGAATTGCAGGAAACAGATTTCAGGAGGTAGATTTGAATCGCCTTTAAAGCACAGGAAAAGCGGCAAAACCTCGACAATGATGCCCTTGGCCAAAAAGGGCGTATGCGTTTTTTCCTGAATATATTCCTGAATATATTCAGGAAAAAACGCATACGCCCTTTTTGGCCAACCAAGCAACCTGGAAAGGCAAATCAGCGCTACAAAGAAGTCTCGCTTCCCATCGGTCAAAAGGGCCATGCTGAATAAAGTGTCAAAACCAGAAATGCAGGACAGGCCATGGAGAAATGGGAGCCTTGCTACGCTGATGGGCGGGATGTAAATTGCCAAAAGCCACTCTGCAGAAGTGTACGGTGTGTCCTGAAACATCTAAAAAACTCAGCTTAGAGAGCATAGGGCACTTCCACGCATGGGCGTATAAATTCGGAAAACTAAAACTCAGCAAGACACAGGCACCCCAAAGTTTTGGGCTACTCTGTTGACAAGAACCTCCACTTCGTTACACCTTAAATATCCCAGGAAAGAGAAGAATTGATAAAGAAGTTGCGGTCCTCATGTACAATGGAATACCACTCAGACATGAAATCAATGTCATAAGGCTAGTAGCAGCATGATGAGTGGATTTAGGTATGACGATTCTAAGTGAAATAAGTCACACAGAAAAAGACACTTATCATGAGATATCACTTATAGAGGGAATGTAAAAACCGCTACGCTTGAACTGAATTACAAAACAGAACAGAATCACACGTTTAGAAAACAGACTATGGCTGCTTAACGGGAAAGGTGAGGTGGGGTGATGCATAAAACAAGGGTTTCAAATTAGCTCAGATATCGTTCCATAAACCCAATATGTAATAGACAAGACCTACTCCTTGCTCAGTGAACTGGACTCAACACCCCCTATTCACCGCCCAAGAATATATCTGACTAGTAAGAATCTTCAAACCTATGTATTGATATCTCTCTGTAAGTGAGTCAAGTGGGTGTAAAGCGGCATAAACACAGCAGTGAAAAGCAGCCAAACCCCATTATAAAAATCAATTACTTTTCAAAACCCGTGAAACAAAGACAGTGAAAGAGAGAGAAATTCTTACAAAATTCGTTCAGGGGCTGTGATGCCACCTGGATTGATCATATCTAGACCCACAGCTGATTGAGACATATGGGTGGACACTCTTGGGGCTGAGAGGTTTGGTGAGGTTGGGTGAGCAAACGCAGACCCTTTAAATTAATACGGCGTGGTACCCATCCCATGGGTCCCAAATCTCCAGGTTCAAGGGCATCGTCCTACATTGAAAACATGCATGAGAAACCCTGAAGATGGCACACCGTGTGATGGGGAAAGGTTTCTAAAACGCACCTCATTTCTCATCTCCTTGTGCTCCGGCTCGCCATTCCAGCCGCTTTACTAGCAATCTCCCTCCTTGGAGAATCAGCACCTTTATCCTCCTGTTCCGTACAGGTTGCAATTTGTCCTGAGGATGCACGGGAAGAGGGGGAACCAATGAGAGACTAGCTCTAGGTGTTGGGACAGCCACAGGTCACTCTATTTTCCCATCAGGAAGAAGAATTAACCACAGGCTCAGCCTGCCGCCAGGAACCAGAATACGGCCTGAAGCAATCCTGCGCTTTTGCGGCCAGCTCCCCAGAAAGCGAGTTGAAAAATGGAGCTCAGGGGCACTGCAATTCACAAACCGGTAGACTTAGAAATGATAACTCTCGTCCACAAATATATTGAGGGAAGGCAACGAAGAGGATTTGAAAGCAAGGCAAAATTGCAGGAAACAGATTTCAGGAGGTAGATTCGAATCGCCTTTAAAGCACAGGAAAAGCGGCAAAACCTCGACAATGATGCCCTTGGCCAAAAAGGGCGTATGCGTTTTTTCCTGAATATATTCAGGAAAAAACGCATACGCCCTTTTTGGCCAACCAAGCAACCTGGAAAGGCAAATCAGCGCTACAAAGAAGTCTCGCTTCCCATCGGTCAAAAGGGCCATGCTGAATAAAGTGTCAAAACCAGAAATGCAGGACAGGCCATGGAGAAATGGGAGCCTTGCTACGCTGATGGGCGGGATGTAAATTGCCAACAGCCACTCTGGAGAAGTGTACGGTGTGTCCTGAGACATCTAAAAAACTCAGCTTAGAGAGCATAGGGCACTTCCACTCATGGGCGTATAAATTGGGAAAACTAAAACTCAGCAAGACACAGGCACCCCAAAGTTTTGGGCTACTCTGTTGACAAGAACCTCCACTTCGTTACACCTTAAATATCCCAGGAAAGAGAAGAATGGATAAAGAAGTTGCGGTCCTTATGTACAATGGAATATCACTCAGCCATGAAATCAATGTCATAAGGCTAGTAGCAGCATGATGAGTGGATTTAGGTATGACGATTCTAAGTGAAATAAGTCACACAGAAAAAGACACTTATCATGAGATATCACTTATAGAGGGAATGTAAAAACCGCTACCCTTGAACTGAATTACAAAACAGAACAGAGTCACACGTTTAGAAAACACACTATGGCTGCTTAACGGGAAAGGTGAGGTGGGGTGATGCATAAAACAAGGGTTTCAAATTAGCTCAGATAGCGTTCCAGAAACCCAATATGTAATAGACAAGACCTACTCCTTGCTAAGTGAACTGGACTCAACACCCCCTATTCACCGCCCAAGAATATATCTGACTAGTAAGAATCTTAAAACCTATGTATTGATAACTCTCTGTAAGTGAGTCAAGTGGGTATAAAGCGGCATAAACACAGCAGTGAAAAGCAGCTAAACCCCATTATAAATATCAATTACTTTTCAAAACCCGTGAAACAAAGACAGTGAAAGAGAGAGAAATTCTTACAAAATTCGTTCAGGGGCTGTGATGCCACCTGGATTGACCATATCTAGACCCACAGCTGATTGAGACATAAGGGTGGACACTCTTGGGGCTGAGAGGTTTGGTGAGGTTGGGTGAGCAAACGCAGACCCTTTAAAGTAATACGGCGTGGTACCCATCCCATGGTTCCCAAATCTCCAGGTTCAGGGGCATCGTCCTACTTTGAAAACATGCATGAGAAACCCCGAAGATGGTACACCGTGTGATCGGGAAAGGTTTCTAAAACGCACCTCATTTCTCATCTCCTTGTGCTCCGGTTCGCCATTCCAGCCGCTTTACTAGAAATCTCCCTCCTTGGAGAATCAGCACCTTTATCCTCCTGTTCCGTACAGGTTGCAATTTGTCCTGAGGATGAACGGGAAGAGGGGGAACCAATGAGAGACTAGCTCTAGGTGTTGGGACAGGCACAGGTCACTCTATTTTCCCATCAGGAAGAAGAATTAACCACAGGCTCAGCCTGCCTCCAGGAACCAGAATACGGCCTGAAGCAATCCTGCGCTTTTGCAGCCAGCTCCCAAGAAAGCGAGTTGAAGAATGGAGCTCAGGGGCACTGCAATTCACAAACCTGCAGACTTAGAAATGATAACTCTCGTCCACAAATATATTGAGGGAAGGCAACGAAGAGGATTTGAAAGCAAGGCAGAATTGCAGGAAACAGATTTCAGGAGGTAGATTCGAATCGCCTTTAAAGCAGAGGAAAAGCGGCAAAACCTCGACAATGATGCCCTTGGCCAAAAAGGGCGTATGCGTTTTTTCCTGAATATATTCAGGAAAAAACGCATACGCCCTTTTTGGCCAACCAAGCAACCTGGAAAGGCAAATCAGCGCTACAAAGAAGTCTCGCTTCCCATCGGTCAAAAGGGCCATGCTGAATAAAGTGTCAAAACCAGAAATGCAGGACAGGCCATGGAGAAATGGGAGCCTTGCTACGCTGATGGGCGGGATGTAAATTGCCAACAGCCACTCTGGAGAAGTGTACGGTGTGTCCTGAAACATCTAAAAAACTCAGCTTAGAGAGCATAGGGCACTTCCACTCATGGGCGTATAAATTGGGAAAACTAAAACTCAGCAAGACACAGGCACCCCAAAGTTTTGGGCTACTCTGTTGACAAGAACGTCCACTTCGTTACACCTTAAATATCCCCGGAAAGAGAAGAATGGATAAAGAAGTTGCGGTCCTTATGTACAATGGAATATCACTCAGCCATGAAATCAATGTCATAAGGCTAGTAGCAGCATGATGAGTGGATTTAGGTATGACGATTCTAAGTGAAATAAGTCACACAGAAAAAGACACTTATCATAAGATATCACTTATAGAGGAAATGTAAAAACCGCTACCCTTGAACTGAATTACAAAACAGAACAGAGTCACACGTTTAGAAAACACACTATGGCTGCTTAACGGGAAAGGTGAGGTGGGGTGATGCATAAAACAAGGGTTTCAAATTAGCTCAGATACCGTTCCAGAAACCCAATATGTAATAGACAAGACCTACTCCTTGCTCAGTGAACTGGACTCAACACCCCCTATTCACCGCCCAAGAATATATCTGACTAGTAAGAATCTTAAAACCTATGTATTGATATCTCTCTGTAAGTGAGTCAAGTGGGTATAAAGCGGCATAAACACAGCAGTGAAAAGCAGCTAAACCCCATTATAAAAATCAATTACTTTTCAAAACCCGTGAAACAAAGACAGTGAAAGAGAGAGAAATTCTTACAAAATTCGTTCAGGGGCTGTGATGCCACCTGGATTGACCATATCTAGACCCACAGGTGATTGAGACATAAGGGTGGACACTCTTGGGGCTGAGAGGTTTGGTGAGGTTGGGTGAGCAAACGCAGACCCTTTAAAGTAATACGGCGTGGTACCCATCCCATGGGTCCCAAATCTCCAGGTTCAGGGGCATCGTCCTACTTTGAAAACATGCATGAGAAACCCCGAAGATGGTACACCGTGTGATCGGGAAAGGTTTCTAAAACGCACCTCATTTCTCATCTCCTTGTGCTCCGGTTCGCCATTCCAGCCGCTTTACTAGAAATCTCCCTCCTTGGAGAATCAGCACCTTTATCCTCCTGTTCCGTACAGGTTGCAATTTGTCCTGAGGATGAACGGGAAGAGGGGGAACCAATGAGAGACTAGCTCTAGGTGTTGGGACAGGCACAGGTCACTCTATTTTTCCCATCAGGAAGAAGAATTAACCACAGGCTCAGCCTGCCTCCAGGAACCAGAATACGGCCTGAAGCAATCCTGCGCTTTTGTGGCCAACTCCCAAGAAAGCGAGTTGAAGAATGGAGCTCAGGGGCACTGCAATTCACAAACCTGCAGACTTAGAAATGATAACTCTCGCCCAGAAATATATTGAGGGAAGGCAACGAAGAGGATTTGAAAGCAAGGCAGAATTGCAGGAAACAGATTTCAGGAGGTAGATTCGAATCGCCTTTAAAGCACAGGAAAAGCGGCAAAACCTCGACAATGATGCCCTTGGCCAAAAAGGGCGTATGCGTTTTTTCCTGAATATATTCAGGAAAAAATGCATACGCCCTTTTTGGCCAACCAAGCAACCTGGAAAGGCAAATCAGCGCTACAAAGAAGTCTCGCTTCCCATCGGTCAAAAGGGCCATGCTGAATAAAGTGTCAAAACCAGAAATGCAGGACAGGCCATGGAGAAATGGGAGCCTTGCTACGCTGATGGGCGGGATGTAAATTGCCAACAGCCACTCTGGAGAAGTGTACGGTGTGCCCTGAGACATCTAAAAAACTCAGCTTAGAGAGCATAAGGCACTTCCACTCATGGGCGTATAAATTGGGAAAACTAAAACTCAGCAAGACACAGGCACCCCAAAGTTTTGGGCTACTCTGTTGACAAGAACCTCCACTTCGTTACACCTTAAATATCCCAGGAAAGAGAAGAATGGATAAAGAAGTTGCGGTCCTTATGTACAATGGAATATCACTCAGCCATGAAATCAATGTCATAAGGCTAGTAGCAGCATGATGAGTGGATTTAGGTATGACGATTCTAAGTGAAATAAGTCACACAGAAAAAGACACTTATCATGAGATATCACTTATAGAGGGAATGTAAAAACCGCTACCCTTGAACTGAATTACAAAACAGAACAGAGTCACACGTTTAGAAAACACACTATGGCTGCTTAACGGGAAAGGTGAGGTGGGGTGATGCATAAAACAAGGGTTTCAAATTAGCTCAGATACCGTTCCAGAAACCCGATATGTAATACACAAGACCTACTCCTTGCTAAGTGAACTGGACTCAACACCCCCTATTCACCGCCCAAGAATATATCTGACTAGTAAGAATCTTAAAACCTATGTATTGATATCTCTCTGTAAGTGAGTCAAGTGGGTATAAAGCGGCATAAACACAGCAGTGAAAAGCAGCTAAACCCCATTATAAAAATCAATTACGTTTCAAAACCCGTGAAACAAAGACAGTGAAAGAGAGAGAAATTCTTACAAAATTCGTTCAGGGGCTGTGATGCCACCTGGATTGACCATATCTAGACCCACAGCTGATTGAGACATAAGGGTGGACACTCTTGGGGCTGAGAGGTTTGGTGAGGTTGGGTGAGCAAACGCAGACCCTTTAAAGTAATACGGCGTGGTACCCATCCCATGGTTCCCAAATCTCCAGGTTCAGGGGCATCGTCCTACTTTGAAAATATGCATGAGAAACCCCGAAGATGGTACACCGTGTGATCGGGAAAGGTTTCTAAAACAAACCTCATTTCTCATCTCCTTGTGCTCCGGTTCGCCATTCGAGCCGCTTTCCTAGAAATCTCCCTCCTTGGAGAATCAGCACCTTTATCCTCCTGTTCCGTACAGGTTGCAATTTGTCCTGAGGATGAACGGGAAGAGGGGGAACCAATGAGAGACTAGCTCTAGGTGTTGGGACAGGCACAGGTCACTCTATTTTTCCCATCAGGAAGAAGAATTAACCACAGGCTCAGCCTGCCTCCGGGAACCAGAATACGGCCTGAAGCAATCCTGCGCTTTTGCGGCCAGCTCCCAAGAAAGCGAGTTGAAGAATGGATCTCAGGGGCACTGCAATTCCCAAACCTGCAGACTTAGACATGATAACTCTCGTCCACAAATATATTGAGGGAAGGCAACGAAGAGGATTTGAAAGCAAGGCAGAATTGCAGGAAACAGATTTCAGGAGGTAGATTCGAATCGCCTTTAAAGCACAGGAAAAGCGGCAAAACCTCGACAATGATGCCCTTGGCCAAAAAGGGCGTATGCGTTTTTTCCTGAATATATTCAGGAAAAAACGCATACGCCCTTTTTGGCCAACCAAGCAACCTGGAAAGGCAAATCAGCGCTACAAAGAAGTCTCGCTTCCCATCGGTCAAAAGGGCCATGCTGAATAAAGTGTCAAAACCAGAAATGCAGGACAGGCCATGGAGAAATGGGAGCCTTGCTACGCTGATGGGCGGGATGTAAATTGCCAACAGCCACTCTGGAGAAGTGTACGGTGTGTCCTGAGACATCTAAAAAACTCAGCTTAGAGAGCATAGGGCACTTCCACTCATGGGCGTATAAATTGGGAAAACTAAAACTCAGCAAGACACAGGCACCCCAAAGTTTTGGGCTACTCTGTTGACAAGAACCTCCACTTCGTTACACCTTAAATATCCCTGGAAAGAGAAGAATGGAAAAAGAAGTTTTGGTCCTTATGTACAATGGAATATCACTCAGCCATGAAATCAATGTCATAAGGCTAGTAGCAGCATGATGAGTGGATTTAGGTATGACGATTCTAAGTGAAATAAGTCACACAGAAAAAGACACTTATCATAAGATATCACTTATAGAGGGAATGTAAAAACCGCTACCCTTGAACTGAATTACAAAACAGAACAGAGTCACACGTTTAGAAAACACACTATGGCTGCTTAACGGGAAAGGTGAGGTGGGGTGATGCATAAAACAAGGGTTTCAAATTAGCTCAGATACCGTTCCAAAACCCCAATATGTAAGAGACAAGACCTATTCCTTGCTCAGTGAACTGGAGTCAACACCCCCTATTCACCGCCCAAGAATATATCTGACTAGTAAGAATCTTAAAACCTATGTATTGATATCTCTCTGTAAGTGAGTCAAGTGGGTGTAAAGCGGCATAAACACAGCAGTGAAAAGCAGCTAAACCCCATTATAAAAATCAATTACTTTTCAAAACCCGTGAAACAAAGACAGTGAAAGAGAGAGAAATTCTTACAAAATTCGTTCAGGGGCTGTGATGCCACCTGGATTGACCATATCTAGACCCACAGCTGATTGAGACATAAGGGTGGACACTCTTGGGGCTGAGAGGTTTGGTGAGGTTGGGTGAGCAAACGCAGAGCCTTTAAAGTAATACGGCGTGGTACCCATCCCATGGGTCCCAAATCTACAGGTTCAAGGGCATCGTCCTACATTGAAAACATGCATGAGAAACCCCGAAGATGGTACACCGTGTGATCGGGAAAGGTTTCTAAAACGCACCTCATTTCTCATCTCCTTGTGCTCCGGTTCGCCATTCCAGCCGCTTTCCTAGCAATCTCCCTCCTTGGAGAATCAGCACCTTTATCCTCCTGTTCCGTACAGGTTGCAATTTGTCCTGAGGATGAACGGGAAGAGGGGGAACCAATGAGAGACTAGCTCTAGGTGTTGGGACAGGCACAGGTCACTCTATTTTCCCATCAGGAAGAAGAATTAACCACAGGCTCAGCCTGCCGCCAGGAACCAGAATACGGCCTGAAGCAATCCTGCGCTTTTGCGGCCAGCTCCCAAGAAAGCGAGTTGAAGAATGGAGCTCAGGGGCACTGCAATTCACAAACCTGCAGACTTAGAAATGATAACTCTCGTCCACAAATATATTGAGGGAAGGCAACGAAGAGGATTTGAAAGCAAGGCAGAATTGCAGGAAACAGATTTCAGGAGGTAGATTCAAATCGCCTTTAAAGCACAGGAAAAGCGGCAAAACCTCGACAATGATGCCCTTGGCCAAAAAGGGCGTATGCGTTTTTTCCTGAATATATTCAGGAAAAAACGCATACGCCCATTTTGGCCAACCAAGCAACCTGGAAAGGCAAATCAGCGCTACAAAGAAGTCTCGCTTCCCATCGGTCAAAAGGGCCATGCTGAATAAAGTGTCAAAACCAGAAATGCAGGACAGGCCATGGAGAAATGGGAGCCTTGCTACGCTGATGGGCGGAATGTAAATTGCCAACAGCCACTCTGGAGAAGTGTACGGTGTGTCCTGAGACATCTAAAAAACTCAGCTTAGAGAGCATAGGGCACTTCCACTCATGGGCGTATAAATTGGGAAAACTAAAACTCAGCAAGACACAGGCACCCCAAAGTTTTGGGCTACTCTGTTGACAAGAACCTCCACTTCGTTACACCTTAAATATCCCAGGAAAGAGAAGAATGGATAAAGAAGTTGCGGTCCTTATGTACAATGGAATATCACTCAGCCATGAAATCAATGTCATAAGGCTAGTAGCAGCATGATGAGTGGATTTAGGTATGACGATTCTAAGTGAAATAAGTCACACAGAAAAAGACACTTATCATGAGATATCACTTATAGAGGGAATGTAAAAACCGCTACCCTTGAACTGAATTACAAAACAGAACAGAGTCACACGTTTAGAAAACACACTATGGCTGCTTAACGGGAAAGGTGAGGTGGGGTGATGCATAAAACAAGGGTTTCAAATTAGCTCAGATACCGTTCCATAAACCCAATATGTAATAGACAAGACCTACTCCTTGCTCAGTGAACTGGACTCAACGCCCCCTATTCACCGCCCAAGAATATATCTGACTAGTAAGAATCTTAAAACCTATGTATTGATATCTCTCTGTAAGTGAGTCAAGTGGGTATAAAGCGGCATAAACACAGCAGTGAAAAGCAGCTAAACCCCATTATAAAAATCAATTACTTTTCAAAACCCGTGAAACAAAGACAGTGAAAGAGAGAGAAATTCTTACAAAATTCGTTCAGGGGCTGTGATGCCACCTGGATTGACCATATCTAGACCCACAGCTGATTGAGACATAAGGGTGGACACTCTTGGGGCTGAGAGGTTTGGTGAGGTTGGGTGAGCAAAGGCAGACCCTTTAAAGTAATACGGCGTGGTACCCATCCCATGGGTCCCAAATCTCCAGGTTCAGGGGCATCGTCCTACTTTGAAAACATGCATTAGAAACCCCGAAGATGGTACACCGTGTGATCGGGAAAGGTTTCTAAAACGCACCTCATTTCTCATCTCCTTGTGCTCCGGTTCGCCATTCCAGCCGCTTTATTAGCAATCTCCCTCCTTGGAGAATCAGCACCTTTATCCTCCTGTTCCGTACAGGTTGCAATTTGTCCTGAGGTTGAACGGGAAGAGGGGGAACCAATGAGAGACTAGCTCTAGGTGTTGGGACAGGCACAGGTCACTCTATTTTCCCATCAGGAAGAAGAATTAACCACAGGCTCAGCCTGCCGCCCGGAGCCAGAATTGGGCCTGAAGCAATCCTGCGCTTTTGCGGCCAGCTCCCAAGAAAGCGAGTTGAAGAATGGAGCTCAGGGGCACTGCAATTCCCAAACCTGCAGAATTAGACATGATAACTCTCGTCCACAAATATATTGAGGGAAGGCAACGAAGAGGATTTGAAAGCAAGGCAGAATTGCAGGAAACAGATTTCAGGAGGTAGATTCGAATCGCCTTTAAAGCACAGGAAAAGCGGCAAAACCTCGACAATGATGCCCTTGGCCAAAAAGGGCGTATGCGTTTTTTCCTGAATATATTCAGGAAAAAACGCATACGCCCTTTTTGGCCAACCAAGCAACCTGGAAAGGCAAATCAGCGCTACAAAGAAGTCTCGCTTCCCATCGGTCAAAAGGGCCATGCTGAATAAAGTGTCAAAACCAGAAATGCAGGACAGGCCATGGAGAAATGGGAGCCTTGCTACGCTGATGGGCGGGATGTAAATTGCCAACAGCCACTCTGGAGAAGTGTACGGTGTGTCCTGAGACATCTAAAAAACTCAGCTTAGAGAGCATAGGGCACTTCCACTCATGGGCGTATAAATTGGGAAAACTAAAACTCAGCAAGACACAGGCACCCCAAAGTTTTGGGCTACTCTGTTGACAAGAACCTCCACTTCGTTACACCTTAAATATCCCTGGAAAGAGAAGAATGGAAAAAGAAGTTTTGGTCCTTATGTACAATGGAATATCACTCAGCCATGAAATCAATGTCATAAGGCTAGTAGCAGCATGATGAGTGGATTTAGGTATGACGATTCTAAGTGAAATAAGTCACACAGAAAAAGACACTTATCATAAGATATCACTTATAGAGGGAATGTAAAAACCGCTACCCTTGAACTGAATTACAAAACAGAACAGAGTCACACGTTTAGAAAACACACTATGGCTGCTTAACGGGAAAGGTGAGGTGGGGTGATGCATAAAACAAGGGTTTCAAATTAGCTCAGATACCGTTCCAGAAACCCAATATGTAATACACAAGACCTACTCCTTGCTCAGTGAACTGGACTCAACACCCCCTATTCACCGCCCAAGAATATATCTGACTAGTAAGAATCTTAAAACCTATGTATTGATATCTCTCTGTAAGTGAGTCAAGTGGGTATAAAGCGGCATAAACACAGCAGTGAAAAGCAGCTAAACCCCATTATAAAAATCAATTACGTTTCAAAACCCGTGAAACAAAGACAGTGAAAGAGAGAGAAATTCTTACAAAATTCGTTCAGGGGCTGTGATGCCACCTGGATTGACCATATCTAGACCCACAGCTGATTGAGACATAAGGGTGGACACTCTTGGGGCTGAGAGGTTTGGTGAGGTTGGGTGAGCAAACGCAGACCCTTTAAAGTAATACGGCGTGGTACCCATCCCATGGTTCCCAAATCTCCAGGTTCAGGGGCATCGTCCTACTTTGAAAACATGCATGAGAAACCCCGAAGATGGTACACCGTGTGATCGGGAAAGGTTTCTAAAAGAAACCTCATTTCTCATCTCCTTGTGCTCCGGTTCGCCATTCGAGCCGCTTTACTAGAAATCTCCCTCCTTGGAGAATCAGCACCTTTATCCTCCTGTTCCGTACAGGTTGCAATTTGTCCTGAGGATGAACGGGAAGAGGGGGAACCAATGAGAGACTAGCTCTAGGTGTTGGGACAGGCACAGGTCACTCTATTTTTCCCATCAGGAAGAAGAATTAACCACAGGCTCAGCCTGCCTCCGGGAACCAGAATACGGCCTGAAGCAATCCTGCGCTTTTGCGGCCAGCTCCCAAGAAAGCGAGTTGAAGAATGGAGCTCAGGGGCACTGCAATTCACAAACCTGCAGACTTAGACATGATAACTCTCGTCCACAAATATATTGAGGGAAGGCAACGAAGAGGATTTGAAAGCAAGGCAGAATTGCAGGAAACAGATTTCAGGAGGTAGATTCGAATCGCCTTTAAAGCACAGGAAAAGCGGCAAAACCTCGACAATGATGCCCTTGGCCAAAAAGGGCGTATGCGTTTTTTCCTGAATATATTCAGGAAAAAACGCATACGCCCTTTTTGGCCAACCAAGCAACCTGGAAAGGCAAATCAGCGCTACAAAGAAGTCTCGCTTCCCATCGGTCAAAAGGGCCATGCTGAATAAAGTGTCAAAACCAGAAATGCAGGACAGGCCATGGAGAAATGGGAGCCTTGCTACGCTGATGGGCGGGATGTAAATTGCCAACAGCCACTCTGGAGAAGTGTACGGTGTGTCCTGAGACATCTAAAAAACTCAGCTTAGAGAGCATAGGGCACTTCCACTCATGGGCGTATAAATTCGGAAAACTAAAACTCAGCAAGACACAGGCACCCCAAAGTTTTGGGCTACTCTGTTGACAAGAACCTCCACTTCGTTACACCTTAAATATCCCCGGAAAGAGAAGAATGGATAAAGAAGTTGTGGTCCTTATGTACAATGGAATATCACTCAGCCATGAAATCAATGTCATAAGGCTAGTAGCAGCATGATGAGTGGATTTAGGTATGACGATTCTAAGTGAAATAAGTCACACAGAAAAAGACACTTATCATAAGATATCACTTATAGAGGGAATGTAAAAACCGCTACCCTTGAACTGAATTACAAAACAGAACAGAGTCACACGTTTAGAAAACACACTATGGCTGCTTAACGGGAAAGGTGAGGTGGGGTGATGCATAAAACAAGGGTTTCAAATTAGCTCAGATACCGTTCCAAAAACCCAATATGTAAGAGACAAGACCTATTCCTTGCTCAGTGAACTGGAGTCAACACCCCCTATTCACCGCCCAAGAATATATCTGACTAGTAAGAATCTTAAAACCTATGTATTGATATCTCTCTGTAAGTGAGTCAAGTGGGTGTAAAGCGGCATAAACATAGCAGTGAAAAGCAGCTAAACCCCATTATAAAAATCAATTACTTTTCAAAACCCGTGAAACAAAGACAGTGAAAGAGAGAGAAATTCTTACAAAATTCGTTCAGGGGCTGTGATGCCACCTGGATTGACCATATCTAGACCCACAGCTGATTGAGACATAAGGATGGACACTCTTGGGGCTGAGAGGTTTGGTGAGGTTGGGTGAGCAAACGCAGAGCCTTTAAAGTAATACGGCGTGGTACCCATCCCATGGGTCCCAAATCTCCAGGTTCAAGGGCATCGTCCTACATTGAAAACATGCATGAGAAACCCCGAAGATGGTACACCGTGTGATCGGGAAAGGTTTCTAAAACAAACCTCATTTCTCATCTCCTTGTGCTCCGGTTCGCCATTCGAGCCGCTTTACTAGAAATCTCCCTCCTTGGAGAATCAGCACCTTTATCCTCCTGTTCCGTACAGGTTGCTAATTGTCCTGAGGATGAACGGGAAGAGGGGGAACCAATGAGAGACTAGCTCTAGGTGTTGGGACAGGCACAGGTCACTCTATTTTCCCATCAGGAAGAAGAATTAACCACAGGCTCAGCCTGCCGCCCGGAGCCAGAATTGGGCCTGAAGCAATCCTGCGCTTTTGCGGCCAGCTCCCAAGAAAGCGAGTTGAAGAATGGAGCTCAGGGGCACTGCAATTCACAAACCGGTAGACTTAGAAATGATAACTCTCGTCCACAAATATATTGAGGGAAGGCAACGAAGAGGATTTGAAAGCAAGGCAAAATTGCAGGAAACAGATTTCAGGAGGTAGATTCGAATCGCCTTTAAAGCACAGGAAAAGCGGCAAAACCTCGACAATGATGCCCTTGGCCAAAAAGGGCGTATGCGTTTTTTCCTGAATATATTCAGGAAAAAACGCATACGCCCTTTTTGGCCAACCAAGCAACCTGGAAAGGCAAATCAGCGCTACAAAGAAGTCTCGCTTCCCATCGGTCAAAAGGGCCATGCTGAATAAAGTGTCAAAACCAGAAATGCAGGACAGGCCATGGAGAAATGGGAGCCTTGCTACGCTGATGGGCGGGATGTAAATTGCCAACAGCCACTCTGGAGAAGTGTACGGTGTGTCCTGAGACATCTAAAAAACTCAGCTTAGAGAGCATAGGGCACTTCCACTCATGGGCGTATAAATTGGGAAAACTAAAACTCAGCAAGACACAGGCACCCCAAAGTTTTGGGCTACTCTGTTGACAAGAACCTCCACTTCGTTACACCTTAAATATCCCCGGAAAGAGAAGAATGGATAAAGAAGTTGTGGTCCTTATGTACAATGGAATATCACTCAGCCATGAAATCAATGTCATAAGGCTAGTAGCAGCATGATGAGTGGATTTAGGTATGACGATTCTAAGTGAAATAAGTCACACAGAAAAAGACACTTATCATAACATATCACTTATAGAGGGAATGTAAAAACCGCTACCCTTGAACTGAATTACAAAACAGAACAGAGTCACACGTTTAGAAAACACACTATGGCTGCTTAACGGGAAAGGTGAGGTGGGGTGATGCATAAAACAAGGGTTTCAAATTAGCTCAGATACCGTTCCAGAAACCCGATATGAAATACACAAGACCTACTCCTTGCTCAGTGAACTGGACTCAACACCCCCTATTCACCGCCCAAGAATATATCTGACTAGTAAGAATCTTAAAACCTATGTATTGATATCTCTCTGTAAGTGAGTCAAGTGGGTGTAAAGCGGCATAAACATAGCAGTGAAAAGCAGCTAAACCCCATTATAAAAATCAATTACTTTTCAAAACCCGTGAAACAAAGACAGTGAAAGAGAGAGAAATTCTTACAAAATTCGTTCAGGGGCTGTGATGCCACCTGGATTGACCATATCTAGACCCACAGCTGATTGAGACATAAGGGTGGACACTCTTGGGGCTGAGAGGTTTGGTGAGGTTGGGTGAGCAAACGCAGAGCCTTTAAAGTAATACGGCGTGGTACCCATCCCATGGGTCCCAAATCTCCAGGTTCAAGGGCATCGTCCTACATTGAAAACATGCATGAGAAACCCCGAAGATGGTACACCGTGTGATCGGGAAAGGTTTCTAAAACAAACCTCATTTCTCATCTCCTTGTGCTCCGGTTCGCCATTCCAGCCGCTTTACTAGCAATCTTTCTCCTTGGAGAATCAGCACCTTTATCCTCCTGTTCCGTACAGGTTGCAATTTGTCCTGAGGATGAACGGGAAGAGGGGGAACCAATGAGAGACTAGCTCTAGGTGTTGGGACAGGCACAGGTCACTCTGTTTTCCCATCAGGAAGAAGAATTAACCACAGGCTCAGCCTGCCGCCAGGAACCAGAATACGGCCTGAAGCAATCCTGCGCTTCTGCGGCCAGCTCCCAAGAAAGAGAGTTGAATAATGGAGCTCAGGGGCACTGCAATTCACAAACCTGCAGACTTAGAAATGATAACTCTCGTCCACAAATATATTGAGGGAAGGCAACGAAGAGGATTTGAAAGCAAGGCAGAATTGCAGGAAACAGATTTCAGGAGGTAGATTCGAATCGCCTTTAAAGCAGAGGAAAAGCGGCAAAACCTCGACAATGATGCCCTTGGCCAAAAAGGGCGTATGCGTTTTTTCCTGAATATATTCAGGAAAAAACGCATACGCCCTTTTTGGCCAACCAAGCAACCTGGAAAGGCAAATCAGCGCTACAAAGAAGTCTCGCTTCCCATCGGTCAAAAGGGCCATGCTGAATAAAGGGTCAAAACCAGAAATGCAGGACAGGCCATGGAGAAATGGGAGCCTTGCTACGCTGATGGGCGGGACGTAAATTGCCAACAGCCACTCTGGAGAAGTGTACGGTGTGTCCTGAAACATCTAAAAAACTCAGCTTAGAGAGCTTGGGCACTTCCACTCATGGGCGTATAAATTGGGAAAACTAAAAATCAGCAAGACACAGGCACCCCAAAGTTTTGGGCTACTCTGTTGACAAGAACCTCCACTTCGTTACACCTTAAATATCCCAGGAAAGAGAAGAATGGATAAAGAAGTTGTGGTCCTTATGTACAATGGAATATCACTCAGCCATGAAATCAATGTCATAAGGCTAGTAGCAGCATGATGAGTGGATTTAGGTATGACGATTCTAAGTGAAATGAGTCACACAGAAACAGACACTTATCATAAGATATCACTTATAGAGGGAATGTAAAAAACGCTACCCTTGAACTGAATTACAAAACAGAACAGAGTCACACGTTTAGAAAACACACTATGGCTGCTTAACGGGAAAGGTGAGGTGGGGTGATGCCTAAAACAAGGGTTTCTAATTCGCTCAGATACCGTTCCATAAACCCAATATGTAATAGACAAGACCTACTCCTTGCTCAGTGAACTGGACTCAACACCCCCTATTCACCGCCCAAGAATATATCTGAGTAGTAAGAATCTTAAAACCTATGTATTGATATCTCTCTGTAAGTGAGTCAAGTGGGTATAAAGCGGCATAAACACAGCAGTGAAAAGCAGCTAAACCCCATTATAAAAATCAATTACTTTTAAAAACCCGTGAAACAAAGACAGTGAAAGAGAGAGAAATCCTTACAAAATTCGTTCAGGGGCTCTGATGCAACCTGGATTGACCATATCTAGACCCACAGCTGATTGAGACATAAGGGTGGACACTCTTGGGGCTGAGAGGTTTGGTGAGGTTGGGTGAGCAAACGCAGACCCTTTAAAGTAATACGGCGTGGTACCCATCCCATGGGTCCCAAATCTCCAGGTTCAAGGGCATCGTCCTACATTGAAAACATGCATGAGAAACCCCGAAGATGGCACACCGTGTGATCGGGAAAGGTTTCTAAAACGCACCTCATTTCTCATCTCCTTGTGTTCCGGTTCGCCATTCCAGCCGCTTTACTAGCAATCTCCCTCCGTGAAGAATCAGCACCTTTATCCTCCTGTTCCGTACAGGTTGCAATTTGTCCTGAGGATGAACGGGAAGAGGGGCAACCAATGAGAGACTAGCTCTAGGTGTTGGGACAGGCACAGGTCACTCTGTTTTCCCATCAGGAAGAAGAATTAACCACAGGCTCAGCCTGCCGCCAGGAAGCAGAATACGGCCTGAAGCAATCCTGCGCTTTTGCGGCCAGCTCCCAAGAAAGCGAGTTGAAGAATGGAGCTCAGGGGCACTGCAATTCACAAACCTGCAGACTTAGAAATGATAACTCTCGTCCACAAATATATTGAGGGAAGGCAACGAAGAGGATTTGAAAGCAAGGCAGAATTGCAGGAAACAGATTTCAGGAGGTAGATTCGAATCGCCTTTAAAGCACAGGAAAAGCGGCAAAACCTCGACAATGATGCCCTTGGCCAAAAAGGGCGTATGCGTTTTTTCCTGAATATATTCAGGAAAAAACGCATACGCCCTTTTTGGCCAACCAAGCAACCTGGAAAGGCAAATCAGCGCTACAAAGAAGTCTCGCTTCCCATCGGTCAAAAGGGCCATGCTGAATAAAGGGTCAAAACCAGAAATGCAGGACAGGCCATGGAGAAATGGGAGCCTTGCTACGCTGATGGGCGGGACGTAAATTGCCAACAGCCACTCTGGAGAAGTGTACGGTGTGTCCTGAAACATCTAAAAAACTCAGCTTAGAGAGCTTGGGCACTTCCACTCATGGGCGTATAAATTGGGAAAACTAAAAATCAGCAAGACACAGGCACCCCAAAGTTTTGGGCTACTCTGTTGACAAGAACTTCCACTTCGTTACACCTTAAATATCCCAGGAAAGAGAAGAATGGATAAAGAAGATGTGGTCCTTATGTACAATGGAATATCACTCAGCCATGAAATCAATGTCATAAGGCTAGTAGCAGCATGATGAGTGGATTTAGGTATGACGATTCTAAGTGAAATAAATCACACAGAAACAGACACTTATCATAAGATATCACTTATAGAGGGAATGTAAAAACCGCTACCCTTGAACTGAATTACAAAACAGAACAGAGTCACACGTTTAGAAAACACACTATGGCTGCTTAACGGGAAAGGTGAGGTGGGGTGATGCATAAATCAAGGGTTTCAAATTAGCTCAGATACCGTTCCATAAACCCAATATGTAATAGACAAGACCTACTCCTTGCTCAGTGAACTGGACTCAACACCCCCTATTCACCGCCCAAGATTATATCTGACTAGTAAGAATCTTCAAACCTATGTATTGATATCTCTCTGTAAGTGAGTCAAGTGGGTATAAAGCGGCATAAACACAGCAGTGAAAAGCAGCTAAACCCCATTATAAAAATCAATTACTTTTCAAAACCCGTGAAACAAAGACAGTGAAAGAGAGAGAAATTCTTACAAAATTCGTTCAGGGTCTGTGATGCCACCTGGATTGACCATATCTAGACCCACAGCTGATTGAGACATATGGGTGGACACTCTTGGGGCTGAGAGGTTTGGTGAGGTTGGGTGAGCTAACGCAGACCCTTTAAATTAATACGGCGTGGTACCCATCCCATGGGTCCCAAATCTCCAGGTTCAAGGGCATCGTCCTACATTGAAAACATGCATGAGAAACCCCGAAGATGGCACACCGTGTGATCGGGAAAGGTTTCTAAAACGCACCTCATTTCTCATTTCCTTGTGCTCCGGTTCGCCATTCCAGCCGCTTTACTAGCAATCTCCCTCCTTGAAGAATCAGCACCTTTATCCTCCTGTTCCGTACAGGTTGCAATTTGTCCTGAGGATGAACGGGAAGAGGGGGAACCAATGAGAGACTAGCTCTAGGTGTTGGGACAGGCACAGGTCACTCTGTTTTCCCATCAGGAAGAAGAATTAACCACAGGCTCAGCCTGCCGCCAGGAAGCAGAATACGGCCTGAAGCAATCCTGCGCTTTTGCGGCCAGCTCCCAAGAAAGCGAGTTGAAGAATGGAGCTCAGGGGCACTGCAATTCACAAACCTGCAGACTTAGAAATGATAACTCTCGTCCACAAATATATTGAGGGAAGGCAACGAAGAGGATTTGAAAGCAAGGCAGAATTGCAGGAAACAGATTTCAGGAGGTAGATTCGAATCGCCTTTAAAGCACAGGAAAAGCGGCAAAACCTCGACAATGATGCCCTTGGCCAAAAAGGGCGTATGCGTTTTTTCCTGAATAAATTCAGGAAAAAACGCATACGCCCTTTTTGGCCAACCAAGCAACCTGGAAAGGCAAATCAGCGCTACAAAGAAGTCTCGCTTCCCATCGGTCAAAAGGGCCATGCTGAATAAAGGGTCAAAACCAGAAATGCAGGACAGGCCATGGAGAAATGGGAGCCTTGCTACGCTGATGGGCGGGACGTAAATTGCCAACAGCCACTCTGGAGAAGTGTACGGTGTGTCCTGAAACATCTAAAAAACTCAGCTTAGAGAGCTTGGGCACTTCCACTCATGGGCGTATAAATTGGGAAAACTAAAAATCAGCAAGACACAGGCACCCCAAAGTTTTGGGCTACTCTGTTGACAAGAACCTCCACTTCGTTACACCTTAAATATCCCAGGAAAGAGAAGAATGGATAAAGAAGATGTGGTCCTTATGTACAATGGAATATCACTCAGCCATGAAATCAATGTCATAAGGCTAGTAGCAGCATGATGAGTGGATTTAGGTATGACGATTCTAAGTGAAATAAATCACACAGAAACAGACACTTATCATAAGATATCACTTATAGAGGGAATGTAAAAACCGCTACCCTTGAACTGAATTACAAAACAGAACAGAGTCACACGTTTAGAAAACACACTATGGCTGCTTAACGGGAAAGGTGAGGTGGGGTGATGCATAAATCAAGGGTTTCAAATTAGCTCAGATACCATTCCATAAACCCAATATGTAATAGACAAGACCTACTCCTTGCTCAGTGAACTGGACTCAACACCCCCTATTCACCGCCCAAGATTATATCTGACTAGTAAGAATCTTCAAACCTATGTATTGATATCTCTCTGTAAGTGAGTCAAGTGGGTATAAAGCGGCATAAACACAGCAGTGAAAAGCAGCTAAACCCCATTATAAAAATCAATTACTTTTCAAAACCCGTGAAACAAAGACAGTGAAAGAGAGAGAAATTCTTACAAAATTCGTTCAGGGTCTGTGATGCCACCTGGATTGACCATATCTAGACCCACAGCTGATTGAGACATATGGGTGGACACTCTTGGGGCTGAGAGGTTTGGTGAGGTTGGGTGAGCTAACGCAGACCCTTTAAATTAATACGGCGTGGTACCCATCCCATGGGTCCCAAATCTCCAGGTTCAAGGGCATCGTCCTACATTGAAAACATGCATGAGAAACCCCGAAGATGGCACACCGTGTGATGGGGAAAGGTTTCTAAAACGCACCTCATTTCTCATTTCCTTGTGCTCCGGTTCGCCATTCCAGCCGCTTTACTAGCAATCTCTCTCCTTGGAGAATCAGCACCTTTATCCTCCTGTTCCGTACAGGTTGCAATTTGTCCTGAGGATGAACGGGAAGAGGGGGAACCAATGAGAGACTAGCTCTAGGTGTTGGGACAGGCACAGGTCACTCTGTTTTCCCATCAGGAAGAAGAATTAACCACAGGCTCAGCCTGCCGCCAGGAACCAGAATACAGCCTGAAGCAATCCTGCGCTTTTGCGGCCAGCTCCCAAGAAAGCGAGTTGAAGAATGGAGCTCAGGGGCACTGCAATTCACAAACCTGCAGACTTAGAAATGATAACTCTCGTCCACAAATATATTGAGGGAAGGCAACGAAGAGGATTTGAAAGCAAGGCAGAATTGCAGGAAACAGATTTCAGGAGGTAGATTCGAATCGCCTTTAAAGCACAGGAAAAGCGGCAAAACCTCGACAATGATGCCCTTGGCCAAAAAGGGCGTATGCGTTTTTTCCTGAATATATTCAGGAAAAAACGCATACGCCCTTTTTGGCCAACCAAGCAACCTGGAAAGGCAAATCAGCGCTACAAAGAAGTCTCGCTTCCCATCGGTCAAAAGGGCCATGCTGAATAAAGGGTCAAAACCAGAAATGCAGGACAGGCCATGGAGAAATGGGAGCCTTGCTACGCTGATGGGCGGGACGTAAATTGCCAACAGCCACTCTGGAGAAGTGTACGGTGTGTCCTGAAACATCTAAAAAACTCAGCTTAGAGAGCTTGGGCACTTCCACTCATGGGCGTATAAATTGGGAAAACTAAAAATCAGCAAGACACAGGCACCCCACAGTTTTGGGCTACTCTGTTGACAAAAACCTCCACTTCATTACACCTTAAATATCCGAGGAAAGACAAGAATGGATAAAGAAGTTGTGGTCCTTATGTACAATGGAATATCACTCAGCCATGAAATCAATGTCATAAGGCTAGTAGCAGCATGATGAGTGGATTTAGGTATGACGATTCTAAGTGAAATAAATCACACAGAAAAAGACACTTATCATAAGATATCACTTATAGAGGGAATGTAAAAACCGCTACCCTTGAACTGCATTACAAAATAGAACAGAGTCACACGTTTAGAAAACACACTATGGCTGCTTAACGGGAAAGGTGAGGTGGGGTGATGCATAAATCAAGGGTTTCAAATTAGCTCAGATACCGTTCCATAAACCCAATATGTAATAGACAAGACCTACTCCTTGCTCAGTGAACTGGACTCAACACCCCCTATTCACCGCCCAAGAATATATCTGACTAGGAAGAATCTTCAAACCTATGTATTGATATCTCTCTGTAAGTGAGTCAAGTGGGTATAAAGCGGCATAAACACAGCAGTGAAAAGCAGCTAAACCCCATTATAAAAATCAATTACTTTTCAAAACCGGTGAAACAAAGACAGTGAAAGAGAGAGAAATTCTTACAAAATTCGTTCAGGGGCTGTGATGCCACCTGGATTGACCATATCTAGACCCACAGCTGTTTGAGACATATGGGTGGACACTCTTGGGGCTGAGAGGTTTGGTGAGGTTGGGTGAGCTAACGCAGACCCTTTAAATTAATACGGCGTGGTACCCATCCCATGGGTCCCAAATCTCCAGGTTCAAGGGCATCGTCCTACATTGAAAACATGCATGAGAAACCCCGAAGATGGCACACCGTGTGATCGGGAAAGGTTTCTAAAACGCACCTCATTTCTCATCTCCTTGTGCTCCGGTTCGCCATTCCAGCCGCTTTACTAGCAATCTCTCTCCTTGGAGAATCAGCACCTTTATCCTCCTGTTCCGTACAGGTTGCAATTTGTCCTGAGGATGAACGGGAAGAGGGGGAACCAATGAGAGACTAGCTCTAGGTGTTGGGACAGGCACAGGTCACTCTGTTTTCCCATCAGGGAGAAGAATTAACCACAGGCTCAGCCTGCCACCAGGAACCAGAATACGGCCTGAAGCAATCCTGCGCTTTTGCGGCAAGCTCCCAAGAAAGCGAGTTGAAGAATGGAGCTCAGGGGCACTGCAATTCACAAACCTGTAGACTTAGAAATGATAACTCTCGTCCACAAATATATTGAGGGAAGGCAACGAAGAGGATTTGAAAGCAAGGCAGAATTGCAGGAAACAGATTTCAGGAGGTAGATACGAATCGCCTTTAAAGCACAGGAAAAGCGGCAAAACCTCGACAGTGATGCCCTTGGCCAAAAAGGGCGTATGCGTTTTTTCCTGAATATATTCAGGAAAAAACGCATACGCCCTTTTTGGCCAACCAAGCAACCTGGAAAGGCAAATCAGCGCTACAAAGAAGTCTCGCTTCCCAACGGTCAAAAGGGCCATGCTGAATAAAGTGTCAAAACCAGAAATGCAGGACAGGTCATGGAGAAATGGGAGCCTTGCTACGCTGATGGGCGGGACGTAAATTGTCAACAGCCACTCTGGAGAAGTGTACGGTGTGTCCTGAAACATCTAAAAAACTCAGCTTAGAGAGCTTGGGCACTTCCACTCATGGGCGTATAAATTGGGAAAACTAAAAATCAGCAAGACACAGGCACCCCAAAGTTTTGGGCTACTGTGTTGACAAAAACCTCCACTTCATTACACCTTAAATATCCGAGGAAAGACAAGAATGGATAAAGAAGTTGTGGTCCTTATGTACAATGGAATATCACTCAGCCATGAAATCAATGTCATAAGGCTAGTAGCAGCATGAAGAGTGGATTTAGGTATGACGATTCTAAGTGAAATAAATCACACAGAAAAAGACACTTATCATAAGATATCACTTATAGAGGGAATGTAAAAACCGCTACCCTTGAACTGAATTACAAAACAGAACAGAGTCACACGTTTAGAAAACACACTATGGCTGCTTAACGGGAAAGGTGAGGTGGGGTGATGCATAAATCAAGGGTTTCAAATTAGCTCAGATACCGTTCCATAAACCCAATATGTAATAGACAAGACCTACTCCTTGCTCAGTGAACTGGACTCAACACCCCCTATTCACCGCCCAAGATTATATCTGACTAGTAAGAATCTTCAAACCTATGTATTGATATCTCTCTGTAAGTGAGTCAAGTGGGTATAAAGCGGCATAAACACAGCAGTGAAAAGCAGCTAAACCCCATTATAAAAATCAATTACTTTTCAAAACCCGTGAAACAAAGACAGTGAAAGAGAGAGAAATTCTTACAAAATTCGTTCAGGGGCTGTGATGCCACCTGGATTGACCATATCTAGACCCACAGCTGATTGAGACATATGGGTGGACACTCTTGGGGCTGAGAGGTTTGGTGAGGTTGGGTGAGCTAACGCAGACCCTTTAAATTAATACGGCGTGGTACCGATCCCATGGGTCCCAAATCTCCAGGTTCAAGGGCATCGTCCTACATTGAAAACATGCATGAGAAACCCCGAAGATGGCACACCGTGTGATGGGGAAAGGTTTCTAAAACGCACCTCATTTCTCATTTCCTTGTGCTCCGGTTCGCCATTCCAGCCGCTTTACTAGCAATCTCTCTCCTTGGAGAATCAGCACCTTTATCCTCCTGTTCCGTACAGGTTGCAATTTGTCCTGAGGATGAACGGGAAGAGGGGGAACCAATGAGAGACTAGCTCTAGGTGTTGGAACAGGCACAGGTCACTCTGTTTTCCCATCAGGAAGAAGAATTAACCACAGGCTCAGCCTGCCGCCAGGAACCAGAATACGGCCTGAAGCAATCCTGCGCTTTTGCGGCCAGCTCCCAAGAAAGCGAGTTGAAGAATGGAGCTCAGGGGCACTGCAATTCACAAACCTGCAGACTTAGAAATGATAACTCTCGTCCACAAATATATTGAGGGAAGGCAACGAAGAGGATTTGAAAGCAAGGCAGAATTGCAGGAAACAGATTTCAGGAGGTAGATTCGAATCGCCTTTAAAGCAGAGGAAAAGCGGCAAAACCTCGACAATGATGCCCTTGGCCAAAAAGGGCGTATGCGTTTTTTCCTGAATATATTCAGGAAAAAACGCATACGCCCTTTTTGGCCAACCAAGCAACCTGGAAAGGCAAATCAGCGCTACAAAGAAGTCTCGCTTCCCATCGGTCAAAAGGGCCATGCTGAATAAAGGGTCAAAACCAGAAATGCAGGACAGGCCATGGAGAAATGGGAGCCTTGCTACGCTGATGGGCGGGACGTAAATTGCCAACAGCCACTCTGGAGAAGTGTACGGTGTGTCCTGAAACATCTAAAAAACTCAGCTTAGAGAGCTTGGGCACTTCCACTCATGGGCGTATAAATTGGGAAAACTAAAAATCAGCAAGACACAGGCACCCCACAGTTTTGGGCTACTCTGTTGACAAAAACCTCCACTTCATTACACCTTAAATATCCGAGGAAAGACAAGAATGGATAAAGAAGTTGTGGTCCTTATGTACAATGGAATATCACTCAGCCATGAAATCAATGTCATAAGGCTAGTAGCAGCATGATGAGTGGATTTAGGTATGACGATTCTAAGTGAAATAAATCACACAGAAAAAGACACTTATCATAAGATATCACTTATAGAGGGAATGTAAAAACCGCTACCCTTGAACTGCATTACAAAATAGAACAGAGTCACACGTTTAGAAAACACACTATGGCTGCTTAACGGGAAAGATGAGGTGGGGTGATGCATAAATCAAGGGTTTCAAATTAGCTCAGATACCGTTCCATAAACCCAATATGTAATAGACAAGACCTACTCCTTGCTCAGTGAACTGGACTCAACACCCCCTATTCACCGCCCAAGAATATATCTGACTAGGAAGAATCTTCAAACCTATGTATTGATATCTCTCTGTAAGTGAGTCAAGTGGGTATAAAGCGGCATAAGCACAGCAGTGAAAAGCAGCCAAACCCCATTATAAAAATCAATTACTTTTCAAAACCGGTGAAACAAAGACAGTGAAAGAGAGAGAAATTCTTACAAAATTCGTTCAGGGGCTGTGATGCCACCTGGATTGACCATATCTAGACCCACAGCTGTTTGAGACATATGGGTGGACACTCTTGGGGCTGAGAGGTTTGGTGAGGTTGGGTGAGCTAACGCAGACCCTTTAAATTAATACGGCGTGGTACCCATCCCATGGGTCCCAAATCTCCAGGTTCAAGGGCATCGTCCTACATTGAAAACATGCATGAGAAACCCCGAAGATGGCACACCGTGTGATGGGGAAAGGTTTCTAAAACGCACCTCATTTCTCATCTCCTTGTGCTCCGGTTCGCCATTCCAGCCGCTTTACTAGCAATCTCTCTCCTTGGAGAATCAGCACCTTTATCCTCCTGTTCCGTACAGGTTGCAATTTGTCCTGAGGATGAACGGGAAGAGGGGGAACCAATGAGAGACTAGCTCTAGGTGTTGGGACAGGCACAGGTCACTCTGTTTTCCCATCAGGGAGAAGAATTAACCACAGGCTCAGCCTGCCACCAGGAACCAGAATACGGCCTGAAGCAATCCTGCGCTTTTGCGGCAAGCTCCCAAGAAAGCGAGTTGAAGAATGGAGCTCAGGGGCACTGCAATTCACAAACCTGTAGACTTAGAAATGATAACTCTCGTCCACAAATATATTGAGGGAAGGCAACGAAGAGGATTTGAAAGCAAGGCAGAATTGCAGGAAACAGATTTCAGGAGGTAGATACGAATCGCCTTTAAAGCACAGGAAAAGCGGCAAAACCTCGACAGTGATGCCCTTGGCCAAAAAGGGCGTATGCGTTTTTTCCTGAATATATTCAGGAAAAAACGCATACGCCCTTTTTGGCCAACCAAGCAACCTGGAAAGGCAAATCAGCGCTACAAAGAAGTCTCGCTTCCCATCGGTCAAAAGGGCCATGCTGAATAAAGTGTCAAAACCAGAAATGCAGGACAGGTCATGGAGAAATGGGAGCCTTGCTACGCTGATGGGCGGGACGTAAATTGTCAACAGCCACTCTGGAGAAGTGTACGGTGTGTCCTGAAACATCTAAAAAACTCAGCTTAGAGAGCTTGGGCACTTCCACTCATGGGCGTATAAATTGGGAAAACTAAAAATCAGCAAGACACAGGCACCCCAAAGTTTTGGGCTACTGTGTTGACAAAAACCTCCACTTCATTACACCTTAAATATCCGAGGAAAGACAAGAATGGATAAAGAAGTTGTGGTCCTTATGTACAATGGAATATCACTCAGCCATGAAATCAATGTCATAAGGCTAGTAGCAGCATGAAGAGTGGATTTAGGTATGACGATTCTAAGTGAAATAAATCACACAGAAAAAGACACTTATCATAAGATATCACTTATAGAGGGAATGTAAAAACCGCTACCCTTGAACTGAATTACAAAACAGAACAGAGTCACACGTTTAGAAAACACACTATGGCTGCTTAACGGGAAAGGTGAGGTGGGGTGATGCATAAATCAAGGGTTTCAAATTAGCTCAGATACCGTTCCATAAACCCAATATGTAATAGACAAGACCTACTCCTTGCTCAGTGAACTGGACTCAACACCCCCTATTCACCGCCCAAGATTATATCTGACTAGTAAGAATCTTCAAACCTATGTATTGATATCTCTCTGTAAGTGAGTCAAGTGGGTATAAAGCGGCATAAACACAGCAGTGAAAAGCAGCTAAACCCCATTATAAAAATCAATTACTTTTCAAAACCCGTGAAACAAAGACAGTGAAAGAGAGAGAAATTCTTACAAAATTCGTTCAGGGGCTGTGATGCCACCTGGATTGACCATATCTAGACCCACAGCTGATTGAGACATATGGGTGGACACTCTTGGGGCTGAGAGGTTTGGTGAGGTTGGGTGAGCTAACGCAGACCCTTTAAATTAATACGGCGTGGTACCGATCCCATGGGTCCCAAATCTCCAGGTTCAAGGGCATCGTCCTACATTGAAAACATGCATGAGAAACCCCGAAGATGGCACACCGTGTGATCGGGAAAGGTTTCTAAAACGCACCTCATTTCTCATTTCCTTGTGCTCCGGTTCGCCATTCCAGCTGCTTTACTAGCAATCTCTCTCCTTGGAGAATCAGCACCTTTATCCTCCTGTTCCGTACAGGTTGCAATTTGTCCTGAGGATGAACGGGAAGAGGGGGAACCAATGAGAGACTAGCTCTAGGTGTTGGAACAGGCACAGGTCACTCTGTTTTCCCATCAGGAAGAAGAATTAACCACAGGCTCAGCCTGCCGCCAGGAACCAGAATACGGCCTGAAGCAATCCTGCGCTTTTGCGGCCAGCTCCCAAGAAAGCGAGTTGAAGAATGGAGCTCAGGGGCACTGCAATTCACAAACCTGCAGACTTAGAAATGATAACTCTCGTCCACAAATATATTGAGGGAAGGCAACGAAGAGGATTTGAAAGCAAGGCAGAATTGCAGGAAACAGATTTCAGGAGGTAGATTCGAATCGCCTTTAAAGCAGAGGAAAAGCGGCAAAACCTCGACAATGATGCCCTTGGCCAAAAAGGGCGTATGCGTTTTTTCCTGAATATATTCAGGAAAAAACGCATACGCCCTTTTTGGCCAACCAAGCAACCTGGAAAGGCAAATCAGCGCTACAAAGAAGTCTCGCTTCCCATCGGTCAAAAGGGCCATGCTGAATAAAGGGTCAAAACCAGAAATGCAGGACAGGCCATGGAGAAATGGGAGCCTTGCTACGCTGATGGGCGGGACGTAAATTGCCAACAGCCACTCTGGAGAAGTGTACGGTGTGTCCTGAAACATCTAAAAAACTCAGCTTAGAGAGCTTGGGCACTTCCACTCATGGGCGTATAAATTGGGAAAACTAAAAATCAGCAAGACACAGGCACCCCACAGTTTTGGGCTACTCTGTTGACAAAAACCTCCACTTCATTACACCTTAAATATCCGAGGAAAGACAAGAATGGATAAAGAAGTTGTGGTCCTTATGTACAATGGAATATCACTCAGCCATGAAATCAATGTCATAAGGCTAGTAGCAGCATGATGAGTGGATTTAGGTATGACGATTCTAAGTGAAATAAATCACACAAAAAAAGACACTTATCATAAGATATCACTTATAGAGGGAATGTAAAAACCGCTACCCTTGAACTGAATTACAAAACAGAACAGAGTCACACGTTTAGAAAACACACTATGGCTGCTTAACGGGAAAGGTGAGGTGGGGTGATGCATAAATCAAGGGTTTCAAATTAGCTCAGATACCGTTCCATAAACCCAATATGTAATAGACAAGACCTACTCCTTGCTCAGTGAACTGGACTCAACACCCCCTATTCACCGCCCAAGATTATATCTGACTAGTAAGAATCTTCAAACCTATGTATTGATATCTCTCTGTAAGTGAGTCAAGTGGGTATAAAGCGGCATAAACACAGCAGTGAAAAGCAGCTAAACCCCATTATAAAAATCAATTACTTTTCAAAACCCGTGAAACAAAGACAGTGAAAGAGAGAGAAATTCTTACAAAATTCGTTCAGGGTCTGTGATGCCACCTGGATTGACCATATCTAGACCCACAGCTGATTGAGACATATGGGTGGACACTCTTGGGGCTGAGAGGTTTGGTGAGGTTGGGTGAGCTAACGCAGACCCTTTAAATTAATACGGCGTGGTACCCATCCCATGGGTCCCAAATCTCCAGGTTCAAGGGCATCGTCCTACATTGAAAACATGCATGAGAAACCCCGAAGATGGCACACCGTGTGATCGGGAAAGGTTTCTAAAACGCACCTCATTTCTCATTTCCTTGTGCTCCGGTTCGCCATTCCAGCTGCTTTACTAGCAATCTCTCTCCTTGGAGAATCAGCACCTTTATCCTCCTGTTCCGTACAGGTTGCAATTTGTCCTGAGGATGAACGGGAAGAGGGGGAACCAATGAGAGACTAGCTCTAGGTGTTGGAACAGGCACAGGTCACTCTGTTTTCCCATCAGGAAGAAGAATTAACCACAGGCTCAGCCTGCCGCCAGGAACCAGAATACGGCCTGAAGCAATCCTGCGCTTTTGCGGCCAGCTCCCAAGAAAGCGAGTTGAAGAATGGAGCTCAGGGGCACTGCAATTCACAAACCTGCAGACTTAGAAATGATAACTCTCGTCCACAAATATATTGAGGGAAGGCAACGAAGAGGATTTGAAAGCAAGGCAGAATTGCAGGAAACAGATTTCAGGAGGTAGATTCGAATCGCCTTTAAAGCAGAGGAAAAGCGGCAAAACCTCGACAATGATGCCCTTGGCCAAAAAGGGCGTATGCGTTTTTTCCTGAATATATTCAGGAAAAAACGCATACGCCCTTTTTGGCCAACCAAGCAACCTGGAAAGGCAAATCAGCGCTACAAAGAAGTCTCGCTTCCCATCGGTCAAAAGGGCCATGCTGAATAAAGTGTCAAAACCAGAAATGCAGGACAGGCCATGGAGAAATGGGAGCCTTGCTACGCTGATGGGCGGGACGTAAATTGCCAACAGCCACTCTGGAGAAGTGTACGGTGTGTCCTGAAACATCTAAAAAACTCAGCTTAGAGAGCTTGGGCACTTCCACTCATGGGCGTATAAATTGGGAAAACTAAAAATCAGCAAGACACAGGCACCCCAAAGTTTTGGGCTACTCTGTTGACAAAAACCTCCACTTCATTACACCTTAAATATCCGAGGAAAGACAAGAATGGATAAAGAAGTTGTGGTCCTTATGTACAATGGAATATCACTCAGCCATGAAATCAATGTCATAAGGCTAGTAGCAGCATGATGAGTGGATTTAGGTATGACGATTCTAAGTGAAATAAATCACACAGAAAAAGACACTTATCATAAGATATCACTTATAGAGGGAATGTAAAAACCGCTACCCTTGAACTGCATTACAAAATAGAACAGAGTCACACGTTTAGAAAACACACTATGGCTGCTTAACGGGAAAGGTGAGGTGGGGTGATGCATAAATCAAGGGTTTCAAATTAGCTCAGATACCGTTCCATAAACCCAATATGTAATAGACAAGACCTACTCCTTGCTCAGTGAACTGGACTCAACACCCCCTATTCACCGCCCAAGAATATATCTGACTAGGAAGAATCTTCAAACCTATGTATTGATATCTCTCTGTAAGTGAGTCAAGTGGGTATAAAGCGGCATAAACACAGCAGTGAAAAGCAGCTAAACCCCATTATAAAAATCAATTACTTTTCAAAACCGGTGAAACAAAGACAGTGAAAGAGAGAGAAATTCTTACAAAATTCGTTCAGGGGCTGTGATGCCACCTGGATTGACCATATCTAGACCCACAGCTGTTTGAGACATATGGGTGGACACTCTTGGGGCTGAGAGTTTTGGTGAGGTTGGGTGAGCTAACGCAGACCCTTTAAATTAATACGGCGTGGTACCCATCCCATGGGTCCCAAATCTCCAGGTTCAAGGGCATCGTCCTACATTGAAAACATGCATGAGAAACCCCGAAGATGGCACACCGTGTGATGGGGAAAGGTTTCTAAAACGCACCTCATTTCTCATCTCCTTGTGCTCCGGTTCGCCATTCCAGCCGCTTTACTAGCAATCTCTCTCCTTGGAGAATCAGCACCTTTATCCTCCTGTTCCGTACAGGTTGCAATTTGTCCTGAGGATGAACGGGAAGAGGGGGAACCAATGAGAGACTAGCTCTAGGTGTTGGGACAGGCACAGGTCACTCTGTTTTCCCATCAGGAAGAAGAATTAACCACAGGCTCAGCCTGCCACCAGGAACCAGAATACGGCCTGAAGCAATCCTGCGCTTTTGCGGCCAGCTCCCAAGAAAGCGAGTTGAAGAATGGAGCTCAGCGGCACTGCAATTCACAAACCTGTAGACTTAGAAATGATAACTCTCGTCCACAAATATATTGAGGGAAGGCAACGAAGAGGATTTGAAAGCAAGGCAGAATTGCAGGAAACAGATTTCAGGAGGTAGATTCGAATCGCCTTTAAAGCACAGGAAAAGCGGCAAAACCTCGACAATGATGCCCTTGCCCAAAAAGGGCGTATGCGTTTTTTTCTGAATATGTTCAGGAAAAAACGCATACGCCCTTTTTGGCCAACCAAGCAACCTGGAAAGGCAAATCAGCGCTACAAAGAAGTCTCGCTTCCCATCGGTCAAAAGGGCCATGCTGAATAAAGGGTCAAACCAGAAATGCAGGACAGGCCATGGAGAAATGGGAGCCTTGCTACGCTGATGGACGGGACGTAAATTACCAACAGCCACTCTGGAGAAGTGTACGGTGTGTCCTGAAACATCTAAAAAACTCAGCTTAGAGAGCTTGGGCACTTCCACTCATGGGCGTATAAATTGGGAAAACTAAAAATCAGCAAGACACAGGCACCCCAAAGTTTTGGGCTACTCTGTTGACAATAACCTCCACTTCGTTACACCTTAAATATGCGAGGAAAGAGAAGAATGGATAAAGAAGTTGTGGTCCTTATGTACAATGGAATATGACTCAGCCATGAAATCAATGTCATAAGGCTAGTAGCAGCATGATGAGTGGATTTAGGTATGACGATTCTAAGTGAAATAAATCACACAGAAAAAGACACTTATCATAAGATATCACTTATAGAGGGAATGTAAAAACCGCTACCCTTGAACTGAATTACAAAACAGAACAGAGTCACAGGTTTAGAAAACACACTATGGCTGCTTAACGGGAAAGGTGAGGTTGGGTGATGCATAAAACAAGGGTTTCAAATTAGCTCAGATATCGTTCCAGAAACCCAATATGTAATAGACAAGACCTACTCCTTGCTCAGTGAACTGGACTCAACACCCCCTATTCACCGCCCAAGAATATATCTGACTAGGAAGAATCTTCAAACCTATGTATTGATATCTCTCTGTAAGTGAGTCAAGTGGGTGTAAAGCGGCATAAACACAGCAGTGAAAAGCAGCCAAACCCCATTATAAAAATCAATTACTTTTCAAAACCCGTGAAACAAAGATAGTGAAAGAGAGAGAAATTCTTACAAAATTTGTTCAGGGGCTGTGATGCCACCTGGATTGACCATATCTAGACCCACAGCTGATTGAGACATATGGGTGGACACTCTTGGGGCTGAGAGGTTTGGTGAGGTTGGGTGAGCTAACGCAGACCCTTTAAATTAATACGGCGTGGTACCCATCCCATGGGTCCCAAATCTCCAGGTTCAAGGGCATCGTCCTACATTGAAAACATGCATGAGAAACCCCGAAGATGGCACACCGTGTGATGGGGAAAGGTTTCTAAAACGCACCTCATTTCTCATTTCCTTGTGCTCCGGTTCGCCATTCCAGCCGCTTTACTAGCAATCTCTCTCCTTGGAGAATCAGCACCTTTATCCTCCTGTTCCGTACAGGTTGCAATTTGTCCTGAGGATGAACGGGAAGAGGGGGAACCAATGAGAGACTAGCTCTAGGTGTTGGGACAGGCACAGGTCACTCTGTTTTCCCATCAGGAAGAAGAATTAACCACAGGCTCAGCCTGCCGCCAGGAACCAGAATACGGCCTGAAGCAATCCTGCGCTTTTGCGGCCAGCTCCCAAGAAAGCGAGTTGAAGAATGGAGCTCAGGGGCACTGCAATTCACAAACCTGCAGACTTAGAAATGATAACTCTCGTCCACAAATATATTGAGGGAAGGCAACGAAGAGGATTTGAAAGCAAGGCAGAATTGCAGGAAACAGATTTCAGGAGGTAGATTCGAATCGCCTTTAAAGCAGAGGAAAAGCGGCAAAACCTCGACAATGATGCCCTTGGCCAAAAAGGGCGTATGCGATTTTCCTGAATATGTTCAGGAAAAAACGCATACGCCCTTTTTGGCCAACCAAGCAACCTGGAAAGGCAAATCAGCGCTACAAAGAAGTCTCGCTTCCCATCGGTCAAAAGGGCCATGCTGAATAAAGGGTCAAAACCAGAAATGCAGGACAGGCCATGGAGAAATGGGAGCCTTGCTACGCTGATGGGCGGGACGTAAATTGCCAACAGCCACTCTGGAGAAGTGTACGGTGTGTCCTGAAACATCTAAAAAACTCAGCTTAGAGAGCTTGGGCACTTCCACTCATGGGCGTATAAATTGGGAAAACTAAAAATCAGCAAGACACAGGCACCCCACAGTTTTGGGCTACTCTGTTGACAAAAACCTCCACTTCATTACACCTTAAATATCCGAGGAAAGACAAGAATGGATAAAGAAGTTGTGGTCCTTATGTACAATGGAATATCACTCAGCCATGAAATCAATGTCATAAGGCTAGTAGCAGCATGATGAGTGGATTTAGGTATGACGATTCTAAGTGAAATAAATCACACAGAAAAAGACACTTATCATAAGATATCACTTATAGAGGGAATGTAAAAACCGCTACCCTTGAACTGCATTACAAAATAGAACAGAGTCACACGTTTAGAAAACACACTATGGCTGCTTAACGGGAAAGGTGAGGTGGGGTGATGCATAAATCAAGGGTTTCAAATTAGCTCAGATACCGTTCCATAAACCCAATATGTAATAGACAAGACCTACTCCTTGCTCAGTGAACTGGACTCAACACCCCCTATTCACCGCCCAAGAATATATCTGACTAGGAAGAATCTTCAAACCTATGTATTGATATCTCTCTGTAAGTGAGTCAAGTGGGTATAAAGCGGCATAAGCACAGCAGTGAAAAGCAGCCAAACCCCATTATAAAAATCAATTACTTTTCAAAACCGGTGAAACAAAGACAGTGAAAGAGAGAGAAATTCTTACAAAATTCGTTCAGGGGCTGTGATGCCACCTGGATTGACCATATCTAGACCCACAGCTGTTTGAGACATATGGGTGGACACTCTTGGGGCTGAGAGGTTTGGTGAGGTTGGGTGAGCTAACGCAGACCCTTTAAATTAATACGGCGTGGTACCCATCCCATGGGTCCCAAATCTCCAGGTTCAAGGGCATCGTCCTACATTGAAAACATGCATGAGAAACCCCGAAGATGGCACACCGTGTGATGGGGAAAGGTTTCTAAAACGCACCTCATTTCTCATCTCCTTGTGCTCCGGTTCGCCATTCCAGCCGCTTTACTAGCAATCTCTCTCCTTGGAGAATCAGCACCTTTATCCTCCTGTTCCGTACAGGTTGCAATTTGTCCTGAGGATGAACGGGAAGAGGGGGAACCAATGAGAGACTAGCTCTAGGTGTTGGGACAGGCACAGGTCACTCTGTTTTCCCATCAGGGAGAAGAATTAACCACAGGCTCAGCCTGCCACCAGGAACCAGAATACGGCCTGAAGCAATCCTGCGCTTTTGCGGCAAGCTCCCAAGAAAGCGAGTTGAAGAATGGAGCTCAGGGGCACTGCAATTCACAAACCTGTAGACTTAGAAATGATAACTCTCGTCCACAAATATATTGAGGGAAGGCAACGAAGAGGATTTGAAAGCAAGGCAGAATTGCAGGAAACAGATTTCAGGAGGTAGATTCGAATCGCCTTTAAAGCACAGGAAAAGCGGCAAAACCTCGACAGTGATGCCCTTGGCCAAAAAGGGCGTATGCGTTTTTTCCTGAATATATTCAGGAAAAAACGCATACGCCCTTTTTGGCCAACCAAGCAACCTGGAAAGGCAAATCAGCGCTACAAAGAAGTCTCGCTTCCCATCGGTCAAAAGGGCCATGCTGAATAAAGTGTCAAAACCAGAAATGCAGGACAGGTCATGGAGAAATGGGAGCCTTGCTACGCTGATGGGCGGGACGTAAATTGTCAACAGCCACTCTGGAGAAGTGTACGGTGTGTCCTGAAACATCTAAAAAACTCAGCTTAGAGAGCTTGGGCACTTCCACTCATGGGCGTATAAATTGGGAAAACTAAAAATCAGCAAGACACAGGCACCCCAAAGTTTTGGGCTACTGTGTTGACAAAAACCTCCACTTCATTACACCTTAAATATCCGAGAAAAGACAAGAATGGATAAAGAAGTTGTGGTCCTTATGTACAATGGAATATCACTCAGCCATGAAATCAATGTCATAAGGCTAGTAGCAGCATGATGAGTGGATTTAGGTATGACGATTCTAAGTGAAATAAATCACACAAAAAAAGACACTTATCATAAGATATCACTTATAGAGGGAATGTAAAAACCGCTACCCTTGAACTGAATTACAAAACAGAACAGAGTCACACGTTTAGAAAACACACTATGGCTGCTTAACGGGAAAGGTGAGGTGGGGTGATGCATAAATCAAGGGTTTCAAATTAGCTCAGATACCGTTCCATAAACCCAATATGTAATAGACAAGACCTACTCCTTGCTCAGTGAACTGGACTCAACACCCCCTATTCACCGCCCAAGATTATATCTGACTAGTAAGAATCTTCAAACCTATGTATTGATATCTCTCTGTAAGTGAGTCAAGTGGGTATAAAGCGGCATAAACACAGCAGTGAAAAGCAGCTAAACCCCATTATAAAAATCAATTACTTTTCAAAACCCGTGAAACAAAGACAGTGAAAGAGAGAGAAATTCTTACAAAATTCGTTCAGGGTCTGTGATGCCACCTGGATTGACCATATCTAGACCCACAGCTGATTGAGACATATGGGTGGACACTCTTGGGGCTGAGAGGTTTGGTGAGGTTGGGTGAGCTAACGCAGACCCTTTAAATTAATACGGCGTGGTACCCATCCCATGGGTCCCAAATCTCCAGGTTCAAGGGCATCGTCCTACATTGAAAACATGCATGAGAAACCCCGAAGATGGCACACCGTGTGATCGGGAAAGGTTTCTAAAACGCACCTCATTTCTCATTTCCTTGTGCTCCGGTTCGCCATTCCAGCTGCTTTACTAGCAATCTCTCTCCTTGGAGAATCAGCACCTTTATCCTCCTGTTCCGTACAGGTTGCAATTTGTCCTGAGGATGAACGGGAAGAGGGGGAACCAATGAGAGACTAGCTCTAGGTGTTGGAACAGGCACAGGTCACTCTGTTTTCCCATCAGGAAGAAGAATTAACCACAGGCTCAGCCTGCCGCCAGGAACCAGAATACGGCCTGAAGCAATCCTGCGCTTTTGCGGCCAGCTCCCAAGAAAGCGAGTTGAAGAATGGAGCTCAGGGGCACTGCAATTCACAAACCTGCAGACTTAGAAATGATAACTCTCGTCCACAAATATATTGAGGGAAGGCAACGAAGAGGATTTGAAAGCAAGGCAGAATTGCAGGAAACAGATTTCAGGAGGTAGATTCGAATCGCCTTTAAAGCAGAGGAAAAGCGGCAAAACCTCGACAATGATGCCCTTGGCCAAAAAGGGCGTATGCGTTTTTTCCTGAATATATTCAGGAAAAAACGCATACGCCCTTTTTGGCCAACCAAGCAACCTGGAAAGGCAAATCAGCGCTACAAAGAAGTCTCGCTTCCCATCGGTCAAAAGGGCCATGCTGAATAAAGTGTCAAAACCAGAAATGCAGGACAGGCCATGGAGAAATGGGAGCCTTGCTACGCTGATGGGCGGGACGTAAATTGCCAACAGCCACTCTGGAGAAGTGTACGGTGTGTCCTGAAACATCTAAAAAACTCAGCTTAGAGAGCTTGGGCACTTCCACTCATGGGCGTATAAATTGGGAAAACTAAAAATCAGCAAGACACAGGCACCCCAAAGTTTTGGGCTACTCTGTTGACAAAAACCTCCACTTCATTACACCTTAAATATCCGAGGAAAGACAAGAATGGATAAAGAAGTTGTGGTCCTTATGTACAATGGAATATCACTCAGCCATGAAATCAATGTCATAAGGCTAGTAGCAGCATGATGAGTGGATTTAGGTATGACGATTCTAAGTGAAATAAATCACACAGAAAAAGACACTTATCATAAGATATCACTTATAGAGGGAATGTAAAAACCGCTACCCTTGAACTGCATTACAAAATAGAACAGAGTCACACGTTTAGAAAACACACTATGGCTGCTTAACGGGAAAGGTGAGGTGGGGTGATGCATAAATCAAGGGTTTCAAATTAGCTCAGATACCGTTCCATAAACCCAATATGTAATAGACAAGACCTACTCCTTGCTCAGTGAACTGGACTCAACACCCCCTATTCACCGCCCAAGAATATATCTGACTAGGAAGAATCTTCAAACCTATGTATTGATATCTCTCTGTAAGTGAGTCAAGTGGGTATAAAGCGGCATAAACACAGCAGTGAAAAGCAGCTAAACCCCATTATAAAAATCAATTACTTTTCAAAACCGGTGAAACAAAGACAGTGAAAGAGAGAGAAATTCTTACAAAATTCGTTCAGGGGCTGTGATGCCACCTGGATTGACCATATCTAGACCCACAGCTGTTTGAGACATATGGGTGGACACTCTTGGGGCTGAGAGTTTTGGTGAGGTTGGGTGAGCTAACGCAGACCCTTTAAATTAATACGGCGTGGTACCCATCCCATGGGTCCCAAATCTCCAGGTTCAAGGGCATCGTCCTACATTGAAAACATGCATGAGAAACCCCGAAGATGGCACACCGTGTGATGGGGAAAGGTTTCTAAAACGCACCTCATTTCTCATCTCCTTGTGCTCCGGTTCGCCATTCCAGCCGCTTTACTAGCAATCTCTCTCCTTGGAGAATCAGCACCTTTATCCTCCTGTTCCGTACAGGTTGCAATTTGTCCTGAGGATGAACGGGAAGAGGGGGAACCAATGAGAGACTAGCTCTAGGTGTTGGGACAGGCACAGGTCACTCTGTTTTCCCATCAGGAAGAAGAATTAACCACAGGCTCAGCCTGCCACCAGGAACCAGAATACGGCCTGAAGCAATCCTGCGCTTTTGCGGCCAGCTCCCAAGAAAGCGAGTTGAAGAATGGAGCTCAGCGGCACTGCAATTCACAAACCTGTAGACTTAGAAATGATAACTCTCGTCCACAAATATATTGAGGGAAGGCAACGAAGAGGATTTGAAAGCAAGGCAGAATTGCAGGAAACAGATTTCAGGAGGTAGATTCGAATCGCCTTTAAAGCACAGGAAAAGCGGCAAAACCTCGACAATGATGCCCTTGCCCAAAAAGGGCGTATGCGTTTTTTTCTGAATATGTTCAGGAAAAAACGCATACGCCCTTTTTGGCCAACCAAGCAACCTGGAAAGGCAAATCAGCGCTACAAAGAAGTCTCGCTTCCCATCGGTCAAAAGGGCCATGCTGAATAAAGGGTCAAACCAGAAATGCAGGACAGGCCATGGAGAAATGGGAGCCTTGCTACGCTGATGGACGGGACGTAAATTGCCAACAGCCACTCTGGAGAAGTGTACGGTGTGTCCTGAAACATCTAAAAAACTCAGCTTAGAGAGCTTGGGCACTTCCACTCATGGGCGTATAAATTGGGAAAACTAAAAATCAGCAAGACACAGGCACCCCAAAGTTTTGGGCTACTCTGTTGACAAGAACCTCCACTTCGTTACACCTTAAATATGCGAGGAAAGAGAAGAATGGATAAAGAAGTTGTGGTCCTTATGTACAATGGAATATGACTCAGCCATGAAATCAATGTCATAAGGCTAGTAGCAGCATGATGAGTGGATTTAGGTATGACGATTCTAAGTGAAATAAATCACACAGAAAAAGACACTTATCATAAGATATCACTTATAGAGGGAATGTAAAAACCGCTACCCTTGAACTGAATTACAAAACAGAACAGAGTCACAGGTTTAGAAAACACACTATGGCTGCTTAACGGGAAAGGTGAGGTTGGGTGATGCATAAAACAAGGGTTTCAAATTAGCTCAGATATCGTTCCAGAAACCCAATATGTAATAGACAAGACCTACTCCTTGCTCAGTGAACTGGACTCAACACCCCCTATTCACCGCCCAAGAATATATCTGACTAGGAAGAATCTTCAAACCTATGTATTGATATCTCTCTGTAAGTGAGTCAAGTGGGTGTAAAGCGGCATAAACACAGCAGTGAAAAGCAGCCAAACCCCATTATAAAAATCAATTACTTTTCAAAACCCGTGAAACAAAGATAGTGAAAGAGAGAGAAATTCTTACAAAATTTGTTCAGGGGCTGTGATGCCACCTGGATTGACCATATCTAGACCCACAGCTGATTGAGACATATGGGTGGACACTCTTGGGGCTGAGAGGTTTGGTGAGGTTGGGTGAGCTAACGCAGACCCTTTAAATTAATACGGCGTGGTACCCATCCCATGGGTCCCAAATCTCCAGGTTCAAGGGCATCGTCCTACATTGAAAACATGCATGAGAAACCCCGAAGATGGCACACCGTGTGATGGGGAAAGGTTTCTAAAACGCACCTCATTTCTCATTTCCTTGTGCTCCGGTTCGCCATTCCAGCCGCTTTACTAGCAATCTCTCTCCTTGGAGAATCAGCACCTTTATCCTCCTGTTCCGTACAGGTTGCAATTTGTCCTGAGGATGAACGGGAAGAGGGGGAACCAATGAGAGACTAGCTCTAGGTGTTGGGACAGGCACAGGTCACTCTGTTTTCCCATCAGGAAGAAGAATTAACCACAGGCTCAGCCTGCCGCCAGGAACCAGAATACGGCCTGAAGCAATCCTGCGCTTTTGCGGCCAGCTCCCAAGAAAGCGAGTTGAAGAATGGAGCTCAGGGGCACTGCAATTCACAAACCTGCAGACTTAGAAATGATAACTCTCGTCCACAAATATATTGAGGGAAGGCAACGAAGAGGATTTGAAAGCAAGGCAGAATTGCAGGAAACAGATTTCAGGAGGTAGATTCGAATCGCCTTTAAAGCAGAGGAAAAGCGGCAAAACCTCGACAATGATGCCCTTGGCCAAAAAGGGCGTATGCGTTTTTTCCTGAATATGTTCAGGAAAAAACGCATACGCCCTTTTTGGCCAACCAAGCAACCTGGAAAGGCAAATCAGCGCTACAAAGAAGTCTCGCTTCCCATCGGTCAAAAGGGCCATGCTGAATAAAGGGTCAAAACCAGAAATGCAGGACAGGCCATGGAGAAATGGGAGCCTTGCTACGCTGATGGGCGGGACGTAAATTGCCAACAGCCACTCTGGAGAAGTGTACGGTGTGTCCTGAAACATCTAAAAAACTCAGCTTAGAGAGCTTGGGCACTTCCACTCATGGGCGTATAAATTGGGAAAACTAAAAATCAGCAAGACACAGGCACCCCACAGTTTTGGGCTACTCTGTTGACAAAAACCTCCACTTCATTACACCTTAAATATCCGAGGAAAGACAAGAATGGATAAAGAAGTTGTGGTCCTTATGTACAATGGAATATCACTCAGCCATGAAATCAATGTCATAAGGCTAGTAGCAGCATGATGAGTGGATTTAGGTATGACGATTCTAAGTGAAATAAATCACACAGAAAAAGACACTTATCATAAGATATCACTTATAGAGGGAATGTAAAAACCGCTACCCTTGAACTGCATTACAAAATAGAACAGAGTCACACGTTTAGAAAACACACTATGGCTGCTTAACGGGAAAGGTGAGGTGGGGTGATGCATAAATCAAGGGTTTCAAATTAGCTCAGATACCGTTCCATAAACCCAATATGTAATAGACAAGACCTACTCCTTGCTCAGTGAACTGGACTCAACACCCCCTATTCACCGCCCAAGAATATATCTGACTAGGAAGAATCTTCAAACCTATGTATTGATATCTCTCTGTAAGTGAGTCAAGTGGGTATAAAGCGGCATAAGCACAGCAGTGAAAAGCAGCCAAACCCCATTATAAAAATCAATTACTTTTCAAAACCGGTGAAACAAAGACAGTGAAAGAGAGAGAAATTCTTACAAAATTCGTTCAGGGGCTGTGATGCCACCTGGATTGACCATATCTAGACCCACAGCTGTTTGAGACATATGGGTGGACACTCTTGGGGCTGAGAGGTTTGGTGAGGTTGGGTGAGCTAACGCAGACCCTTTAAATTAATACGGCGTGGTACCCATCCCATGGGTCCCAAATCTCCAGGTTCAAGGGCATCGTCCTACATTGAAAACATGCATGAGAAACCCCGAAGATGGCACACCGTGTGATGGGGAAAGGTTTCTAAAACGCACCTCATTTCTCATCTCCTTGTGCTCCGGTTCGCCATTCCAGCCGCTTTACTAGCAATCTCTCTCCTTGGAGAATCAGCACCTTTATCCTCCTGTTCCGTACAGGTTGCAATTTGTCCTGAGGATGAACGGGAAGAGGGGGAACCAATGAGAGACTAGCTCTAGGTGTTGGGACAGGCACAGGTCACTCTGTTTTCCCATCAGGGAGAAGAATTAACCACAGGCTCAGCCTGCCACCAGGAACCAGAATACGGCCTGAAGCAATCCTGCGCTTTTGCGGCAAGCTCCCAAGAAAGCGAGTTGAAGAATGGAGCTCAGGGGCACTGCAATTCACAAACCTGTAGACTTAGAAATGATAACTCTCGTCCACAAATATATTGAGGGAAGGCAACGAAGAGGATTTGAAAGCAAGGCAGAATTGCAGGAAACAGATTTCAGGAGGTATATTCGAATCGCCTTTAAAGCACAGGAAAAGCGGCAAAACCTCGACAGTGATGCCCTTGGCCAAAAAGGGCGTATGCGTTTTTTCCTGAATATATTCAGGAAAAAACGCATACGCCCTTTTTGGCCAACCAAGCAACCTGGAAAGGCAAATCAGCGCTACAAAGAAGTCTCGCTTCCCATCGGTCAAAAGGGCCATGCTGAATAAAGTGTCAAAACCAGAAATGCAGGACAGGTCATGGAGAAATGGGAGCCTTGCTACGCTGATGGGCGGGACGTAAATTGTCAACAGCCACTCTGGAGAAGTGTACGGTGTGTCCTGAAACATCTAAAAAACTCAGCTTAGAGAGCTTGGGCACTTCCACTCATGGGCGTATAAATTGGGAAAACTAAAAATCAGCAAGACACAGGCACCCCAAAGTTTTGGGCTACTGTGTTGACAAAAACCTCCACTTCATTACACCTTAAATATCCGAGAAAAGACAAGAATGGATAAAGAAGTTGTGGTCCTTATGTACAATGGAATATCACTCAGCCATGAAATCAATGTCATAAGGCTAGTAGCAGCATGATGAGTGGATTTAGGTATGACGATTCTAAGTGAAATAAATCACACAAAAAAAGACACTTATCATAAGATATCACTTATAGAGGGAATGTAAAAACCGCTACCCTTGAACTGAATTACAAAACAGAACAGAGTCACACGTTTAGAAAACACACTATGGCTGCTTAACGGGAAAGGTGAGGTGGGGTGATGCATAAATCAAGGGTTTCAAATTAGCTCAGATACCGTTCCATAAACCCAATATGTAATAGACAAGACCTACTCCTTGCTCAGTGAACTGGACTCAACACCCCCTATTCACCGCCCAAGATTATATCTGACTAGTAAGAATCTTCAAACCTATGTATTGATATCTCTCTGTAAGTGAGTCAAGTGGGTATAAAGCGGCATAAACACAGCAGTGAAAAGCAGCTAAACCCCATTATAAAAATCAATTACTTTTCAAAACCCGTGAAACAAAGACAGTGAAAGAGAGAGAAATTCTTACAAAATTCGTTCAGGGTCTGTGATGCCACCTGGATTGACCATATCTAGACCCACAGCTGATTGAGACATATGGGTGGACACTCTTGGGGCTGAGAGGTTTGGTGAGGTTGGGTGAGCTAACGCAGACCCTTTAAATTAATACGGCGTGGTACCCATCCCATGGGTCCCAAATCTCCAGGTTCAAGGGCATCGTCCTACATTGAAAACATGCATGAGAAACCCCGAAGATGGCACACCGTGTGATCGGGAAAGGTTTCTAAAACGCACCTCATTTCTCATTTCCTTGTGCTCCGGTTCGCCATTCCAGCCGCTTTACTAGCAATCTCTCTCCTTGGAGAATCAGCACCTTTATCCTCCTGTTCCGTACAGGTTGCAATTTGTCCTGAGGATGAACGGGAAGAGGGGGAACCAATGAGAGACTAGCTCTAGGTGTTGGAACAGGCACAGGTCACTCTGTTTTCCCATCAGGAAGAAGAATTAACCACAGGCTCAGCCTGCCGCCAGGAACCAGAATACGGCCTGAAGCAATCCTGCGCTTTTGCGGCCAGCTCCCAAGAAAGCGAGTTGAAGAATGGAGCTCAGGGGCACTGCAATTCACAAACCTGCAGACTTAGAAATGATAACTCTCGTCCACAAATATATTGAGGGAAGGCAACGAAGAGGATTTGAAAGCAAGGCAGAATTGCAGGAAACAGATTTCAGGAGGTAGATTCGAATCGCCTTTAAAGCAGAGGAAAAGCGGCAAAACCTCGACAATGATGCCCTTGGCCAAAAAGGGCGTATGCGTTTTTTCCTGAATATATTCAGGAAAAAACGCATACGCCCTTTTTGGCCAACCAAGCAACCTGGAAAGGCAAATCAGCGCTACAAAGAAGTCTCGCTTCCCATCGGTCAAAAGGGCCATGCTGAATAAAGTGTCAAAACCAGAAATGCAGGACAGGCCATGGAGAAATGGGAGCCTTGCTACGCTGATGGGCGGGACGTAAATTGCCAACAGCCACTCTGGAGAAGTGTACGGTGTGTCCTGAAACATCTAAAAAACTCAGCTTAGAGAGCTTGGGCACTTCCACTCATGGGCGTATAAATTGGGAAAACTAAAAATCAGCAAGACACAGGCACCCCAAAGTTTTGGGCTACTCTGTTGACAAAAACCTCCACTTCATTACACCTTAAATATCCGAGGAAAGACAAGAATGGATAAAGAAGTTGTGGTCCTTATGTACAATGGAATATCACTCAGCCATGAAATCAATGTCATAAGGCTAGTAGCAGCATGATGAGTGGATTTAGGTATGACGATTCTAAGTGAAATAAATCACACAGAAAAAGACACTTATCATAAGATATCACTTATAGAGGGAATGTAAAAACCGCTACCCTTGAACTGCATTACAAAATAGAACAGAGTCACACGTTTAGAAAACACACTATGGCTGCTTAACGGGAAAGGTGAGGTGGGGTGATGCATAAATCAAGGGTTTCAAATTAGCTCAGATACCGTTCCATAAACCCAATATGTAATAGACAAGACCTACTCCTTGCTCAGTGAACTGGACTCAACACCCCCTATTCACCGCCCAAGAATATATCTGACTAGGAAGAATCTTCAAACCTATGTATTGATATCTCTCTGTAAGTGAGTCAAGTGGGTATAAAGCGGCATAAACACAGCAGTGAAAAGCAGCTAAACCCCATTATAAAAATCAATTACTTTTCAAAACCGGTGAAACAAAGACAGTGAAAGAGAGAGAAATTCTTACAAAATTCGTTCAGGGGCTGTGATGCCACCTGGATTGACCATATCTAGACCCACAGCTGTTTGAGACATATGGGTGGACACTCTTGGGGCTGAGAGTTTTGGTGAGGTTGGGTGAGCTAACGCAGACCCTTTAAATTAATACGGCGTGGTACCCATCCCATGGGTCCCAAATCTCCAGGTTCAAGGGCATCGTCCTACATTGAAAACATGCATGAGAAACCCCGAAGATGGCACACCGTGTGATGGGGAAAGGTTTCTAAAACGCACCTCATTTCTCATCTCCTTGTGCTCCGGTTCGCCATTCCAGCCGCTTTACTAGCAATCTCTCTCCTTGGAGAATCAGCACCTTTATCCTCCTGTTCCGTACAGGTTGCAATTTGTCCTGAGGATGAACGGGAAGAGGGGGAACCAATGAGAGACTAGCTCTAGGTGTTGGGACAGGCACAGGTCACTCTGTTTTCCCATCAGGAAGAAGAATTAACCACAGGCTCAGCCTGCCACCAGGAACCAGAATACGGCCTGAAGCAATCCTGCGCTTTTGCGGCCAGCTCCCAAGAAAGCGAGTTGAAGAATGGAGCTCAGCGGCACTGCAATTCACAAACCTGTAGACTTAGAAATGATAACTCTCGTCCACAAATATATTGAGGGAAGGCAACGAAGAGGATTTGAAAGCAAGGCAGAATTGCAGGAAACAGATTTCAGGAGGTAGATTCGAATCGCCTTTAAAGCACAGGAAAAGCGGCAAAACCTCGACAATGATGCCCTTGCCCAAAAAGGGCGTATGCGTTTTTTTCTGAATATGTTCAGGAAAAAACGCATACGCCCTTTTTGGCCAACCAAGCAACCTGGAAAGGCAAATCAGCGCTACAAAGAAGTCTCGCTTCCCATCGGTCAAAAGGGCCATGCTGAATAAAGGGTCAAACCAGAAATGCAGGACAGGCCATGGAGAAATGGGAGCCTTGCTACGCTGATGGACGGGACGTAAATTGCCAACAGCCACTCTGGAGAAGTGTACGGTGTGTCCTGAAACATCTAAAAAACTCAGCTTAGAGAGCTTGGGCACTTCCACTCATGGGCGTATAAATTGGGAAAACTAAAAATCAGCAAGACACAGGCACCCCAAAGTTTTGGGCTACTCTGTTGACAAGAACCTCCACTTCGTTACACCTTAAATATGCGAGGAAAGAGAAGAATGGATAAAGAAGTTGTGGTCCTTATGTACAATGGAATATGACTCAGCCATGAAATCAATGTCATAAGGCTAGTAGCAGCATGATGAGTGGATTTAGGTATGACGATTCTAAGTGAAATAAATCACACAGAAAAAGACACTTATCATAAGATATCACTTATAGAGGGAATGTAAAAACCGCTACCCTTGAACTGAATTACAAAACAGAACAGAGTCACAGGTTTAGAAAACACACTATGGCTGCTTAACGGGAAAGGTGAGGTTGGGTGATGCATAAAACAAGGGTTTCAAATTAGCTCAGATATCGTTCCAGAAACCCAATATGTAATAGACAAGACCTACTCCTTGCTCAGTGAACTGGACTCAACACCCCCTATTCACCGCCCAAGAATATATCTGACTAGGAAGAATCTTCAAACCTATGTATTGATATCTCTCTGTAAGTGAGTCAAGTGGGTGTAAAGCGGCATAAACACAGCAGTGAAAAGCAGCCAAACCCCATTATAAAAATCAATTACTTTTCAAAACCCGTGAAACAAAGATAGTGAAAGAGAGAGAAATTCTTACAAAATTTGTTCAGGGGCTGTGATGCCACCTGGATTGACCATATCTAGACCCACAGCTGATTGAGACATATGGGTGGACACTCTTGGGGCTGAGAGGTTTGGTGAGGTTGGGTGAGCTAACGCAGACCCTTTAAATTAATACGGCGTGGTACCCATCCCATGGGTCCCAAATCTCCAGGTTCAAGGGCATCGTCCTACATTGAAAACATGCATGAGAAACCCCGAAGATGGCACACCGTGTGATGGGGAAAGGTTTCTAAAACGCACCTCATTTCTCATTTCCTTGTGCTCCGGTTCGCCATTCCAGCCGCTTTACTAGCAATCTCTCTCCTTGGAGAATCAGCACCTTTATCCTCCTGTTCCGTACAGGTTGCAATTTGTCCTGAGGATGAACGGGAAGAGGGGGAACCAATGAGAGACTAGCTCTAGGTGTTGGGACAGGCACAGGTCACTCTGTTTTCCCATCAGGAAGAAGAATTAACCACAGGCTCAGCCTGCCGCCAGGAACCAGAATACGGCCTGAAGCAATCCTGCGCTTTTGCGGCCAGCTCCCAAGAAAGCGAGTTGAAGAATGGAGCTCAGGGGCACTGCAATTCACAAACCTGCAGACTTAGAAATGATAACTCTCGTCCACAAATATATTGAGGGAAGGCAACGAAGAGGATTTGAAAGCAAGGCAGAATTGCAGGAAACAGATTTCAGGAGGTAGATTCGAATCGCCTTTAAAGCAGAGGAAAAGCGGCAAAACCTCGACAATGATGCCCTTGGCCAAAAAGGGCGTATGCGATTTTCCTGAATATGTTCAGGAAAAAACGCATACGCCCTTTTTGGCCAACCAAGCAACCTGGAAAGGCAAATCAGCGCTACAAAGAAGTCTCGCTTCCCATCGGTCAAAAGGGCCATGCTGAATAAAGGGTCAAAACCAGAAATGCAGGACAGGCCATGGAGAAATGGGAGCCTTGCTACGCTGATGGGCGGGACGTAAATTGCCAACAGCCACTCTGGAGAAGTGTACGGTGTGTCCTGAAACATCTAAAAAACTCAGCTTAGAGAGCTTGGGCACTTCCACTCATGGGCGTATAAATTGGGAAAACTAAAAATCAGCAAGACACAGGCACCCCACAGTTTTGGGCTACTCTGTTGACAAAAACCTCCACTTCATTACACCTTAAATATCCGAGGAAAGACAAGAATGGATAAAGAAGTTGTGGTCCTTATGTACAATGGAATATCACTCAGCCATGAAATCAATGTCATAAGGCTAGTAGCAGCATGATGAGTGGATTTAGGTATGACGATTCTAAGTGAAATAAATCACACAGAAAAAGACACTTATCATAAGATATCACTTATAGAGGGAATGTAAAAACCGCTACCCTTGAACTGCATTACAAAATAGAACAGAGTCACACGTTTAGAAAACACACTATGGCTGCTTAACGGGAAAGGTGAGGTGGGGTGATGCATAAATCAAGGGTTTCAAATTAGCTCAGATACCGTTCCATAAACCCAATATGTAATAGACAAGACCTACTCCTTGCTCAGTGAACTGGACTCAACACCCCCTATTCACCGCCCAAGAATATATCTGACTAGGAAGAATCTTCAAACCTATGTATTGATATCTCTCTGTAAGTGAGTCAAGTGGGTATAAAGCGGCATAAGCACAGCAGTGAAAAGCAGCCAAACCCCATTATAAAAATCAATTACTTTTCAAAACCGGTGAAACAAAGACAGTGAAAGAGAGAGAAATTCTTACAAAATTCGTTCAGGGGCTGTGATGCCACCTGGATTGACCATATCTAGACCCACAGCTGTTTGAGACATATGGGTGGACACTCTTGGGGCTGAGAGGTTTGGTGAGGTTGGGTGAGCTAACGCAGACCCTTTAAATTAATACGGCGTGGTACCCATCCCATGGGTCCCAAATCTCCAGGTTCAAGGGCATCGTCCTACATTGAAAACATGCATGAGAAACCCCGAAGATGGCACACCGTGTGATGGGGAAAGGTTTCTAAAACGCACCTCATTTCTCATCTCCTTGTGCTCCGGTTCGCCATTCCAGCCGCTTTACTAGCAATCTCTCTCCTTGGAGAATCAGCACCTTTATCCTCCTGTTCCGTACAGGTTGCAATTTGTCCTGAGGATGAACGGGAAGAGGGGGAACCAATGAGAGACTAGCTCTAGGTGTTGGGACAGGCACAGGTCACTCTGTTTTCCCATCAGGGAGAAGAATTAACCACAGGCTCAGCCTGCCACCAGGAACCAGAATACGGCCTGAAGCAATCCTGCGCTTTTGCGGCAAGCTCCCAAGAAAGCGAGTTGAAGAATGGAGCTCAGGGGCACTGCAATTCACAAACCTGTAGACTTAGAAATGATAACTCTCGTCCACAAATATATTGAGGGAAGGCAACGAAGAGGATTTGAAAGCAAGGCAGAATTGCAGGAAACAGATTTCAGGAGGTAGATTCGAATCGCCTTTAAAGCACAGGAAAAGCGGCAAAACCTCGACAGTGATGCCCTTGGCCAAAAAGGGCGTATGCGTTTTTTCCTGAATATATTCAGGAAAAAACGCATACGCCCTTTTTGGCCAACCAAGCAACCTGGAAAGGCAAATCAGCGCTACAAAGAAGTCTCGCTTCCCATCGGTCAAAAGGGCCATGCTGAATAAAGTGTCAAAACCAGAAATGCAGGACAGGTCATGGAGAAATGGGAGCCTTGCTACGCTGATGGGCGGGACGTAAATTGTCAACAGCCACTCTGGAGAAGTGTACGGTGTGTCCTGAAACATCTAAAAAACTCAGCTTAGAGAGCTTGGGCACTTCCACTCATGGGCGTATAAATTGGGAAAACTAAAAATCAGCAAGACACAGGCACCCCAAAGTTTTGGGCTACTGTGTTGACAAAAACCTCCACTTCATTACACCTTAAATATCCGAGAAAAGACAAGAATGGATAAAGAAGTTGTGGTCCTTATGTACAATGGAATATCACTCAGCCATGAAATCAATGTCATAAGGCTAGTAGCAGCATGATGAGTGGATTTAGGTATGACGATTCTAAGTGAAATAAATCACACAAAAAAAGACACTTATCATAAGATATCACTTATAGAGGGAATGTAAAAACCGCTACCCTTGAACTGAATTACAAAACAGAACAGAGTCACACGTTTAGAAAACACACTATGGCTGCTTAACGGGAAAGGTGAGGTGGGGTGATGCATAAATCAAGGGTTTCAAATTAGCTCAGATACCGTTCCATAAACCCAATATGTAATAGACAAGACCTACTCCTTGCTCAGTGAACTGGACTCAACACCCCCTATTCACCGCCCAAGATTATATCTGACTAGTAAGAATCTTCAAACCTATGTATTGATATCTCTCTGTAAGTGAGTCAAGTGGGTATAAAGCGGCATAAACACAGCAGTGAAAAGCAGCTAAACCCCATTATAAAAATCAATTACTTTTCAAAACCCGTGAAACAAAGACAGTGAAAGAGAGAGAAATTCTTACAAAATTCGTTCAGGGTCTGTGATGCCACCTGGATTGACCATATCTAGACCCACAGCTGATTGAGACATATGGGTGGACACTCTTGGGGCTGAGAGGTTTGGTGAGGTTGGGTGAGCTAACGCAGACCCTTTAAATTAATACGGCGTGGTACCCATCCCATGGGTCCCAAATCTCCAGGTTCAAGGGCATCGTCCTACATTGAAAACATGCATGAGAAACCCCGAAGATGGCACACCGTGTGATCGGGAAAGGTTTCTAAAACGCACCTCATTTCTCATTTCCTTGTGCTCCGGTTCGCCATTCCAGCCGCTTTACTAGCAATCTCTCTCCTTGGAGAATCAGCACCTTTATCCTCCTGTTCCGTACAGGTTGCAATTTGTCCTGAGGATGAACGGGAAGAGGGGGAACCAATGAGAGACTAGCTCTAGGTGTTGGAACAGGCACAGGTCACTCTGTTTTCCCATCAGGAAGAAGAATTAACCACAGGCTCAGCCTGCCGCCAGGAACCAGAATACGGCCTGAAGCAATCCTGCGCTTTTGCGGCCAGCTCCCAAGAAAGCGAGTTGAAGAATGGAGCTCAGGGGCACTGCAATTCACAAACCTGCAGACTTAGAAATGATAACTCTCGTCCACAAATATATTGAGGGAAGGCAACGAAGAGGATTTGAAAGCAAGGCAGAATTGCAGGAAACAGATTTCAGGAGGTAGATTCGAATCGCCTTTAAAGCAGAGGAAAAGCGGCAAAACCTCGACAATGATGCCCTTGGCCAAAAAGGGCGTATGCGTTTTTTCCTGAATATGTTCAGGAAAAAACGCATACGCCCTTTTTGGCCAACCAAGCAACCTGGAAAGGCAAATCAGCGCTACAAAGAAGTCTCGCTTCCCATCGGTCAAAAGGGCCATGCTGAATAAAGGGTCAAAACCAGAAATGCAGGACAGGCCATGGAGAAATGGGAGCCTTGCTACGCTGATGGGCGGGACGTAAATTGCCAACAGCCACTCTGGAGAAGTGTACGGTGTGTCCTGAAACATCTAAAAAACTCAGCTTAGAGAGCTTGGGCACTTCCACTCATGGGCGTATAAATTGGGAAAACTAAAAATCAGCAAGACACAGGCACCCCACAGTTTTGGGCTACTCTGTTGACAAAAACCTCCACTTCATTACACCTTAAATATCCGAGGAAAGACAAGAATGGATAAAGAAGTTGTGGTCCTTATGTACAATGGAATATCACTCAGCCATGAAATCAATGTCATAAGGCTAGTAGCAGCATGATGAGTGGATTTAGGTATGACGATTCTAAGTGAAATAAATCACACAGAAAAAGACACTTATCATAAGATATCACTTATAGAGGGAATGTAAAAACCGCTACCCTTGAACTGCATTACAAAATAGAACAGAGTCACACGTTTAGAAAACACACTATGGCTGCTTAACGGGAAAGGTGAGGTGGGGTGATGCATAAATCAAGGGTTTCAAATTAGCTCAGATACCGTTCCATAAACCCAATATGTAATAGACAAGACCTACTCCTTGCTCAGTGAACTGGACTCAACACCCCCTATTCACCGCCCAAGAATATATCTGACTAGGAAGAATCTTCAAACCTATGTATTGATATCTCTCTGTAAGTGAGTCAAGTGGGTATAAAGCGGCATAAGCACAGCAGTGAAAAGCAGCCAAACCCCATTATAAAAATCAATTACTTTTCAAAACCGGTGAAACAAAGACAGTGAAAGAGAGAGAAATTCTTACAAAATTCGTTCAGGGGCTGTGATGCCACCTGGATTGACCATATCTAGACCCACAGCTGTTTGAGACATATGGGTGGACACTCTTGGGGCTGAGAGGTTTGGTGAGGTTGGGTGAGCTAACGCAGACCCTTTAAATTAATACGGCGTGGTACCCATCCCATGGGTCCCAAATCTCCAGGTTCAAGGGCATCGTCCTACATTGAAAACATGCATGAGAAACCCCGAAGATGGCACACCGTTTGATGGGGAAAGGTTTCTAAAACGCACCTCATTTCTCATCTCCTTGTGCTCTGGTTCGCCATTCCAGCCGCTTTACTAGCAATCTCTCTCCTTGGAGAATCAGCACCTTTATCCTCCTGTTCCGTACAGGTTGCAATTTGTCCTGAGGATGAACGGGAAGAGGGGGAACCAATGAGAGACTAGCTCTAGGTGTTGGGACAGGCACAGGTCACTCTGTTTTCCCATCAGGGAGAAGAATTAACCACAGGCTCAGCCTGCCACCAGGAACCAGAATACGGCCTGAAGCAATCCTGCGCTTTTGCGGCAAGCTCCCAAGAAAGCGAGTTGAAGAATGGAGCTCAGGGGCACTGCAATTCACAAACCTGTAGACTTAGAAATGATAACTCTCGTCCACAAATATATTGAGGGAAGGCAACGAAGAGGATTTGAAAGCAAGGCAGAATTGCAGGAAACAGATTTCAGGAGGTAGATTCGAATCGCCTTTAAAGCACAGGAAAAGCGGCAAAACCTCGACAGTGATGCCCTTGGCCAAAAAGGGCGTATGCGTTTTTTCCTGAATATATTCAGGAAAAAACGCATACGCCCTTTTTGGCCAACCAAGCAACCTGGAAAGGCAAATCAGCGCTACAAAGAAGTCTCGCTTCCCATCGGTCAAAAGGGCCATGCTGAATAAAGTGTCAAAACCAGAAATGCAGGACAGGTCATGGAGAAATGGGAGCCTTGCTACGCTGATGGGCGGGACGTAAATTGTCAACAGCCACTCTGGAGAAGTGTACGGTGTGTCCTGAAACATCTAAAAAACTCAGCTTAGAGAGCTTGGGCACTTCCACTCATGGGCGTATAAATTGGGAAAACTAAAAATCAGCAAGACACAGGCACCCCAAAGTTTTGGGCTACTGTGTTGACAAAAACCTCCACTTCATTACACCTTAAATATCCGAGAAAAGACAAGAATGGATAAAGAAGTTGTGGTCCTTATGTACAATGGAATATCACTCAGCCATGAAATCAATGTCATAAGGCTAGTAGCAGCATGATGAGTGGATTTAGGTATGACGATTCTAAGTGAAATAAATCACACAAAAAAAGACACTTATCATAAGATATCACTTATAGAGGGAATGTAAAAACCGCTACCCTTGAACTGAATTACAAAACAGAACAGAGTCACACGTTTAGAAAACACACTATGGCTGCTTAACGGGAAAGGTGAGGTGGGGTGATGCATAAATCAAGGGTTTCAAATTAGCTCAGATACCGTTCCATAAACCCAATATGTAATAGACAAGACCTACTCCTTGCTCAGTGAACTGGACTCAACACCCCCTATTCACCGCCCAAGATTATATCTGACTAGTAAGAATCTTCAAACCTATGTATTGATATCTCTCTGTAAGTGAGTCAAGTGGGTATAAAGCGGCATAAACACAGCAGTGAAAAGCAGCTAAACCCCATTATAAAAATCAATTACTTTTCAAAACCCGTGAAACAAAGACAGTGAAAGAGAGAGAAATTCTTACAAAATTCGTTCAGGGTCTGTGATGCCACCTGGATTGACCATATCTAGACCCACAGCTGATTGAGACATATGGGTGGACACTCTTGGGGCTGAGAGGTTTGGTGAGGTTGGGTGAGCTAACGCAGACCCTTTAAATTAATACGGCGTGGTACCCATCCCATGGGTCCCAAATCTCCAGGTTCAAGGGCATCGTCCTACATTGAAAACATGCATGAGAAACCCCGAAGATGGCACACCGTGTGATCGGGAAAGGTTTCTAAAACGCACCTCATTTCTCATTTCCTTGTGCTCCGGTTCGCCATTCCAGCCGCTTTACTAGCAATCTCTCTCCTTGGAGAATCAGCACCTTTATCCTCCTGTTCCGTACAGGTTGCAATTTGTCCTGAGGATGAACGGGAAGAGGGGGAACCAATGAGAGACTAGCTCTAGGTGTTGGAACAGGCACAGGTCACTCTGTTTTCCCATCAGGAAGAAGAATTAACCACAGGCTCAGCCTGCCACCAGGAACCAGAATACGGCCTGAAGCAATCCTGCGCTTTTGCGGCCAGCTCCCAAGAAAGCGAGTTGAAGAATGGAGCTCAGGGGCACTGCAATTCACAAACCTGCAGACTTAGAAATGATAACTCTCGTCCACAAATATATTGAGGGAAGGCAACGAAGAGGATTTGAAAGCAAGGCAGAATTGCAGGAAACAGATTTCAGGAGGTAGATTCGAATCGCCTTTAAAGCAGAGGAAAAGCGGCAAAACCTCGACAATGATGCCCTTGGCCAAAAAGGGCGTATGCGTTTTTTCCTGAATATATTCAGGAAAAAACGCATACGCCCTTTTTGGCCAACCAAGCAACCTGGAAAGGCAAATCAGCGCTACAAAGAAGTCTCGCTTCCCATCGGTCAAAAGGGCCATGCTGAATAAAGGGTCAAAACCAGAAATGCAGGACAGGCCATGGAGAAATGGGAGCCTTGCTACGCTGATGGGCGGGATGTAAATTGCCAACAGCCACTCTGGAGAAGTGTACGGTGTGTCCTGAAACATCTAAAAAACTCAGCTTAGAGAGCTTGGGCACTTCCACTCATGGGCGTATAAATTGGGAAAACTAAAAATCAGCAAGACACAGGCACCCCAAAGTTTTGGGCTACTCTGTTGACAAAAACCTCCACTTCATTACACCTTAAATATCCGAGGAAAGACAAGAATGGATAAAGAAGTTGTGGTCCTTATGTACAATGGAATATCACTCAGCCATGAAATCAATGTCATAAGGCTAGTAGCAGCATGATGAGTGGATTTAGGTATGACGATTCTAAGTGAAATAAATCACACAGAAAAAGACACTTATCATAAGATATCACTTATAGAGGGAATGTAAAAACCGCTACCCTTGAACTGCATTACAAAATAGAACAGAGTCACACGTTTAGAAAACACACTATGGCTGCTTAACGGGAAAGGTGAGGTGGGGTGATGCATAAATCAAGGGTTTCAAATTAGCTCAGATACCGTTCCATAAACCCAATATGTAATAGACAAGACCTACTCCTTGCTCAGTGAACTGGACTCAACACCCCCTATTCACCGCCCAAGATTATATCTGACTAGTAAGAATCTTCAAACCTATGTATTGATATCTCTCTGTAAGTGAGTCAAGTGGGTATAAAGCGGCATAAACACAGCAGTGAAAAGCAGCTAAACCCCATTATAAAAATCAATTACTTTTCAAAACCCGTGAAACAAAGACAGTGAAAGAGAGAGAAATTCTTACAAAATTCGTTCAGGGTCTGTGATGCCACCTGGATTGACCATATCTAGACCCACAGCTGATTGAGACATATGGGTGGACACTCTTGGGGCTGAGAGGTTTGGTGAGGTTGGGTGAGCTAACGCAGACCCTTTAAATTAATACGGCGTGGTACCCATCCCATGGGTCCCAAATCTCCAGGTTCAAGGGCATCGTCCTACATTGAAAACATGCATGAGAAACCCCGAAGATGGCACACCGTGTGATCGGGAAAGGTTTCTAAAACGCACCTCATTTCTCATTTCCTTGTGCTCCGGTTCGCCATTCCAGCCGCTTTACTAGCAATCTCTCTCCTTGGAGAATCAGCACCTTTATCCTCCTGTTCCGTACAGGTTGCAATTTGTCCTGAGGATGAACGGGAAGAGGGGGAACCAATGAGAGACTAGCTCTAGGTGTTGGAACAGGCACAGGTCACTCTGTTTTCCCATCAGGAAGAAGAATTAACCACAGGCTCAGCCTGCCGCCAGGAACCAGAATACGGCCTGAAGCAATCCTGCGCTTTTGCGGCCAGCTCCCAAGAAAGCGAGTTGAAGAATGGAGCTCAGGGGCACTGCAATTCACAAACCTGCAGACTTAGAAATGATAACTCTCGTCCACAAATATATTGAGGGAAGGCAACGAAGAGGATTTGAAAGCAAGGCAGAATTGCAGGAAACAGATTTCAGGAGGTAGATTCGAATCGCCTTTAAAGCAGAGGAAAAGCGGCAAAACCTCGACAATGATGCCCTTGGCCAAAAAGGGCGTATGCGTTTTTTCCTGAATATATTCAGGAAAAAACGCATACGCCCTTTTTGGCCAACCAAGCAACCTGGAAAGGCAAATCAGCGCTACAAAGAAGTCTCGCTTCCCATCGGTCAAAAGGGCCATGCTGAATAAAGTGTCAAAACCAGAAATGCAGGACAGGCCATGGAGAAATGGGAGCCTTGCTACGCTGATGGGCGGGACGTAAATTGCCAACAGCCACTCTGGAGAAGTGTACGGTGTGTCCTGAAACATCTAAAAAACTCAGCTTAGAGAGCTTGGGCACTTCCACTCATGGGCGTATAAATTGGGAAAACTAAAAATCAGCAAGACACAGGCACCCCAAAGTTTTGGGCTACTCTGTTGACAAAAACCTCCACTTCATTACACCTTAAATATCCGAGGAAAGACAAGAATGGATAAAGAAGTTGTGGTCCTTATGTACAATGGAATATCACTCAGCCATGAAATCAATGTCATAAGGCTAGTAGCAGCATGATGAGTGGATTTAGGTATGACGATTCTAAGTGAAATAAATCACACAGAAAAAGACACTTATCATAAGATATCACTTATAGAGGGAATGTAAAAACCGCTACCCTTGAACTGCATTACAAAATAGAACAGAGTCACACGTTTAGAAAACACACTATGGCTGCTTAACGGGAAAGGTGAGGTGGGGTGATGCATAAATCAAGGGTTTCAAATTAGCTCAGATACCGTTCCATAAACCCAATATGTAATAGACAAGACCTACTCCTTGCTCAGTGAACTGGACTCAACACCCCCTATTCACCGCCCAAGAATATATCTGACTAGGAAGAATCTTCAAACCTATGTATTGATATCTCTCTGTAAGTGAGTCAAGTGGGTATAAAGCGGCATAAACACAGCAGTGAAAAGCAGCTAAACCCCATTATAAAAATCAATTACTTTTCAAAACCGGTGAAACAAAGACAGTGAAAGAGAGAGAAATTCTTACAAAATTCGTTCAGGGGCTGTGATGCCACCTGGATTGACCATATCTAGACCCACAGCTGTTTGAGACATATGGGTGGACACTCTTGGGGCTGAGAGTTTTGGTGAGGTTGGGTGAGCTAACGCAGACCCTTTAAATTAATACGGCGTGGTACCCATCCCATGGGTCCCAAATCTCCAGGTTCAAGGGCATCGTCCTACATTGAAAACATGCATGAGAAACCCCGAAGATGGCACACCGTGTGATGGGGAAAGGTTTCTAAAACGCACCTCATTTCTCATCTCCTTGTGCTCCGGTTCGCCATTCCAGCCGCTTTACTAGCAATCTCTCTCCTTGGAGAATCAGCACCTTTATCCTCCTGTTCCGTACAGGTTGCAATTTGTCCTGAGGATGAACGGGAAGAGGGGGAACCAATGAGAGACTAGCTCTAGGTGTTGGGACAGGCACAGGTCACTCTGTTTTCCCATCAGGAAGAAGAATTAACCACAGGCTCAGCCTGCCACCAGGAACCAGAATACGGCCTGAAGCAATCCTGCGCTTTTGCGGCCAGCTCCCAAGAAAGCGAGTTGAAGAATGGAGCTCAGCGGCACTGCAATTCACAAACCTGTAGACTTAGAAATGATAACTCTCGTCCACAAATATATTGAGGGAAGGCAACGAAGAGGATTTGAAAGCAAGGCAGAATTGCAGGAAACAGATTTCAGGAGGTAGATTCGAATCGCCTTTAAAGCACAGGAAAAGCGGCAAAACCTCGACAATGATGCCCTTGCCCAAAAAGGGCGTATGCGTTTTTTTCTGAATATGTTCAGGAAAAAACGCATACGCCCTTTTTGGCCAACCAAGCAACCTGGAAAGGCAAATCAGCGCTACAAAGAAGTCTCGCTTCCCATCGGTCAAAAGGGCCATGCTGAATAAAGGGTCAAACCAGAAATGCAGGACAGGCCATGGAGAAATGGGAGCCTTGCTACGCTGATGGACGGGACGTAAATTGCCAACAGCCACTCTGGAGAAGTGTACGGTGTGTCCTGAAACATCTAAAAAACTCAGCTTAGAGAGCTTGGGCACTTCCACTCATGGGCGTATAAATTGGGAAAACTAAAAATCAGCAAGACACAGGCACCCCAAAGTTTTGGGCTACTCTGTTGACAAGAACCTCCACTTCGTTACACCTTAAATATGCGAGGAAAGAGAAGAATGGATAAAGAAGTTGTGGTCCTTATGTACAATGGAATATGACTCAGCCATGAAATCAATGTCATAAGGCTAGTAGCAGCATGATGAGTGGATTTAGGTATGACGATTCTAAGTGAAATAAATCACACAGAAAAAGACACTTATCATAAGATATCACTTATAGAGGGAATGTAAAAACCGCTACCCTTGAACTGAATTACAAAACAGAACAGAGTCACAGGTTTAGAAAACACACTATGGCTGCTTAACGGGAAAGGTGAGGTTGGGTGATGCATAAAACAAGGGTTTCAAATTAGCTCAGATATCGTTCCAGAAACCCAATATGTAATAGACAAGACCTACTCCTTGCTCAGTGAACTGGACTCAACACCCCCTATTCACCGCCCAAGAATATATCTGACTAGGAAGAATCTTCAAACCTATGTATTGATATCTCTCTGTAAGTGAGTCAAGTGGGTGTAAAGCGGCATAAACACAGCAGTGAAAAGCAGCCAAACCCCATTATAAAAATCAATTACTTTTCAAAACCCGTGAAACAAAGATAGTGAAAGAGAGAGAAATTCTTACAAAATTTGTTCAGGGGCTGTGATGCCACCTGGATTGACCATATCTAGACCCACAGCTGATTGAGACATATGGGTGGACACTCTTGGGGCTGAGAGGTTTGGTGAGGTTGGGTGAGCTAACGCAGACCCTTTAAATTAATACGGCGTGGTACCCATCCCATGGGTCCCAAATCTCCAGGTTCAAGGGCATCGTCCTACATTGAAAACATGCATGAGAAACCCCGAAGATGGCACACCGTGTGATGGGGAAAGGTTTCTAAAACGCACCTCATTTCTCATTTCCTTGTGCTCCGGTTCGCCATTCCAGCCGCTTTACTAGCAATCTCTCTCCTTGGAGAATCAGCACCTTTATCCTCCTGTTCCGTACAGGTTGCAATTTGTCCTGAGGATGAACGGGAAGAGGGGGAACCAATGAGAGACTAGCTCTAGGTGTTGGGACAGGCACAGGTCACTCTGTTTTCCCATCAGGAAGAAGAATTAACCACAGGCTCAGCCTGCCGCCAGGAACCAGAATACGGCCTGAAGCAATCCTGCGCTTTTGCGGCCAGCTCCCAAGAAAGCGAGTTGAAGAATGGAGCTCAGGGGCACTGCAATTCACAAACCTGCAGACTTAGAAATGATAACTCTCGTCCACAAATATATTGAGGGAAGGCAACGAAGAGGATTTGAAAGCAAGGCAGAATTGCAGGAAACAGATTTCAGGAGGTAGATTCGAATCGCCTTTAAAGCAGAGGAAAAGCGGCAAAACCTCGACAATGATGCCCTTGGCCAAAAAGGGCGTATGCGTTTTTTCCTGAATATGTTCAGGAAAAAACGCATACGCCCTTTTTGGCCAACCAAGCAACCTGGAAAGGCAAATCAGCGCTACAAAGAAGTCTCGCTTCCCATCGGTCAAAAGGGCCATGCTGAATAAAGGGTCAAAACCAGAAATGCAGGACAGGCCATGGAGAAATGGGAGCCTTGCTACGCTGATGGGCGGGACGTAAATTGCCAACAGCCACTCTGGAGAAGTGTACGGTGTGTCCTGAAACATCTAAAAAACTCAGCTTAGAGAGCTTGGGCACTTCCACTCATGGGCGTATAAATTGGGAAAACTAAAAATCAGCAAGACACAGGCACCCCACAGTTTTGGGCTACTCTGTTGACAAAAACCTCCACTTCATTACACCTTAAATATCCGAGGAAAGACAAGAATGGATAAAGAAGTTGTGGTCCTTATGTACAATGGAATATCACTCAGCCATGAAATCAATGTCATAAGGCTAGTAGCAGCATGATGAGTGGATTTAGGTATGACGATTCTAAGTGAAATAAATCACACAGAAAAAGACACTTATCATAAGATATCACTTATAGAGGGAATGTAAAAACCGCTACCCTTGAACTGCATTACAAAATAGAACAGAGTCACACGTTTAGAAAACACACTATGGCTGCTTAACGGGAAAGGTGAGGTGGGGTGATGCATAAATCAAGGGTTTCAAATTAGCTCAGATACCGTTCCATAAACCCAATATGTAATAGACAAGACCTACTCCTTGCTCAGTGAACTGGACTCAACACCCCCTATTCACCGCCCAAGATTATATCTGACTAGTAAGAATCTTCAAACCTATGTATTGATATCTCTCTGTAAGTGAGTCAAGTGGGTATAAAGCGGCATAAACACAGCAGTGAAAAGCAGCTAAACCCCATTATAAAAATCAATTACTTTTCAAAACCCGTGAAACAAAGACAGTGAAAGAGAGAGAAATTCTTACAAAATTCGTTCAGGGTCTGTGATGCCACCTGGATTGACCATATCTAGACCCACAGCTGATTGAGACATATGGGTGGACACTCTTGGGGCTGAGAGGTTTGGTGAGGTTGGGTGAGCTAACGCAGACCCTTTAAATTAATACGGCGTGGTACCCATCCCATGGGTCCCAAATCTCCAGGTTCAAGGGCATCGTCCTACATTGAAAACATGCATGAGAAACCCCGAAGATGGCACACCGTGTGATCGGGAAAGGTTTCTAAAACGCACCTCATTTCTCATTTCCTTGTGCTCCGGTTCGCCATTCCAGCCGCTTTACTAGCAATCTCTCTCCTTGGAGAATCAGCACCTTTATCCTCCTGTTCCGTACAGGTTGCAATTTGTCCTGAGGATGAACGGGAAGAGGGGGAACCAATGAGAGACTAGCTCTAGGTGTTGGAACAGGCACAGGTCACTCTGTTTTCCCATCAGGAAGAAGAATTAACCACAGGCTCAGCCTGCCGCCAGGAACCAGAATACGGCCTGAAGCAATCCTGCGCTTTTGCGGCCAGCTCCCAAGAAAGCGAGTTGAAGAATGGAGCTCAGGGGCACTGCAATTCACAAACCTGCAGACTTAGAAATGATAACTCTCGTCCACAAATATATTGAGGGAAGGCAACGAAGAGGATTTGAAAGCAAGGCAGAATTGCAGGAAACAGATTTCAGGAGGTAGATTCGAATCGCCTTTAAAGCAGAGGAAAAGCGGCAAAACCTCGACAATGATGCCCTTGGCCAAAAAGGGCGTATGCGTTTTTTCCTGAATATATTCAGGAAAAAACGCATACGCCCTTTTTGGCCAACCAAGCAACCTGGAAAGGCAAATCAGCGCTACAAAGAAGTCTCGCTTCCCATCGGTCAAAAGGGCCATGCTGAATAAAGGGTCAAAACCAGAAATGCAGGACAGGCCATGGAGAAATGGGAGCCTTGCTACGCTGATGGGCGGGACGTAAATTGCCAACAGCCACTCTGGAGAAGTGTACGGTGTGTCCTGAAACATCTAAAAAACTCAGCTTAGAGAGCTTGGGCACTTCCACTCATGGGCGTATAAATTGGGAAAACTAAAAATCAGCAAGACACAGGCACCCCACAGTTTTGGGCTACTCTGTTGACAAAAACCTCCACTTCATTACACCTTAAATATCCGAGGAAAGACAAGAATGGATAAAGAAGTTGTGGTCCTTATGTACAATGGAATATCACTCAGCCATGAAATCAATGTCATAAGGCTAGTAGCAGCATGATGAGTGGATTTAGGTATGACGATTCTAAGTGAAATAAATCACACAGAAAAAGACACTTATCATAAGATATCACTTATAGAGGGAATGTAAAAACCGCTACCCTTGAACTGCATTACAAAATAGAACAGAGTCACACGTTTAGAAAACACACTATGGCTGCTTAACGGGAAAGATGAGGTGGGGTGATGCATAAATCAAGGGTTTCAAATTAGCTCAGATACCGTTCCATAAACCCAATATGTAATAGACAAGACCTACTCCTTGCTCAGTGAACTGGACTCAACACCCCCTATTCACCGCCCAAGAATATATCTGACTAGGAAGAATCTTCAAACCTATGTATTGATATCTCTCTGTAAGTGAGTCAAGTGGGTATAAAGCGGCATAAGCACAGCAGTGAAAAGCAGCCAAACCCCATTATAAAAATCAATTACTTTTCAAAACCGGTGAAACAAAGACAGTGAAAGAGAGAGAAATTCTTACAAAATTCGTTCAGGGGCTGTGATGCCACCTGGATTGACCATATCTAGACCCACAGCTGTTTGAGACATATGGGTGGACACTCTTGGGGCTGAGAGGTTTGGTGAGGTTGGGTGAGCTAACGCAGACCCTTTAAATTAATACGGCGTGGTACCCATCCCATGGGTCCCAAATCTCCAGGTTCAAGGGCATCGTCCTACATTGAAAACATGCATGAGAAACCCCGAAGATGGCACACCGTGTGATGGGGAAAGGTTTCTAAAACGCACCTCATTTCTCATCTCCTTGTGCTCCGGTTCGCCATTCCAGCCGCTTTACTAGCAATCTCTCTCCTTGGAGAATCAGCACCTTTATCCTCCTGTTCCGTACAGGTTGCAATTTGTCCTGAGGATGAACGGGAAGAGGGGGAACCAATGAGAGACTAGCTCTAGGTGTTGGGACAGGCACAGGTCACTCTGTTTTCCCATCAGGGAGAAGAATTAACCACAGGCTCAGCCTGCCACCAGGAACCAGAATACGGCCTGAAGCAATCCTGCGCTTTTGCGGCAAGCTCCCAAGAAAGCGAGTTGAAGAATGGAGCTCAGGGGCACTGCAATTCACAAACCTGTAGACTTAGAAATGATAACTCTCGTCCACAAATATATTGAGGGAAGGCAACGAAGAGGATTTGAAAGCAAGGCAGAATTGCAGGAAACAGATTTCAGGAGGTAGATACGAATCGCCTTTAAAGCACAGGAAAAGCGGCAAAACCTCGACAGTGATGCCCTTGGCCAAAAAGGGCGTATGCGTTTTTTCCTGAATATATTCAGGAAAAAACGCATACGCCCTTTTTGGCCAACCAAGCAACCTGGAAAGGCAAATCAGCGCTACAAAGAAGTCTCGCTCCCCATCGGTCAAAAGGGCCATGCTGAATAAAGTGTCAAAACCAGAAATGCAGGACAGGTCATGGAGAAATGGGAGCCTTGCTACGCTGATGGGCGGGACGTAAATTGTCAACAGCCACTCTGGAGAAGTGTACGGTGTGTCCTGAAACATCTAAAAAACTCAGCTTAGAGAGCTTGGGCACTTCCACTCATGGGCGTATAAATTGGGAAAACTAAAAATCAGCAAGACACAGGCACCCCAAAGTTTTGGGCTACTGTGTTGACAAAAACCTCCACTTCATTACACCTTAAATATCCGAGGAAAGACAAGAATGGATAAAGAAGTTGTGGTCCTTATGTACAATGGAATATCACTCAGCCATGAAATCAATGTCATAAGGCTAGTAGCAGCATGAAGAGTGGATTTAGGTATGACGATTCTAAGTGAAATAAATCACACAGAAAAAGACACTTATCATAAGATATCACTTATAGAGGGAATGTAAAAACCGCTACCCTTGAACTGAATTACAAAACAGAACAGAGTCACACGTTTAGAAAACACACTATGGCTGCTTAACGGGAAAGGTGAGGTGGGGTGATGCATAAATCAAGGGTTTCAAATTAGCTCAGATACCGTTCCATAAACCCAATATGTAATAGACAAGACCTACTCCTTGCTCAGTGAACTGGACTCAACACCCCCTATTCACCGCCCAAGATTATATCTGACTAGTAAGAATCTTCAAACCTATGTATTGATATCTCTCTGTAAGTGAGTCAAGTGGGTATAAAGCGGCATAAACACAGCAGTGAAAAGCAGCTAAACCCCATTATAAAAATCAATTACTTTTCAAAACCCGTGAAACAAAGACAGTGAAAGAGAGAGAAATTCTTACAAAATTCGTTCAGGGGCTGTGATGCCACCTGGATTGACCATATCTAGACCCACAGCTGATTGAGACATATGGGTGGACACTCTTGGGGCTGAGAGGTTTGGTGAGGTTGGGTGAGCTAACGCAGACCCTTTAAATTAATACGGCGTGGTACCGATCCCATGGGTCCCAAATCTCCAGGTTCAAGGGCATCGTCCTACATTGAAAACATGCATGAGAAACCCCGAAGATGGCACACCGTGTGATGGGGAAAGGTTTCTAAAACGCACCTCATTTCTCATTTCCTTGTGCTCCGGTTCGCCATTCCAGCCGCTTTACTAGCAATCTCTCTCCTTGGAGAATCAGCACCTTTATCCTCCTGTTCCGTACAGGTTGCAATTTGTCCTGAGGATGAACGGGAAGAGGGGGAACCAATGAGAGACTAGCTCTAGGTGTTGGAACAGGCACAGGTCACTCTGTTTTCCCATCAGGAAGAAGAATTAACCACAGGCTCAGCCTGCCGCCAGGAACCAGAATACGGCCTGAAGCAATCCTGCGCTTTTGCGGCCAGCTCCCAAGAAAGCGAGTTGAAGAATGGAGCTCAGGGGCACTGCAATTCACAAACCTGCAGACTTAGAAATGATAACTCTCGTCCACAAATATATTGAGGGAAGGCAACGAAGAGGATTTGAAAGCAAGGCAGAATTGCAGGAAACAGATTTCAGGAGGTAGATTCGAATCGCCTTTAAAGCAGAGGAAAAGCGGCAAAACCTCGACAATGATGCCCTTGGCCAAAAAGGGCGTATGCGTTTTTTCCTGAATATATTCAGGAAAAAACGCATACGCCCTTTTTGGCCAACCAAGCAACCTGGAAAGGCAAATCAGCGCTACAAAGAAGTCTCGCTTCCCATCGGTCAAAAGGGCCATGCTGAATAAAGGGTCAAAACCAGAAATGCAGGACAGGCCATGGAGAAATGGGAGCCTTGCTACGCTGATGGGCGGGACGTAAATTGCCAACAGCCACTCTGGAGAAGTGTACGGTGTGTCCTGAAACATCTAAAAAACTCAGCTTAGAGAGCTTGGGCACTTCCACTCATGGGCGTATAAATTGGGAAAACTAAAAATCAGCAAGACACAGGCACCCCACAGTTTTGGGCTACTCTGTTGACAAAAACCTCCACTTCATTACACCTTAAATATCCGAGGAAAGACAAGAATGGATAAAGAAGTTGTGGTCCTTATGTACAATGGAATATCACTCAGCCATGAAATCAATGTCATAAGGCTAGTAGCAGCATGATGAGTGGATTTAGGTATGACGATTCTAAGTGAAATAAATCACACAGAAAAAGACACTTATCATAAGATATCACTTATAGAGGGAATGTAAAAACCGCTACCCTTGAACTGCATTACAAAATAGAACAGAGTCACACGTTTAGAAAACACACTATGGCTGCTTAACGGGAAAGATGAGGTGGGGTGATGCATAAATCAAGGGTTTCAAATTAGCTCAGATACCGTTCCATAAACCCAATATGTAATAGACAAGACCTACTCCTTGCTCAGTGAACTGGACTCAACACCCCCTATTCACCGCCCAAGAATATATCTGACTAGGAAGAATCTTCAAACCTATGTATTGATATCTCTCTGTAAGTGAGTCAAGTGGGTATAAAGCGGCATAAGCACAGCAGTGAAAAGCAGCCAAACCCCATTATAAAAATCAATTACTTTTCAAAACCGGTGAAACAAAGACAGTGAAAGAGAGAGAAATTCTTACAAAATTCGTTCAGGGGCTGTGATGCCACCTGGATTGACCATATCTAGACCCACAGCTGTTTGAGACATATGGGTGGACACTCTTGGGGCTGAGAGGTTTGGTGAGGTTGGGTGAGCTAACGCAGACCCTTTAAATTAATACGGCGTGGTACCCATCCCATGGGTCCCAAATCTCCAGGTTCAAGGGCATCGTCCTACATTGAAAACATGCATGAGAAACCCCGAAGATGGCACACCGTGTGATGGGGAAAGGTTTCTAAAACGCACCTCATTTCTCATCTCCTTGTGCTCCGGTTCGCCATTCCAGCCGCTTTACTAGCAATCTCTCTCCTTGGAGAATCAGCACCTTTATCCTCCTGTTCCGTACAGGTTGCAATTTGTCCTGAGGATGAACGGGAAGAGGGGGAACCAATGAGAGACTAGCTCTAGGTGTTGGGACAGGCACAGGTCACTCTGTTTTCCCATCAGGGAGAAGAATTAACCACAGGCTCAGCCTGCCACCAGGAACCAGAATACGGCCTGAAGCAATCCTGCGCTTTTGCGGCAAGCTCCCAAGAAAGCGAGTTGAAGAATGGAGCTCAGGGGCACTGCAATTCACAAACCTGTAGACTTAGAAATGATAACTCTCGTCCACAAATATATTGAGGGAAGGCAACGAAGAGGATTTGAAAGCAAGGCAGAATTGCAGGAAACAGATTTCAGGAGGTAGATTCGAATCGCCTTTAAAGCACAGGAAAAGCGGCAAAACCTCGACAGTGATGCCCTTGGCCAAAAAGGGCGTATGCGTTTTTTCCTGAATATATTCAGGAAAAAACGCATACGCCCTTTTTGGCCAACCAAGCAACCTGGAAAGGCAAATCAGCGCTACAAAGAAGTCTCGCTTCCCATCGGTCAAAAGGGCCATGCTGAATAAAGTGTCAAAACCAGAAATGCAGGACAGGTCATGGAGAAATGGGAGCCTTGCTACGCTGATGGGCGGGACGTAAATTGTCAACAGCCACTCTGGAGAAGTGTACGGTGTGTCCTGAAACATCTAAAAAACTCAGCTTAGAGAGCTTGGGCACTTCCACTCATGGGCGTATAAATTGGGAAAACTAAAAATCAGCAAGACACAGGCACCCCAAAGTTTTGGGCTACTGTGTTGACAAAAACCTCCACTTCATTACACCTTAAATATCCGAGAAAAGACAAGAATGGATAAAGAAGTTGTGGTCCTTATGTACAATGGAATATCACTCAGCCATGAAATCAATGTCATAAGGCTAGTAGCAGCATGATGAGTGGATTTAGGTATGACGATTCTAAGTGAAATAAATCACACAAAAAAAGACACTTATCATAAGATATCACTTATAGAGGGAATGTAAAAACCGCTACCCTTGAACTGAATTACAAAACAGAACAGAGTCACACGTTTAGAAAACACACTATGGCTGCTTAACGGGAAAGGTGAGGTGGGGTGATGCATAAATCAAGGGTTTCAAATTAGCTCAGATACCGTTCCATAAACCCAATATGTAATAGACAAGACCTACTCCTTGCTCAGTGAACTGGACTCAACACCCCCTATTCACCGCCCAAGATTATATCTGACTAGTAAGAATCTTCAAACCTATGTATTGATATCTCTCTGTAAGTGAGTCAAGTGGGTATAAAGCGGCATAAACACAGCAGTGAAAAGCAGCTAAACCCCATTATAAAAATCAATTACTTTTCAAAACCCGTGAAACAAAGACAGTGAAAGAGAGAGAAATTCTTACAAAATTCGTTCAGGGTCTGTGATGCCACCTGGATTGACCATATCTAGACCCACAGCTGATTGAGACATATGGGTGGACACTCTTGGGGCTGAGAGGTTTGGTGAGGTTGGGTGAGCTAACGCAGACCCTTTAAATTAATACGGCGTGGTACCCATCCCATGGGTCCCAAATCTCCAGGTTCAAGGGCATCGTCCTACATTGAAAACATGCATGAGAAACCCCGAAGATGGCACACCGTGTGATCGGGAAAGGTTTCTAAAACGCACCTCATTTCTCATTTCCTTGTGCTCCGGTTCGCCATTCCAGCCGCTTTACTAGCAATCTCTCTCCTTGGAGAATCAGCACCTTTATCCTCCTGTTCCGTACAGGTTGCAATTTGTCCTGAGGATGAACGGGAAGAGGGGGAACCAATGAGAGACTAGCTCTAGGTGTTGGAACAGGCACAGGTCACTCTGTTTTCCCATCAGGAAGAAGAATTAACCACAGGCTCAGCCTGCCGCCAGGAACCAGAATACGGCCTGAAGCAATCCTGCGCTTTTGCGGCCAGCTCCCAAGAAAGCGAGTTGAAGAATGGAGCTCAGGGGCACTGCAATTCACAAACCTGCAGACTTAGAAATGATAACTCTCGTCCACAAATATATTGAGGGAAGGCAACGAAGAGGATTTGAAAGCAAGGCAGAATTGCAGGAAACAGATTTCAGGAGGTAGATTCGAATCGCCTTTAAAGCAGAGGAAAAGCGGCAAAACCTCGACAATGATGCCCTTGGCCAAAAAGGGCGTATGCGTTTTTTCCTGAATATATTCAGGAAAAAACGCATACGCCCTTTTTGGCCAACCAAGCAACCTGGAAAGGCAAATCAGCGCTACAAAGAAGTCTCGCTTCCCATCGGTCAAAAGGGCCATGCTGAATAAAGTGTCAAAACCAGAAATGCAGGACAGGCCATGGAGAAATGGGAGCCTTGCTACGCTGATGGGCGGGACGTAAATTGCCAACAGCCACTCTGGAGAAGTGTACGGTGTGTCCTGAAACATCTAAAAAACTCAGCTTAGAGAGCTTGGGCACTTCCACTCATGGGCGTATAAATTGGGAAAACTAAAAATCAGCAAGACACAGGCACCCCAAAGTTTTGGGCTACTCTGTTGACAAAAACCTCCACTTCATTACACCTTAAATATCCGAGGAAAGACAAGAATGGATAAAGAAGTTGTGGTCCTTATGTACAATGGAATATCACTCAGCCATGAAATCAATGTCATAAGGCTAGTAGCAGCATGATGAGTGGATTTAGGTATGACGATTCTAAGTGAAATAAATCACACAGAAAAAGACACTTATCATAAGATATCACTTATAGAGGGAATGTAAAAACCGCTACCCTTGAACTGCATTACAAAATAGAACAGAGTCACACGTTTAGAAAACACACTATGGCTGCTTAACGGGAAAGGTGAGGTGGGGTGATGCATAAATCAAGGGTTTCAAATTAGCTCAGATACCGTTCCATAAACCCAATATGTAATAGACAAGACCTACTCCTTGCTCAGTGAACTGGACTCAACACCCCCTATTCACCGCCCAAGAATATATCTGACTAGGAAGAATCTTCAAACCTATGTATTGATATCTCTCTGTAAGTGAGTCAAGTGGGTATAAAGCGGCATAAACACAGCAGTGAAAAGCAGCTAAACCCCATTATAAAAATCAATTACTTTTCAAAACCGGTGAAACAAAGACAGTGAAAGAGAGAGAAATTCTTACAAAATTCGTTCAGGGGCTGTGATGCCACCTGGATTGACCATATCTAGACCCACAGCTGTTTGAGACATATGGGTGGACACTCTTGGGGCTGAGAGTTTTGGTGAGGTTGGGTGAGCTAACGCAGACCCTTTAAATTAATACGGCGTGGTACCCATCCCATGGGTCCCAAATCTCCAGGTTCAAGGGCATCGTCCTACATTGAAAACATGCATGAGAAACCCCGAAGATGGCACACCGTGTGATGGGGAAAGGTTTCTAAAACGCACCTCATTTCTCATCTCCTTGTGCTCCGGTTCGCCATTCCAGCCGCTTTACTAGCAATCTCTCTCCTTGGAGAATCAGCACCTTTATCCTCCTGTTCCGTACAGGTTGCAATTTGTCCTGAGGATGAACGGGAAGAGGGGGAACCAATGAGAGACTAGCTCTAGGTGTTGGGACAGGCACAGGTCACTCTGTTTTCCCATCAGGAAGAAGAATTAACCACAGGCTCAGCCTGCCACCAGGAACCAGAATACGGCCTGAAGCAATCCTGCGCTTTTGCGGCCAGCTCCCAAGAAAGCGAGTTGAAGAATGGAGCTCAGCGGCACTGCAATTCACAAACCTGTAGACTTAGAAATGATAACTCTCGTCCACAAATATATTGAGGGAAGGCAACGAAGAGGATTTGAAAGCAAGGCAGAATTGCAGGAAACAGATTTCAGGAGGTAGATTCGAATCGCCTTTAAAGCACAGGAAAAGCGGCAAAACCTCGACAATGATGCCCTTGCCCAAAAAGGGCGTATGCGTTTTTTTCTGAATATGTTCAGGAAAAAACGCATACGCCCTTTTTGGCCAACCAAGCAACCTGGAAAGGCAAATCAGCGCTACAAAGAAGTCTCGCTTCCCATCGGTCAAAAGGGCCATGCTGAATAAAGGGTCAAACCAGAAATGCAGGACAGGCCATGGAGAAATGGGAGCCTTGCTACGCTGATGGACGGGACGTAAATTGCCAACAGCCACTCTGGAGAAGTGTACGGTGTGTCCTGAAACATCTAAAAAACTCAGCTTAGAGAGCTTGGGCACTTCCACTCATGGGCGTATAAATTGGGAAAACTAAAAATCAGCAAGACACAGGCACCCCAAAGTTTTGGGCTACTCTGTTGACAAGAACCTCCACTTCGTTACACCTTAAATATGCGAGGAAAGAGAAGAATGGATAAAGAAGTTGTGGTCCTTATGTACAATGGAATATGACTCAGCCATGAAATCAATGTCATAAGGCTAGTAGCAGCATGATGAGTGGATTTAGGTATGACGATTCTAAGTGAAATAAATCACACAGAAAAAGACACTTATCATAAGATATCACTTATAGAGGGAATGTAAAAACCGCTACCCTTGAACTGAATTACAAAACAGAACAGAGTCACAGGTTTAGAAAACACACTATGGCTGCTTAACGGGAAAGGTGAGGTTGGGTGATGCATAAAACAAGGGTTTCAAATTAGCTCAGATATCGTTCCAGAAACCCAATATGTAATAGACAAGACCTACTCCTTGCTCAGTGAACTGGACTCAACACCCCCTATTCACCGCCCAAGAATATATCTGACTAGGAAGAATCTTCAAACCTATGTATTGATATCTCTCTGTAAGTGAGTCAAGTGGGTGTAAAGCGGCATAAACACAGCAGTGAAAAGCAGCCAAACCCCATTATAAAAATCAATTACTTTTCAAAACCCGTGAAACAAAGATAGTGAAAGAGAGAGAAATTCTTACAAAATTTGTTCAGGGGCTGTGATGCCACCTGGATTGACCATATCTAGACCCACAGCTGATTGAGACATATGGGTGGACACTCTTGGGGCTGAGAGGTTTGGTGAGGTTGGGTGAGCTAACGCAGACCCTTTAAATTAATACGGCGTGGTACCCATCCCATGGGTCCCAAATCTCCAGGTTCAAGGGCATCGTCCTACATTGAAAACATGCATGAGAAACCCCGAAGATGGCACACCGTGTGATGGGGAAAGGTTTCTAAAACGCACCTCATTTCTCATTTCCTTGTGCTCCGGTTCGCCATTCCAGCCGCTTTACTAGCAATCTCTCTCCTTGGAGAATCAGCACCTTTATCCTCCTGTTCCGTACAGGTTGCAATTTGTCCTGAGGATGAACGGGAAGAGGGGGAACCAATGAGAGACTAGCTCTAGGTGTTGGGACAGGCACAGGTCACTCTGTTTTCCCATCAGGAAGAAGAATTAACCACAGGCTCAGCCTGCCGCCAGGAACCAGAATACGGCCTGAAGCAATCCTGCGCTTTTGCGGCCAGCTCCCAAGAAAGCGAGTTGAAGAATGGAGCTCAGGGGCACTGCAATTCACAAACCTGCAGACTTAGAAATGATAACTCTCGTCCACAAATATATTGAGGGAAGGCAACGAAGAGGATTTGAAAGCAAGGCAGAATTGCAGGAAACAGATTTCAGGAGGTAGATTCGAATCGCCTTTAAAGCAGAGGAAAAGCGGCAAAACCTCGACAATGATGCCCTTGGCCAAAAAGGGCGTATGCGATTTTCCTGAATATGTTCAGGAAAAAACGCATACGCCCTTTTTGGCCAACCAAGCAACCTGGAAAGGCAAATCAGCGCTACAAAGAAGTCTCGCTTCCCATCGGTCAAAAGGGCCATGCTGAATAAAGGGTCAAAACCAGAAATGCAGGACAGGCCATGGAGAAATGGGAGCCTTGCTACGCTGATGGGCGGGACGTAAATTGCCAACAGCCACTCTGGAGAAGTGTACGGTGTGTCCTGAAACATCTAAAAAACTCAGCTTAGAGAGCTTGGGCACTTCCACTCATGGGCGTATAAATTGGGAAAACTAAAAATCAGCAAGACACAGGCACCCCACAGTTTTGGGCTACTCTGTTGACAAAAACCTCCACTTCATTACACCTTAAATATCCGAGGAAAGACAAGAATGGATAAAGAAGTTGTGGTCCTTATGTACAATGGAATATCACTCAGCCATGAAATCAATGTCATAAGGCTAGTAGCAGCATGATGAGTGGATTTAGGTATGACGATTCTAAGTGAAATAAATCACACAGAAAAAGACACTTATCATAAGATATCACTTATAGAGGGAATGTAAAAACCGCTACCCTTGAACTGCATTACAAAATAGAACAGAGTCACACGTTTAGAAAACACACTATGGCTGCTTAACGGGAAAGGTGAGGTGGGGTGATGCATAAATCAAGGGTTTCAAATTAGCTCAGATACCGTTCCATAAACCCAATATGTAATAGACAAGACCTACTCCTTGCTCAGTGAACTGGACTCAACACCCCCTATTCACCGCCCAAGAATATATCTGACTAGGAAGAATCTTCAAACCTATGTATTGATATCTCTCTGTAAGTGAGTCAAGTGGGTATAAAGCGGCATAAGCACAGCAGTGAAAAGCAGCCAAACCCCATTATAAAAATCAATTACTTTTCAAAACCGGTGAAACAAAGACAGTGAAAGAGAGAGAAATTCTTACAAAATTCGTTCAGGGGCTGTGATGCCACCTGGATTGACCATATCTAGACCCACAGCTGTTTGAGACATATGGGTGGACACTCTTGGGGCTGAGAGGTTTGGTGAGGTTGGGTGAGCTAACGCAGACCCTTTAAATTAATACGGCGTGGTACCCATCCCATGGGTCCCAAATCTCCAGGTTCAAGGGCATCGTCCTACATTGAAAACATGCATGAGAAACCCCGAAGATGGCACACCGTGTGATGGGGAAAGGTTTCTAAAACGCACCTCATTTCTCATCTCCTTGTGCTCCGGTTCGCCATTCCAGCCGCTTTACTAGCAATCTCTCTCCTTGGAGAATCAGCACCTTTATCCTCCTGTTCCGTACAGGTTGCAATTTGTCCTGAGGATGAACGGGAAGAGGGGGAACCAATGAGAGACTAGCTCTAGGTGTTGGGACAGGCACAGGTCACTCTGTTTTCCCATCAGGGAGAAGAATTAACCACAGGCTCAGCCTGCCACCAGGAACCAGAATACGGCCTGAAGCAATCCTGCGCTTTTGCGGCAAGCTCCCAAGAAAGCGAGTTGAAGAATGGAGCTCAGGGGCACTGCAATTCACAAACCTGTAGACTTAGAAATGATAACTCTCGTCCACAAATATATTGAGGGAAGGCAACGAAGAGGATTTGAAAGCAAGGCAGAATTGCAGGAAACAGATTTCAGGAGGTAGATTCGAATCGCCTTTAAAGCACAGGAAAAGCGGCAAAACCTCGACAGTGATGCCCTTGGCCAAAAAGGGCGTATGCGTTTTTTCCTGAATATATTCAGGAAAAAACGCATACGCCCTTTTTGGCCAACCAAGCAACCTGGAAAGGCAAATCAGCGCTACAAAGAAGTCTCGCTTCCCATCGGTCAAAAGGGCCATGCTGAATAAAGTGTCAAAACCAGAAATGCAGGACAGGTCATGGAGAAATGGGAGCCTTGCTACGCTGATGGGCGGGACGTAAATTGTCAACAGCCACTCTGGAGAAGTGTACGGTGTGTCCTGAAACATCTAAAAAACTCAGCTTAGAGAGCTTGGGCACTTCCACTCATGGGCGTATAAATTGGGAAAACTAAAAATCAGCAAGACACAGGCACCCCAAAGTTTTGGGCTACTGTGTTGACAAAAACCTCCACTTCATTACACCTTAAATATCCGAGAAAAGACAAGAATGGATAAAGAAGTTGTGGTCCTTATGTACAATGGAATATCACTCAGCCATGAAATCAATGTCATAAGGCTAGTAGCAGCATGATGAGTGGATTTAGGTATGACGATTCTAAGTGAAATAAATCACACAAAAAAAGACACTTATCATAAGATATCACTTATAGAGGGAATGTAAAAACCGCTACCCTTGAACTGAATTACAAAACAGAACAGAGTCACACGTTTAGAAAACACACTATGGCTGCTTAACGGGAAAGGTGAGGTGGGGTGATGCATAAATCAAGGGTTTCAAATTAGCTCAGATACCGTTCCATAAACCCAATATGTAATAGACAAGACCTACTCCTTGCTCAGTGAACTGGACTCAACACCCCCTATTCACCGCCCAAGATTATATCTGACTAGTAAGAATCTTCAAACCTATGTATTGATATCTCTCTGTAAGTGAGTCAAGTGGGTATAAAGCGGCATAAACACAGCAGTGAAAAGCAGCTAAACCCCATTATAAAAATCAATTACTTTTCAAAACCCGTGAAACAAAGACAGTGAAAGAGAGAGAAATTCTTACAAAATTCGTTCAGGGTCTGTGATGCCACCTGGATTGACCATATCTAGACCCACAGCTGATTGAGACATATGGGTGGACACTCTTGGGGCTGAGAGGTTTGGTGAGGTTGGGTGAGCTAACGCAGACCCTTTAAATTAATACGGCGTGGTACCCATCCCATGGGTCCCAAATCTCCAGGTTCAAGGGCATCGTCCTACATTGAAAACATGCATGAGAAACCCCGAAGATGGCACACCGTGTGATCGGGAAAGGTTTCTAAAACGCACCTCATTTCTCATTTCCTTGTGCTCCGGTTCGCCATTCCAGCCGCTTTACTAGCAATCTCTCTCCTTGGAGAATCAGCACCTTTATCCTCCTGTTCCGTACAGGTTGCAATTTGTCCTGAGGATGAACGGGAAGAGGGGGAACCAATGAGAGACTAGCTCTAGGTGTTGGAACAGGCACAGGTCACTCTGTTTTCCCATCAGGAAGAAGAATTAACCACAGGCTCAGCCTGCCGCCAGGAACCAGAATACGGCCTGAAGCAATCCTGCGCTTTTGCGGCCAGCTCCCAAGAAAGCGAGTTGAAGAATGGAGCTCAGGGGCACTGCAATTCACAAACCTGCAGACTTAGAAATGATAACTCTCGTCCACAAATATATTGAGGGAAGGCAACGAAGAGGATTTGAAAGCAAGGCAGAATTGCAGGAAACAGATTTCAGGAGGTAGATTCGAATCGCCTTTAAAGCAGAGGAAAAGCGGCAAAACCTCGACAATGATGCCCTTGGCCAAAAAGGGCGTATGCGTTTTTTCCTGAATATATTCAGGAAAAAACGCATACGCCCTTTTTGGCCAACCAAGCAACCTGGAAAGGCAAATCAGCGCTACAAAGAAGTCTCGCTTCCCATCGGTCAAAAGGGCCATGCTGAATAAAGTGTCAAAACCAGAAATGCAGGACAGGCCATGGAGAAATGGGAGCCTTGCTACGCTGATGGGCGGGACGTAAATTGCCAACAGCCACTCTGGAGAAGTGTACGGTGTGTCCTGAAACATCTAAAAAACTCAGCTTAGAGAGCTTGGGCACTTCCACTCATGGGCGTATAAATTGGGAAAACTAAAAATCAGCAAGACACAGGCACCCCAAAGTTTTGGGCTACTCTGTTGACAAAAACCTCCACTTCATTACACCTTAAATATCCGAGGAAAGACAAGAATGGATAAAGAAGTTGTGGTCCTTATGTACAATGGAATATCACTCAGCCATGAAATCAATGTCATAAGGCTAGTAGCAGCATGATGAGTGGATTTAGGTATGACGATTCTAAGTGAAATAAATCACACAGAAAAAGACACTTATCATAAGATATCACTTATAGAGGGAATGTAAAAACCGCTACCCTTGAACTGCATTACAAAATAGAACAGAGTCACACGTTTAGAAAACACACTATGGCTGCTTAACGGGAAAGGTGAGGTGGGGTGATGCATAAATCAAGGGTTTCAAATTAGCTCAGATACCGTTCCATAAACCCAATATGTAATAGACAAGACCTACTCCTTGCTCAGTGAACTGGACTCAACACCCCCTATTCACCGCCCAAGAATATATCTGACTAGGAAGAATCTTCAAACCTATGTATTGATATCTCTCTGTAAGTGAGTCAAGTGGGTATAAAGCGGCATAAACACAGCAGTGAAAAGCAGCTAAACCCCATTATAAAAATCAATTACTTTTCAAAACCGGTGAAACAAAGACAGTGAAAGAGAGAGAAATTCTTACAAAATTCGTTCAGGGGCTGTGATGCCACCTGGATTGACCATATCTAGACCCACAGCTGTTTGAGACATATGGGTGGACACTCTTGGGGCTGAGAGTTTTGGTGAGGTTGGGTGAGCTAACGCAGACCCTTTAAATTAATACGGCGTGGTACCCATCCCATGGGTCCCAAATCTCCAGGTTCAAGGGCATCGTCCTACATTGAAAACATGCATGAGAAACCCCGAAGATGGCACACCGTGTGATGGGGAAAGGTTTCTAAAACGCACCTCATTTCTCATCTCCTTGTGCTCCGGTTCGCCATTCCAGCCGCTTTACTAGCAATCTCTCTCCTTGGAGAATCAGCACCTTTATCCTCCTGTTCCGTACAGGTTGCAATTTGTCCTGAGGATGAACGGGAAGAGGGGGAACCAATGAGAGACTAGCTCTAGGTGTTGGGACAGGCACAGGTCACTCTGTTTTCCCATCAGGAAGAAGAATTAACCACAGGCTCAGCCTGCCGCCAGGAACCAGAATACGGCCTGAAGCAATCCTGCGCTTTTGCGGCCAGCTCCCAAGAAAGCGAGTTGAAGAATGGAGCTCAGGGGCACTGCAATTCACAAACCTGTAGACTTAGAAATGATAACTCTCGTCCACAAATATATTGAGGGAAGGCAACGAAGAGGATTTGAAAGCAAGGCAGAATTGCAGGAAACAGATTTCAGGAGGTAGATTCGAATCGCCTTTAAAGCAGAGGAAAAGCGGCAAAACCTCGACAATGATGCCCTTGGCCAAAAAGGGCGTATGCGTTTTTTCCTGAATATGTTCAGGAAAAAACGCATACGCCCTTTTTGGCCAACCAAGCAACCTGGAAAGGCAAATCAGCGCTACAAAGAAGTCTCGCTTCCCATCGGTCAAAAGGGCCATGCTGAATAAAGGGTCAAAACCAGAAATGCAGGACAGGCCATGGAGAAATGGGAGCCTTGCTACGCTGATGGGCGGGACGTAAATTGCCAACAGCCACTCTGGAGAAGTGTACGGTGTGTCCTGAAACATCTAAAAAACTCAGCTTAGAGAGCTTGGGCACTTCCACTCATGGGCGTATAAATTGGGAAAACTAAAAATCAGCAAGACACAGGCACCCCACAGTTTTGGGCTACTCTGTTGACAAAAACCTCCACTTCATTACACCTTAAATATCCGAGGAAAGACAAGAATGGATAAAGAAGTTGTGGTCCTTATGTACAATGGAATATCACTCAGCCATGAAATCAATGTCATAAGGCTAGTAGCAGCATGATGAGTGGATTTAGGTATGACGATTCTAAGTGAAATAAATCACACAGAAAAAGACACTTATCATAAGATATCACTTATAGAGGGAATGTAAAAACCGCTACCCTTGAACTGCATTACAAAACAGAACAGAGTCACACGTTTAGAAAACACACTATGGCTGCTTAACGGGAAAGGTGAGGTGGGGTGATGCATAAATCAAGGGTTTCAAATTAGCTCAGATACCGTTCCATAAACCCAATATGTAATAGACAAGACCTACTCCTTGCTCAGTGAACTGGACTCAACACCCCCTATTCACCGCCCAAGATTATATCTGACTAGTAAGAATCTTCAAACCTATGTATTGATATCTCTCTGTAAGTGAGTCAAGTGGGTATAAAGCGGCATAAACACAGCAGTGAAAAGCAGCTAAACCCCATTATAAAAATCAATTACTTTTCAAAACCCGTGAAACAAAGACAGTGAAAGAGAGAGAAATTCTTACAAAATTCGTTCAGGGTCTGTGATGCCACCTGGATTGACCATATCTAGACCCACAGCTGATTGAGACATATGGGTGGACACTCTTGGGGCTGAGAGGTTTGGTGAGGTTGGGTGAGCTAACGCAGACCCTTTAAATTAATACGGCGTGGTACCCATCCCATGGGTCCCAAATCTCCAGGTTCAAGGGCATCGTCCTACATTGAAAACATGCATGAGAAACCCCGAAGATGGCACACCGTGTGATCGGGAAAGGTTTCTAAAACGCACCTCATTTCTCATTTCCTTGTGCTCCGGTTCGCCATTCCAGCCGCTTTACTAGCAATCTCTCTCCTTGGAGAATCAGCACCTTTATCCTCCTGTTCCGTACAGGTTGCAATTTGTCCTGAGGATGAACGGGAAGAGGGGGAACCAATGAGAGACTAGCTCTAGGTGTTGGAACAGGCACAGGTCACTCTGTTTTCCCATCAGGAAGAAGAATTAACCACAGGCTCAGCCTGCCGCCAGGAACCAGAATACGGCCTGAAGCAATCCTGCGCTTTTGCGGCCAGCTCCCAAGAAAGCGAGTTGAAGAATGGAGCTCAGGGGCACTGCAATTCACAAACCTGCAGACTTAGAAATGATAACTCTCGTCCACAAATATATTGAGGGAAGGCAACGAAGAGGATTTGAAAGCAAGGCAGAATTGCAGGAAACAGATTTCAGGAGGTAGATTCGAATCGCCTTTAAAGCAGAGGAAAAGCGGCAAAACCTCGACAATGATGCCCTTGGCCAAAAAGGGCGTATGCGTTTTTTCCTGAATATATTCAGGAAAAAACGCATACGCCCTTTTTGGCCAACCAAGCAACCTGGAAAGGCAAATCAGCGCTACAAAGAAGTCTCGCTTCCCATCGGTCAAAAGGGCCATGCTGAATAAAGTGTCAAAACCAGAAATGCAGGACAGGCCATGGAGAAATGGGAGCCTTGCTACGCTGATGGGCGGGACGTAAATTGCCAACAGCCACTCTGGAGAAGTGTACGGTGTGTCCTGAAACATCTAAAAAACTCAGCTTAGAGAGCTTGGGCACTTCCACTCATGGGCGTATAAATTGGGAAAACTAAAAATCAGCAAGACACAGGCACCCCAAAGTTTTGGGCTACTCTGTTGACAAAAACCTCCACTTCATTACACCTTAAATATCCGAGGAAAGACAAGAATGGATAAAGAAGTTGTGGTCCTTATGTACAATGGAATATCACTCAGCCATGAAATCAATGTCATAAGGCTAGTAGCAGCATGATGAGTGGATTTAGGTATGACGATTCTAAGTGAAATAAATCACACAGAAAAAGACACTTATCATAAGATATCACTTATAGAGGGAATGTAAAAACCGCTACCCTTGAACTGCATTACAAAATAGAACAGAGTCACACGTTTAGAAAACACACTATGGCTGCTTAACGGGAAAGGTGAGGTGGGGTGATGCATAAATCAAGGGTTTCAAATTAGCTCAGATACCGTTCCATAAACCCAATATGTAATAGACAAGACCTACTCCTTGCTCAGTGAACTGGACTCAACACCCCCTATTCACCGCCCAAGAATATATCTGACTAGGAAGAATCTTCAAACCTATGTATTGATATCTCTCTGTAAGTGAGTCAAGTGGGTATAAAGCGGCATAAACACAGCAGTGAAAAGCAGCTAAACCCCATTATAAAAATCAATTACTTTTCAAAACCGGTGAAACAAAGACAGTGAAAGAGAGAGAAATTCTTACAAAATTCGTTCAGGGGCTGTGATGCCACCTGGATTGACCATATCTAGACCCACAGCTGTTTGAGACATATGGGTGGACACTCTTGGGGCTGAGAGTTTTGGTGAGGTTGGGTGAGCTAACGCAGACCCTTTAAATTAATACGGCGTGGTACCCATCCCATGGGTCCCAAATCTCCAGGTTCAAGGGCATCGTCCTACATTGAAAACATGCATGAGAAACCCCGAAGATGGCACACCGTGTGATGGGGAAAGGTTTCTAAAACGCACCTCATTTCTCATCTCCTTGTGCTCCGGTTCGCCATTCCAGCCGCTTTACTAGCAATCTCTCTCCTTGGAGAATCAGCACCTTTATCCTCCTGTTCCGTACAGGTTGCAATTTGTCCTGAGGATGAACGGGAAGAGGGGGAACCAATGAGAGACTAGCTCTAGGTGTTGGGACAGGCACAGGTCACTCTGTTTTCCCATCAGGAAGAAGAATTAACCACAGGCTCAGCCTGCCACCAGGAACCAGAATACGGCCTGAAGCAATCCTGCGCTTTTGCGGCCAGCTCCCAAGAAAGCGAGTTGAAGAATGGAGCTCAGCGGCACTGCAATTCACAAACCTGTAGACTTAGAAATGATAACTCTCGTCCACAAATATATTGAGGGAAGGCAACGAAGAGGATTTGAAAGCAAGGCAGAATTGCAGGAAACAGATTTCAGGAGGTAGATTCGAATCGCCTTTAAAGCACAGGAAAAGCGGCAAAACCTCGACAATGATGCCCTTGCCCAAAAAGGGCGTATGCGTTTTTTTCTGAATATGTTCAGGAAAAAACGCATACGCCCTTTTTGGCCAACCAAGCAACCTGGAAAGGCAAATCAGCGCTACAAAGAAGTCTCGCTTCCCATCGGTCAAAAGGGCCATGCTGAATAAAGGGTCAAACCAGAAATGCAGGACAGGCCATGGAGAAATGGGAGCCTTGCTACGCTGATGGACGGGACGTAAATTGCCAACAGCCACTCTGGAGAAGTGTACGGTGTGTCCTGAAACATCTAAAAAACTCAGCTTAGAGAGCTTGGGCACTTCCACTCATGGGCGTATAAATTGGGAAAACTAAAAATCAGCAAGACACAGGCACCCCAAAGTTTTGGGCTACTCTGTTGACAAGAACCTCCACTTCGTTACACCTTAAATATGCGAGGAAAGAGAAGAATGGATAAAGAAGTTGTGGTCCTTATGTACAATGGAATATGACTCAGCCATGAAATCAATGTCATAAGGCTAGTAGCAGCATGATGAGTGGATTTAGGTATGACGATTCTAAGTGAAATAAATCACACAGAAAAAGACACTTATCATAAGATATCACTTATAGAGGGAATGTAAAAACCGCTACCCTTGAACTGAATTACAAAACAGAACAGAGTCACAGGTTTAGAAAACACACTATGGCTGCTTAACGGGAAAGGTGAGGTTGGGTGATGCATAAAACAAGGGTTTCAAATTAGCTCAGATATCGTTCCAGAAACCCAATATGTAATAGACAAGACCTACTCCTTGCTCAGTGAACTGGACTCAACACCCCCTATTCACCGCCCAAGAATATATCTGACTAGGAAGAATCTTCAAACCTATGTATTGATATCTCTCTGTAAGTGAGTCAAGTGGGTGTAAAGCGGCATAAACACAGCAGTGAAAAGCAGCCAAACCCCATTATAAAAATCAATTACTTTTCAAAACCCGTGAAACAAAGATAGTGAAAGAGAGAGAAATTCTTACAAAATTTGTTCAGGGGCTGTGATGCCACCTGGATTGACCATATCTAGACCCACAGCTGATTGAGACATATGGGTGGACACTCTTGGGGCTGAGAGGTTTGGTGAGGTTGGGTGAGCTAACGCAGACCCTTTAAATTAATACGGCGTGGTACCCATCCCATGGGTCCCAAATCTCCAGGTTCAAGGGCATCGTCCTACATTGAAAACATGCATGAGAAACCCCGAAGATGGCACACCGTGTGATGGGGAAAGGTTTCTAAAACGCACCTCATTTCTCATTTCCTTGTGCTCCGGTTCGCCATTCCAGCCGCTTTACTAGCAATCTCTCTCCTTGGAGAATCAGCACCTTTATCCTCCTGTTCCGTACAGGTTGCAATTTGTCCTGAGGATGAACGGGAAGAGGGGGAACCAATGAGAGACTAGCTCTAGGTGTTGGGACAGGCACAGGTCACTCTGTTTTCCCATCAGGAAGAAGAATTAACCACAGGCTCAGCCTGCCGCCAGGAACCAGAATACGGCCTGAAGCAATCCTGCGCTTTTGCGGCCAGCTCCCAAGAAAGCGAGTTGAAGAATGGAGCTCAGGGGCACTGCAATTCACAAACCTGCAGACTTAGAAATGATAACTCTCGTCCACAAATATATTGAGGGAAGGCAACGAAGAGGATTTGAAAGCAAGGCAGAATTGCAGGAAACAGATTTCAGGAGGTAGATTCGAATCGCCTTTAAAGCAGAGGAAAAGCGGCAAAACCTCGACAATGATGCCCTTGGCCAAAAAGGGCGTATGCGTTTTTTCCTGAATATGTTCAGGAAAAAACGCATACGCCCTTTTTGGCCAACCAAGCAACCTGGAAAGGCAAATCAGCGCTACAAAGAAGTCTCGCTTCCCATCGGTCAAAAGGGCCATGCTGAATAAAGGGTCAAAACCAGAAATGCAGGACAGGCCATGGAGAAATGGGAGCCTTGCTACGCTGATGGGCGGGACGTAAATTGCCAACAGCCACTCTGGAGAAGTGTACGGTGTGTCCTGAAACATCTAAAAAACTCAGCTTAGAGAGCTTGGGCACTTCCACTCATGGGCGTATAAATTGGGAAAACTAAAAATCAGCAAGACACAGGCACCCCACAGTTTTGGGCTACTCTGTTGACAAAAACCTCCACTTCATTACACCTTAAATATCCGAGGAAAGACAAGAATGGATAAAGAAGTTGTGGTCCTTATGTACAATGGAATATCACTCAGCCATGAAATCAATGTCATAAGGCTAGTAGCAGCATGATGAGTGGATTTAGGTATGACGATTCTAAGTGAAATAAATCACACAGAAAAAGACACTTATCATAAGATATCACTTATAGAGGGAATGTAAAAACCGCTACCCTTGAACTGCATTACAAAATAGAACAGAGTCACACGTTTAGAAAACACACTATGGCTGCTTAACGGGAAAGGTGAGGTGGGGTGATGCATAAATCAAGGGTTTCAAATTAGCTCAGATACCGTTCCATAAACCCAATATGTAATAGACAAGACCTACTCCTTGCTCAGTGAACTGGACTCAACACCCCCTATTCACCGCCCAAGAATATATCTGACTAGGAAGAATCTTCAAACCTATGTATTGATATCTCTCTGTAAGTGAGTCAAGTGGGTATAAAGCGGCATAAGCACAGCAGTGAAAAGCAGCCAAACCCCATTATAAAAATCAATTACTTTTCAAAACCGGTGAAACAAAGACAGTGAAAGAGAGAGAAATTCTTACAAAATTCGTTCAGGGGCTGTGATGCCACCTGGATTGACCATATCTAGACCCACAGCTGTTTGAGACATATGGGTGGACACTCTTGGGGCTGAGAGGTTTGGTGAGGTTGGGTGAGCTAACGCAGACCCTTTAAATTAATACGGCGTGGTACCCATCCCATGGGTCCCAAATCTCCAGGTTCAAGGGCATCGTCCTACATTGAAAACATGCATGAGAAACCCCGAAGATGGCACACCGTTTGATGGGGAAAGGTTTCTAAAACGCACCTCATTTCTCATCTCCTTGTGCTCTGGTTCGCCATTCCAGCCGCTTTACTAGCAATCTCTCTCCTTGGAGAATCAGCACCTTTATCCTCCTGTTCCGTACAGGTTGCAATTTGTCCTGAGGATGAACGGGAAGAGGGGGAACCAATGACAGACTAGCTCTAGGTGTTGGGACAGGCACAGGTCACTCTGTTTTCCCATCAGGGAGAAGAATTAACCACAGGCTCAGCCTGCCACCAGGAACCAGAATACGGCCTGAAGCAATCCTGCGCTTTTGCGGCAAGCTCCCAAGAAAGCGAGTTGAAGAATGGAGCTCAGGGGCACTGCAATTCACAAACCTGTAGACTTAGAAATGATAACTCTCGTCCACAAATATATTGAGGGAAGGCAACGAAGAGGATTTGAAAGCAAGGCAGAATTGCAGGAAACAGATTTCAGGAGGTAGATTCGAATCGCCTTTAAAGCACAGGAAAAGCGGCAAAACCTCGACAGTGATGCCCTTGGCCAAAAAGGGCGTATGCGTTTTTTCCTGAATATATTCAGGAAAAAACGCATACGCCCTTTTTGGCCAACCAAGCAACCTGGAAAGGCAAATCAGCGCTACAAAGAAGTCTCGCTTCCCATCGGTCAAAAGGGCCATGCTGAATAAAGTGTCAAAACCAGAAATGCAGGACAGGTCATGGAGAAATGGGAGCCTTGCTACGCTGATGGGCGGGACGTAAATTGTCAACAGCCACTCTGGAGAAGTGTACGGTGTGTCCTGAAACATCTAAAAAACTCAGCTTAGAGAGCTTGGGCACTTCCACTCATGGGCGTATAAATTGGGAAAACTAAAAATCAGCAAGACACAGGCACCCCAAAGTTTTGGGCTACTGTGTTGACAAAAACCTCCACTTCATTACACCTTAAATATCCGAGAAAAGACAAGAATGGATAAAGAAGTTGTGGTCCTTATGTACAATGGAATATCACTCAGCCATGAAATCAATGTCATAAGGCTAGTAGCAGCATGATGAGTGGATTTAGGTATGACGATTCTAAGTGAAATAAATCACACAAAAAAAGACACTTATCATAAGATATCACTTATAGAGGGAATGTAAAAACCGCTACCCTTGAACTGAATTACAAAACAGAACAGAGTCACACGTTTAGAAAACACACTATGGCTGCTTAACGGGAAAGGTGAGGTGGGGTGATGCATAAATCAAGGGTTTCAAATTAGCTCAGATACCGTTCCATAAACCCAATATGTAATAGACAAGACCTACTCCTTGCTCAGTGAACTGGACTCAACACCCCCTATTCACCGCCCAAGATTATATCTGACTAGTAAGAATCTTCAAACCTATGTATTGATATCTCTCTGTAAGTGAGTCAAGTGGGTATAAAGCGGCATAAACACAGCAGTGAAAAGCAGCTAAACCCCATTATAAAAATCAATTACTTTTCAAAACCCGTGAAACAAAGACAGTGAAAGAGAGAGAAATTCTTACAAAATTCGTTCAGGGTCTGTGATGCCACCTGGATTGACCATATCTAGACCCACAGCTGATTGAGACATATGGGTGGACACTCTTGGGGCTGAGAGGTTTGGTGAGGTTGGGTGAGCTAACGCAGACCCTTTAAATTAATACGGCGTGGTACCCATCCCATGGGTCCCAAATCTCCAGGTTCAAGGGCATCGTCCTACATTGAAAACATGCATGAGAAACCCCGAAGATGGCACACCGTGTGATCGGGAAAGGTTTCTAAAACGCACCTCATTTCTCATTTCCTTGTGCTCCGGTTCGCCATTCCAGCCGCTTTACTAGCAATCTCTCTCCTTGGAGAATCAGCACCTTTATCCTCCTGTTCCGTACAGGTTGCAATTTGTCCTGAGGATGAACGGGAAGAGGGGGAACCAATGAGAGACTAGCTCTAGGTGTTGGAACAGGCACAGGTCACTCTGTTTTCCCATCAGGAAGAAGAATTAACCACAGGCTCAGCCTGCCACCAGGAACCAGAATACGGCCTGAAGCAATCCTGCGCTTTTGCGGCCAGCTCCCAAGAAAGCGAGTTGAAGAATGGAGCTCAGGGGCACTGCAATTCACAAACCTGCAGACTTAGAAATGATAACTCTCGTCCACAAATATATTGAGGGAAGGCAACGAAGAGGATTTGAAAGCAAGGCAGAATTGCAGGAAACAGATTTCAGGAGGTAGATTCGAATCGCCTTTAAAGCAGAGGAAAAGCGGCAAAACCTCGACAATGATGCCCTTGGCCAAAAAGGGCGTATGCGTTTTTTCCTGAATATATTCAGGAAAAAACGCATACGCCCTTTTTGGCCAACCAAGCAACCTGGAAAGGCAAATCAGCGCTACAAAGAAGTCTCGCTTCCCATCGGTCAAAAGGGCCATGCTGAATAAAGGGTCAAAACCAGAAATGCAGGACAGGCCATGGAGAAATGGGAGCCTTGCTACGCTGATGGGCGGGATGTAAATTGCCAACAGCCACTCTGGAGAAGTGTACGGTGTGTCCTGAAACATCTAAAAAACTCAGCTTAGAGAGCTTGGGCACTTCCACTCATGGGCGTATAAATTGGGAAAACTAAAAATCAGCAAGACACAGGCACCCCAAAGTTTTGGGCTACTCTGTTGACAAAAACCTCCACTTCATTACACCTTAAATATCCGAGGAAAGACAAGAATGGATAAAGAAGTTGTGGTCCTTATGTACAATGGAATATCACTCAGCCATGAAATCAATGTCATAAGGCTAGTAGCAGCATGATGAGTGGATTTAGGTATGACGATTCTAAGTGAAATAAATCACACAGAAAAAGACACTTATCATAAGATATCACTTATAGAGGGAATGTAAAAACCGCTACCCTTGAACTGCATTACAAAATAGAACAGAGTCACACGTTTAGAAAACACACTATGGCTGCTTAACGGGAAAGGTGAGGTGGGGTGATGCATAAATCAAGGGTTTCAAATTAGCTCAGATACCGTTCCATAAACCCAATATGTAATAGACAAGACCTACTCCTTGCTCAGTGAACTGGACTCAACACCCCCTATTCACCGCCCAAGATTATATCTGACTAGTAAGAATCTTCAAACCTATGTATTGATATCTCTCTGTAAGTGAGTCAAGTGGGTATAAAGCGGCATAAACACAGCAGTGAAAAGCAGCTAAACCCCATTATAAAAATCAATTACTTTTCAAAACCCGTGAAACAAAGACAGTGAAAGAGAGAGAAATTCTTACAAAATTCGTTCAGGGTCTGTGATGCCACCTGGATTGACCATATCTAGACCCACAGCTGATTGAGACATATGGGTGGACACTCTTGGGGCTGAGAGGTTTGGTGAGGTTGGGTGAGCTAACGCAGACCCTTTAAATTAATACGGCGTGGTACCCATCCCATGGGTCCCAAATCTCCAGGTTCAAGGGCATCGTCCTACATTGAAAACATGCATGAGAAACCCCGAAGATGGCACACCGTGTGATCGGGAAAGGTTTCTAAAACGCACCTCATTTCTCATTTCCTTGTGCTCCGGTTCGCCATTCCAGCCGCTTTACTAGCAATCTCTCTCCTTGGAGAATCAGCACCTTTATCCTCCTGTTCCGTACAGGTTGCAATTTGTCCTGAGGATGAACGGGAAGAGGGGGAACCAATGAGAGACTAGCTCTAGGTGTTGGAACAGGCACAGGTCACTCTGTTTTCCCATCAGGAAGAAGAATTAACCACAGGCTCAGCCTGCCGCCAGGAACCAGAATACGGCCTGAAGCAATCCTGCGCTTTTGCGGCCAGCTCCCAAGAAAGCGAGTTGAAGAATGGAGCTCAGGGGCACTGCAATTCACAAACCTGCAGACTTAGAAATGATAACTCTCGTCCACAAATATATTGAGGGAAGGCAACGAAGAGGATTTGAAAGCAAGGCAGAATTGCAGGAAACAGATTTCAGGAGGTAGATTCGAATCGCCTTTAAAGCAGAGGAAAAGCGGCAAAACCTCGACAATGATGCCCTTGGCCAAAAAGGGCGTATGCGTTTTTTCCTGAATATATTCAGGAAAAAACGCATACGCCCTTTTTGGCCAACCAAGCAACCTGGAAAGGCAAATCAGCGCTACAAAGAAGTCTCGCTTCCCATCGGTCAAAAGGGCCATGCTGAATAAAGTGTCAAAACCAGAAATGCAGGACAGGCCATGGAGAAATGGGAGCCTTGCTACGCTGATGGGCGGGACGTAAATTGCCAACAGCCACTCTGGAGAAGTGTACGGTGTGTCCTGAAACATCTAAAAAACTCAGCTTAGAGAGCTTGGGCACTTCCACTCATGGGCGTATAAATTGGGAAAACTAAAAATCAGCAAGACACAGGCACCCCACAGTTTTGGGCTACTCTGTTGACAAAAACCTCCACTTCATTACACCTTAAATATCCGAGGAAAGACAAGAATGGATAAAGAAGTTGTGGTCCTTATGTACAATGGAATATCACTCAGCCATGAAATCAATGTCATAAGGCTAGTAGCAGCATGATGAGTGGATTTAGGTATGACGATTCTAAGTGAAATAAATCACACAGAAAAAGACACTTATCATAAGATATCACTTATAGAGGGAATGTAAAAACCGCTACCCTTGAACTGCATTACAAAATAGAACAGAGTCACACGTTTAGAAAACACACTATGGCTGCTTAACGGGAAAGGTGAGGTGGGGTGATGCATAAATCAAGGGTTTCAAATTAGCTCAGATACCGTTCCATAAACCCAATATGTAATAGACAAGACCTACTCCTTGCTCAGTGAACTGGACTCAACACCCCCTATTCACCGCCCAAGAATATATCTGACTAGGAAGAATCTTCAAACCTATGTATTGATATCTCTCTGTAAGTGAGTCAAGTGGGTATAAAGCGGCATAAACACAGCAGTGAAAAGCAGCTAAACCCCATTATAAAAATCAATTACTTTTCAAAACCGGTGAAACAAAGACAGTGAAAGAGAGAGAAATTCTTACAAAATTCGTTCAGGGGCTGTGATGCCACCTGGATTGACCATATCTAGACCCACAGCTGTTTGAGACATATGGGTGGACACTCTTGGGGCTGAGAGTTTTGGTGAGGTTGGGTGAGCTAACGCAGACCCTTTAAATTAATACGGCGTGGTACCCATCCCATGGGTCCCAAATCTCCAGGTTCAAGGGCATCGTCCTACATTGAAAACATGCATGAGAAACCCCGAAGATGGCACACCGTGTGATGGGGAAAGGTTTCTAAAACGCACCTCATTTCTCATCTCCTTGTGCTCCGGTTCGCCATTCCAGCCGCTTTACTAGCAATCTCTCTCCTTGGAGAATCAGCACCTTTATCCTCCTGTTCCGTACAGGTTGCAATTTGTCCTGAGGATGAACGGGAAGAGGGGGAACCAATGAGAGACTAGCTCTAGGTGTTGGGACAGGCACAGGTCACTCTGTTTTCCCATCAGGAAGAAGAATTAACCACAGGCTCAGCCTGCCACCAGGAACCAGAATACGGCCTGAAGCAATCCTGCGCTTTTGCGGCCAGCTCCCAAGAAAGCGAGTTGAAGAATGGAGCTCAGCGGCACTGCAATTCACAAACCTGTAGACTTAGAAATGATAACTCTCGTCCACAAATATATTGAGGGAAGGCAACGAAGAGGATTTGAAAGCAAGGCAGAATTGCAGGAAACAGATTTCAGGAGGTAGATTCGAATCGCCTTTAAAGCACAGGAAAAGCGGCAAAACCTCGACAATGATGCCCTTGCCCAAAAAGGGCGTATGCGTTTTTTTCTGAATATGTTCAGGAAAAAACGCATACGCCCTTTTTGGCCAACCAAGCAACCTGGAAAGGCAAATCAGCGCTACAAAGAAGTCTCGCTTCCCATCGGTCAAAAGGGCCATGCTGAATAAAGGGTCAAACCAGAAATGCAGGACAGGCCATGGAGAAATGGGAGCCTTGCTACGCTGATGGACGGGACGTAAATTGCCAACAGCCACTCTGGAGAAGTGTACGGTGTGTCCTGAAACATCTAAAAAACTCAGCTTAGAGAGCTTGGGCACTTCCACTCATGGGCGTATAAATTGGGAAAACTAAAAATCAGCAAGACACAGGCACCCCAAAGTTTTGGGCTACTCTGTTGACAAGAACCTCCACTTCGTTACACCTTAAATATGCGAGGAAAGAGAAGAATGGATAAAGAAGTTGTGGTCCTTATGTACAATGGAATATGACTCAGCCATGAAATCAATGTCATAAGGCTAGTAGCAGCATGATGAGTGGATTTAGGTATGACGATTCTAAGTGAAATAAATCACACAGAAAAAGACACTTATCATAAGATATCACTTATAGAGGGAATGTAAAAACCGCTACCCTTGAACTGAATTACAAAACAGAACAGAGTCACAGGTTTAGAAAACACACTATGGCTGCTTAACGGGAAAGGTGAGGTTGGGTGATGCATAAAACAAGGGTTTCAAATTAGCTCAGATATCGTTCCAGAAACCCAATATGTAATAGACAAGACCTACTCCTTGCTCAGTGAACTGGACTCAACACCCCCTATTCACCGCCCAAGAATATATCTGACTAGGAAGAATCTTCAAACCTATGTATTGATATCTCTCTGTAAGTGAGTCAAGTGGGTGTAAAGCGGCATAAACACAGCAGTGAAAAGCAGCCAAACCCCATTATAAAAATCAATTACTTTTCAAAACCCGTGAAACAAAGATAGTGAAAGAGAGAGAAATTCTTACAAAATTTGTTCAGGGGCTGTGATGCCACCTGGATTGACCATATCTAGACCCACAGCTGATTGAGACATATGGGTGGACACTCTTGGGGCTGAGAGGTTTGGTGAGGTTGGGTGAGCTAACGCAGACCCTTTAAATTAATATGGCGTGGTACCCATCCCATGGGTCCCAAATCTCCAGGTTCAAGGGCATCGTCCTACATTGAAAACATGCATGAGAAACCCCGAAGATGGCACACCGTGTGATGGGGAAAGGTTTCTAAAACGCACCTCATTTCTCATTTCCTTGTGCTCCGGTTCGCCATTCCAGCCGCTTTACTAGCAATCTCTCTCCTTGGAGAATCAGCACCTTTATCCTCCTGTTCCGTACAGGTTGCAATTTGTCCTGAGGATGAACGGGAAGAGGGGGAACCAATGAGAGACTAGCTCTAGGTGTTGGGACAGGCACAGGTCACTCTGTTTTCCCATCAGGAAGAAGAATTAACCACAGGCTCAGCCTGCCGCCAGGAACCAGAATACGGCCTGAAGCAATCCTGCGCTTTTGCGGCCAGCTCCCAAGAAAGCGAGTTGAAGAATGGAGCTCAGGGGCACTGCAATTCACAAACCTGCAGACTTAGAAATGATAACTCTCGTCCACAAATATATTGAGGGAAGGCAACGAAGAGGATTTGAAAGCAAGGCAGAATTGCAGGAAACAGATTTCAGGAGGTAGATTCGAATCGCCTTTAAAGCAGAGGAAAAGCGGCAAAACCTCGACAATGATGCCCTTGGCCAAAAAGGGCGTATGCGTTTTTTCCTGAATATGTTCAGGAAAAAACGCATACGCCCTTTTTGGCCAACCAAGCAACCTGGAAAGGCAAATCAGCGCTACAAAGAAGTCTCGCTTCCCATCGGTCAAAAGGGCCATGCTGAATAAAGGGTCAAAACCAGAAATGCAGGACAGGCCATGGAGAAATGGGAGCCTTGCTACGCTGATGGGCGGGACGTAAATTGCCAACAGCCACTCTGGAGAAGTGTACGGTGTGTCCTGAAACATCTAAAAAACTCAGCTTAGAGAGCTTGGGCACTTCCACTCATGGGCGTATAAATTGGGAAAACTAAAAATCAGCAAGACACAGGCACCCCACAGTTTTGGGCTACTCTGTTGACAAAAACCTCCACTTCATTACACCTTAAATATCCGAGGAAAGACAAGAATGGATAAAGAAGTTGTGGTCCTTATGTACAATGGAATATCACTCAGCCATGAAATCAATGTCATAAGGCTAGTAGCAGCATGATGAGTGGATTTAGGTATGACGATTCTAAGTGAAATAAATCACACAGAAAAAGACACTTATCATAAGATATCACTTATAGAGGGAATGTAAAAACCGCTACCCTTGAACTGCATTACAAAATAGAACAGAGTCACACGTTTAGAAAACACACTATGGCTGCTTAACGGGAAAGGTGAGGTGGGGTGATGCATAAATCAAGGGTTTCAAATTAGCTCAGATACCGTTCCATAAACCCAATATGTAATAGACAAGACCTACTCCTTGCTCAGTGAACTGGACTCAACACCCCCTATTCACCGCCCAAGAATATATCTGACTAGGAAGAATCTTCAAACCTATGTATTGATATCTCTCTGTAAGTGAGTCAAGTGGGTATAAAGCGGCATAAGCACAGCAGTGAAAAGCAGCCAAACCCCATTATAAAAATCAATTACTTTTCAAAACCGGTGAAACAAAGACAGTGAAAGAGAGAGAAATTCTTACAAAATTCGTTCAGGGGCTGTGATGCCACCTGGATTGACCATATCTAGACCCACAGCTGTTTGAGACATATGGGTGGACACTCTTGGGGCTGAGAGGTTTGGTGAGGTTGGGTGAGCTAACGCAGACCCTTTAAATTAATACGGCGTGGTACCCATCCCATGGGTCCCAAATCTCCAGGTTCAAGGGCATCGTCCTACATTGAAAACATGCATGAGAAACCCCGAAGATGGCACACCGTGTGATGGGGAAAGGTTTCTAAAACGCACCTCATTTCTCATCTCCTTGTGCTCCGGTTCGCCATTCCAGCCGCTTTACTAGCAATCTCTCTCCTTGGAGAATCAGCACCTTTATCCTCCTGTTCCGTACAGGTTGCAATTTGTCCTGAGGATGAACGGGAAGAGGGGGAACCAATGAGAGACTAGCTCTAGGTGTTGGGACAGGCACAGGTCACTCTGTTTTCCCATCAGGGAGAAGAATTAACCACAGGCTCAGCCTGCCACCAGGAACCAGAATACGGCCTGAAGCAATCCTGCGCTTTTGCGGCAAGCTCCCAAGAAAGCGAGTTGAAGAATGGAGCTCAGGGGCACTGCAATTCACAAACCTGTAGACTTAGAAATGATAACTCTCGTCCACAAATATATTGAGGGAAGGCAACGAAGAGGATTTGAAAGCAAGGCAGAATTGCAGGAAACAGATTTCAGGAGGTAGATTCGAATCGCCTTTAAAGCACAGGAAAAGCGGCAAAACCTCGACAGTGATGCCCTTGGCCAAAAAGGGCGTATGCGTTTTTTCCTGAATATATTCAGGAAAAAACGCATACGCCCTTTTTGGCCAACCAAGCAACCTGGAAAGGCAAATCAGCGCTACAAAGAAGTCTCGCTTCCCATCGGTCAAAAGGGCCATGCTGAATAAAGGGTCAAAACCAGAAATGCAGGACAGGTCATGGAGAAATGGGAGCCTTGCTACGCTGATGGGCGGGACGTAAATTGTCAACAGCCACTCTGGAGAAGTGTACGGTGTGTCCTGAAACATCTAAAAAACTCAGCTTAGAGAGCTTGGGCACTTCCACTCATGGGCGTATAAATTGGGAAAACTAAAAATCAGCAAGACACAGGCACCCCAAAGTTTTGGGCTACTGTGTTGACAAAAACCTCCACTTCATTACACCTTAAATATCCGAGAAAAGACAAGAATGGATAAAGAAGTTGTGGTCCTTATGTACAATGGAATATCACTCAGCCATGAAATCAATGTCATAAGGCTAGTAGCAGCATGATGAGTGGATTTAGGTATGACGATTCTAAGTGAAATAAATCACACAAAAAAAGACACTTATCATAAGATATCACTTATAGAGGGAATGTAAAAACCGCTACCCTTGAACTGAATTACAAAACAGAACAGAGTCACACGTTTAGAAAACACACTATGGCTGCTTAACGGGAAAGGTGAGGTGGGGTGATGCATAAATCAAGGGTTTCAAATTAGCTCAGATACCGTTCCATAAACCCAATATGTAATAGACAAGACCTACTCCTTGCTCAGTGAACTGGACTCAACACCCCCTATTCACCGCCCAAGATTATATCTGACTAGTAAGAATCTTCAAACCTATGTATTGATATCTCTCTGTAAGTGAGTCAAGTGGGTATAAAGCGGCATAAACACAGCAGTGAAAAGCAGCTAAACCCCATTATAAAAATCAATTACTTTTCAAAACCCGTGAAACAAAGACAGTGAAAGAGAGAGAAATTCTTACAAAATTCGTTCAGGGTCTGTGATGCCACCTGGATTGACCATATCTAGACCCACAGCTGATTGAGACATATGGGTGGACACTCTTGGGGCTGAGAGGTTTGGTGAGGTTGGGTGAGCTAACGCAGACCCTTTAAATTAATACGGCGTGGTACCCATCCCATGGGTCCCAAATCTCCAGGTTCAAGGGCATCGTCCTACATTGAAAACATGCATGAGAAACCCCGAAGATGGCACACCGTGTGATCGGGAAAGGTTTCTAAAACGCACCTCATTTCTCATTTCCTTGTGCTCCGGTTCGCCATTCCAGCCGCTTTACTAGCAATCTCTCTCCTTGGAGAATCAGCACCTTTATCCTCCTGTTCCGTACAGGTTGCAATTTGTCCTGAGGATGAACGGGAAGAGGGGGAACCAATGAGAGACTAGCTCTAGGTGTTGGAACAGGCACAGGTCACTCTGTTTTCCCATCAGGAAGAAGAATTAACCACAGGCTCAGCCTGCCGCCAGGAACCAGAATACGGCCTGAAGCAATCCTGCGCTTTTGCGGCCAGCTCCCAAGAAAGCGAGTTGAAGAATGGAGCTCAGGGGCACTGCAATTCACAAACCTGCAGACTTAGAAATGATAACTCTCGTCCACAAATATATTGAGGGAAGGCAACGAAGAGGATTTGAAAGCAAGGCAGAATTGCAGGAAACAGATTTCAGGAGGTAGATTCGAATCGCCTTTAAAGCAGAGGAAAAGCGGCAAAACCTCGACAATGATGCCCTTGGCCAAAAAGGGCGTATGCGTTTTTTCCTGAATATATTCAGGAAAAAACGCATACGCCCTTTTTGGCCAACCAAGCAACCTGGAAAGGCAAATCAGCGCTACAAAGAAGTCTCGCTTCCCATCGGTCAAAAGGGCCATGCTGAATAAAGTGTCAAAACCAGAAATGCAGGACAGGCCATGGAGAAATGGGAGCCTTGCTACGCTGATGGGCGGGACGTAAATTGCCAACAGCCACTCTGGAGAAGTGTACGGTGTGTCCTGAAACATCTAAAAAACTCAGCTTAGAGAGCTTGGGCACTTCCACTCATGGGCGTATAAATTGGGAAAACTAAAAATCAGCAAGACACAGGCACCCCAAAGTTTTGGGCTACTCTGTTGACAAAAACCTCCACTTCATTACACCTTAAATATCCGAGGAAAGACAAGAATGGATAAAGAAGTTGTGGTCCTTATGTACAATGGAATATCACTCAGCCATGAAATCAATGTCATAAGGCTAGTAGCAGCATGATGAGTGGATTTAGGTATGACGATTCTAAGTGAAATAAATCACACAGAAAAAGACACTTATCATAAGATATCACTTATAGAGGGAATGTAAAAACCGCTACCCTTGAACTGCATTACAAAATAGAACAGAGTCACACGTTTAGAAAACACACTATGGCTGCTTAACGGGAAAGGTGAGGTGGGGTGATGCATAAATCAAGGGTTTCAAATTAGCTCAGATACCGTTCCATAAACCCAATATGTAATAGACAAGACCTACTCCTTGCTCAGTGAACTGGACTCAACACCCCCTATTCACCGCCCAAGAATATATCTGACTAGGAAGAATCTTCAAACCTATGTATTGATATCTCTCTGTAAGTGAGTCAAGTGGGTATAAAGCGGCATAAACACAGCAGTGAAAAGCAGCTAAACCCCATTATAAAAATCAATTACTTTTCAAAACCGGTGAAACAAAGACAGTGAAAGAGAGAGAAATTCTTACAAAATTCGTTCAGGGGCTGTGATGCCACCTGGATTGACCATATCTAGACCCACAGCTGTTTGAGACATATGGGTGGACACTCTTGGGGCTGAGAGTTTTGGTGAGGTTGGGTGAGCTAACGCAGACCCTTTAAATTAATACGGCGTGGTACCCATCCCATGGGTCCCAAATCTCCAGGTTCAAGGGCATCGTCCTACATTGAAAACATGCATGAGAAACCCCGAAGATGGCACACCGTGTGATGGGGAAAGGTTTCTAAAACGCACCTCATTTCTCATCTCCTTGTGCTCCGGTTCGCCATTCCAGCCGCTTTACTAGCAATCTCTCTCCTTGGAGAATCAGCACCTTTATCCTCCTGTTCCGTACAGGTTGCAATTTGTCCTGAGGATGAACGGGAAGAGGGGGAACCAATGAGAGACTAGCTCTAGGTGTTGGGACAGGCACAGGTCACTCTGTTTTCCCATCAGGAAGAAGAATTAACCACAGGCTCAGCCTGCCACCAGGAACCAGAATACGGCCTGAAGCAATCCTGCGCTTTTGCGGCCAGCTCCCAAGAAAGCGAGTTGAAGAATGGAGCTCAGCGGCACTGCAATTCACAAACCTGTAGACTTAGAAATGATAACTCTCGTCCACAAATATATTGAGGGAAGGCAACGAAGAGGATTTGAAAGCAAGGCAGAATTGCAGGAAACAGATTTCAGGAGGTAGATTCGAATCGCCTTTAAAGCACAGGAAAAGCGGCAAAACCTCGACAATGATGCCCTTGCCCAAAAAGGGCGTATGCGTTTTTTTCTGAATATGTTCAGGAAAAAACGCATACGCCCTTTTTGGCCAACCAAGCAACCTGGAAAGGCAAATCAGCGCTACAAAGAAGTCTCGCTTCCCATCGGTCAAAAGGGCCATGCTGAATAAAGGGTCAAACCAGAAATGCAGGACAGGCCATGGAGAAATGGGAGCCTTGCTACGCTGATGGACGGGACGTAAATTGCCAACAGCCACTCTGGAGAAGTGTACGGTGTGTCCTGAAACATCTAAAAAACTCAGCTTAGAGAGCTTGGGCACTTCCACTCATGGGCGTATAAATTGGGAAAACTAAAAATCAGCAAGACACAGGCACCCCAAAGTTTTGGGCTACTCTGTTGACAAGAACCTCCACTTCGTTACACCTTAAATATGCGAGGAAAGAGAAGAATGGATAAAGAAGTTGTGGTCCTTATGTACAATGGAATATGACTCAGCCATGAAATCAATGTCATAAGGCTAGTAGCAGCATGATGAGTGGATTTAGGTATGACGATTCTAAGTGAAATAAATCACACAGAAAAAGACACTTATCATAAGATATCACTTATAGAGGGAATGTAAAAACCGCTACCCTTGAACTGAATTACAAAACAGAACAGAGTCACAGGTTTAGAAAACACACTATGGCTGCTTAACGGGAAAGGTGAGGTTGGGTGATGCATAAAACAAGGGTTTCAAATTAGCTCAGATATCGTTCCAGAAACCCAATATGTAATAGACAAGACCTACTCCTTGCTCAGTGAACTGGACTCAACACCCCCTATTCACCGCCCAAGAATATATCTGACTAGGAAGAATCTTCAAACCTATGTATTGATATCTCTCTGTAAGTGAGTCAAGTGGGTGTAAAGCGGCATAAACACAGCAGTGAAAAGCAGCCAAACCCCATTATAAAAATCAATTACTTTTCAAAACCCGTGAAACAAAGATAGTGAAAGAGAGAGAAATTCTTACAAAATTTGTTCAGGGGCTGTGATGCCACCTGGATTGACCATATCTAGACCCACAGCTGATTGAGACATATGGGTGGACACTCTTGGGGCTGAGAGGTTTGGTGAGGTTGGGTGAGCTAACGCAGACCCTTTAAATTAATACGGCGTGGTACCCATCCCATGGGTCCCAAATCTCCAGGTTCAAGGGCATCGTCCTACATTGAAAACATGCATGAGAAACCCCGAAGATGGCACACCGTGTGATGGGGAAAGGTTTCTAAAACGCACCTCATTTCTCATTTCCTTGTGCTCCGGTTCGCCATTCCAGCCGCTTTACTAGCAATCTCTCTCCTTGGAGAATCAGCACCTTTATCCTCCTGTTCCGTACAGGTTGCAATTTGTCCTGAGGATGAACGGGAAGAGGGGGAACCAATGAGAGACTAGCTCTAGGTGTTGGGACAGGCACAGGTCACTCTGTTTTCCCATCAGGAAGAAGAATTAACCACAGGCTCAGCCTGCCGCCAGGAACCAGAATACGGCCTGAAGCAATCCTGCGCTTTTGCGGCCAGCTCCCAAGAAAGCGAGTTGAAGAATGGAGCTCAGGGGCACTGCAATTCACAAACCTGCAGACTTAGAAATGATAACTCTCGTCCACAAATATATTGAGGGAAGGCAACGAAGAGGATTTGAAAGCAAGGCAGAATTGCAGGAAACAGATTTCAGGAGGTAGATTCGAATCGCCTTTAAAGCAGAGGAAAAGCGGCAAAACCTCGACAATGATGCCCTTGGCCAAAAAGGGCGTATGCGTTTTTTCCTGAATATGTTCAGGAAAAAACGCATACGCCCTTTTTGGCCAACCAAGCAACCTGGAAAGGCAAATCAGCGCTACAAAGAAGTCTCGCTTCCCATCGGTCAAAAGGGCCATGCTGAATAAAGGGTCAAAACCAGAAATGCAGGACAGGCCATGGAGAAATGGGAGCCTTGCTACGCTGATGGGCGGGACGTAAATTGCCAACAGCCACTCTGGAGAAGTGTACGGTGTGTCCTGAAACATCTAAAAAACTCAGCTTAGAGAGCTTGGGCACTTCCACTCATGGGCGTATAAATTGGGAAAACTAAAAATCAGCAAGACACAGGCACCCCACAGTTTTGGGCTACTCTGTTGACAAAAACCTCCACTTCATTACACCTTAAATATCCGAGGAAAGACAAGAATGGATAAAGAAGTTGTGGTCCTTATGTACAATGGAATATCACTCAGCCATGAAATCAATGTCATAAGGCTAGTAGCAGCATGATGAGTGGATTTAGGTATGACGATTCTAAGTGAAATAAATCACACAGAAAAAGACACTTATCATAAGATATCACTTATAGAGGGAATGTAAAAACCGCTACCCTTGAACTGCATTACAAAATAGAACAGAGTCACACGTTTAGAAAACACACTATGGCTGCTTAACGGGAAAGGTGAGGTGGGGTGATGCATAAATCAAGGGTTTCAAATTAGCTCAGATACCGTTCCATAAACCCAATATGTAATAGACAAGACCTACTCCTTGCTCAGTGAACTGGACTCAACACCCCCTATTCACCGCCCAAGAATATATCTGACTAGGAAGAATCTTCAAACCTATGTATTGATATCTCTCTGTAAGTGAGTCAAGTGGGTATAAAGCGGCATAAGCACAGCAGTGAAAAGCAGCCAAACCCCATTATAAAAATCAATTACTTTTCAAAACCGGTGAAACAAAGACAGTGAAAGAGAGAGAAATTCTTACAAAATTCGTTCAGGGGCTGTGATGCCACCTGGATTGACCATATCTAGACCCACAGCTGTTTGAGACATATGGGTGGACACTCTTGGGGCTGAGAGGTTTGGTGAGGTTGGGTGAGCTAACGCAGACCCTTTAAATTAATACGGCGTGGTACCCATCCCATGGGTCCCAAATCTCCAGGTTCAAGGGCATCGTCCTACATTGAAAACATGCATGAGAAACCCCGAAGATGGCACACCGTTTGATGGGGAAAGGTTTCTAAAACGCACCTCATTTCTCATCTCCTTGTGCTCTGGTTCGCCATTCCAGCCGCTTTACTAGCAATCTCTCTCCTTGGAGAATCAGCACCTTTATCCTCCTGTTCCGTACAGGTTGCAATTTGTCCTGAGGATGAACGGGAAGAGGGGGAACCAATGAGAGACTAGCTCTAGGTGTTGGGACAGGCACAGGTCACTCTGTTTTCCCATCAGGGAGAAGAATTAACCACAGGCTCAGCCTGCCACCAGGAACCAGAATACGGCCTGAAGCAATCCTGCGCTTTTGCGGCAAGCTCCCAAGAAAGCGAGTTGAAGAATGGAGCTCAGGGGCACTGCAATTCACAAACCTGTAGACTTAGAAATGATAACTCTCGTCCACAAATATATTGAGGGAAGGCAACGAAGAGGATTTGAAAGCAAGGCAGAATTGCAGGAAACAGATTTCAGGAGGTAGATTCGAATCGCCTTTAAAGCACAGGAAAAGCGGCAAAACCTCGACAGTGATGCCCTTGGCCAAAAAGGGCGTATGCGTTTTTTCCTGAATATATTCAGGAAAAAACGCATACGCCCTTTTTGGCCAACCAAGCAACCTGGAAAGGCAAATCAGCGCTACAAAGAAGTCTCGCTTCCCATCGGTCAAAAGGGCCATGCTGAATAAAGTGTCAAAACCAGAAATGCAGGACAGGTCATGGAGAAATGGGAGCCTTGCTACGCTGATGGGCGGGACGTAAATTGTCAACAGCCACTCTGGAGAAGTGTACGGTGTGTCCTGAAACATCTAAAAAACTCAGCTTAGAGAGCTTGGGCACTTCCACTCATGGGCGTATAAATTGGGAAAACTAAAAATCAGCAAGACACAGGCACCCCAAAGTTTTGGGCTACTGTGTTGACAAAAACCTCCACTTCATTACACCTTAAATATCCGAGAAAAGACAAGAATGGATAAAGAAGTTGTGGTCCTTATGTACAATGGAATATCACTCAGCCATGAAATCAATGTCATAAGGCTAGTAGCAGCATGATGAGTGGATTTAGGTATGACGATTCTAAGTGAAATAAATCACACAAAAAAAGACACTTATCATAAGATATCACTTATAGAGGGAATGTAAAAACCGCTACCCTTGAACTGAATTACAAAACAGAACAGAGTCACACGTTTAGAAAACACACTATGGCTGCTTAACGGGAAAGGTGAGGTGGGGTGATGCATAAATCAAGGGTTTCAAATTAGCTCAGATACCGTTCCATAAACCCAATATGTAATAGACAAGACCTACTCCTTGCTCAGTGAACTGGACTCAACACCCCCTATTCACCGCCCAAGATTATATCTGACTAGTAAGAATCTTCAAACCTATGTATTGATATCTCTCTGTAAGTGAGTCAAGTGGGTATAAAGCGGCATAAACACAGCAGTGAAAAGCAGCTAAACCCCATTATAAAAATCAATTACTTTTCAAAACCCGTGAAACAAAGACAGTGAAAGAGAGAGAAATTCTTACAAAATTCGTTCAGGGTCTGTGATGCCACCTGGATTGACCATATCTAGACCCACAGCTGATTGAGACATATGGGTGGACACTCTTGGGGCTGAGAGGTTTGGTGAGGTTGGGTGAGCTAACGCAGACCCTTTAAATTAATACGGCGTGGTACCCATCCCATGGGTCCCAAATCTCCAGGTTCAAGGGCATCGTCCTACATTGAAAACATGCATGAGAAACCCCGAAGATGGCACACCGTGTGATCGGGAAAGGTTTCTAAAACGCACCTCATTTCTCATTTCCTTGTGCTCCGGTTCGCCATTCCAGCCGCTTTACTAGCAATCTCTCTCCTTGGAGAATCAGCACCTTTATCCTCCTGTTCCGTACAGGTTGCAATTTGTCCTGAGGATGAACGGGAAGAGGGGGAACCAATGAGAGACTAGCTCTAGGTGTTGGAACAGGCACAGGTCACTCTGTTTTCCCATCAGGAAGAAGAATTAACCACAGGCTCAGCCTGCCACCAGGAACCAGAATACGGCCTGAAGCAATCCTGCGCTTTTGCGGCCAGCTCCCAAGAAAGCGAGTTGAAGAATGGAGCTCAGGGGCACTGCAATTCACAAACCTGCAGACTTAGAAATGATAACTCTCGTCCACAAATATATTGAGGGAAGGCAACGAAGAGGATTTGAAAGCAAGGCAGAATTGCAGGAAACAGATTTCAGGAGGTAGATTCGAATCGCCTTTAAAGCAGAGGAAAAGCGGCAAAACCTCGACAATGATGCCCTTGGCCAAAAAGGGCGTATGCGTTTTTTCCTGAATATATTCAGGAAAAAACGCATACGCCCTTTTTGGCCAACCAAGCAACCTGGAAAGGCAAATCAGCGCTACAAAGAAGTCTCGCTTCCCATCGGTCAAAAGGGCCATGCTGAATAAAGGGTCAAAACCAGAAATGCAGGACAGGCCATGGAGAAATGGGAGCCTTGCTACGCTGATGGGCGGGATGTAAATTGCCAACAGCCACTCTGGAGAAGTGTACGGTGTGTCCTGAAACATCTAAAAAACTCAGCTTAGAGAGCTTGGGCACTTCCACTCATGGGCGTATAAATTGGGAAAACTAAAAATCAGCAAGACACAGGCACCCCAAAGTTTTGGGCTACTCTGTTGACAAAAACCTCCACTTCATTACACCTTAAATATCCGAGGAAAGACAAGAATGGATAAAGAAGTTGTGGTCCTTATGTACAATGGAATATCACTCAGCCATGAAATCAATGTCATAAGGCTAGTAGCAGCATGATGAGTGGATTTAGGTATGACGATTCTAAGTGAAATAAATCACACAGAAAAAGACACTTATCATAAGATATCACTTATAGAGGGAATGTAAAAACCGCTACCCTTGAACTGCATTACAAAATAGAACAGAGTCACACGTTTAGAAAACACACTATGGCTGCTTAACGGGAAAGGTGAGGTGGGGTGATGCATAAATCAAGGGTTTCAAATTAGCTCAGATACCGTTCCATAAACCCAATATGTAATAGACAAGACCTACTCCTTGCTCAGTGAACTGGACTCAACACCCCCTATTCACCGCCCAAGAATATATCTGACTAGGAAGAATCTTCAAACCTATGTATTGATATCTCTCTGTAAGTGAGTCAAGTGGGTATAAAGCGGCATAAACACAGCAGTGAAAAGCAGCTAAACCCCATTATAAAAATCAATTACTTTTCAAAACCGGTGAAACAAAGACAGTGAAAGAGAGAGAAATTCTTACAAAATTCGTTCAGGGGCTGTGATGCCACCTGGATTGACCATATCTAGACCCACAGCTGTTTGAGACATATGGGTGGACACTCTTGGGGCTGAGAGGTTTGGTGAGGTTGGGTGAGCTAACGCAGACCCTTTAAATTAATACGGCGTGGTACCCATCCCATGGGTCCCAAATCTCCAGGTTCAAGGGCATCGTCCTACATTGAAAACATGCATGAGAAACCCCGAAGATGGCACACCGTGTGATGGGGAAAGGTTTCTAAAACGCACCTCATTTCTCATCTCCTTGTGCTCCGGTTCGCCATTCCAGCCGCTTTACTAGCAATCTCTCTCCTTGGAGAATCAGCACCTTTATCCTCCTGTTCCGTACAGGTTGCAATTTGTCCTGAGGATGAACGGGAAGAGGGGGAACCAATGAGAGACTAGCTCTAGGTGTTGGGACAGGCACAGGTCACTCTGTTTTCCCATCAGGAAGAAGAATTAACCACAGGCTCAGCCTGCCACCAGGAACCAGAATACGGCCTGAAGCAATCCTGCGCTTTTGCGGCCAGCTCCCAAGAAAGCGAGTTGAAGAATGGAGCTCAGGGGCACTGCAATTCACAAACCTGTAGACTTAGAAATGATAACTCTCGTCCACAAATATATTGAGGGAAGGCAACGAAGAGGATTTGAAAGCAAGGCAGAATTGCAGGAAACAGATTTCAGGAGGTAGATTCGAATCGCCTTTAAAGCACAGGAAAAGCGGCAAAACCTCGACAATGATGCCCTTGGCCAAAAAGGGCGTATGCGTTTTTTTCTGAATATGTTCAGGAAAAAACGCATACGCCCTTTTTGGCCAACCAAGCAACCTGGAAAGGCAATTCAGCGCTACAAAGAAGTCTCGCTTCCCATCGGTCAAAAGGGCCATGCTGAATAAAGGGTCAAACCAAAAATGCAGGACAGGCCATGGAGAAATGGGAGCCTTGCTACGCTGATGGACGGGACGTAAATTGCCAACAGCCACTCTGGAGAAGTGTACGGTGTGTCCTGAAACATCTAAAAAACTCAGCTTAGAGAGCTTGGGCACTTCCACTCATGGGCGTATAAATTGGGAAAACTAAAAATCAGCAAGACACAGGCACCCCAAAGTTTTGGGCTACTCTGTTGACAAGAACCTCCACTTCGTTACACCTTAAATATGCGAGGAAAGAGAAGAATGGATAAAGAAGTTGTGGTCCTTATGTACAATGGAATATGACTCAGCCATGAAATCAATGTCATAAGGCTAGTAGCAGCATGATGAGTGGATTTAGGTATGACGATTCTAAGTGAAATAAATCACACAGAAAAAGACACTTATCATAAGATATCACTTATAGAGGGAATGTAAAAACCGCTACCCTTGAACTGCATTACAAAATAGAACAGAGTCACACGTTTAGAAAACACACTATGGCTGCTTAACGGGAAAGGTGAGGTGGGGTGATGCATAAATCAAGGGTTTCAAATTAGCTCAGATACCGTTCCATAAACCCAATATGTAATAGACAAGACCTACTCCTTGCTCAGTGAACTGGACTCAACACCCCCTATTCACCGCCCAAGAATATATCTGACTAGGAAGAATCTTCAAACCTATGTATTGATATCTCTCTGTAAGTGAGTCAAGTGGGTATAAAGCGGCATAAACACAGCAGTGAAAAGCAGCTAAACCCCATTATAAAAATCAATTACTTTTCAAAACCGGTGAAACAAAGACAGTGAAAGAGAGAGAAATTCTTACAAAATTCGTTCAGGGGCTGTGATGCCACCTGGATTGACCATATCTAGACCCACAGCTGTTTGAGACATATGGGTGGACACTCTTGGGGCTGAGAGGTTTGGTGAGGTTGGGTGAGCTAACGCAGACCCTTTAAATTAATACGGCGTGGTACCCATCCCATGGGTCCCAAATCTCCAGGTTCAAGGGCATCGTCCTACATTGAAAACATGCATGAGAAACCCCGAAGATGGCACACCGTGTGATGGGGAAAGGTTTCTAAAACGCACCTCATTTCTCATCTCCTTGTGCTCCGGTTCGCCATTCCAGCCGCTTTACTAGCAATCTCTCTCCTTGGAGAATCAGCACCTTTATCCTCCTGTTCCGTACAGGTTGCAATTTGTCCTGAGGATGAACGGGAAGAGGGGGAACCAATGAGAGACTAGCTCTAGGTGTTGGGACAGGCACAGGTCACTCTGTTTTCCCATCAGGGAGAAGAATTAACCACAGGCTCAGCCTGCCACCAGGAACCAGAATACGGCCTGAAGCAATCCTGCGCTTTTGCGGCAAGCTCCCAAGAAAGCGAGTTGAAGAATGGAGCTCAGGGGCACTGCAATTCACAAACCTGTAGACTTAGAAATGATAACTCTCGTCCACAAATATATTGAGGGAAGGCAACGAAGAGGATTTGAAAGCAAGGCAGAATTGCAGGAAACAGATTTCAGGAGGTAGATTCGAATCGCCTTTAAAGCACAGGAAAAGCGGCAAAACCTCGACAGTGATGCCCTTGGCCAAAAAGGGCGTATGCGTTTTTTCCTGAATATATTCAGGAAAAAACGCATACGCCCTTTTTGGCCAACCAAGCAACCTGGAAAGGCAAATCAGCGCTACAAAGAAGTCTCGCTTCCCATCGGTCAAAAGGGCCATGCTGAATAAAGTGTCAAAACCAGAAATGCAGGACAGGTCATGGAGAAATGGGAGCCTTGCTACGCTGATGGGCGGGACGTAAATTGTCAACAGCCACTCTGGAGAAGTGTACGGTGTGTCCTGAAACATCTAAAAAACTCAGCTTAGAGAGCTTGGGCAGTTCCACTCATGGGCGTATAAATTGGGAAAACTAAAAATCAGCAAGACACAGGCACCCCAAAGTTTTGGGCTACTGTGTTGACAAAAACCTCCACTTCATTACACCTTAAATATCCGAGAAAAGACAAGAATGGATAAAGAAGTTGTGGTCCTTATGTACAATGGAATATCACTCAGCCATGAAATCAATGTCATAAGGCTAGTAGCAGCATGATGAGTGGATTTAGGTATGACGATTCTAAGTGAAATAAATCACACAAAAAAAGACACTTATCATAAGATATCACTTATAGAGGGAATGTAAAAACCGCTACCCTTGAACTGAATTACAAAACAGAACAGAGTCACACGTTTAGAAAACACACTATGGCTGCTTAACGGGAAAGGTGAGGTGGGGTGATGCATAAATCAAGGGTTTCAAATTAGCTCAGATACCGTTCCATAAACCCAATATGTAATAGACAAGACCTACTCCTTGCTCAGTGAACTGGACTCAACACCCCCTATTCACCGCCCAAGATTATATCTGACTAGTAAGAATCTTCAAACCTATGTATTGATATCTCTCTGTAAGTGAGTCAAGTGGGTATAAAGCGGCATAAACACAGCAGTGAAAAGCAGCTAAACCCCATTATAAAAATCAATTACTTTTCAAAACCCGTGAAACAAAGACAGTGAAAGAGAGAGAAATTCTTACAAAATTCGTTCAGGGTCTGTGATGCCACCTGGATTGACCATATCTAGACCCACAGCTGATTGAGACATATGGGTGGACACTCTTGGGGCTGAGAGGTTTGGTGAGGTTGGGTGAGCTAACGCAGACCCTTTAAATTAATACGGCGTGGTACCCATCCCATGGGTCCCAAATCTCCAGGTTCAAGGGCATCGTCCTACATTGAAAACATGCATGAGAAACCCCGAAGATGGCACACCGTGTGATGGGGAAAGGTTTCTAAAACGCACCTCATTTCTCATCTCCTTGTGCTCCGGTTCGCCATTCCAGCCGCTTTACTAGCAATCTCTCTCCTTGGAGAATCAGCACCTTTATCCTCCTGTTCCGTACAGGTTGCAATTTGTCCTGAGGATGAACGGGAAGAGGGGGAACCAATGAGAGACTAGCTCTAGGTGTTGGGACAGGCACAGGTCACTCTGTTTTCCCATCAGGGAGAAGAATTAACCACAGGCTCAGCCTGCCACCAGGAACCAGAATACGGCCTGAAGCAATCCTGCGCTTTTGCGGCAAGCTCCCAAGAAAGCGAGTTGAAGAATGGAGCTCAGGGGCACTGCAATTCACAAACCTGTAGACTTAGAAATGATAACTCTCGTCCACAAATATATTGAGGGAAGGCAACGAAGAGGATTTGAAAGCAAGGCAGAATTGCAGGAAACAGATTTCAGGAGGTAGATTCGAATCGCCTTTAAAGCACAGGAAAAGCGGCAAAACCTCGACAGTGATGCCCTTGGCCAAAAAGGGCGTATGCGTTTTTTCCTGAATATATTCAGGAAAAAACGCATACGCCCTTTTTGGCCAACCAAGCAACCTGGAAAGGCAAATCAGCGCTACAAAGAAGTCTCGCTTCCCATCGGTCAAAAGGGCCATGCTGAATAAAGTGTCAAAACCAGAAATGCAGGACAGGTCATGGAGAAATGGGAGCCTTGCTACGCTGATGGGCGGGACGTAAATTGTCAACAGCCACTCTGGAGAAGTGTACGGTGTGTCCTGAAACATCTAAAAAACTCAGCTTAGAGAGCTTGGGCAGTTCCACTCATGGGCGTATAAATTGGGAAAACTAAAAATCAGCAAGACACAGGCACCCCAAAGTTTTGGGCTACTGTGTTGACAAAAACCTCCACTTCATTACACCTTAAATATCCGAGAAAAGACAAGAATGGATAAAGAAGTTGTGGTCCTTATGTACAATGGAATATCACTCAGCCATGAAATCAATGTCATAAGGCTAGTAGCAGCATGATGAGTGGATTTAGGTATGACGATTCTAAGTGAAATAAATCACACAAAAAAAGACACTTATCATAAGATATCACTTATAGAGGGAATGTAAAAACCGCTACCCTTGAACTGAATTACAAAACAGAACAGAGTCACACGTTTAGAAAACACACTATGGCTGCTTAACGGGAAAGGTGAGGTGGGGTGATGCATAAATCAAGGGTTTCAAATTAGCTCAGATACCGTTCCATAAACCCAATATGTAATAGACAAGACCTACTCCTTGCTCAGTGAACTGGACTCAACACCCCCTATTCACCGCCCAAGATTATATCTGACTAGTAAGAATCTTCAAACCTATGTATTGATATCTCTCTGTAAGTGAGTCAAGTGGGTATAAAGCGGCATAAACACAGCAGTGAAAAGCAGCTAAACCCCATTATAAAAATCAATTACTTTTCAAAACCCGTGAAACAAAGACAGTGAAAGAGAGAGAAATTCTTACAAAATTCGTTCAGGGTCTGTGATGCCACCTGGATTGACCATATCTAGACCCACAGCTGATTGAGACATATGGGTGGACACTCTTGGGGCTGAGAGGTTTGGTGAGGTTGGGTGAGCTAACGCAGACCCTTTAAATTAATACGGCGTGGTACCCATCCCATGGGTCCCAAATCTCCAGGTTCAAGGGCATCGTCCTACATTGAAAACATGCATGAGAAACCCCGAAGATGGCACACCGTGTGATCGGGAAAGGTTTCTAAAACGCACCTCATTTCTCATTTCCTTGTGCTCCGGTTCGCCATTCCAGCCGCTTTACTAGCAATCTCTCTCCTTGGAGAATCAGCACCTTTATCCTCCTGTTCCGTACAGGTTGCAATTTGTCCTGAGGATGAACGGGAAGAGGGGGAACCAATGAGAGACTAGCTCTAGGTGTTGGAACAGGCACAGGTCACTCTGTTTTCCCATCAGGAAGAAGAATTAACCACAGGCTCAGCCTGCCGCCAGGAACCAGAATACGGCCTGAAGCAATCCTGCGCTTTTGCGGCCAGCTCCCAAGAAAGCGAGTTGAAGAATGGAGCTCAGGGGCACTGCAATTCACAAACCTGCAGACTTAGAAATGATAACTCTCGTCCACAAATATATTGAGGGAAGGCAACGAAGAGGATTTGAAAGCAAGGCAGAATTGCAGGAAACAGATTTCAGGAGGTAGATTCGAATCGCCTTTAAAGCACAGGAAAAGCGGCAAAACCTCGACAATGATGCCCTTGGCCAAAAAGGGCGTATGCGTTTTTTTCTGAATATGTTCAGGAAAAAACGCATACGCCCTTTTTGGCCAACCAAGCAACCTGGAAAGGCAAATCAGCGCTACAAAGAAGTCTCGCTTCCCATCGGTCAAAAGGGCCATGCTGAATAAAGGGTCAAACCAGAAATGCAGGACAGGCCATGGAGAAATGGGAGCCTTGCTACGCTGATGGACGGGACGTAAATTGCCAACAGCCACTCTGGAGAAGTGTACGGTGTGTCCTGAAACATCTAAAAAACTCAGCTTAGAGAGCTTGGGCACTTCCACTCATGGGCGTATAAATTGGGAAAACTAAAAATCAGCAAGACACAGGCACCCCACAGTTTTGGGCTACTCTGTTGACAAGAACCTCCACTTCGTTACACCTTAAATATGCGAGGAAAGAGAAGAATGGATAAAGAAGTTGTGGTCCTTATGTACAATGGAATATGACTCAGCCATGAAATCAATGTCATAAGGCTAGTAGCAGCATGATGAGTGGATTTAGGTATGACGATTCTAAGTGAAATAAATCACACAGAAAAAGACACTTATCATAAGATATCACTTATAGAGGGAATGTAAAAACCGCTACCCTTGAACTGAATTACAAAACAGAACAGAGTCACACGTTTAGAAAACACACTATGGCTGCTTAACGGGAAAGGTGAGGTTGGGTGATGCATAAAACAAGGGTTTCAAATTAGCTCAGATATCGTTCCAGAAACCCAATATGTAATAGACAAGACCTACTCCTTGCTCAGTGAACTGGACTCAACACCCCCTATTCACCACCCAAGAATATATCTGACTAGGAAGAATCTTCAAACCTATGTATTGATATCTCTCTGTAAGTGAGTCAAGTGGGTGTAAAGCGGCATAAACACAGCAGTGAAAAGCAGCCAAACCCCATTATAAAAATCAATTACTTTTCAAAACCCGTGAAACAAAGATAGTGAAAGAGAGAGAAATTCTTACAAAATTTGTTCAGGGGCTGTGATGCCACCTGGATTGACCATATCTAGACCCACAGCTGATTGAGACATAAGGGTGGACACTCTTGGGGCTGAGAGGTTTGGTGAGGTTGGGTGAGCTAACGCAGACCCTTTAAATTAATACGGCGTGGTACACATCCCTTGGGTCCCAAATCTCCAGGTTCAAGGGCATCGTCCTACATCGAAAACATGCATGAGAAACCCCGAAGATGGCACACCGTGTGATGGGGAAAGGTTTCTAAAACGCACCTCATTTCTCAACTCCTTGTGCTCCGTTTCGCCATTCCAGCCGCTTTACTAGTAATCTCTCTCCTTGGAGAATCAGCACCTTTATCCTCCTGTTCCGTACAGGTGGCAATTTGTCCTGAGGATGAACGGGAAGAGGGGGAACCAACGAGAGACTAGCTCTAGGTGTTGGGACAGGCTCAGGTCACTCTGTTTTCCCATCAGGAAGAAGAATTAACCACACGCTCAGCCTGCCGCCAGGAACCAGAATACGGCCTGAAGCAATCCTGCGCTTTTGCGGCCAGCTCCCAAGAAAGCGAGTTGAATAATGGAGCTCAGGGGCACTGCAATTCACAAACCTGCAGACTTAGAAATGATAACTCTCGTCCAGAAATATATTGAGGGAAGGCAATGAAGAGGATTTGAAAGCAAGGCAGAATTGCAGGAAACAGATTTCAGGAGGTAGATTCGAATCGCCTTTAAAGCACAGGAAAAGCGGCAAAACCTCGACAGTGATGCCCTTGGCCAAAAAGGGCGTATGCGTTTTTTCCTGAATATATTCAGGAAAAAACGCATACGCCCTTTTTGGCCAACCAAGCAACCTGGAAAGGCAAATCAGCGCTACAAAGCAGTCTCGCTTCCCATCGGTCAAAAGGGCCATGCTGAATAAAGTGTCAAAACCAGAAATGCAGGACAGGCCATGGAAAAATGGGAGCCTTGCTACGCTGATGGGCGGGACGTAAATTGCCAACAGCCACTCTGGAGAAGTGTACGGTGTGTCCTGAAACATCTAAAAAACTCAGCTTAGAGAGCTTGGGCACTTCCACTCATGGGCGTATAAATTGGGAAAACTAAAAATCAGCAAGACACAGGCACCCCACAGTTTTGGGCTACTCTGTTGACAAAAACGTCCACTTCATTACACCTTAAATATCCGAGGAAAGACAAGAATGGATAAAGAAGTTGTGGTCCTTATGTACAATGGAATATCACTCAGCCATGAAATCAATGTCATAAGGCTAGTAGCAGCATGATGAGTGGATTTAGCTATGACGATTCTAAGTGAAATAAGTCACACAGAAAAAGACACTTATCATGAGATATCACTTATAGAGGGAATGTAAAAACCGCTACCCTTGAACTGAATTACAAAACAGAACAGAATCACACGTTTAGAAAACAGACTATGGCTGCTTAACGGGAAAGGTGAGGTGGGGTGATGCATAAAACAAGGGTTTCAAATTAGCTCAGATATCGTTCCATAAACCCAATATGTAATAGACAAGACCTACTCCTTGCTCAGTGAACTGGACTCAACACCCCGTATTCACCGCCCAGGAATATATCAGACTAGTAAGAATCTTCAAACCTATGTATTGATATCTCTCTGTAAGTGAGTCAAGTGGGTGTAAAGCGGCATAAACACAGCAGTGAAAAGCAGCCAAACCCCATTATAAAAATCAATTACTTTTCAAAACCCGTGAAACAAAGACAGTGAAAGAGAGAGAAATTCTTACAAAATTCGTTCAGGGGCTGTGATGCCACCTGGATTGACCATATCTAGACCCACAGCTGATTGAGACATATAGGTGGACACTCTTGGGGCTGAGAGGTTTGGTGAGGTTGGGTGAGCTAACGCAGACCCTTTAAATTAATACGGCGTGGTACCCATCCCATGGGTCCCAAATCTCCAGGTTCAAGGGCATCGTCCTACATTGAAAACATGCATGAGAAACCCCGAGGATGGTACACCGTGTGATCGGGAAAGGTTTCTAAAACGCACCTCATTTCTCATCTCCTTGTGCTCCGGCTCGCCATTCCAGCCGCTTTACTAGCAATCTCTCTCCTTGGAGAATCAGCACCTTTATCCTCCTGTTCCGTACAGGTTGCAATTTGTCCTGAGGATGAACGGGAAGAGGGGGAACCAATGAGAGACTAGCTCTAGGTGTTGGGACAGGCACAGGTTACTCTGTTTTCCCATCAGGAAGAAGAATTAACCACAGGCTCAGCCTGCCGCCAGGAACCAGAATACGGCCTGAAGCAATCCTGCGCTTTTGCGGCCAGCTCCGAAGAAAGCGAGTTGAAGAATGGAGCTCAGGGGCACTGCAATTCACAAACCTGCAGACTTAGAAATGATAACTCTCGTCCACAAATATATTGAGGGAAGGCAACGAAGAGGATTTGAAAGCAAGGCAGAATTGCAGGAAACAGATTTCAGGAGGTAGATTCGAATCGCCTTTAAAGCACAGGAAAAGCGGCAAAACCTCGACAGTGATGCCCTTGGCCAAAAAGGGCGTATGCGTTTTTTCCTGAATATATTCAGGAAAAAACGCATACGCCCTTTTTGGCCAACCAAGCAACCTGGAAAGGCAAATCAGCGCTACAAAGAAGTCTCGCTTCCCATCGGTCAAAAGGGCCATGCTGAATAAAGTGTCAAAACCAGAAATGCAGGACAGGCCATGGAGAAATGGGAGCCTTGCTACGCTGATGGGCGGGACGTAAATTGCCAACAGCCACTCTGGAGAAGTGTACGGTGTGTCCTGAAACATCTAAAAAACTCAGCTTAGAGAGCTTGGGCACTTCCACTCATGGGCGTATAAATTGGGAAAACTAAAAATCAGCAAGACACAGGCACCCCACAGTTTTGGGCTACTCTGTTGACAAAAACCTCCACTTCATTACACCTTAAATATCCGAGGAAAGACAAGAATGGATAAAGAAGTTGTGGTCCTTATGTACAATGGAATATGACTCAGCCATGAAATCAATGTCATAAGGCTAGTAGCAGCATGATGAGTGGATTTAGGTATGACGATTCTAAGTGAAATAAATCACACAGAAAAAGACACTTATCATAAGATATCACTTATAGAGGGAATGTAAAAACCGCTACCCTTGAACTGCATTACAAAATAGAACAGAGTCACACGTTTAGAAAACACACTATGGCTGCTTAACGGGAAAGGTGAGGTGGGGTGATGCATAAATCAAGGGTTTCAAATTAGCTCAGATACCGTTCCATAAACCCAATATGTAAGAGACAAGACCTACTCCTTGCTCAGTGAACTGGACTCAACACCCCCTATTCACCGCCCAAGAATATATCTGACAAGTAAGAATCTTCAAACCTATATATTGATATCTCTCTGTAAGTGAGTCAAGTGGGTGTAAAGCGGCATAAACGCAGCAGTGAAAAGCAGCTAAACCCCATTATAAAAATCAATTATTTTTCAAAACCCGTGAAACAAAGACAGTGAAAGAGAGAGAAATTCTTACAAAATTCGTTCAGGGGCTGTGATGCGACCTGGATTGACCATATCTAGACCCACAGCTGATTGAGACATAAGGGTGGACACTCTTGGGGCTGAGAGGTTTGGTGAGGTTGGGTGATCAAACGCAGACCCTTTAAAGTAATATAGCGTGGTACCCATCCCATGGGTCCCAAATCTCCAGGTTCAAGGGCATCGTCCTACACTGAAAACATGCATGAGAAACCCCGAAGATGGCACACCGTGTGATCGGGAAAGGTTGCTAAAACGCACCTCATTTCTCATCTCCTTGTGCTCCGGTTCGCCATTCCAGCCGCTTTACTATCAATCTCCCTCCTTGGAGAATCAGCACCTTTATCCTCCTGTTCTTTACAGGTTGCAATTTGTCCTGAGGATGCACGGGAAGAGGGGGAACCAATGAGAGACTAGCTCTAGGTGTTGGGACAGGCACAGGTCACTCTATTTTCCCATCAGGAAGAAGAATTAACCACAGGCTCAGCCTGCCGCCAGGAACCAAAATACGGCCTGAAGCAATCCTGCGCTTTTGCGTCCAGCTCCCAAGAAAGCGAGTTGAATCATGGAGCTCAGGGGCACTGCAATTCACAAACCTGCAGACTTAGAAATGATAACTCTCGTCCACAAATATATTGAGGGAAGGCAACGAAGAGGATTTGAAAGCAAGGCAGAATTGCAGGAAACAGATTTCAGGAGGTAGATTCGAATCGCCTTTAAAGCACAGGAAAAGCGGCAAAACCTCGACAATGATGCCCTTGGCCAAAAAGGGCGTATGCGTTTTTTCCTGAATATATTCAGGAAAAAACGCATACGCCCTTTTTGGCCAACCAAGCAACCTGGAAAGGCAAATCAGCGCTACAAAGAAGTCTCACTTCCCATCGGTCAAAAGGGCCATGCTGAATAAAGAGTCAAAACCAGAAACGCAGGACAGGCCATGGAGAAATGGGAGCCTTGCTACGCTGATGGGCGGGATGTAAATTGCCAACAGCCACTCTGGAGAAGTGTACGGTGTGTCCTGAAACATCTAAAAAACTCAGCTTAGAGAGCATAGGGCACTTCCACTCATGGGCGTATAAATTGGGAAAACTAAAAATCAGCAAGACACAGGCACCCCAAAGTTTTGGGCTACTCTGTTGACAAGAACCTCCACTTCGATACACCTTAAATGTCCCAGGAAAGGAAAGAATGGATAAAGAAGATGTGGTCCTTATATACAATGGAATATCACTCAGCCATGAAATCAATGTCATAAGGCTAGTAGCAGCATGATGAGTGGATTTAGGTATGACGATTCTAAGTGAAATAAGTCACACAGAAAAAGACACTTATCATGAGATATCACTTATAGAGGGAATGTAAAAACCGCTACCCTTGAACTGAATTACAAAACAGAACAGAGTCACACGTTTAGAAAACAGACTATGTCTGCTTAACGGGAAAGGTGAGGTGGGGTGATGCATAAAACAAGGGTTTCAAATTAGCTCAGATACCATTCCATAAACCCAATATGTAAGAGACAAGACCTACTCCTTGCTCAGTGAACTGGACTCAACACCCCGTATTCACCGCCCAGGAATATATCAGACTAGTAAGAATCTTCAAACCTATGTATTGATATCTCTCTGTAAGTGAGTCAAGTGGGTGTAAAGCGGCATAAACACAGCAGTGAAAAGCAGCCAAACCCCATTATAAAAATCAATTACTTTTCAAAACCCGTGAAACAAAGACAGTGAAAGAGAGAGAAATTCTTACAAAATTCGTTCAGGGGCTGTGATGCCACCTGGATTGACCATATCTAGACCCACAGCTGATTGAGACATATAGGTGGACACTCTTGGGGCTGAGAGGTTTGGTGAGGTTGGGTGAGCTAACGCAGACCCTTTAAATTAATACGGCGTGGTACCCATCCCATGGGTCCCAAATCTCCAGGTTCAAGGGCATCGTCCTACATTGAAAACATGCATGAGAAACCCCGAAGATGGCACACCGTGTGATCGGGAAAGGTTTCTAAAACGCACCTCATTTCTCATTTCCTTGTGCTCCGGTTCGCCATTCCAGCCGCTTTACTAGCAATCTCTCTCCTTGGAGAATCAGCACCTTTATCCTCCTGTTCCGTACAGGTTGCAATTTGTCCTGAGGATGAACGGGAAGAGGGGGAACCAATGAGAGACTAGCTCTAGGTGTTGGAACAGGCACAGGTCACTCTGTTTTCCCATCAGGAAGAAGAATTAACCACAGGCTCAGCCTGCCGCCAGGAACCAGAATACGGCCTGAAGCAATCCTGCGCTTTTGCGGCCAGCTCCCAAGAAAGCGAGTTGAAGAATGGAGCTCAGGGGCACTGCAATTCACAAACCTGCAGACTTAGAAATGATAACTCTCGTCCACAAATATATTGAGGGAAGGCAACGAAGAGGATTTGAAAGCAAGGCAGAATTGCAGGAAACAGATTTCAGGAGGTAGATTCGAATCGCCTTTAAAGCACAGGAAAAGCGGCAAAACCTCGACAATGATGCCCTTGGCCAAAAAGGGCGTATGCGTTTTTTTCTGAATATGTTCAGGAAAAAACGCATACGCCCTTTTTGGCCAACCAAGCAACCTGGAAAGGCAAATCAGCGCTACAAAGAAGTCTCGCTTCCCATCGGTCAAAAGGGCCATGCTGAATAAAGGGTCAAACCAGAAATGCAGGACAGGCCATGGAGAAATGGGAGCCTTGCTACGCTGATGGACGGGACGTAAATTGCCAACAGCCACTCTGGAGAAGTGTACGGTGTGTCCTGAAACATCTAAAAAACTCAGCTTAGAGAGCTTGGGCACTTCCACTCATGGGCGTATAAATTGGGAAAACTAAAAATCAGCAAGACACAGGCACCCCACAGTTTTGGGCTACTCTGTTGACAAGAACCTCCACTTCGTTACACCTTAAATATGCGAGGAAAGAGAAGAATGGATAAAGAAGTTGTGGTCCTTATGTACAATGGAATATGACTCAGCCATGAAATCAATGTCATAAGGCTAGTAGCAGCATGATGAGTGGATTTAGGTATGACGATTCTAAGTGAAATAAATCACACAGAAAAAGACACTTATCATAAGATATCACTTATAGAGGGAATGTAAAAACCGCTACCCTTGAACTGAATTACAAAACAGAACAGAGTCACACGTTTAGAAAACACACTATGGCTGCTTAACGGGAAAGGTGAGGTTGGGTGATGCATAAAACAAGGGTTTCAAATTAGCTCAGATATCGTTCCAGAAACCCAATATGTAATAGACAAGACCTACTCCTTGCTCAGTGAACTGGACTCAACACCCCCTATTCACCACCCAAGAATATATCTGACTAGGAAGAATCTTCAAACCTATGTATTGATATCTCTCTGTAAGTGAGTCAAGTGGGTGTAAAGCGGCATAAACACAGCAGTGAAAAGCAGCCAAACCCCATTATAAAAATCAATTACTTTTCAAAACCCGTGAAACAAAGATAGTGAAAGAGAGAGAAATTCTTACAAAATTTGTTCAGGGGCTGTGATGCCACCTGGATTGACCATATCTAGACCCACAGCTGATTGAGACATAAGGGTGGACACTCTTGGGGCTGAGAGGTTTGGTGAGGTTGGGTGAGCTAACGCAGACCCTTTAAATTAATACGGCGTGGTACCCATCCCATGGGTCCCAAATCTCCAGGTTCAAGGGCATCGTCCTACATTGAAAACATGCATGAGAAACCCCGAGGATGGTACACCGTGTGATCGGGAAAGGTTTCTAAAACGCACCTCATTTCTCATCTCCTTGTGCTCCGGCTCGCCATTCCAGCCGCTTTACTAGCAATCTCTCTCCTTGGAGAATCAGCACCTTTATCCTCCTGTTCCGTACAGGTTGCAATTTGTCCTGAGGATGAACGGGAAGAGGGGGAACCAATGAGAGACTAGCTCTAGGTGTTGGGACAGGCACAGGTTACTCTGTTTTCCCATCAGGAAGAAGAATTAACCACAGGCTCAGCCTGCCGCCAGGAACCAGAATACGGCCTGAAGCAATCCTGCGCTTTTGCGGCCAGCTCCCAAGAAAGCGAGTTGAAGAATGGAGCTCAGGGGCACTGCAATTCACAAACCTGCAGACTTAGAAATGATAACTCTCGTCCACAAATATATTGAGGGAAGGCAACGAAGAGGATTTGAAAGCAAGGCAGAATTGCAGGAAACAGATTTCAGGAGGTAGATTCGAATCGCCTTTAAAGCACAGGAAAAGCGGCAAAACCTCGACAGTGATGCCCTTGGCCAAAAAGGGCGTATGCGTTTTTTCCTGAATATATTCAGGAAAAAACGCATACGCCCTTTTTGGCCAACCAAGCAACCTGGAAAGGCAAATCAGCGCTACAAAGAAGTCTCGCTTCCCATCGGTCAAAAGGGCCATGCTGAATAAAGTGTCAAAACCAGAAATGCAGGACAGGCCATGGAGAAATGGGAGCCTTGCTACGCTGATGGGCGGGACGTAAATTGCCAACAGCCACTCTGGAGAAGTGTACGGTGTGTCCTGAAACATCTAAAAAACTCAGCTTAGAGAGCTTGGGCACTTCCACTCATGGGCGTATAAATTGGGAAAACTAAAAATCAGCAAGACACAGGCACCCCACAGTTTTGGGCTACTCTGTTGACAAAAACCTCCACTTCATTACACCTTAAATATCCGAGGAAAGACAAGAATGGATAAAGAAGTTGTGGTCCTTATGTACAATGGAATATGACTCAGCCATGAAATCAATGTCATAAGGCTAGTAGCAGCATGATGAGTGGATTTAGGTATGACGATTCTAAGTGAAATAAATCACACAGAAAAAGACACTTATCATAAGATATCACTTATAGAGGGAATGTAAAAACCGCTACCCTTGAACTGCATTACAAAATAGAACAGAGTCACACGTTTAGAAAACACACTATGGCTGCTTAACGGGAAAGGTGAGGTGGGGTGATGCATAAATCAAGGGTTTCAAATTAGCTCAGATACCGTTCCATAAACCCAATATGTAAGAGACAAGACCTACTCCTTGCTCAGTGAACTGGACTCAACACCCCCTATTCACCGCCCAAGAATATATCTGACAAGTAAGAATCTTCAAACCTATATATTGATATCTCTCTGTAAGTGAGTCAAGTGGGTGTAAAGCGGCATAAACGCAGCAGTGAAAAGCAGCTAAACCCCATTATAAAAATCAATTATTTTTCAAAACCCGTGAAACAAAGACAGTGAAAGAGAGAGAAATTCTTACAAAATTCGTTCAGGGGCTGTGATGCGACCTGGATTGACCATATCTAGACCCACAGCTGATTGAGACATAAGGGTGGACACTCTTGGGGCTGAGAGGTTTGGTGAGGTTGGGTGATCAAACGCAGACCCTTTAAAGTAATATAGCGTGGTACCCATCCCATGGGTCCCAAATCTCCAGGTTCAAGGGCATCGTCCTACACTGAAAACATGCATGAGAAACCCCGAAGATGGCACACCGTGTGATCGGGAAAGGTTGCTAAAACGCACCTCATTTCTCATCTCCTTGTGCTCCGGTTCGCCATTCCAGCCGCTTTACTAGCAATCTCCCTCCTTGGAGAATCAGCACCTTTATCCTCCTGTTCTTTACAGGTTGCAATTTGTCCTGAGGATGCACGGGAAGAGGGGGAACCAATGAGAGACTAGCTCTAGGTGTTGGGACAGGCACAGGTCACTCTATTTTCCCATCAGGAAGAAGAATTAACCACAGGCTCAGCCTGCCGCCAGGAACCAGAATACGGCCTGAAGCAATCCTGCGCTTTTGCGTCCAGCTCCCAAGAAAGCGAGTTGAATCATGGAGCTCAGGGGCACTGCAATTCACAAACCTGCAGACTTAGAAATGATAACTCTCGTCCACAAATATATTGAGGGAAGGCAACGAAGAGGATTTGAAAGCAAGGCAGAATTGCAGGAAACAGATTTCAGGAGGTAGATTCGAATCGCCTTTAAAGCACAGGAAAAGCGGCAAAACCTCGACAATGATGCCCTTGGCCAAAAAGGGCGTATGCGTTTTTTCCTGAATATATTCAGGAAAAAACGCATACGCCCTTTTTGGCCAACCAAGCAACCTGGAAAGGCAAATCAGCGCTACAAAGAAGTCTCGCTTCCCATCGGTCAAAAGGGCCATGCTGAATAAAGTGTCAAAACCAGAAATGCAGGACAGGCCATGGAGAAATGGGAGCCTTGCTACGCTGATGGGCGGGACGTAAATTGCCAACAGCCACTCTGGAGAAGTGTACGGTGTGTCCTGAAACATCTAAAAAACTCAGCTTAGAGAGCTTGGGCACTTCCACTCATGGGCGTATAAATTGGGAAAACTAAAAATCAGCAAGACACAGGCACCCCACAGTTTTGGGCTACTCTGTTGACAAAAACCTCCACTTCATTACACCTTAAATATCCGAGGAAAGACAAGAATGGATAAAGAAGTTGTGGTCCTTATGTACAATGGAATATGACTCAGCCATGAAATCAATGTCATAAGGCTAGTAGCAGCATGATGAGTGGATTTAGGTATGACGATTCTAAGTGAAATAAATCACACAGAAAAAGACACTTATCATAAGATATCACTTATAGAGGGAATGTAAAAACCGCTACCCTTGAACTGAATTACAAAACAGAACAGAGTCACACGTTTAGAAAACACACTATGGCTGCTTAACGGGAAAGGTGAGGTGGGGTGATGCATAAATCAAGGGTTTCAAATTAGCTCAGATACCGTTCCATAAACCCAATATGTAATAGACAAGACCTACTCCTTGCTCAGTGAACTGGACTCAACACCCCCTATTCACCGCCCAAGAATATATCTGACTAGGAAGAATCTTCAAACCTATATATTGATATCTCTCTGTAAGTGAGTCAAGTGGGTGTAAAGCGGCATAAACGCAGCAGTGAAAAGCAGCTAAACCCCATTATAAAAATCAATTACTTTTCAAAACCCGTGAAACAAAGACAGTGAAAGAGAGAGAAATTCTTACAAAATTCGTTCAGGGGCTGTGATGCGACCTGGATTGACCATATCTAGACCCACAGCTGATTGAGACATAAGGGTGGACACTCTTGGGGCTGAGAGGTTTGGTGAGGTTGGGTGATCAAACGCAGACCCTTTAAAGTAATATAGCGTGGTACCCATCCCATGGGTCCCAAATCTCCAGGTTCAAGGGCATCGTCCTACACTGAAAACATGCATGAGAAACCCCGAAGATGGCACACCGTGTGATCGGGAAAGGTTGCTAAAACGCACCTCATTTCTCATCTCCTTGTGCTCCGGTTCGCCATTCCAGCCGCTTTACTAGCAATCTCCCTCCTTGGAGAATCAGCACCTTTATCCTCCTGTTCTTTACAGGTTGCAATTTGTCCTGAGGATGCACGGGAAGAGGGGGAACCAATGAGAGACTAGCTCTAGGTGTTGGGACAGGCACAGGTCACTCTATTTTCCCATCAGGAAGAAGAATTAACCACAGGCTCAGCCTGCCGCCAGGAACCAGAATACGGCCTGAAGCAATCCTGCGCTTTTGCGGCCAGCTCCCAAGAAAGCGAGTTGAATCATGGAGCTCAGGGGCACTGCAATTCACAAACCTGCAGACTTAGAAATGATAACTCTCGTCCACAAATATATTGAGGGAAGGCAACGAAGAGGATTTGAAAGCAAGGCAGAATTGCAGGAAACAGATTTCAGGAGGTAGATTCGAATCGCCTTTAAAGCACAGGAAAAGCGGCAAAACCTCGACAATGATGCCCTTGGCCAAAAAGGGCGTATGCGTTTTTTCCTGAATATATTCAGGAAAAAACGCATACGCCCTTTTTGGCCAACCAAGCAACCTGGAAAGGCAAATCAGCGCTACAAAGAAGTCTCGCTTCCCATCGGTCAAAAGGGCCATGCTGAATAAAGAGTCAAAACCAGAAACGCAGGACAGGCCATGGAGAAATGGGAGCCTTGCTACGCTGATGGGCGGGATGTAAATTGCCAACAGCCACTCTGGAGAAGTGTACGGTGTGTCCTGAAACATCTAAAAAACTCAGCTTAGAGAGCATAGGGCACTTCCACTCATGGGCGTATAAATTGGGAAAACTAAAAATCAGCAAGACACAGGCACCCCAAAGTTTTGGGCTACTCTGTTGACAAGAACCTCCACTTCGATACACCTTAAATGTCCCAGGAAAGAAAAGAATGGATAAAGAAGATGTGGTCCTTATATACAATGGAATATCACTCAGCCATGAAATCAATGTCATAAGGCTAGTAGCAGCATGATGAGTGGATTTAGGTATGACGATTCTAAGTGAAATAAGTCACACAGAAAAAGACACTTATCATGAGATATCACTTATAGAGGGAATGTAAAAACCGCTACCCTTGAACTGAATTACAAAACAGAACAGAGTCACACGTTTAGAAAACAGACTATGTCTGCTTAACGGGAAAGGTGAGGTGGGGTGATGCATAAAACAAGGGTTTCAAATTAGCTCAGATACCGTTCCATAAACCCAATATGTAAGAGACAAGACCTACTCCTTGCTCAGTGAACTGGACTCAACACCCCCTATTCACCGCCCAAGAATATATCTGACTAGTAAGAATCTTAAAACCTATGTATTCATATCTCTCTGTAAGTGAGTCAAGTGGGTATAAAGCGGCATAAACACAGCAGTGAAAAGCAGCTAAACCCCATTATAAAAATCAATTACTTTTCAAAACCCGTGAAACAAAGACAGTGAAAGAGAGAGAAATTCTTACAAAATTCGTTCAGGGGCTGTGATGCCACCTGGATTAACCATATCTAGACCCACAGCTGATTGAGACATAAGGGTGGACACTCTTGGGGCTGAGAGGTTTGGTGAGGTTGGGTGATCAAACGCAGACCCTTTAAAGTAATATAGCGTGGTACGCATCCCATGGGTCCCAAATCTCCAGGTTCAAGGGCATCATCCTACACTGAAAACATGCATGAGAAACCCCGAAGACGGTACACCGTGTGATGGGGAAAGGTTGCTAAAACGCACCTCATTTCTCATCTCCTTGTGCTCCGGTTCTCCATTCCAGCCGCTTTACTAGCAATCTCCCTCCTTGGAGAATCAGCACCTTTATCCTCCTGTTCCGTACAGGTTGCAATTTGTCCTGAGGATGCACGGGAAGAGGGGGAACCAATGAGAGACTAGCTCTAGGTGTTGGGACAGGCACAGGTCACTCTATTTTCCCATCAGGAAGAAGAATTAACCACAGGCTCAGCCTGCCGCCTGGAACCAGAATACGGCCTGAAGCAATCCTGCGCTTTTGCGGCCAGCTCCCAAGAAAGCGAGTTGAATCATGGAGCTCAGGGGCACTGCAATTCACAAACCTGCAGACTTAGAAATGATAACTCTCGTCCACAAATATATTGAGGGAAGGCAACGAAGAGGATTTGAAAGCAAGGCAGAATTGCAGGAAACAGATTTCAGGAGGTAGATTCGAATCGCCTTTAAAGCACAGGAAAAGCGGCAAAACCTCGACAATGATGCCCTTGGCCAAAAAGGGCGTATGCGTTTTTTCCTGAATATATTCAGGGAAAAACGCATACGCCCTTTTTGGCCAACCAAGCAACCTGGAAAGGCAAATCAGCGCTACAAAGAAGTCTCGCTTCCCATCGGTCAAAAGGGCCATGCTGAATAAAGTGTCAAAACCAGAAATGCAGGACAGGCCATGGAGAAATGCGAGCCTTGCTACGCTGATGGGCGGGATGTAAATTGCCAACAGCCACTCTGGAGAAGTGTACGGTGTGTCCTGAAACATCTAAAAAACTCAGCTTAGAGAGCATAGGGCACTTCCACTCATGGGCGTATAAATTGGGAAAACTAAAAATCAGCAAGACACAGGCACCCCAAAGTTTTGGGCTACTCTGTTGACAAGAACCTCCACTTCGATACACCTTAAATGTCCCAGGAAAGAAAAGAATGGATAAAGAAGATGTGGTCCTTATATACAATGGAATATCACTCAGCCATGAAATCAATGTCATAAGGCTAGTAGCAGCATGATGAGTGGATTTAGGTATGACGATTCTAAGTGAAATAAGTCACACAGAAAAAGACACTTATCATGAGATATCACTTATAGAGGGAATGTAAAAACCGCTACCCTTGAACTGAATTACAAAACAGAACAGAGTCACACGTTTAGAAAACAGACTATGTCTGCTTAACGGGAAAGGTGAGGTGGGGTGATGCATAAAACAAGGGTTTCAAATTAGCTCAGATACCGTTCCATAAACCCAATATGTAAGAGACAAGACCTACTCCTTGCTCAGTGAACTGGACTCAACACCCCCTATTCACCGCCCAAGAATATATCTGACAAGTAAGAATCTTAAAACCTATATATTGATATCTCTCTGTAAGTGAGTCAAGTGGGTGTAAAGCGGCATAAACGCAGCAGTCAAAAGCAGCTAAACCCCATTATAAAAATCAATTACTTTTCAAAACCCGTGAAACAAAGACAGTGAAAGAGAGAGAAATTCTTACAAAATTCGTTCAGGGGCTGTGATGCCACCTGGATTGACCATATCTAGACCCACAGCTGATTGAGACATAAGGGTGGACACTCTTGGGGCTGAGAGGTTTGGTGAGGTTGGGTGATCAAACGCAGACCCTTTAAAGTAATATAGCGTGGTACGCATCCCATGGGTCCCAAATCTCCAGGTTCAAGGGCATCATCCTACACTGAAAACATGCATGAGAAACCCCGAAGACGGTACACCGTGTGATCGGGAAAGGTTGCTAAAACGCACCTCATTTCTCATCTCCTTGTGCTCCGGTTCTCCATTCCAGCCGCTTTACTAGCAATCTCCCTCCTTGGAGAATCAGCACCTTTATCCTCCTGTTCCGTACAGGTTGCAATTTGTCCTGAGGATGCACGGGAAGAGGGGGAACCAATGAGAGACTAGCTCTAGGTGTTGGGACAGGCACAGGTCACTCTATTTTCCCATCAGGAAGAAGAATTAACCACAGGCTCAGCCTGCCGCCAGGAACCAGAATACGGCCTGAAGCAATCCTGCGCTTTTGCGGCCAGCTCCCAAGAAAGCGAGTTGAAGAATGGAGCTCAGGGGCACTGCAATTCACAAACCTGCAGACTTAGAAATGATAACTCTCGTCCACAAATATATTGAGGGAAGGCAACGAAGAGGATTTGAAAGCACGGCAGAATTGCAGGAAACAGATTTCAGGAGGTAGATTCGAATCGCCTTTAAAGCACAGGAAAAGCGGCAAAACCTCGACAATGATGCCCTTGGCCAAAAAGGGCGTATGCGTTTTTTCCTGAATATATTCAGGAAAAAACGCATACGCCCTTTTTGGCCAACCAAGCAACCTGGAAAGGCAAATCAGCGCTACAAAGAAGTCTCGCTTCCCATCGGTCAAAAGGGCCATGCTGAATAAAGTGTCAAAACCAGAAATGCAGGACAGGCCATGGAGAAATGGGAGCCTTGCTACGCTGATGGGCGGGATGTAAATTGCCAACAGCCACTCTGGAGAAGTGTACGGTGTGTCCTGAAACATCTAAAAAACTCAGCTTAGAGAGCATAGGGCACTTCCACTCATGGGCGTATAAATTGGGAAAATTAAAAATCAGCAAGACACAGGCACCCCAAAGTTTTGGGCTACTCTGTTGACAAGAACCTCCACTTCGTTACACCTTAAATATCCCAGGAAAGAGAAGAATGGATAAAGAAGTTGTGGTCCTTATGTACAATGGAATATCACTCAGCCATGAAATCAATGTCATAAGGCTAGTAGCGGTATGATGAGTGGATTTAGGTATGACGATTCTAAGTGAAATAAATCACACAGAAAAAGACACTTATCATAAGATATCACTTATAGAGGGAATGTAAAAACCGCTACCCTTGAACTGAATTACAAAACAGAACAGAGTCACACGTTTAGAAAACACACTATGGCTGCTTAACGGGAAAGGTGAGGTGGGGTGATGCATAAAACAAGGGTTTCAAATTAGCTCAGATACCGTTCCAGAAACCCAATATGTAAGAGACAAGACCTACTCCTTGCTCAGTGAACTGGACTCAACACCCCCTATTCACCGCCCAAGAATATATCTGACTAGTAAGAATCTTAAAACCTATGTATTCATATCTCTCTGTAAGTGAGTCAAGTGGGTATAAAGCGGCATAAACACAGTACTGAAAAGCAGCTAAACCCCATTATAAAAATCAATTACTCTTCAAAACCCGTGAAACAAAGACAGTGAAAGAGAGAGAAATTCTTACAAAATTCGTTCAGGGGCTGTGATGCCACCTGGATTGACCATATCTAGACCCACAGCTGATTGAGACATAAGGGTGGACACTCTTGAGGCTGAGAGGTTTGGTGAGGTTGGGTGAGCAAACGCAGACCCTTTAAAGTAATATAGCGTGGTACCCATCCCATGGGTCCCAAATCTCCAGGTTCAAGGGCATCGTCCTACACTGAAAACATGCATGAGAAACCCCGAAGATGGTACACCGTGTGATGGGGAAAGGTTGCTAAAACGAACCTCATTTGTCATCTCCTTGTGCTCCGGTTCGCCATTCCAGCCGCTTTACTAGCAATCTCCCTCCTTGGAGAATCAGCACCTTTATCCTCCTGTTCCGTACAGGTTGCAGTTTGTCCTGAGGATGAACGGGAAGAGGGGGAACCAATGAGAGACTAGCTCTAGGTGTTGGGACAGGCACAGGTCACTCTATTTTCCCATCAGGGAGAAGAATTAACCACAGGCTCAGCCTGCCGCCAGGAAGCAGAATACGGCCTGAAGCAATCCTGCGCTTTTGCGGCCAGCTCCCAACAAAGCGAGTTGAAGAATGGAGCTCAGGGGCACTGCAATTCACAAACCTGCAGACTTAGAAATGATAACTCTCGTCCACAAATATATTGAGGGAAGGCAACGAAGAGGATTTGAAAGCAAGGCAGAATTGCAGGAAACACATTTCAGGAGGTAGATTCGAATCGCGTTTAAAGCACAGGAAAAGCGGCAAAACCTCGACAGTGATGCCCTTGGCCAAAAAGGGCGTTTGCGTTCTTTCCTGAATAAATTTTGGAAAAAACGCAGATGCTCTTTTTGGCCAACTAAACAAGTGGGCAATGCAAATCAGCATTACAAAAATGTCTCACTTCGCATTGGTCAAAAGGCCCATGCTGAAAAAGTGTAAAACCCAGAAATGCAGGACAGGCCATGGAGAAAAGGGAGCCTTGTTTTGCTGATCGGCGGGATGTCAATTGCCACCGGCCACTCTTGAGAAGTGTATGCTGTATCTTAAAACTTCTAAAAAAGAGAGCTACAGAGCATACAGCACTTCCCCTCATGGGCGCATATCTTGGGAAAACCAAAAACTCGACAAGACACAGGCACCCCAAAGTTTAGGGCTGCTCTGTTTAGAAATGCCTCGATTTGGGTACAACTTACATGTCCTTGGAAGGAAAAAGTGGATAAAGAAGATGTGGTACTTACGTACAATGGAATATTACTCAGCATTTAAATCAATGAAATAAGGCCAGTGGCAGCAACTCGTGGAGACTGAGGTACGATCATTCTAAGTGACATAAGTCAGACATAAAAAGAGACTTATCATAAGGTATCACTTATAGATAGTATCTAAAAATGCCTTCACATGAACGCAATTACAAAACAGAAACGGAGTCACACATTTAGAAAACACACTTATGGCTGCTAAAGGAGAAAGGTGGGGCGGGGTGATGCATAAACCAGGAGGTTGAAATTAGCACAGATACGGTTCCATAAACAAAATAGGTATTCGACAGGACCTACTCTATAGCTCAAAGAGCTGGACTCAGCACACTGTTGTCACCAGAAAAGGATATATAAGACTGGTAAGAATCTGTAAAAGAATTTATTGATGTCTCTCTTTAAGTGAATCAAGTGGATAGATGTAGAGCAGGAAGAAACACAGTATTGAAAATCAGCTATACCCCATTATAAAATTAAATAACAAGAACAAAATAAAGACAGTGAGAGAGAGAGAGAAATTCTTACAAAATTTGTTCAAGGGCTGTGATGCAACCTGGACTGACCATATGTAGACACAGAGCTGGATGGGATCTAAGGCTCTACACTCGTTGGTCTGAGAGGCTTCGTGAGGATGGGACAGCAAATGCATCACTTTTAGAGTAATACTGCCTGGCCCCCATTCCATGGGTCCCATACCTCCAGGTGCAGGGGACCCTTCCTACAGCTAAAACATGCATGGCACATCCAGAGGATGGTACACCGTCTGATCGGGAAGAGTTTGGAAAAGTCACCTCATCTCCACGTCTCCTGGTATTCGGGTTCCCCAGCTCCTTTCCTTAGAGCCTCCCCACTTTGGGAAGGCAGCACACTCAACAGCCGGTTTTGCACGGCCTGGAATTTTCCGGTGAAGAAGGGGAATGGCAGGATGGAATGAGACACAAGCCTTAGATGTTTGGACAGGCATATGCTACTCTAGTTTCCTACCTGGGAGAAGAATTTCCCTATCCTTCAGGTGCCCCAGTAACTGGAATGGGTCTGTAGAAATCCTGCCCCTTTGTGTCTGCTTCCCTAAACAAGTTGAAAACCGGTGCTCAGGGGCACTGCAATTCACAAACATGCAGGGTTGTAATTGACACCTCTAATGGAGTCATTTCTTGAGCCAAGTATTCGTAAAGGCCTTGTAAGCAAGGCAGAATTGCAGGAAAGGGATTTCAAGGGGTAGTTTGCACTCGTCATTAAAGCACAGGCAAAGCTGCTGAACATCGCCAATGATGCAGTTTGCCAAAAAGGCCGTATGCGTTATTCCTTAATCTATTCAGGAAAATCCCTTACTCCATTTTTGGCCAACAAAACAGGCGGGCAATGTAAATTAATATTACAAAGAGATATCACTTCGCACCAGTCAGAATGGCCAACCTCACAAACTGTAAAACCTGAAATGCAGGACAGGGCGTGGAGAAAAGGGAACCCTGACAAGCTGATGGTGGGAATGTAAATTGCTAACAGCCACTCTGGAGAAGTGGGTGGTGATTCCTTAAAAATCTAAAAACCAGAGCTTCAGAGCATATGGCGCTTCCACTCCTGGGCCTGTATCTTGGAAAAAACGTAAATTGACAGGACCCAGGCACTCTAAAATTTATGCAGCCCTGTTTACAAGAGCCTCTACTCGGAAGCTACCTAAAAGTCCTTGGAAGGAAGAATGGATAAAGAAATTATGGTAGATATGTACAATGGAATATTACTCAGCCATGAAGTGAATGAAAGAAGGCCATTTAGGGCCACTCAGAAGGACCTACATACATTCATACTAAGTGTCATAAATCAGGCAATGAAAAATATCATATGATATTACTTATCGGTGGAATCTAAACATTGATAGAAAGGTACTGTCTTACAACACAGAAACAGAGTCCCAGACTTAGAACACAAACTTATGGTTACCAAACTGGAAAGGTGTGTTGGAGGCATAAATCATGAGGTTGGAGTTAGTATATACATATTTACAGAGAGAAAACTTGTAATCAACATGGACCTGCTGTAGAGCACTTGGAACTCTTCTCAACACCCTTTAGTAACCTCAATGGGAAAATAATTCTAAAAAGAATATATAGTTATCTCTGTATAAATGAATCATGTTGGTGTATGACAAAAATGAACACAACATGATAAATCAACTATATACTCCATTATAAATTTAAAGTTAAATTAAAGAAAAGAAAAATGATCACTAAATTTGTTTAGTCGCAGTGAACGTACTAGTGTCACATCCCTGGACACAGACACAATTTGGTCCCAAGGCTGGACTGTTGTGGGCCTGAGGACCTCGGGAGGATATGCCAGCTAATTCGCCCCCCTTGAACATGTAGTACCTGGTCCCCTCTGCATGGGATCACTATCTCCAGATCTAAGTGTGCCCTCATACTACTAAACCAACCCTCTGACACCCAAAGGATGGTGGACTCTCTGGGCTGGATGACATTTGGAAAATCACCTGCTCTCAACATATCCTGGTGTTTGGGTTCCGACCTCCTGACTCCTTCGTAAGGGTCATCCCACTCTACAAGACAGCACCCTCAACAGCTGATTTTGCAGGGGTTTATACTTGTTCGGGGGATGAAGGGTAAGGGGGAAGAAGGAATGGGACAGAAGCCCTTACATGTTTGGTCAGGCACATTCCACTCTAATTTAATACCCAAGAACAGGACTTGCCCTACATCTAAGGTTGTGTCAGTAACCAGAGAGGGACAGTAGAAATCCTGCCGCCTTCTGTTTCCCATAACAACAATTCTAAAACTGGACCTTATACGCACTTCATATTCACAATGCCTGGGGAGCTGTAAATGACAACAGCCCTCAAAAAATGTCTTGGGGTAGGTAATCGAAGTAGACTTCAAAACAAGGCAACCTTTCAATAACCCTTTTTCAAGGGATAAATCTTACTGACACTGTTCCAAAAAAAAAGCACATATGAAGATACTCACCATTGCTTTATGTTAGACAAATGCAAATCAGATGTACAAAGAAGTATCACCTGGAACCACTCAGAATAGCCATCATCACAATGTCTACAAACAAGAAATGCTTCAGAGGCTGTGGAAAAAAGAGAAACCTACTACTTATTTTTTTTTTTTTAATCTGCCTTGGCTCTTCGTTGCTGTGCGCGGCTTTTCTATAGTTGCAGCAAGCGGGGGCTACTCATCGTTGTGGTACGAAGCCTTCTCTTTGTGGTGGCTTCTCTTGTTGTGGAGCACAAGCTGTAGGCACACAGGCTTCAGTAGTTGTGGCTCGTGGGCTCTAGAGCGCAGACTGAGTAGTTGTGGTGCACGGGCTTACTTGTTCTGTGGCATGTGAGATCTTCCCGGGCCAGGGCTCGAACCTGTGTCCCCTGAACTGGCAGGCAGATTCTTAACCACTGCGCCACCACTTCTATGCTATCGGTGGCAATGCCAATTGGTAACAGCCACTATGGAGCACAGAATGGAGGTTACCAGAGTAAGGGGAGGTGGGAGGGATAAATTGGAAATTGGGATTGACATATACACACCACTATATATAAAAGAGATAACAAATAAGGGCTTACTGTATAGCACAGGGAACTCTACTCAATACTCTGTAATGACCTGTATGGGAAAGGAATCCAAAAAGGATTGGATATATGTATAACTGCTTCACTGTGCTGTGCAGCAGAAAGTAACACAACATTGTAAATCAACTCTATTCCAAAAAAATTGAAATTGAAATGAAATGAAGTAAAATAAAATAAAATAGAGCTACCAGATGATCCAGCAAGTTCACTCCTGTGTGCATATCTGGAGGAAAGCATAAATCGAAAAGACACATCTTCCCCAATGTTCACTGCAACACTCTTTACAATAGCGAAGACAAGGAAGCAACCAAAATGTCCATCAACATATGAATATAGGTAAAGAATATGTGATACATACATATAATGGAATATGACTCAGCCATAAAATAGAAGAAAATAATGCCAGTTGCAGTAACATGGATGGACCTAGAGATGATTGTACTAAGTGAAGTAAGTCAGACAGAGTAAGACAAATATTGGATGATATCACTTCTAGGTGGAAGCTAAAAATTGATACAAATGAACTAACTTACAAAAGAGAGGCAGACTCACAGACCTGGAAAACAAACTTATGGTTACCAAAGGGGAGAGGTGGGGGGTAGGGATAAATCAGGAGCTTGGGGTAAACATACGAATACTACTATATATAACAGATAAGCAACAAGGACCTACTGTATAGCACAGGGAGCTCTACTCAGTATTCTGGGAATACCGTTATCAGAAAAGAATCTGAAAAAGAATGAATATATGCATATGTGTAACTGAATCACTTGCTGTGCAGCTGAAATGAGCACAACATTGTAAATCAACTATACTCCAATAAAATTTAAATTTCAAAATAAAGAAAATCACCTATATTTCAAAAGAAAAAAAAAAAGAATTCCCATCTCTTTATATGGCTTGATAGCTTACTTTTTTAGTGCTCAATATTATCCCATTCCCAGAATATATTAATACTATATCATTTCATTCACCTATTGGAGGACACCTTAGTTTCATTCACATTTTGGCAATATTGAATTAGGTGCTATAAATATCCATATGCAGGTTTTCCTCTGGAAGTATGTTTTAAACTACTTTCAGTAAACATCCATGAGAACACTTGACGGATTGTACAGTAAGGGAATGCTCAATATTCTAGCAAGTGTCAATCAGACTACCAAAGTAGCTGTATTATTTTTCATTTCCACCAATGACAAATGACATTTCCTATTGTTCCACATCTCCTACAGAATTTGTTCTTGTCATTGTTCACATTTTAGCCATTCTAAGTGTTACATAGTGGTATGTAATTGTATTTTTAATTTGCTTTTTCATGGCAGCATGTAATCTGGATTATTCTTCTGTATACTTATATGCATAGTGTCTATTTTCTTTGGTGAGGTGTCCATAAAGTTTATTGGTCCACATTTTATTTAGGTTGCTTTCATTTTTTTCTACCCAATCTGTATTTGTTTTGTTTATTTTCATGCCTTATTGCATTAACAAGGACTTGGAGTAAAATATGGAAAAGGAGTCATGAAAGAGGACATCCTTGCTTTTACCTGAACTTAGTGGAAAAGCTTCATGGTTTTGACCATTAATCATGATGTAAGATAAAAGTTTCCTGTAAATCTTTGTTATCAACTTGAGAAAGCTCCAGTCTATTTCTTCAACTGAGAGTTTTTATGAAGAATGGGTGTTAGATTTTTTCAAAGGTCTTCTGAATCTATTGATATGCTAATGATTGTCTTCAAGGTGTTGATATGATGGATATAATTATTTGATTCTAGAATGTTGAACCAGCCTTTCATACCTGGGATTATTTCCTCTCATTCATGATATAAAATTCTCTCAAAATATTGTTGGATTCGATTTGGTAATATTTTGTTGAGGATTTTTGCATTGATGTTCCTGAGAGATACTGGTCAGTTTTCTTTACTATTCATATGTTCTTCTAAGTTTGGATGTTGTGGATTTAGTGTCAGACATTCATTTGGGGAGATTCTCAGTCATTTTTAAAAATATTTTCTGTTCTTTATTATCTTTATTCTCCTCCTGCTATACCCATTATGTATAGGTCACAGCATTTTTCATTGTTCCACAATTATTGATTACTCTGTTCTGTTGATTTCTTTCCTGCCCATTTTCTCTTTTCTTTTGAGATTTAAAGGTTTCTCCTGATATGTCTTCAAGCTCACAGATATTTCTCCTCAGCCAGCTCTTTGACTGCTAGAACAAAATACGAGAGACTTGGTATTTTATAAACAACAGATTATTTTGGTTTTCTCATAATTGCTGAGGCTGAAAAGTTCAAGAACAAGTAACCAGGGGCTTCCCTGGAGGTGCAGTGGTTAAGAATCTGCCTATCAATAAAGGGGACAAGGGTTCGAGCCCTGGTCCAGGAAGATCCCACATGCCATGGAACAACTAAGCCCGTGCACCACAAATACTGAGCCTGTGCTCTAGAGTCCACAGGCCACAACTACTGAGCCTGTGAGCCACAACTACTGAAACCCACACGCCTAGAGCCCATGCTCCGCAACAAGAGAAGCCACTCAATGAGAAGCCCGCGCACCGCACCAAAGACCCAACACAGCCAAAAAATTAATTAATTAATTATCTAATTATTTTTTTTAAAAAAAGAACAAGTTGCCAGCTGACAGTGTCTGGCGAGGGACCAATTTCTGGTTCATAATGTGGGTCTTCTCGCTCGGCAATGAAATCATGGAATGGTCATAAGATCTTCTGTGTGCTACATTTATCAGGTCACTAATCCCATGTTTGAGGTCTCTGGCCTCATAACCTAATCACCTCCCAAAAGCCCCACCTCCTAATACCATCAACATGGGAGCTGGGTTTCAAAATTTTAAAATTAGAGGTACAAAATATTTACACCATAACAGGGACCACAGAGTTAACTGATTTTTCCTTTCATGTTAAAGGTTTGCACATTTATATTTATTATATAATCCCAAAACCCTTGTTTTTTTTTTATAAGATTCTTTTTCCGTATACGCCAGTACAGACCACTGAGTAGAGTTCCCTGTGCTATAAAGCAGGTCTTTATCTATTTTATATATAGTAGTGTGTATAAGTCAGTCCCAATCTCCCAATTTATCCCTTCCCCACTTATCCCCTGGTAACCATAAGTTTGTTTTCTATATCCATGATTCTATTTCTGTTGTGTAAATAAGTTCATTTGTACCTTTTTTTTTTCTTTTTTAGATTCCTCATATAAGCAATATCATATGATATCTGTCTTTCTGTGTCTGACTTGCTTCACTCAGTATAACAATCTCGAGGTCCATCCATGTTGCTACAAAACCCTTAATTGTTAAGGATAACTCTCAATTTTTCCCAGTATCATCAGCAATTCTTTCTGGCAGACACGTGATAACACTTTTTAAACAGGGATATTGAGACCAAGGCTCCTGACCTGCAAACAGACAAAACATCATTCATATAGTGAAAACTTTGCAAATCAAAGGATGAAAGCACTTGGTCTAAATCCCTTTGCACCCACTGCTGACAGAGGGCAGAGGAGTTTGACTCACTAATCTTCCTTACGTGCACTTCTTCCTAATGGGGTATTCCATCTAAAACTTATAAGAAGCGGGGATGTATCATGGAACACACCAATCGCTACTACAGATTCTGAAGCAGCAAAAAACAAAAACAAAAACAAAAACAAAACATGATGAATCCATCCAAAGGGTTCTGTCCACATTGTTACAATAGTTTCCCTCACACTGCGAACCCTTTTCAAACCCTATCACTTGAACCTATTTTTATTTTTTTCAACAAAAATAATGTTAATCTGCAGTCAGACACTCCAGTAATATTACACTATCCCTTGTGCAAGTATGTAGGGATTTGAGGAGCTATGGGAGGCCACCATGAGAGGTTGCCTAGAGTAATTAGGACATTTCATTTAATGTTGGTTCTTCTCCCTAAGATGTCTGCTATCCTCTTCTTTTTGTAGCTACTAGCATTGAGAAAGTGATCAAGATGAGGCCCTTCTCTTTTACTGCCCATGAATGCAACTGTGATTAACCCCACAGAACTTGGTGCTTCCAGAATCCCCTGAACCTACTGACCCTCCATGCATGGCATGACATAGATAAGGATGGTGACGTGTATCCTTGTATAGAGCATGTTATAAAATGTTTGACTCTTCCCTTCCTCATAATTCCAAAGAATAGATTTCTTTGGATTTCTGCTTAATGCTGCTGGAGTTGGTACATAAGTTGAGGGAGGTATCAGGGCACACCAAAAGAGAGGGTAACTGCACAGAAAATACAAGCAGGTACATTTCTGTGTAGTTTCAAGCAGCTTATTTGCTATATCAACCATGGTGACATGTTGACCCTTCCTCTTTCTACTAGTAGTACAACAAACATAAAGGATATTTAGGCTGCTTGTTTTATCCCCACCTCTCACAATTGATCTGCATTAACATATAGGACAATGAAGGGCCCTTTCTACCATCTTAACCAATATTTGAGAACTAGAAAATGTCCAGATTTTGGGGGGTTTATTTTCATATTCCCCAATCAGGCCTATGAAGGAATCTTACCTATTGTGTTTAATGAAGTCATATCTCTGACGGCATCCCATCATCAACAAAACTGGAAAGAAATTTGAAGGGTCTTCGATTTTACCATATTTGAAATAACAATATTTTAGCCTGACACGTTTTTGGATTTTAGAAAAAAATATTTTAAATGAGACAAAAAATCATTTTTATGACACAAAAAGACAGCAATAGTTTTATATTTTTATCTGTTCCACTTGCACACAAGTGTCTCATGGGGTTATGTAAAGCTCTCCTGTTGGGTGCTGTGCATGGTGCAAGTATGGATTAAAGCTTAGGAATCTTAAGCTTCAGTCACCTGAAACATTTAAATTAGGATGCAAGCAATCCTGTCCAACATTTGAAAAGAGCAAGACACTCTCTTTATTTTATTTGTTAGGTAATTAATCTGTCTTTTCCCCAAGGAGAGAAACAAGTGGCATCTTCCATCAATGTGTTGCACAAATATCTTTGAACAGAGAGTGCAAGCAGAGGCTGATACAGGATGTGAAAAAAAAAAATGAGAGACCCTCTTGTGGCATTTTCTCCTAACTTATTGCAATCTCCCATTTAAAATGTGGGAATAATCAATCTTCTGAGGAAAAAGGCCCAAGGAAGGTTTTTGCTTCTGTGGAATAATGGGATTGCTAAAGATTTCAGGAGGCAAGACGAGTTAGTGAGAATGACCATGAGAAATCAGAGAAAAGTCAGATCCATGGATGAAGTGATGTTTACCACTGTGAATCAATGAGAAGTAGGAGCAAAGGAAAAGAAAGCTGATACAACATTTTCTGAATAAATGTAACCTTTCAGCTGTCATAGAAAAATTAATACTCACTATGATACAACATATTTAGTTTAGAAAGTTAACTTAAATTTAAAGCTTAATAATTACATTTATTGAAGAAATGAAAACATATTTGTGGTTTAGAATAAATAATGTGCTCTGCTACAGGTAAGAAGACTACATAAATCAATAGAAATAAGACTAAATAAATAAAGAGGAAAATAACAAATTAGATGTTATTAACATTAAAAACTGACACTCATCTAATGAAAGAGAAGGAGAGACAGAAAGAGAGAAGAACTCATCTCAAGCATGTATTAAAAACTCCTAAATAAGAAGTCTTCAGATGTTAAAAAAAAAAAAGGAAGTCTTCAATAAGAAGATAATGGAATAGCAAAATGGGGGAAATATACCAAAAGATATTTCAAAAAAGAGAGTACAGAATGTTAAGTAAACATATCAAAAGATGCTTGGCTTCTTAGTAGTCAATTAAATGCAAAAGCGTGATACCTGGAATTATCACTCACCAACCAGAAAGTTCAGATGAAAATGACAGGTATTATCAAGTTTGACAAGAATGTGTATAATCCTTGAATCTCATTCACTGCTGCTGAAGATGAAAAATCATACAAATGTTGTGAAAATATTTAGAAATATCTAAAAAGATAAACACAAGAAAGCTATGACTCGAACATTTTACTACTACGTGTATACTGAACAATAATTTATACACACATCACCAAAGCTCAAGTTCTAGAATTTATATACCAGTGCTGTTCTCAATAGACACAAACTGAAAATCACTCATATTGTAATACATATTGGAATAAATTAATTAATAGTTAAATATTTACATTATGGAATCCTATGCAACAGTGGCAATGCATGATCACAGCAATAGACAACCATATAGGCATATTCACAAACAACATAAAATAAAAAAGCCCAATCCAAAAGTGATTTTACTGTGCCATAACATTTATATAAAATACAAAATACAGGTAAAGTTATCTTTTTGTTAGATACCAGAACAATATTAAACCTTAAGGGGAGTCACTAGAATGGGACCAGGGGGCCCCTGAGTATCTGGCAATTTTCTGTGTCTTTATCTAGAAGCTATGTTTAGAGTGTATTCAGATGCTGAATTTTCTGAAATTTGTCATTTCCTTACAAACCATGCATGTTTTTCGTTGTTTTTTATACATAACAAAAACTAAAAAAGATAGACCAGGGAAGGTAATTGTATTAGCACTTTAATATCCATGCTTTTCAAGGTGGAAGTGAAAAGTATTAAATACTTGACATTGTGATTACTTCTTAAAAGTAAGGTGAAAATTTGAGGTTAATAAATAAGACATACTTCTTCATATATAATCCTCAAAGAGGAGGGGTAGAAAGGAGTATTATTTTTTTTTTCTTTAATACAGAATCGTTAAGATAGAAAAGAATGAAAACAGACTAGGTTTAAAAAAGAGCACACTGGACTTCCCTGGTGGCACAGTGGGTAAGAATTTGCCTGCCAATGCAGGGAACAGGGGTTCCATCCCTGGTCTGGGAAGATCCCACATGCCGCAGAGCAACTAAGCCCGTGTGCCACAAGTACTGAGCCTGTGCTCTAGAGCCTGCAAGCAACAACTATTGAGCCTGCATGACACAACTACTGAAGCCCATGCACCTAGAGCCCATACTCCACAACAAGAGAAACCACCGCAAGGAGAAGCCCGTGCACCACAATGATGAGTAACCCCTGCTTCTCTAGTAACAACTGGAGAAACCCTGTGCAGCAACGAAGACCCAACACAACCAAAAATTTAAAAAATTAAATCTTTTGACTTCTGAGATGACTCACTCACGTGGCTGTAGGTAAGAGGCCTCAGTTCCTTGCCACATGGATCTCTCTTTAGGGCTGCTTGAGTGTCCTCATGACATGGCAGCTGGCTTACCCCAGGATGAGTGATCTAGCAGAAACCAAAGCAGAAGCTGCAATGTCTTTTATAACTTTGGAAGCTGCACTTTGTCATTTCTGCAATTTCTTATTAGTTAAACAGTCAACCCTTTTCAAGTGCGAGGAGCCACACTGGTACATGGAGACTGGGAGATAATTAGGGGATAATTAGGTCCATCTTGGAGGCTGGCTACCAAAGTGGCTGACTAGCCAAAGTCTGAATTTTGTTTTCTTCACTTCTGGAGAGAAAATGGTCAGTGAACCTCATTGGTGGTCTTTGAGATGTACCAAAGCTACCTCTTGCTCTCACCCCCAGCTGTGTGGCTGACAGGGTCTTGGTGCTCCAGCCGGGTGTCAAGCCTGTGCCTCTGAGGTGGGAGAGCCGAGTTCAGGACATTGGTCTACCAGAGACCTCTGGCACCTTGTAATTTCAAATGGCGAAAGCTCTCCCAGAGATATCCGTCTCAACGCTAAGACCCAGCTCCACTCAGAGACCAGCAAGATCCAGTGCTGGACATCCCATGCCAAACAACTAGCAAGACAGGAATGCAGGCCCACCCATTAGCAGAGAGGCTGCCGAAAATCACAATAAGTTCACAGACACCCCAAAACACACCACCAGATGCGGATCTGTCCACCAGAAAGACGAGATCCAGACACACCCACCAGAACACAGGCACCAGTCCTCTCCATCAGAAAGCCTACACAACCCACTGAACCAACCTTAGCCACTGGGGGCAGACACCAAATACAATGGGAACTACGAATCTGCAGCCTCTGAAAAGGAGACCCCAAACACAGTCCCCAAAGCCAAATGAGAAGACACAGAAACACACAGCAGATGAAGGAGCAAGGTAAAAACCCACCAGACCAAACAAATGTGGAGGAAATAGGCAGTCTACCTGAAAAAGAATTCAGAGTAATGATAGTAAAGATGATCCCAAATCTTGGAACTGGAATGGAGAATAGACAAGAAACGTTTAACAAGGACCTAGAAGAACTAAAGAGCAAACAAACAATGATGAACAACACAATAAATGGAATTAAAAATTCTCTAGAAGGAAACAATAGCAGAATAACTGAGGCAGAAGAATGGATAAATGGCCTGGAAGATAAAATAGTGGAAATAACTACTGCAAAGCCAAATAAAGAAAAAAGAATGAAAAGAATTGAGGACAATCTGAGACATCTCTGGGAAAACATTAAACGCACCAACATTCGAATATAGGGGTCCCAGAAGTAGAAGAGAAAAAGAAAGACACTGAGAAAATATTTAAAGAGATTATAGTTGAAAACTTCCCTAATATGGGAAAGGAAATCGTTAATCAAGTCCAGGAAGCGCAGGGAGTCCCATACAAGATAAACCCAAGGAGAAACATGCCAAAACATATATTAATCAAACTATCAAAAATTAAATACAAAGAAAAAATATTAAAAGCAGCAAGGGAAAAACAACAAATAACATACAAGGGAATCCCCATAAGGTTAACAGCTGAACTTTCAGCAGAAACTCTGCAAGCCAGAAGGGACTGGCAGGACATATTTAAAGTAATGAAAGGGGAACAGCTACAACCAAGATTACTCGACCCACCAAGGATCTCGTTCAGATTCGACAGAGAAATTAAAACCTTTACAGACAAGCAAAAGCTAAGAGAATTCAGCACCACCAAACCCGCTTTACAACAAATGCTAAAGGAACTTGCCTAGGCAGGAAACACAAGAGAAGGAAAAGACCTACAATAAGAAACCCAAAACAATTAAGAAAATGGTAATAAGAACATACATATCAATAATTACCTTAAATGTAAATGGATTAAATGCTCCAACCAAAAGACATAGACTGGCTGAATGGATCTGAAAACACGACCGGTATGTATGTGGTCTACAAGAGACCCACTTCAGACATAGGGACACATACAGATGGAAAGTGAGGGGATGGAATAAGATATTCCATGCAAATGGAAATCAAAAGAAAGCTAGAGTAGCAATTCTCATATCAGACAAAAAAGACTTTAAAATAAAGACTATTACAGGAGACAAAGAAGGACACTACATAATGATCAAGGGATCAATCCAAGAAGAAGATATAACAATTGCATATATTTAGGCACCCAACATAGGAGCACCTCAATACATAAGGCAAATGCTAACAGCCATAAAAGGGGAAATCGACAGTAACACAATCATAGTAGGAGCTTTAGCACCCCTCTTTCACCAATGAACAGATCATCCACAATGAAAATAAATAAGGAAACACAAGCTTTAAATGATACATTAAACAAGATGGACTTAATTGATATTTATAGGACATTCCATCCAAAAACAACAGAATACACTTTTTCTCAAGTGCTCCTGGAACATTCTCCAGGATAGATCATATCTTGGGTCACAAATCAAGCCTTGGTAAATATAAGAAAATTGAAATCGTATCAAGTATCTTTTCCGACCACAATGCTATCAGACTAGATATCAATTACAGGAAAAAAATCTGTAAAAAATGGAAACACATGGACGCTCAACAATACACTACTTAATAACCAAGACACCACTGAAGAAATCAAAGAGGAAATAAAAAAAATACCTAGAAACAAATGACAATGAAAACATGAAGACCCAAAACCTATGGGATGCAGCAAGAGCAGTTCTAAGAGAGAAGTTTATAGCAATACAATCCTACCTCAAGAAACAAGAAATATCTCAAATAAGCAAGTTAACCTTACACCTAAAGCAATTAGAGAAAGAAAGAAAGAAAAAAAAACAAAGTCAGCAGAGGAAAGACATCATAAAGATCAGACCAGAAATAAATGAAAAAGAAATGAAGGTAACAACAGCAAAGATCAAAAAAACTAAAAGCTGGTTCTTTGAGAAGATAAACAAAATTGATAAACCATTAGCCAGACTCATCAAGAAAAAAAGGGAGACGACTCAAATCAATAGAATTACAAATGAAAAAGGAGAAGTAACAACTGACACTGCAGACATACAAAGGATCATGAGAGATTACTGCAAGCAACTATATGCCAATAAAATGGACAACCTGGAAGAAATGGACAAATTCTTAGAAAAGCACAACCTTCCAAGACTGAACCAGGAAGAAATAGAAACTACAAACAAACCAATCCCAAGCACTGAACTTGAGACTGTGATTAAAAATCTTCCAACAAACAAAAGCCCAGGACCAGATGGCTTCACAGGCAAATTCTATCAAACATTTAGAGAAGAGTTAACACCTATCCTTCTCAAACTCTTCCAAAATATAGCAGAGGGAGGAACTCTCCCAAACTTATTCTATGAGACCACCATCTCCCTGACACCAAAACCAGACAAAGATGTCACAAAGAAAGAAAACTACAGGTCAATATCACTGATGAACATAGCTGCAAAAATCCACTGCACAATACTAGCCAACAGAATGCAACAGCGCCTTAAAAGGATCATACACCATGATCAAGTGGGGTTTATCCCAGGGATGCAAGGATTCTTCAGTACATGCAAATCAATGTGATACACCGTATTAAAAAACTAAAGGATAAAAACCATATGGTCGTCTCAATCGATGCAGAAAGTGCTTTCGACAATATTAAACACCCATTTATCATAAAAACCCTCCAGAAAGTAGGCATAGAGGGAACTTTCCTCAACATAATAAAGGCCATCTATGACAAACCCACAGCCAGCATCGTTCTCAATGGTGAAAAAGTGAAATCATTTCCCCCAAGATCAGGAACAAGACAAGGTTGCCCACTCTCACCACTATTATTCCACACACTTTTGGAATTTTTAGCTACAGCAATCAGAGAAGAAAAATAAATAAAAGGAATCCAAATCGGAAAAGAAGAAGTTAAGCTCTCACTGTTTGCAGATGACATGATACTATACATAGAGAATCCTAAAGATGCTACCAGAAACCTACTAGAGTTAATCAATGAACTGGTAAGGTCGCAGGATACAAAATTAATGTACAGATATCTCTTGCATTCCTATACACTAAAGATGAAAATTCTGAAAGAAAAATTAGGGAAACACTCCCATTTACCACTGCAACACAAAGAATAAAATACCTAGGAATAAACCTACCTAAAGAGACAAAAGACGTTTACTCAACAAACTATAAGACACTGATGAAAGAAATCAAAGATGACACAAACAGATACAGAGATATACCATGTTCTTGGATTGGAAGAATCAACATTGTGAAAATGACTCTACTACCCAACGCAATCTACAGATTCAATGCAATCCCTATCAAACTACCAATGGAATTTTTCAGAGAACTAGAACAAAAAGATTTCACAATTTGTATGGAAACACAAAAGACCCCGAACAGCCAAAGCAATCTTGAGAAGAAAAACAGAGCTGGAGGAATCAGGCTCCCTGACTTCAGACAATACTACAAAGCTACAGTAGTCAAGACAGTATGGTACTGGCACAAAAACAGAAATATAGAGCAATGGAACAGGAGAGAAAGCCCAGACATAAACCCATACACATATGGTCACCTTATTTTTGATAAAGGAGGCAAGAATATACAATGGAGAAATCACAGCCTCTTCAATAAGTGGTGCTGGGAAAACTGGACAGCTACCGGTAAAAGAATGAAATTAGAAGACTCCCTAACACCATACACAAAAATAAACTCAAAATGGATTAAAGACCTAAATGTAAGGCCAGACACTATCAAACTCTTAGAGGAAAACATAGGCAGAACACTCTATGACATCAATCACAGCAAGATCCTTTTTGACCCACCTCCTAGAAAACGGAAATTAAAAAGAAACATAAACAAATGAGACCTAAGGAGACTTAAAAGCTTTTGCACAGCAAAGGAAAACGTAAACAAGATGAAAAGGCCACCCTCAGAATGGGAGAAAATATTTGCCAATGAAGCAGCTGACAAAGGATTAATCTCCAAACTTTACAAGCAGCCCATGCAGCTCAATATCAAAAAAAAAAAAAAAAAAAACCCAATCCATAAATGGGCAGAAGACCTAAATAGACATTTCTCCAAAGAAGATATAGAGATTGCCAACAAACACATGAAAGAATGCTCAACATCACTGATCATTAGAGAAATGCAACTCGAAATTACAATGAGGTATCACCACACACAGGTAAGAATGGCCATCATCAAAAAAATCTACAAACGATAAATGCTGCAGAGGTGTGGAAAAAAGGGAACCCTCTTGCACCGTTGGTGGGAGTGTAAATTGATACAGCCACTATCGAGAACGGTATCGAGGTTCCTTAAAAAACTAAAAATAGAACTACCATATGACACAGCAATCCCACTACTGGGCATATACCTGGAGAAAACCATAATTCAAAAAGAGTCATGTTCCACAATGTTCATTGCAGCTCTATTTGCAATAGCCAGGACATGGAAGCAACCTAAGTGTCCATCAACTGATGAATGGGTAAAAAAGATGTTGCACATCTTCAATATAAAATGGAAGATTACTCAGCCATAAAAAGAAATGAAATTGAGTTATTTGTAGTGAGATGGATGGATCTAGAGTCTGTCATACAGAGTGAAGTAAGTCAGAAAGAGAAAAACAAATACTGTATGCTAACACATATATGTGGAATCTAAAAAGAAAAGGAAAAGAAACGGTTGGGAAGAACCTAGGGACAGGACAGGAATAAAGACGCAGACATAGAGAATGGACTTGAGGACATGGGGAGGGGGAAGGGTAAGCTGGGACGAAGTGAGAGAGTGGCATGGACTTATATATACTACCAAATGTAAAATAGCTAGCTAGTAGGAAACAGCTGCATAGAAGAGGGAGATCAGCTCAGTGCTTTATGACCACTTAGAGGGGTGGGATAGGGAGGGCGGGAGGGAGACGCAACAGGGAGGAGATATGGGGATATATGGATATGTATAGCTGATTCACTTTGTTCTAAAGCAGAGACTAACACACCATTGTAAAGCAATTATAGTCCAATAAAGATGTTAAAATTAAATAAATAAATAAATAAATAAATGAATAATTTATGCCCCCCCCTCCAAATTAAATCTTTTTTAAAAATAAATAAATAAAAAAGAGCACTCAATGACATGGAACACTAAACCTAAGTATTTTCAGTACTATAGTAAATGTAAATGGATTAATATCTCCTATTAAAGTGTAATTTTTTATATTATGTGCAACTAAATTTTTTTCACAATATACAGGTAAAATAAAAGAATTACATTAGAAAGGAGAAAACATTCCATATATTTAAAAACAATAAAACAATAAGCATATAATATGCATCTTAGATATAAGTAGTCTTTAAGTTCAGAACAATTTGTCATTATTGTAATTAGTATTATTATACCAATTTCTTTAAAACATTTCAATACTTGTTTATTTGAAAAAATATTTTAATATTTTTTCTTCTCTCTTTTGTGGTCTAATACATGGTAAGTATTTAGCTGCTAACATAACTTAAAAATATATTTTGTTTTTTTACAGCCGAACAAAACTGAATCAAGAAGAAATAGATAACTTGAACATACTGATCACTAAAAGCAAAATAGAGGGCTTCCCTGGTGGTGCGGTGGTTGAGAATCTGCCTGCCAATGCAGGGGACACGGGTTCGAGCCCTGGTCTAGGAAGATCCCACATGCCGCGGAGCAACTGGGCCCGTGAGCCACAACTACTGAGCCTGAGCGTCTGGAGCCCGTGCTCCACAACAAGAGAGGTCACGATAGTGAGAGGCCCACGCACCGTGATGAAGAGTGGCCCCCACTCGCTGCAACTAGAGAAAGCCCTTGCACAGAAACGAAGACCCAACACAGCCAAAATAAATAAATAAATAGAATTTTTTAAAAAATAGAATCTGTAATTTAAAAAAACTCCCTACCAACAGAAGTCCAGGATCAGATGGTTTCACAGGCAAATTCTACCAAATATAAAAAGCAGAACTTACACTGATTCTTCTCAAACTCTTCGAAAAGATTGAAGAGTAAGGAATGCTTCCAAAGACATTCTATGAAGCCACTATCACGCTGATATCAAAAACAGATGGGGAGGGGAGCTTCCCTGGTGGCACAGTGGTTAAGAATCTGTCTGCCACTGCAGGGGACATAGGTTCGAGACCTGGTCTGGAAAGATCCCACATGCCATGGAGCAACTAAGCCTGTGTGCCACAACTACTGAGCCTGCGCTCTACAGCCCACGAGCCACAACTACTGAGCCTGATAGCCACAACTGCTGAAGCCCACGCACCTAGAGCCCATGATCTGCAACAAAAGAAGCCACCACAATGAACAGCCTGCGCACCACAACGAAGAGTAGTCCCCGCTCACCACAACTAGAGAGAGCCCGAGCACAGCAACGAATGCCCAATGCATCCAAAAATAAATAAAGAAAGAAATTTACTTAAAAAAAAAAAACAAATAAAACAGATGGGGACTTTTCTGGTGGTCCAGCAGTTAAGATTTCGCCTTCCAGTGCAGGGGGTGCCTGTTCGATCCCTGGTTTTGGAGCTAAGATCCCACATGCCTCACAAGCAAGAAACCAAAACATAAAACAGAAGCAATATTGGAACAAATTCAATAAAGACTTTAAAAAAAAACACAGAGAAAGACACTACCAAAAAAGAAAACTGCAGGCCAATATCGTTGACAAATATAGATGCAAAAATTCTCAACTGAATATTAGAAAACCGAATCCGACAACACATAAGAGGATCATACACCATGACCAAATTTGATTCACCCCAGTTTCACAAAGCTGTTTCAACATATGCAAATCAATCAACATGATACACCCCATCGACAAAGGAAAAACAAGAAACAAACGACCATCTCAATAGATGGCGAAAAAGCATTTGAAAAGCTTCAACATCCATTCATGGTAAAAACACTTACCAACGTGGGTACAGAGGAAACATATCTCAACATAATAAAAGCTATTTATGACAAACCCACAGCCAATATAATACTCAACGTTCATAAGCTGAAAGCCTTCCCGCTAAAATCTGGAACAAGACAAGGATGCCCACTCTCACGTCTTCTCTTCAACATAGTATTGGAAGTCCTAGCCACAACCATCAGACAAGAAAAAGAAATAAAATCTAACCAAATTGGAAGGGAAGAGGTAAAGTTGTCATTATATGCAGGTGACATGATAATATATATAAAGGAAACCCTAAAAATTCCACACAAACACTACTAGAACTGATAAACAAATTCAGCAAAGTAGCAGGATACAAGATTAACATATATAAATTGGTTGCATTTCCTGGTTTTTCTTTCTTTTTTTAAAAAATTTATTTTGGCTGCATTGGGTCTTCATTGCTGTGCACGGGCTTTCTCTAGTTGTGGCCAGTGGGGACTAGACTTTCTTGTGGTGCGCAGGCTTCTCATTGCAGTGGCTTCTCTTATTGTGGAGCACGGGCTCTAGACATGCAGGCTTAAGTAGTTGTGGCACATGGGCTCAGTATTTGTGGCTCACTGGCTCTAGAGTGCAGGCTAAGTAGTTGTGGCACACAGGTTTAGTTGCTCCAAGGCATGTGAGATCTTCCTGCATCAGGGCTCAAACCCGTGTCCCCTGTATTGGCAGGCGGATTCTCAACCACGGAGCCACCAGGGAAGTCCCTGGTTGCATTTCTTTACACTAACAATGAAATATCAGAAAGGAAATGTAAACAAGCAATCCTTTTTTTAATGGCATCAAAAAAATAAAATGCTTAGGAATAAACCTCACCAAGGAGGTGAAAGACTTATATACTGAGAACTACAAAACATTAGTAAAGGAAGCTGAAGATGATTCAAAGAAATGGAAAGACATCCCACGCTCTTGGATGGGAGGAATTCATACTGTTAAAATGGCTATACTACCCAAAGCAATCTACAGATTTCATGTGATCCCTATCAAATTACCCATGACATTTTCCCCAGAACTAGAACAAATAATCCTAAAATGTATCTGGAACCATAAAAAGTCAGAAATGTGAACACAATCCCCAGGAAAAAGAACAAAGCAGGAGGCATAACCCTCCTAAACTTCAGAAAATACTACAAAGTTACAGTAATCAAAGCCGCACTGTATTGGCACAGAAAGAGATACATGGATCAATGGAATAGAATAGAGAGCTAAGGAATAAACCCACACACCTATGGTCAATTAATCTTTGACAAAGGAGGCAAGAATATACAATGGGGAAAAGACAGTCTCTTCAGCAAGTGGTGTTTTGAAAGTTGGAGAGCCGTATGCAAATCAGTGAAGTCAGAACATACCCTCACACCATACACAAAAATAAACTCAAAACGGCTTATATGCTTAAATATAAGATAGGACACCTTATAACTCCTAGAAGAGAACATAAGCAAAACATTCTCTGACATAAGTCATACCAAAATTTTCCTAGGTAGTTCTCCCTAGGCAGTACAAATACAGTAAGTCACCTACATACGAACCTTCAAGTTGCAAACTTTCAAAGATGCAAACGTCCATTCGCGTGTCCAATCATGTAAGTTAGTTCACGTGTCTGGCATACATTGTCACGTGCGTGCTTCCTCTATATGTGGTTGTGCTTTTGTGTACTTTACAGTACTGTATAGAGTACAGTAGTACAGTACCTTTATTTCAAGCCCAAGATGTCTGGAAGCAAGCGTAAAAGCAGAGGTGATGTAGCTGGTACTGTTAAGAAGCGCCAAGCGATAATGACGGAAACAAAAGTGAAAGTAATTGAGAGAGTGGAGCGAGGCAAAAAGATGTTAGACATCGCTCATTCTTACAATATGAATCATTCAATCATTGGCACGAATCTAAAGAACAAGGACAAGATCATGGAACATGTGAAGTCTGCTGTGCCGACGATGTTGACACAATATCCAAGAAGCATGGAAAAGTGATGGAGGAGATGGAGAAACTTCTCAGTGTGCGGATGCAGGATCAACATCAGCGCTGAGTCCTGCTCAACTTAACGCTGATTCAAGAGAAAGCTAAAAGCCTTTATGAAGACTTGAAGAAGAAACATGGCAAAGAATCAGAGGGCACATCTTTTAATGCCAGCCATGGCTGGTTTCATCGGTTCAAGGCTAGAGCCAGCCTTCACAATGTAAAAGTAAGTGGAGAGACAGCAAGTGCAGATAGGATAGCTGTCCAGGAACTTCCAGAAACACTTTGAGAAATTATTGATGATGGTGTGTATTTACCCAACCAGGTTTTTAATGTGGATGAGACACAACTGTACTGGAAGAGGATGCCAGACCGAAGTTACGTCAGTAAGGAGGAAAAGTTGATGCCGGGCTGTAAAGCAGCAAAGGATAGGCTAACTGTTGTTTGGTGGCAATGCTTCCGGTGAATTGAAGCTGAAACCTCTCTTAGTTTACCATTCACAGAACCCAAGAACCCTTAAAAACATAGCCAAGGGCTCTCTTCCTGTTGTGTGGAAGCGTAACCCCAAATCCCGGATTACACAGGCCACGTTCCAGGACTGGTTTTGCCACCACTTTATCCCAGATGTAGAGAAATATTGCTTGGAGAAGGACGTTCCAGCAAAACATTCTTTTGCTGCTCGACTATGCTCTGGGCCACCCCCCATTCATGGATGACTTTCATCCCAACGTCAAAGTACTGCATCTGTCACCAAATACTACGTTGCTCATCCAACCTATGGACCAGGGCGTTATAGCGACTTTCAAGAAATATTATTTATGTCACACTTTTTGTCAGGCAGTAAAGGTAAGTGACAAATCAGGAACAACCTAGGGACAGCTTTGGGAGGACTATAACATCTACAAGACCATAAAAAAACATTGACTTTGCATGGTGTGAGGGTATGGCGGTCACGATGAATGGGGTTTGGAAGAACCTTTGCCCACAGTTTGTTCATGATTTTTGTGGATTTGAGAAGGTAGATCAGAAGTCCGAAGAGGTCTTCAGCAACGTAGTGACCCTCAGCGAGAAGCTGGAGCTAGATCTGCAAGAGGACGATTTCGCTGAACTCCTTGCTGTGCAACATGAGGAGCTTACTGATGGAATTGGAGGCCCACAGAAAGGATGAAGAGGGACAGGAGGAAGAAAAAGTAACTGAAGAACTGAAGAGATTCACGACACAGAAAATGGCAAGGGAATCTTCGTTATCTGAGGAAGCACTGTTAGTTTTTGAGGCACAGGACCCGAACCTAGAATGGGACCCAAAGGTGGCAGCAGCCATTCAGATTGCAATCCAGTGTTACCTTGTCATCTATGATGAGAAAAAAAGAGCTACTACCCAGACATCAATGGATCATTCTTTCAAGAGGGTAGATAGAATTAAATCCAGCAAGGAACCAGAACCTTTGCCATCAACGTCAGGTATGAGTGAAATTGCAGCTTGCCCTCTGTCTCCTACTGTTGATAATCCTTCACCCCTACCATCTCCCACCTCCCCTCCCTCCTCCAATCAGTAACTCTGCTCGCCTGTTCCCTCGATGCCAGCCCGAGTATCCTAGCTGTTGTACTGTATTACTGTACTTTTCAAGTTACTGTACTGTAAGATTAAAAATGCTTTCTTTGTTTTTGTGCTTGTTTTTTATGTATTGTTTGCGTGAAAAGTATTATAAACCTATTACGGTACAATACCATACAGCCGACTGTGTAAGTTGGGTACCTAGGCGAACTTTGTTGGACTTACAAACAAATTGAACTTACAAACGCACTCTTGGAACAGAACTTGTTCATATGTAGGGGACTTACTGTAAAAGCAAAAAAGAAACAGGAACTAATCAAACTTATAAGCTTTTGCACAGCAAAGGAAACCATAATCAAAATGAAAATACAACCTATGGACTGGGAGAAAATATTAGCAAATGATGAGACTGACAAGGGCTTAATTTCCAAACTATACAAACAGCTCATACAACTCAATAACAAAATAACAAATAACTCAATGGAAAAATGGGTAGAAGACCTAAATAAACATTTCTCCAAAGAAGACATACAGAGAGCCAATAGGCACATGAAAAGGTGCTCATCATCACTAATTATTAGATAAATGCAAATCCAAATTACAATGAGGTATCACTTCACACTGATCAGAATGGTCATCATTAAAAAGAAAATCTACAATTAACAAATGCTGGAGGGGGTATGGAGAAAAGGGAACCCTTCTACACTGTCGGTGGCCATGTAAGTTGGTGCAGCCACTATGGAAAACAGTATGGAGGTTCCTCAAAAAAACTATAAAGAGAGTTGCCATATGATCTAGCAATCCCACTTGTGGACATATATCTAGACAAAACTATAATTCAAAAAGATACATGAAACCCTATGTTCATAGCAGCACTATTTATAACAGCCAAGACATGGAAACAACCTAAATGTTCATTGAAAAATGAGTGTATAAAGAAGGTGTGGTATACGTATACAAAAGATATTACTCAGACATAAAAAAGAATGAAATAATGCCATTTGCAGCAACATGGATGGACCTAGAGATAATGATACTAAGTGAAGTAAGTCAGAGAGAGAAAGACAAATACCATATAATATCACTTATATGTGGAATCGAAAACAGGACACAAATGAGCATGTCAGCGAAACAGAAACAAACACACAGATATAGAAAAGAGAGTTGTGGTTGCCAAGGAGAGAGTGAAGGAAAGATTGGGAGTTTTGGAATAGCAGAAGCAAACTATTCTACATAGGATGGACAACCCACCAAGACCTACCGTATAGCACAGGAAACTATATTCAATATCCTGTGATAAACCATAATGGAAAAGAATATATATAGATATATAGATATAGATATATAGATATAGATAGATATATATAAAACTGAATCACTTTGCTGCACAGCAGAAATTAATACAACAATGTGTAAAGGCTGCAGAGGGTGTGGAGAAAAGGGAACCCTCCTGAACTGTTGGTGGGAATGTAAACTGATACAGGCACTATGGAGAACAGTATGGAGATTCCTTAAAAGCTAAAAAATAGAACTACCATATGACCCAGCAATCCCACTACTGGGCATATACCCGGAGAAAACCATAATTCAAAAAGATACATGTACCACAATGTTCACTGTAGCACTATTTACAATAGCCAGGACATAGAAGCAACCTAAATGTCCATCGACAGATGAAGATATAAAGAAGATGTGGCACATCTATACAATGGAGTATTACTCAGCCATAAAAAGGAACAAAATTGAGTTATTTGCAGTGAGGTGGTTGGACCTAGAGTCTGTCATACAGAGTGAAGTAAGTCAGAAAGAGAAAAACAAATACCGTACGCTAACACATATATATGGAATCTAGAAAAATGGTACTGACGAACCTAGTGACAGGGCAGGAATAAAGACACAGATGTAGAGAACGGACTTAAGGACACAAGGGGCAAGGGGAGACAGGGACGTAGTGAGAGAGTAGCACTGACATATATACACTACCAAATGTAAAATAGCTAGTGGTAAGCTGCCGCATAGCACAGGGAGATCAGCTCGGTGCTTTATGTCCCCCAGAGGGGTGGGATCGGGAGTGTGGGAGGGAGGCTCAAGGGGGGGGGGGGATATGGGGAATATATGTATACATATAGCTGATTCACTTTGTTGTAAAGCAGAAACTAATACAGTGTTATAAAGTAAGTATACTCCAATAAACATGTATTTAAAAAAAACCCACAACATTGTAAATCAGCTACACTTGAAAATATTTCTTAAGTGCAAACAATTTTCTGAATGTAAGTTTTACTGTGTGTGTGTGTACCACAGGTTCAATATATATGAATTATGTCAAATTGATTACATTGCTTTTCAAAATAAAGAGTTTTTGATATTTTACATCAGCCTCATGTTATAAATGCAGAAAAACTATATTATTTTTTTCTAAAGTTCAGAAATAGCCATTTTGCTCATTCGGTATGCTATAAACCATTAACTATTAAAAAGGGATTCGTGACCTCTTCCTTCCAAAGAAATATTTCTCCACTCACACAAGTTTAATAGAATGTTCCACCATGAACTGACTTCCCACCTTAGAGACACGAGATTTGCATCCTGAAATCTCTTTCTTGCAAAAATGTCCAATTATCATCCTAGCATTACAGAAAAGAAATGCTTTTTTCCAGATCTCAAATTCCATACAACTTTAGTCAAGACATCATGTATGTTTTTTTTTTCACACACACACAGACTGTATTTTATTTTTACAAGAGATAAATCAACTGACACCAAGCACTGTAAATGGATGACCACAACAAAAGCAACAATGATTGCAATTACCAAACACGAAACACACTCATACTATGTCATAATATTGACATTCAGTCCAGTAATCCTCCACTGTAACAGCTCATTTACTTTGCAGTGAAAGACATCATGCATTTTTAAATAATCAGCACTCACCTGAGGTCTTTAAAATTCAACATAAACATAATGTTGTGTTCTCTTTCATTTACTCTGGTTCTAAGTGGTCATTTCTAAACGAAAGTATTTAAGTATGTTAACGTCATCTTATAACATCATATTTCAAATGACTACCGTGTCTCCAAAGATGAAATATGAGGAACTCACAATTAGGCTCTCCAAAGTTTTGCTCTCTGAATGTGTATGACCCTTCTGCTGAACTCCACACTGTTCATTATTCTCTGAGAATATTCTTTTTCTTGTATGGCCATCTCACATGCTCTTTCATTTCATGAAGTTTTTTCCTACAATGTTATGCCTAGTTTATTTCTGAGAATATGCATTATTTCAGAATGATATTTATAGACACAAAGACTTCTCTATAATTCCCTGAGAGTTTCAAGAACTCCTTCTTTTTTTTTTTTAATACCTAGATTCTGAAGCTCTCCACAAAGCATTACTAAACTTGCATTTACATAAGTATCTACATATTAATCACACATTAATGCATTCACAATTGTATTATGATTTCTTGCTAATTTTGGAGCTGTCTTACATACCACCCTCTTGGAAATCACTTTAATATTTGCACTTAGGACTTGAAAGAGAATGGATAAATAAAAACCTGAAGAATATGCAAATACAATTTATATATTTCTCATAAAATTAGGTGATTATCTAACCTTTATCCAGAAAAAAAGAAGAGCCCAGATACTCTGCAGGCATGATCCTCGAGAATGTGTGGTCTTCCAGCAGGAAAACATGCAGTAATCCATGTGGCAGAGTTTACCTGTGACCAGCTGGGGTTAGTGACCTATGCATTCCTTACATGCAACATATCAGGAGTGGAAAAAGGGAATTTGTCCGTTGTGGCAATAAGTATAATGAAGATTTGTAGCAGGTCATGCTCATATGTTCAACACAGGTACAATCAAAAGTTTGCTCAATTCTGGTAGATCTAAGTCTGTATCTGTTACCTTGTCTTTAACGAGGAAATGTCAGAACTGACTTACCAAAAAAAAAAGTGTTTTGTTTGTTTGTTTGTTTTAATTAGAGTCACGGTGAGTAAGGCAGAGTTCAGAACAGCTAATGTGACGTAGTGATTCTCTCATCAGGAAATACAGTTTCTACTTCCCTGTTGATTCTCCACATCCTGTAGTAAGTCAAGTTTCAATGAAAGATAAATCTACAGCGTGAAAAGAAAAGAAAACTTACATGTGTTGATAGGGTCATTTTGACAGGTTTTACCACGTATGTCAGTGTTTCTGGGGATGGACACAAGCCAGAGCTCCCTACTCTGACATTTTCACTGATGTCATTCCCCTTGATCCTCAATTTGAAAGTGGATAAAAAATTTTCTATGCTTTCTTCTTTAAGAAATTAAATAAAGAATGTTTTCTAGACATGATCCTCTAATGATTTGCAGTCAGTGGTCATCAACAGAGGAAAAGCACAGAATCTCATCCCCACAGAAGGGTGACATTCAGTCAGGTAAGAAAATTCTCCCCGAAATCAGAGCTTCATCTTTAACATGCAATCAAAGGCTTTCACAGGTTCTTCATCACTCTGCACTCAGCCCTACCATATGGGATTGGCTCTGAGAATCTCACATCAGATGACTGACAAACATGTCATAGTACACTGATCTGGTACCAGATCCTGCCTCTCTTAATGATCTCCCACAGGGACATTGGAATATTCTAGGATATTTCCTGGAGCCCTCTATTCTACACAGGTACACTTCCAAGTAGAAACAGAAGCTTGGATTCTCACTGGGACCCCTGCTCTGTCCAACCAACCTCTCTAGAAATATGATGTTCTAATCTCTCCTGATTAGAACATTTCAAGGTCTCTCCCTGTGCTAATTTAGTAAAGGTAAAAGAGAAACAAGAAAGAGCAAACTATGCAGGGAGCAATATATAAGATTCCTTTACTTAACGTATTTATCTGATATACCCAAATACTGAGAAATATAGATTCATTTCATAATGTTCAAGAAAAGAGGAGGAGGAACCTCCATGCCAACAGTATATATAAAATGGAATCAATATTGCATAAGCTCCAGCTTAAGCTTAGCTACGAGGTACTAACCCTTCTCATAAAGAAGCAATAGTTCTCCATCATTTGAAGCACACTGAGGACTCAGACAGCTGGACACTGAAGGTGTAGCCTCCTCACTCGAATTCTGTACCTGCATCACAGAGCAGTGAAATATTCCCAAAGAATTATTAAGGATGAGGGGGGGAGGCGAAATAAAAAAGATGAATCCATCGTCTGTCCTACCGTCTGTTCTGTTGGCTATTACCACCATCTTGGCCCAATATGACCTTCCCACTTTTCTCTGGGTCTCCCTACTTTCCACCTCCATCCTCTCATTATATCTTACCTACACTTGGGAACGACTCTAGTTTTTCCACTTATCTTTATCAACAAGTAATCCAAATAGCAACTGTGTATATAACTCCTTAGAAACCTCAGGTCTGACTCAGTAATAATACATGACCTTCAAAGTCCAAAGTTTTCCTAATTCCCTTTATTATTATTTTTTTCTAATTTCCATGTACTTACACTCTTAAGACCTCCACTGTTCTCAGGTTCGTCTTCCCTGCAAAATCTGTCAACCTAGACATAGACTTAAGTACCACCCTCTAATTATCTCCTAGGGAATCCAGTTTTTTAAAAAGCCTCAGCAAGCCTTATGGACTTTATTAAAGACTCTTTAAGATAACCCATGGGAGATAGCAGCACACCCACAGATATCTATCTAATACACCCTCAGAGTAATTTTTTTTTTTCTCTTTTATAAAGTCTCTTCTGGCCAATGAAGACTCTCAGCTCTTCTTCTTCAACATATGCAGTGTCTCACCCTTCTGATTACTCTCTGCTCTATCCCAGGTCCACTCCCTTTCCTGATATTACATTCTTTCCCAATTTTGTATGTTGGTAAAATCAAATAACATAAAATATAACATGTTAGTTATAATAAAGTGCACCGTTCAGTGATATTAAATGCATTCATATTATTGGGCGATCAACATCACCATTTATCTTTCTAATTCTTTTCTACGTTTTAAAACTGTCACCCTATATCCTTTAAATATAACTTTCCTTTTTGTTCCATAACCACCTGAAAAGCGTCATTACCCTCCCAATTTCTATGGTTTTGACTACACTAAGTACCCCCATATAATTGAAATAAGTAGTTGTATTGTTATGACTCACTAAAAGTCATAAAAATGGCATTTTTGGTAGCTAAATTTCCTCAAGATTCATCCATGTTGTAGCATATTCCTAGATCTTTTCCGTTTTAACACTGAATAATATTGTATAATATGGGTATACCACACTTTGCTTATCCAGGAACTAGTGGATGAACACTTAGGTTGCTTTCATATTTTAGCTACTGTGATTATTACTGCTCTAAACACTGGAGTACAAATATTTCTTTAAGACCCTGATTTCAATACCTTTGGGTATACCTCATAGTAAAATTCCTGGATCATGTAGTAAGTCTATTTTTCAATATCTGAAAAATTGCCATACTCTTTTGCAAAGCAGCTGTATCATTCTGCATTCCCTCTGACATAGCACAATGGTTCCAACTCCCTCACATCCTCACCAATAGTCGTTTTCTGCTTGTGTGTGTGTGTGTGTGCTTGTGTGTATATGCATGCACACAAATATATAAACATGCATTTAGTGATATGGAGCATCTATTCAAGTGCTTAGTCATTTGTACATCTTTGTGAAGAACCATCTATTCAAGTCTTTTATCCATTTTTGAATCAGGGTGTTTGCTTTTTGTTCAGTTGTAGGAGTTCTCTGTATATTCTGAATAGAAATCTCTTGTCAGATAGATGGCTCTGAAATATTTTCTCCCATCTTGTGGGTTGCCATTTTATTCTGTTTACATTTCTTTGATACACATTTTTTTTAACTTATGTACTGAAAATTGTTTATTTTTTTGTTAGCTGTACCTTTGTTGTTCCTTCGTTTCATATGGAGGAAAACACTGCCAAATCCAATATCATGAAGCTCTTGTCCTCTATCTTCTTCTAAGACTTTTTATATTATTAGGTCTTATATTTAGTTTCTTGATACGTTTTCATTAATTTTTGCATATGATGTTAGGTAAGGGTCCATCTTCCTTCTTTTGCACGTTGCCCACAAGACTTCTCAGCACCATGTGTTGAAAATACTATCCTTTCTACTTTGAAAAGTCTTGGCAACTTGTCAAAAATCATTTGGCCATATATCAGGGTTTATTTCTGGGTGTTGTATTCGATTCTATTCTATTGGTCTTGAATAAGGGAGAAAATAGTATAACCTATCCAGGTTGATGAAGAACATAAAGAAAGACCAGGACTGAGAATTAGGAGGGCAATATAAAACAGCAGGGAGTAAAAGACAGTGTGAGAGAAGATCTTGTATTTGCGAGTTCATGGAAATAGGATCATGCTAAAACCACTAAACGCCTGCCTTTGAACAATACGGTAAATGTGCCAGCAAGAAACATAACACTTACCCATCTCTGGGAAATATAGTATGGGCATAAAGATAAACTACACACAAATATATTAAAAAGGGAAGGGTTTTCATGGTGTGAGAATATTGTGGCATTTGAAATACAATTTACTTCTGTTCTACCATTGTCTCTAAAATTTATCAAAGTGTATATACAAGCAATTCCAATTCTGGTAATGTGCTTGACAGGTTTATATATGAACTTCAGTAGAGCAGTAAATGTACATTCATAGTAGGACTGTTCCCTAAACCAAAAAAACAAAACACAAAAACTGCAAAGACTAGAGTTCACTTTGTCAACACACATACAGATGCAATGATGGTTAACGGTCCGAAAACAGAAGGTGAGCATGGGTGCAAGAGGTTAATCCCCAGGCTGGGGTGGGGTGCAGAGTTTGAGGGTAACACAAATAGAAAAGGCTTTTGTCCTATCCTTGCTTTTTGAGGTATGGAAATTCACAGGTCACTACCTTCATTTCAAACTGAATGAATGCACTATTCAATTTTTTTAAACAGGCGAAGTAAACATGAGTGATAATAAATTTCAAACTGTCGCTAATCAAATAAGATACTAAGAAAACTTAAATAATATGATTTAGGAATGAAGTAGAGAGATTGTCCAACATGGTAGCATTCAAAGACCCAGAGCTTGATGCCTCTCATGGGCACACCAAAGTCACAACTGTTTACAGAACAGCAATTGATGAAAAAGGCCGGGACCTACCATAAAAGATGTTTTACAGCTAAAGATATAAGGAAGGCACCTCGACAAGACAGAAAGGAAGGGCAAAATCTCAGTAGAGTCAAGACCCATACCACCAAGTGGGTGGCCCACAAATGGGAGAATAATTACAATTTCAGAGGTGCTCCCAGGTAGCAAGGGGTATGAAGCCAACATCAGGCTCCCAAGCCCAGGGATCCTGTTGTGGAAAGAAGAGCTCCTAGAAAGTTGGGCTTTGAAGACCAGTAGTGCTTATTTTCCAGAGAGCCAGAGGGATGTGGGAAATAGAGATTCCACTCTTAAAAGATGCTCACAAAATCCCACATGATCTGAGAATCAGAACAGAAGCAGTCATTTGAAAGGATCCCGGGTCACACCTACCTCCTAATCTTGGAGAGTCTCCCAGAGAGGCAAGAGGCAACTACAGCACAGCCTCAGGGACAGAGACACTGGCAGCAGCCATTCGGGGGAGCTCCTTCTACCTCGTGGACGCTGGTACCAGCAAGCATAATTTCAGAATCCTCCCTGTAGCTTATCAGCCTCAGGACCGAGCCCCACCCATTTCCACCAGACTACAGACACAAGTACTAGGATGCTGCAGGCCAAGCAACTAACTGAGCAGGGGCATAGCCCCATCCACCAGCAAACAGGCTGCCTTCAGATCCTCTCAGTGCACAGCTGCCCCTGGACATGGGTCCAGCCACCAAAAGCCCCAGGACCAGCCTCCACACCTCAGTGGACAGGCACCAGCCCCAGAGTCCCTGGCCCCTCTGACAAGTGAGCCTGCTCTGGCCTTGGAGTCAGCCTCACCATCAGCAGGTGGTAACTGCACAGGGACTGGATGGAGCTTGGACCTACCCAACAGCAAACCTGCTTTAGCAGTGGGATCAGCCTCATACACCAACAGGCACACACCAGCTCCAGGAATACCACAGCCCAGCAGCCTGTGTAACCAGGCCACTTAATTGCAGGCCAGAAGCAGCCATGGACTCAGCTGGGTCCTGACCCTGCCCATCAGAATGCCAACACAAGATTAGGGATACCCCCGGCCCTGCAGAGAGCTGTGTCAGGAACAGTGATCCAACACCAACCCTGTGGCTCCTGGGCCCTGCAGCCAGAACGCAGAACCTGTCTCTTCCTCCCAGTAGCCAGCATAGCCCCAGAACCAGTGACTGGGCACTAGCCCTGATATCACCTGGACTGCAATTCTACCCATAAGTGAACCAGCACCAGATTTGGTGTCCCCCAGAGTTGTGCAGCCAGCTGCCTTATGATTTAGTCTCACCAAGCAGCACAGACAGCCTCCATACAAGGCAGAGCCTGGCAAACAAGCAGTCTGGGGGCAGCCAAGCCTACCAGACTACCCACAGTAGTCAGCCCACCACAGCAGAAGAGCCCAAGCAGCCCACATAGGGGGTACACCTAGAATATATAGCTCTAGTGACCAGGGGAGAGGGGGCTGCTGGGACCCATAGGACAGCTCCTACAAAAGGCCACTTCCCCAAGGTCAGGAAATGTAACGAACCTACTACACACATAGCAATAAAAACAGGAAGTTAAGAAAAATGAGGTGACACAGAAACACGATCCAAATGAAGGACCAAGATAAGAATTCAGAAGAAGATCTAAGTGAAGTGGAGATAGCCAATCTCCTCAACAAAGGGTTCAAGGTAATGACTGTAAAGATGATCAAAGAACTCAGGAGAAGAATGGACGACCAGAGCAAGAAGTTAGAATTTTTTTTTAAAAAGAGTTAGACCATTAAAGAACAACAAAACAGAGATGAGGAATACAATAACTGAAATGAAAAATACATTAAAGGAAACTACTGTAGACTCAATGATACAGAGGAATGAATCAGAAAACTGAAGGACAGAGTACTGGCAATCACTGAAGATGAACAGTAAAACAATAGATTAAAATGAAATGAGGAAAGCTGAACAGACTTGTGAAACAACATCAAGTGTACTAATATTTGCATTATACTGGTCCCAGAAGCAAAAAGGAAAGACAAAGCAGTGTAGAACATACCTGAAGACATAAGAGTTGAAAACTTCCCTAACCTGGGAAAGAAAACAGACATCCAAGTCCAGTAAACACAGTAAGGCCAAAACAGGATCAACCCAAAGAGGACCACACCAAGACTCATTGTAATTAAAATGGAAAAAAAAAAATAAAGATAAAAAGACACTATTAAAAGGAGCAAAGGAAAAGCAACAAGTTACAAACATGGGAAATTGCATAAAGTTATCTGCTGACTTTTCAGGATAACCTCTGCATGCCAGAAGGGAGTGGCATGGTATATTTAAAGTCATGAAAGGGAAAAGCCTATAAGCAAAAATACTCTACCCAGCAAGGCTCTCCTTCAGATTTGATGGTGAGATCTAAAGTTTTACAGAGAAGCAAAACTAAAAGAGCTCAGCATCGCCAAACCAGCTTTATGAGAAATCTTAAAGGGGCTTTTCTAAGTGAAAAAGAAAAGGTCACGATTGAAACATAAAAATTAGGAAAGGAAACTTACTAAAGGAAAAACCTCATTGGTTAAGGCAAATATTCAACAAAGGTAGTAAATCAACCATGGACACAGCTAATAGGAAGGATGAAAAAAAAAACAGTAATAAAATCATCTATATTCACAATAAGAAGTTAAGGGACACACAAAACAAGTAGATGTAAAATATAAGGTCAAATTCAGTAACTGTGGGGGAGCAGAGTAACAATACAGGGTTGTTAGTGTCCATGTGAAATTAAGAGCTCAGCAACTTAAATAATCACACACACACACACACACACACACACACACACACACACACACACACATAAACAAAACTGAAAGAAATCCAAACATAATATTAAAGATAGTCCTCACATCACAGATGAAGGGAATAAAAGGGGAAGAAAGGAACACTGAAGAAATTAAAGAGGGATTCTAAAAATACCCAAGACAAATGAAAATGAACACAAAATGATCCAAAATCTATGGGACACAGCCAACGCAGTTCACAGGGGGAAGTTATAGTGATACAAGCTTATTCTTAGGAATCAAGAAAAATATCACATAAACAACCTAACATTACACCTGAAGGAATTAGAAAAAGAAGAAAAAACAAAACTCAAAGCTGTCAGAAAGAAAAATTAAGAAAACTATACCATATGCAATGACATCAAAAAGAATAAGATACCTAGGAATAAACACACCTAAGCAGGTAAAAGACATGTGCTCAGAAATCTATCAGCCATTGGTGAAAGAAGTTGAAGACAACACAAAAAGATGGAAAAATATAGCATGTGCATCGACTGGAAGAATTAATACTGATAAAATAACCATACTACCAAAGACAATCTACAGATTTAATGCAATCCCTATCAGAATACCAAAGCATTTTCACAGAACTTGAAAAAGTAATTTTAAAATTTGTATAGAAACACAAAGACCCCAAATAGCCAAACAATCTTGAGAAAGAACACAGCTGGAGGCATCATGCACCTTGACTTCAGACTATACTGCAAAGCGACAGTAATCAAAGAGAAAGGTACCAGAGCAAAAACAGACACAAAGATCACTGGAATAGAATAGAGATCCCAGAAGTAAGCCCACACACTTATATTTAATTGATTTATGACAAAGCAGGCAATATGGAGAAAAAACTGTCTCTTCAATAAGTGGTACTGGGAAAACTGGTCAGCTACATGGAAAAGAATAAAATTAGATTATTTTAGCACACCATATATAAAATAAATGCAAAACTGAATAAAGACCTAAATGTAGGACCAGAAACCATAAAACCCCTAGAGGAAAATATAGAACATTCTTCAACATAAATGATAGCAACAGTTTTAGGTTCAGTCTACTAAGGCAAATGAAACAAAAGCAAAAATAAACAAATGGGACTTCACTAAACTTAAAAGATTTTGCACAGCAAAGGAAACCAAAGACAAAATGAAAAGACAACCTGCTGAGGGAGAGACAATATTTGCACATGATAAGAGGTTAACATCAAAAAAGATGACCAAGCAAGGGTTCATACCTAAACTACAGAAACAGCACATACAACTCAATATCAAAAAAACACCCAAAATCTTTTTTAAAAAAATGAGAAGCCCTAAATAGACATTTTTTCCAAGGAAAAACTACATATAGACAGCCAGAACTCACAAAGATGTTAAACATAGCTAATCGGCAGTAAAATGCAAATCAAAACTATGAGATATATCACCTCAGTCTTGTCAGAATGGCTGTCATCCAAAAGATCACAAATAACAAAGGTTAGTGAGGATGTGGAGAAAGGGAAACTCTTGTACACTCTTGATGTGAATGTGAAGTAGTGCAGCTACTGTGGAAAGCAGAATGGAGGTTCCACAAAAAACTAAAAATAGAACTACCATAATATCCAGCAATTTCACTGTTGGGTATATCAGAAGAAAACAAAAACACTATTTCAAAAAAAAAATAACTGCACACCAATGTTCATAACAGTGTTATTTGCCATAGCCAAGATATAGAGTCAAACTAAGTGTTCATCAATAGCTTAGTGGATAAAAAAGATTTTTTATGATGACTTCAGCAAAAAATGAAATTTTGCCATTTGCAAGAACATGGATGGATTTGGAGGGTATTATGCTTAGTAAAATAAGCCGCAGAGAAAACAAGCATGGCATGTTATGAGAAAAAAAGCATGGTATGGTATGAGAAAACAAGCATGGTATGTTATCACTTACACGTGGCATCTAAAAAATTGAATACAATAACAACAAAAAAACAGACTCACAAATTAAAGAACAGACTAGTGGTTACCAGCAGGGAGAGATAGGGTGGAGGAGCAAAATAGTGGTAGGAGATTTTGAGGTACAATCCACTATGTATAAAATCAATAATCTACAGTGATGTACTGTATAGCATGGGGAATATAGCCACTCTTTTATAATAACTATAAATGGAGAAGAACCTAAACATTTATGAATCACTATGCTGTACCTCTGAAACTAATATAATAATGTAAATTAACTATAGATCAATAAAATATAAAGTAAGAAACTATAAAGGGGAGACACAGATTATTAGATAGAAATCAATTAAATAAACACAAGTTTTGGAAATCAAGGAATTAAAAAACAACACGTAAGACACAACATTGGCATTTAAAGTGTACAATCTATTCATTTAAAAGAAATCATTTAAGTGGTAAAAAATGGTACCCATTCTCACAATTTTGTATATCTAGGATAAATTATTATCTACAAAAATATGTTACAAATATTCGCTCAAAAAGAAAGAGAAAATTGGGATAAACCCATTTTAGTATCCAAATTTAATATCAAAGTCTCTATGCAAAATTGATTTGAATAAGTTCTGTTAGCCACTTCTAGTTTCTTTGTGATGTAAAATCTTTTAAAGCATAAAAATCAGCCTTTCTACATTATTCCATTAGACATACATAGAAGTTAAAAGAAATGAGAAGACAGAACAATCAACCAGGAAGGTGAATTTACTGAGAAACAGTCATTCGTTCTCCCTCTTCCTTTTCTTTTCCTCCTTTTCCAGGTCTCTTTCGGTTCCGATCAAGACAAATCTTGAGAGTTCTGAGAATATTTCTTTGAGGGCTTCAAATCACCATACCTACATCCTCTGCCACAACTACACACACGGGAACAAAAATAAACCTCTGCTATCTACTCACGTAGGAGGGATTCATGCAAAATAAACTCCTACATGGAGACCAACAGGTGAGTTTTCTACCTGTTCTTTCTAATGTCCTTCCATTATAGTAAATCCCACACATTATGAGGAAGAAACGGTTATGCGAGCTTTTCCTTGAAGTCAAAAATCTTGCATTCATTTCAAGTACCTGGTGATCATAGGGTACAGCCAGGGAAGGTGCCATCCCCCTTGGGGGGAGGGGCGGTGGATGGGCTCCCGCGCCCATGCACCTCCTGATGCACAGATTCTGGAGAAACAAAGGGCGGTCACACCGCAGTCAGCCTGTCAGGCTGTCGGGCCACTGGGCAACCCGACCAGCCTGGAAGTGCCCCATCAGTTTGCTGAAAGCAAAACCCTGTCCCCCCTGTGAAGCCAGGCAATTTGGGTCAGAGAGTCAGAGGAGACCGGTAATCAACTCCTCCTCTCTGCTCACCTCCTTGGGGTTACAGCAACCCCATCTCCAAACCCAAATCTGACCCTGGAGTGCCAAACTGGGAGTGGCAGGTGGGCTCTGCCGGTGCTTCAGCGCCCTCTGGAGGTTGTCTGCTCTAATGGCAACTCTCAGCCCTTCCTCCTCCTCCTTCCCTAGTCCTGGGGGCTGCCTTGGCCTCCTGCAGCTGCTGGCCTGAATTCATTCTTCTTTTTTCTCCAATTACAATGAAGTGTCTTACAGAGGTTTGGAATCTCTTGAAGAAGGAAGATCTTTTAGCCAATACACCTTAACCGTGAGAAGTTGGTTTCAAGAATGAACCTGAAATACTGTATTTTTCTCCTGATGATTCCAAGGAGAGACAGCTCAAGTTTTCTAAATCATAAGAAAAACCAAGGTAAATATGATATTCTGAGCCAGAGATGAAAAAGCAGTTTTTAGCACCCCCTCCTCATGTCATATGACCGGGATTTAAATCAATCAACTGCCACTGGTTTTTAGATCAAGCGACCCAACTTTAAATCCATCAGCTGCTTCCCTGTAACTCACGTGACTTGGCTTTGAATAGTAAGAAATGCAGAGGTATAAAAATGATGTTCTGAACAATAAATGGAAAGACAACATTTTAGAAAGTTTTTTTCCTTTTCGAATGGACCATTCATTGCCTACAGAATAAAGGATTCCCTTGTGGATTTCTTGAACTGTAAACACTTACATTGTCTCCGTTGGCTTGATTGACTTAGATTTTGGGTTTTTTTTGTTGTTGTTGTTGTTGTTGTCCTTAACATCTTTATTGGAGTATAATTGCTTTACCTTGTTGTGTTAGCTTCTGCTGTATAACAAAGTGAATCAACTATTCGTATACATATATCCCCATATCCTCTCCCTCTTGTGTCTCCCTCCCACCTTCCCTATCCCACCCCTCTAGGTGGTCACAAAGCACTGAGCTGATCTCCCTGTGCTATATGCAGCTGCTTCCCAATAGCTATCTATTTCACCTTTGGTAGTGTATATATGTCCACGCCACTCTCTCACTTCATCCCAGCTTACCCTTCCCGCTCCCTGTGTCCTCAGGTCCGTTCTCTACATCTACGTCTTTATTCCTCTGCAGCGACTCCTGCTAGGGACGGATACTTCCTTTTATGCTCAGGGAAATCCCCTAGTTTGAATATGATTTGAGTTTGATCCTGTGAAACCATCAGAACTTCCCACCAGAGATAAATGAGGAGATTCTGGCCTTTATTAGTATGCATGATGAACACGGGTGTCCTGGCTGTACTTGCCAACCCTCCTATTTTACCCACCTATTTTTATCCACCTTCCTCCCTGTGAGTACCTTTGACCAACCCTGAGTTCAGACTCCTGACCTATTACAGTGACTTTGTCAGCCTTTCTTTAAAAATGGACAGGTAATAAAACGAATTTAACCTAGAAGCAGCAGCTCAGTAAGGGAAATAAAATCATCAGAAGTTATCTAATCACAGCCACAGCCATCCAGGGCTCTGTCTTACCTGCTGGGTCATAAGAATGGGACCTTCCTAAACTTGAACGACATCCAATCAAATAAGTAAAGGTCTGCTCACCTCTGGCTCTTGGAGGGATTGCTAGGCACTCTACCCAGTGTATACTAACTGCAAAACACTGTCATGGTTGTGAAACACCTATGTTCCAGGAAAGCTTTTTGGGGTGCATGGGGAAGGTTTCTTTTTGACATCAAGCAAAAAATAAATCACCAAGCTCTTTGAGCACAGGGGTTCTTAAGAGGGCAGTAGAAGGAAGGAATGGGCAGAAAAGACGATCTCCAGTGAAGTGAAGGCCGTTTTTCCAAAAGAGTAGGATTTAGTCTCAGTTTAAGGAGAACACTTTTAAATAGCTGGGACAGCTCCAAACTGCAGTTTAGGGACCGAGTGCTTCAAAAGAACAGTGCTTTAAAAGTCCTGGCAAGGCAGCAAGAGGATGAAGAGTTGGTTTTGCATAGTTTTGAACACAGGAGTAAAGAAGCAGAGGCATCTCTGACTAAAAGGCCCTGAGTTCCTATGGCATCAATGGGTCAGTTGCAGGGGCAGGGGGTGTGGGGGGCGATATTTCTCTCTCAACGTCTCCCAGGGCAGCCACCCCTCCCGACCCCACACCCCCACTCCCTTCACCCTTCCTCCCTCCACTGTTGGGTCCCCAGGGACAGCACTTTTCAAGCTGGAGCCCTCAGGCACCATCTCTGCTGTCTGGATTCTTCCTGGAGCCTGGCAAGTTCTGGGACAGGAAGGCGGGTCTGCAAGGCCGCTGCGGTGCAGTCGGACCTGGAGGCCTGGAGGGGAACTGGAGCCCTGAAGCCCACCCACGTCCTTGAAGCCGAGGGAGGAACACATCCTCCTAACAGTACTTCTCAGGGGTCAGCGTGCTCCCCACCCAACGGTGATCCATACTCACTTGAGGCAGCAAGGACTGCCTCTAACTGGCCCCCTCGATTCCGCCTTAAGGGTCCTCGCACATGTGTGATAGCGCAGGCCCCGGATCTCTTTAGTCAGCTGAGGCCAGTGCTGCCGGCATCCCTCCAGTCCCATCCCCCAGCCCCTCCCTCTGGGACTGTATCTAATAGAAGAAAGAGCACAGAGGAATTGGCTGAATCAAGGGACCTGGGAGCCTGGGGATGAGTTTGAAGACCGAGAACCTAAGGCGCAATTACATATTATTGGAAACTCTTGTGGAGTGTGTGGGGGGGAGGTTAGGAGGCTGAGAGGCTGAGTCGACCTGGTGAGTCCAGCCCCAGGACACCACACAGCCCTGTCCCCCTTTCCCTGCCATCAGACAAGCGGTGCCGCAACTCCAGCCGGGACTCTGCACTTCCCCCTCCCTGATTCTCCAGAAGAGCAGGTGGCCCCCCTCTGAGGGCAGGGGCAAGACAACGGACCAAGTCCCCCTGCACTAAGGCGCTACTGGAATCTCTTCCTGAACAGCAGTGCTGGCTTGGAGCGAACCCGTGCACTGCCAAAGTTGGTCTCGTCCTGCAGCTGAGGGACGCAGGCTTTAAGTCAGCTGCCTTGGCTTTAAATCAATCAGTCCCCCCTTTAAGTCAGGTGACCCGACTTTAAATCACTGTGTGCCCCTCAAGCCTGCCACTTCAAAAGTTGGGAACTTCACTTTGATCCCAGCACCTCACACAGCTGAATGCACACTGTAGTCACCCCCAAGCCTGGCTTACAGGCAGGATATAGGTAAGGGGATGGGCTGCACACATGGTGAGGAGGGTGCACTTCATGTTCCAGAAGGGTCCAGGTACTCTGGGTACAGCAAGCAGTGCACGATACAGCAGCTCCCTGGCAAAGCTGGTGATGCACAGGGGGAGCAGGCACACCCAGGCACGCAGAGGTTTCAGGCCGGGAGCTGGGGCACAGCCAGCCGGCAGGGTGTGAAAGCCGAGGATCTGAGCCTTCTTGAGAAAGGCAGACACAGAGGATGGATGAGAAACAAAGACCAGATGAAACATGGATTTGAAAAGCACACCCTGCTCTTGAAATTGGGGTGGGGTCACCCCAGATTTGAGTCTTCTTACGCCCCAGTATCTAGTGCTTTGGCATTTGCCCAATTACTTATAAAATGTGACTGATAATATCTAAACCATAGAATACTGCATTTGGAGTGGTTTTGCGTGTTTATGTTTCTATAGTAGAATAATCTTTTCTACAAGAAAAATGTACACAATCTGAAATAAATTCAAACCCCTCTTTAAAAAGTACTATATCGGACTTCCCTGGTGGCGCAGTGGTTAAGAATCTGCCTGCCAAGGCAGGGGACATGGGTTCAAGCCCTGGTCAGGGAAGATCCCACATGCCGCGGAGCAGCTAAGCCCATGGGCCACAACTACTGAGCCTGCAGACCACAACTACTGAAGCCCGCGTGCCTAGAACCGGTGCTCCACAACAAGCACAGCAAGAGAAGCCACCGCAATGAGAAGCCCGGGCACCGCAACAAAGAGTAGCCCCCGCTTGCCGCAACTAGAGAAAGCCTGCGCATAGCAACGAAGACCCAACGCAGCCAAAAACACATTAATTAATTAATTAGTTAACTATTTTAAAAAAGTACTATATCCTTCTGTACAGCTTCTCTGGGAAGAACAGAGAGATGGCGTAGGAGAGTGAGAAAGACCAATATTTAGTGCACATCTCTCATGCAGGTGCTCTGCTGGCTCAGATAGATTTATCCCCACTTTACAAAGGAGGAAATAATCTCAGAGAGGCTTAGTAATTTTCCCAAAGCCAAACAGCTATGGAGTGGCAGAACCAAGATCTGAACCAAGTCTGTTACCTTCAAAGCCTAAGTCCTCATCACAACAAAACTCAATTAATATTTACATTTATCGAATTACATTGCAACCTGGGGAGTTCTTGGCACAATCCTGAATAAGAGTGAGAAAGAAAGAAATAGCATTGTTCCTACAGTCAACCCAAATTTTTGGAGCAGCTCCTAGATGCCTGGCCCTTTTTGGGGTTCAGCAGTGATGAAGACAGGAAGAGTCCTGCTTTCATGAACCACGTAGTGGGGAGGAGAGAGGGGTGCAACTTGGGTGAGGGATTTCACCTTGCTGGACCTCTGTTTTGTCATCTGGAAAATGGGATGGCTGTTCCTCATTTTCTGGGATTGTCCAGCCCTCACATTCTCTGATTCCATAAGAAGCATTTGTTTTCCTGTTTCTTTAAAATTCATTCAGGCCGTGAGCTGTGATGAATGTTGTTAGCTGCTCCCCAAAGCACTCTATTCCCACCCTTTTCCTGTGATCAGGTCTTTCCCGAAACATGACTCACAGTCAGTCAGTCAAGTCACAGAACCTAAGGGGCACCCAGCAGAAAAATTCCAACCCTTGCTTCCCAGGAGCTCTGCGGTCTACCTGCCAGGTAAACTTAACTCACCTGGCACAAGGTGGCCATCCCTGGTTTCACATCAACATGATCTCAGGCACAAACCTCCTTGTTTTTCCATTTTGTCTTTAAGTTACTTGTTGAAACAACTGCACAAATATGACAAAGGTATAAAATCAGACATCTTCTGCCCCCAGTGTCTACTAATAAATGATTTTCTGCCACTTTAATGATAAAGATAGGACATTTCAACATTCTGCTACCCTTATTATTTGTCATTTTTGTTGATATTTCTATTGACTACATCTTTCAATATTTTAACAATGGAACATTTATTCAGGTTGTTCCAGACCCAGCTTTTAGTGGTAAAGGTTTTGTTGTTATATTTCTCTTATGTTTCCTTTAAAAATCATTATCCTATTTAAATGGAATAAGTCAATTCTATAAGCATTTATCTTATGATATTGATGAAATTGATACATAGAGGGCAGTAGTACAAGTTGATTGGACTTGAGAACCTCTATTAGCACAGTTAAGTATAAATATTGTCTATATGTGAACCAAAGTACATGCCGAGTGAGATTCTCTGACTTTTTTTCACTGTCTGCCCCTCAAGCCGGTGGGAAATGGAATATTTCTTGCCCTATCAGTAAACAAAGGATGTCACAGTCTTCAGCACTTGCAGCCCTCCAATGTGAGCCGGCGGGCCCTGAGGCACTCAGGATATGCAAATACGGAATGCAGGCCCCAGAGAGCTGAGGTGCATATCAAAGGAAGGATTTCAGTGAGCCCATGCAAAGAAAAGCGCCGCATTCCTCACCTTGGGAGAGCTGGTTTTCCTTAGTTAACAATCACCTTTTGATGTTCCCCATTACCAGTCCCCTGCCCTGTCCCCTCCCCCCGGTACTTTAGCTCAGGGAGGAAGGAGCGCAGAGGGACTCGGCTGAATAAGGGGCCTGCGCGCCTCGGGAGGAGTTTTCAGCCGCTTTCCCCGCAGTCGGGAGGAGGGGCGCTGACGCTGCAGCCGGACCCTGCGCCTCCCTTGCCCCGTTTCCCCTCAGGACGCTCAGGCCGACCCCCTCCCCACGCCCACCAGGCCTCGCGAGCCAGGCCGAGGGCAGGGGCGAGAGGAGGGACCGAAGTTCCCGGGGACCAGAGGCTGGAGGCCGCTCTTTCTGCACAGCAGCGGCGGGTGGCAGCGAACCCCTGCCCCTCAGAAGCTGGTCTTGTGCTGCCGCCCGGGCACCGGACCAGGCGGAGGGTCGGCGCCCACTTACCCGGCCCGCCGTCCCCGCGACTGTCACGGCTTCGGCCGCCGGGGCACCTCCAGAGCCGGCAGCCTCAGTGAGGTCGCCCTCCCCTCGGGCTCTGGGGCAGTTCCGTGAAGGCGGAGGGAAGAGACCCCGCCCGAGCCGGGAGTTCCAGCTCTGAGGAAACGCGGGCTCTGTTCAGCGCGCAGTGGGTGGGACCGCTCTGCCCCGAGGCCTTCCGGGAGGGAGCGGGGCGGCGGGGGAGGGAGCCGCCAGGAGCGCAGGGCCCCGTCGGGGGTCCTGGAGGGGCGGCCCGGCCTGGGGGCCACGCCCACTGTGGCCGCAGCCCAGGCCTTTCTCCTGGAATCCTACACGAAAAAGTTAGAAAGATACACAGTCTATAGTAAATATTCACAAATGATTGTTGCTGCTCTGCTCACTATTCTATTAAAGGTGTAAAATCCATAAAACACTTTAAGTTCAAAATTAAATATGAATTTTTACCTTTCTAATTATGTCTCTGATATTCACAGTTGTGGTTAATGAATCAGAGACTGTGGCATCACTAGTTAACCATGAGCTTGTTAAAAAAATAGAATTCAGGCCCACCGGACCTACTGAATCACAATCTGCACTTTTACAATCTCCCCAGTGTACTTGTGTATCCATGAATAGTTGAAAGGTACATTTCTACCTCGACAGGTCTTTTCTGTATGAGAAATACACACATTTTATCCAGTTTGACATAATAAAACACTCAAAAATGCATATGCCTGTGTTGAAACCATCATTTTATCATTTCTTTTCCAGACAAGTATAGTCTCTATACTGGTTTTGTGGATCACATGCCATACCCTTTTCTTGTAGTTAGAAATAAGGTAGAGAAAGTTACTTTGTAAAAAAAAAAATATATATATATATATATATATATTAGTGGATAATTGAAGACACTCTTCTAAATTAAAAGCAGTTCTCTTAACTTGCTGTTTTCTTCTTGGGTCACATTATGAACTCTTCCCGTGGCCACATGGCATGTGTACTTTTAATTTCAGGGACTGCTGACATTCCAGGATGTGGCCATAGATTTCTCTCAAGAGGAGTGAGAATGCCTGGACCAAGATCAATGGGAATTGTACAGGGATGTGATGTTAGAGAAGTATAGGAACCTGCTCTCCTTGGGTGAGGATACCTTCCTTCCAGAATTCCTTATCCAACCACAGGGTTTGGAGTCCTTCATTTGTAGAATGTCTCCTGAAATCTTCTGCTTCCTACAATAGGGTTTCAGATTGCAACGTTTCAGGAAAGATTGGGAGTTTGTGGGTATAATTTTTCTTATTCTTTTAAAATTGCAGCCTCCCTTTTAATATACTTTGTAACTGCTTGGGATGTGTCTATATGAACTGTGTACTATATGCTTCTGTTACAGTCCTTACAATATTTTATTGTCTTATTTTCTGTAACCATTTTCCATGGATTCTTTGGGCTTAAGGTATATTAAAAGGGAGACTGCGATTCTCCCTTTAAAAGGGGACTTATTAAAAGGGGACTTCCCTGGTGATGCAGCGATTAAGAATTCGCCTGCCAATGCAGGGGACCCGGTTCGATCCCCGGCCTGGGAAGATCTCACGTGCCACGGAACAACTAAGCCAGTGGGCCACAACTACTGAGTCTGCACGCCACAACTACTGAAGCCGGTGTGTCTTGAGCCCGTGCGCCATTTATTTTTTGGAGAATAAAACCACTTCTGAGTGATTAAAATTTAGGCCAGCTAGTCAAAATGCTTTATCACGTGTTCTTCTAAAACACTGATCAATGGAACAAGTTTTGCTAGGGATAACAGTGTAATTGTATTCTGGAGTTCATATGGGCAATATGGTTTATGACCTTGATGCTGGATCACGACATTTCAATGGTATAACTGCTATTAATTGTCTGTTTGTTCAACGATTAAAGTCTCACGTGATCTGAGTTCAGACTGGAGTCATCCTGGTTGGTTTCTGTCTATTGCAGATTTCTTCCAGTATGAAAGAAAGGACAAGGGCAATACGGCTTACTTTACAAAATGTCTTCAAACTAAATGATGCTATAATCTACATTCAATTAATTTATACATACCCTACTGTAGAACAGGGTTCGTTACGCTGGCAGAGCCCGGTAATTATGTAAAACTGAAACTTTTTCTGCACTGGTTCAAGTCCTCTTCCTAAGAATGTGTTTATAATCAACATTCTTTCACAAATTACCCAATTGAATTCACCATAGCATTCCTCATATTAACTAAATGGAAAATCCTAGGCTATATACAAGTCCAGAAAGGGCCCAAAATCATCAGCCCCCATGGATGATTACAACCCATTGCTGAGGCTTTCAAATTACTTATTAAAGAACCACTATGTCCATCAACATCATCAATTTATATATTATTGCCCCAATGCTAGCCTTAACCCTGGCTCTCACAACATGAATTCCTCTTCCCATATCTTATCCACTAATTAGTATAAATGTAGGCATATTATTTCTATTAGCCATATCACACCGAGCCATTTATTCCATCCTCAGATCTGGATAAACTTCGCATTCAAAATACTCACTCACTGGAGCTCTAGGAACAATAGCACAGACAATCATCTCATATGAAGTAATGTAGCAGTTATTCTCTTCTCAGTCTTACTGATAAATGGATCATTTACACTTTCAACAGTAATTATTACACAAGAACACCTATGACTAATTTTCTCCTGACCGCTACCCAGAATTTGATTATCTCCGCAGTAGCAGAAATCCAATGAAGCCCCACTTGATTTAACAGAAGTAGCATCAAAACCTGTATATGTCTTCAATGTAGAAAATGTAGCAGGCCCATTCACCCCGTCCCTCCTAGAGAATATGTCAATTTCCCTATAATAAACATTTCCACAGCAATCTATTTTTAGGAGCATTCGACAATCCCTAGGTGCCAGAATTATAGATTCTTTCATCTTGTAAATATCGTTTTTTTAAAAAAAATAATTTTTATAGTTTTACTACCTGTAAACAAAATGTACTCCATTGCTGTGGAATATTCCTTCATAGGAGCGTGCATGGTTCATTTCTGCATCCGCCTGTGATGGCCTTCAGGTTCTTTCAGGTTTGGCTCCTGTGGCTGCGAGTCCATGTCCGTGTGTCCTGGTGCAGGGCTGGTGGGTTTGTGTTCACCTGGGAGGAGCACTGTGGGTCTCTGTGCAGGGACTTCGCTATCTGAGGCCCGATTGTTTCAGAAGTGGTTGCATCCCCCCGTTGCGTACCAGGCTTTCCATTGCTCCACATCCTGCTGATATTTGATACTATGTCTTTCATGTCTGCCATTCTGGTAGGTGTATGCACAGTATTTTTCTTACGGCTTTAATCCCTCTGTTGTTAGTGAAGTTGTGCATCTTGTGGTATTCATGGACTATTTCCTGTTGTTTTTTAAAAAGTTTTAAAAATTGTGGTCAGATATACATAACATAAAATTTACTATCTTAACCATTTTTAAGTGCACATTTCAGGGTCAAGAAGTAATTCACACTGTTGTGCAAACCTGACCACCATCATCCTCCAGAACTTTTTCATCTTGCAAAATTGAAACAGTCCCCATTAAACACTCACTCCCCATTGTCCCTCCCTCAGCCCCTGGCACTCAACATCCTACTTTATGTCTCTATGTTTCCGACTGCTCTAGGGGCCTTGTATGAGTGGATCAAGCACTGTTTGTTTTTTTGTGTCTAGCTTACATCACTGAGCATAATGCCCTCAAGGTTCATCCCTGCTGCAGCCTGTGTCAGAATTGCCTTCCTTTTTAGGCTGAATAGCATCCCCTTGTATTGATGGACCGTGTTTTTCTTCTCCATTCATCCATTAGTGGACACATGTAATATCTACATTCATTTCTCCTGTCATAATATTTGTGGAATAACATCAGAAAGTCCTATGAATCAAAAGTCATTTGCCATTAACTTTTTTCTTAAACTTTTTGTTGTGGAAAACATCAAGGCTAAGAAAAGGGAAAAATACATGTCAGCTTCACTTGTGTTCAGGAATTAATGCTTTACGGATTCACTTTATTCCCTGTGTGTGTGCTATGCGTGTGCATGTGCCTGTTTGCATACCTATGCTGTGCATGTGCATAGGTACGTGCACTTGCACACATTAGTGTGTGCATGGGCATATGCGTGCATGTGTGTTCACATGCTAGTGTGTGAATATATTTGTGCCGTGCACGTGCATATGTTTGTGTGTGTGCTGTGCCTGCCTGTGCGCACACCTGTGTGTTTGCTGGAACCACTTGCAAGTTGGTTGCAGACTGAATTGTGCCCCAGATATATCCGCACGCAGCTGCTCTAACAATCCTGCGTAGCCACGTAAAGGTCACAGATCTCAGGGATTTAAATGGATGGAGCAGGATATCCTGACACAGAGTTTGTCTTCCAATGACTGTCACTGTCTCAGTAACATCCTTCACACCTTCTTTAAGCCCCATTCAGGGTCCAGTTTAGACTCCCATTACATTCAGTCGCCTGCCCCAGGTCCCGTAAAGCAACAATGTCACCGTTGGAGAGCCCGGCCAAGGCTGGGGGTGCCCCTCCTGTTGGCCTGGCCTCCAGGCCCTGCCCTTGGCTCCTGTGTTCCCATCTCTCAGCCAGGCCCCGACTTGGATGGGGCCGCCACCTCTTTCCACACAGGGTCCCATCGCCCAGTCAAGGGGGTTCATTCTCCCCAAACACAGCATCAGGAGTGGGGTGGGGGGGGTGACAGTCCCCACTGGGTCTCCTTCATGTGAGACACTGTGCTGTTGAAAGAGCAGGCACCCTGCCCTCGGGGGTGGGGGGCTGGGGGGTGACATGCGGCCCACGATGGGCAGGCGGGTCTCCGGGTGGGGCGAGCCAGTGTGCAAGGAGTTCCGCGGTGGGTTCTCCTCTCCAACGGCTTCTGTGCCCCTACCTCTCCCCGTGCCTCCCCTCGAAGACAGCGCGGTGCCCGGGACGGGAGCCATGGGAGCCGTCAGCCACCGCCCCCTCTACACACACGCACACGCACACGCACACGCACACGCACACGCTGCAGGGAAGCAGGACCTGAGTGCAGGGCTCTCAGCGGCCCTGAGCGCCCCGCCCGGAATCGGCCAGCCGAATGGACAGACTGGATCTCCCGGCCCGGACCATGCAGGACTCTCCTGCCTGGGCTTCCAGTGTGGCCGCCTCCTTCTGGAAGCCTGGGAGGCTGGAATCAGGCCACTTCTTGTCTGTCCTGGCAGCAGACTGGGCTGCACTCTAAGAAGTTCGTGGCTCGCCCGTGGATCCTGACCATCAGGTGGCCAGAGAAATTGGGAACATTTCTGTTTTGCCTGTTGAAATGTTTAATGCCAAAGATTTTGTTCAGTTTCCTGATGTGGGTGTCCAAAGATGAGAGACCCATGTTTGTGATCTGTACCTCCTATGAGATCAGCCCTAAGCTAGTTTAAACATGATCAAGTTGTGTCTACATGGTAGATTTAGACCTCTGCATGTCCTGTCTACTGATTATGTTTAGAGCTGACCATGTGTTGTCTATAATAAGAAGATTTAGACCTGACCATGTTCTGTGTACGCTAGGACTATGGGGACCTGGGTAGAGACCCGGCCTGGCCTCAGTACTGGGAAGCTCCGTGCCTGCATCTGAATGTCAGGGCTTAGATGTCTGGGGTCTGGAGCTGAGGTGGGCTTGTCTACGTAACAGCCTCTCTTCTGAGTGTGGTGACCTGGTCCTCCCAAGGGTCAGTGCTATGGTCGGGGCCTTAGTCTTAATCCCTGCAGGGTTCACCTTCCCTGGGGCTCATGGAGAATCCTCAGGAGGACTACCTGGCAATAATTCCAATTTACCAGCACGTGCATGGTGCATAGGGAAGCAGGTTTAGCTGGTGAATTGATTGCAGGGCACGCAGATCGGGCAAAAGGCCGATGGGTGACAGCTGAGGCTGCTGCTGAGCTCTCCCTCCAGTCTACCGTCCCTACTCAGCAGAGTCCAGAGCTGCCCCTCGGCTTTCAGCCCTGCTGTCCTGTGAGTTTTCTCAACATGTAAGCGAGACGAGAAAGGACTGAGCACGCCAGCACCAGGGTCGTGTGTTCAACTCTAGTATGAAAGCTTTAAAAACAGTTAAAATCACACAGAACCAAAGTGAGAAGAGGAGGACTCCTCTGGGAAAGGAGACCCACCTGACACTTTTTCCCATCCCAGGAGGTCCCAGGGACCCAGCTTGTTTCCACATTGGGGGAGCCCCCTGCAGAGCCATGGTGTCCTGACCAAGGGGACGTGTGACCCCAGGTGCAGGGTCTGGGGAGGTGAGGTCACCCTGGGACTGTGGACATGTGACCCAGGTGGAGGGGTCTGGGGAGGTGGGTCACCCTGGTGAGTGTGGATGTGTGGCCCCAGGTATAGGGTGCGGGGACTGTGTGGGTCTCACCATACCTGCATGGGTCAGGATCACATGTATGGGGAGACCGCATATGCGCTCTTTGCCTGCAGTGTGTCCTGTCCTCTTTGAGATTTCCAACCTCTGCATTAAGGGTGTTGTCCTGATTAACCTGTGGTTCCTTTTCTTCTCTTCATCTTGTCACAATCATATGAGGTCAGGCATGTTTGAGTGGGTTGATGCTCTGTGTTCCGGTGAGTGACAACACTTGGTGGTATCATATTAATACTATAGCATATCATATGTCTAATCTATGGGGGTCACCACTGCCTGGGTCCCCCTGGACAGAGGTCAGGTGAGCACAGACTAGCCCCCCACCCCAAGAATGGTCTCCCACGTGCTCTGTGAGGGTACCGTGATGGCCCCTAAGGTAGGGGACTGTGTCTGGGCCTCCGACATTTGTGATGAGGGGGAGTCGAAATGGAATCTCAATTAACAAGACATTATTTTAAGAATTTATTTTAAGTGAAATAAAACACACGTCACATACCCTTTACCATCATCACCATTTTAAGTGCACGTTTCTGAGGCCTCAGATATATTCACTTTCTCGTGGAGCCATCACCACCATCCCTAGAACTTTTCATCTTGCAAAACCAAAATTCCACAACCATGAAAGTCTCATTCCCCATTCCCTCCCACTGCCCCTGGCACCGATATCCACTTCAGTCCCTGAGTTGTCGACTCCAGGGCACCCACTGGAGTGGAATCCTGCAGTGTTTGCTGACGGGTCATTTTGGAAGAGCTGACTTTCAGTCTGAAGCTCTGCCTGTTTGCATCTGACGAATCTGCATTTAAGGAGAGGGTGTATGAGGAAGGGGGTGTATGCGGGACAAAGGTGTCCGGGGTGCAGGTGAGCCAGGACCTGACCAGCTGCCTTTTGGGTCCCCTGGTCCCATCTCTTGATCTGTGCCTCATCTGCATCATCACTGTCCCCGCTGGCACCGCTGGGGTGTTGTTGTCTGAGTGAGAGTCCCCTGGTGCCCCTGCTCTCCTCCCCTCCTCCTGCTGGTTGGGGAGGGAACTGCTTGCTGTGTGGTCTCTCCTCCTGAGGCATGAAGGACCCTGTAGCATGGACCTGCAGAGTGTGGGGTGTGGTCCCAAGAGCATGGGGCCCACATAGGACACGACATCGGGGCGTGACAAGTGCTAGGGCTGCCTCATCACTGACAGGGAATGTTGCCCAGATCCTGCTCGAGAGGGCGTGGTGGGTGGCCTGGGACCCTAGCGGCCCCATTCCTATACTGGAGCTTGGAGAGTGCATCCCCATGGGCTCCAGATTCACCCCATATCTCAGCCATATCCCTCTGTCCTGTCTTTGAACTCAGGAAAACGAGCTCTCTTGTCCACAACATAGGCCTGGTCCTGTTGATATTAGGATTCTTTAAGTTAGGCGTCCTGGGATAGCAGCTCTTTTTAGGCCTGAGAAGGAACAACTCCGGAGTGTACAACAATTTCAGATGAAACTAATATTCAATGACTATCCCTAACTACTCGGTTGTTGACTTCTATTAGTCATTATTCTCCTGGTTTTAGCTCTGATGTGGGGATTACAGAGGAGTCAACGTTTAAATCTTCATAATCTGTGTATTTGTAGCTTCAGTATCATTACTGACCCATAGTTTTTTATGGTTTGGGAAGAGTTATTGATTTCACGTATCATGTAAAGGATTCACAATGATGATAGGGCAATTAAGATTACAATAATAGCTAGTAAATTGTTCACATTTTCTCTACCTGTGCATCTACTGTATGCATATGAGTTTAGATGTCAATATTAGTGAAATGATATAGAGGACTAGAGAACTTATTTTAAAAATCACTATTAATGTGTGATGAAGAAAATGTAAAAGTTCTTCCATAATCGGTGATGTTGTATCTTGAGAGCCTAGATGAAATTGATATGCCTTAGTGATATACAGGATTTTAGCCTATCATTTAACTTTGACAAAGCTACATCACTTTTTACTTTTATCTCATTTATTGAGGAAGACATAATTGTTATGGTGTTGGCTTGAAACTGGTTGAAAAGGACTTGAGTCCTTCCTTATTCTACATTTCCATAGGGAGGATCTTGAAACATAGGATATGGTGGAGGACATCCGTGTAACCATTCTAGGTTAGGAGTAGCAATTTCCACTGCTAAGACTTCTTGTTTAGACACAAATGCTTTTCAAAGTATGAAGATTATTAGCATTACTGCTGCTACTGAGATGAATGAGCCTAAAGACAAAATATTTCATGTTGTGTGTGCCTCAGGGTACTCAGACTAACGTAGTGACATCCCTGAGAGGCCACGAAAGTGCTGCAGGGAGTCATATTTACTACTACAAATATACTTGTGAAGTGAATTTTTGCTCATGCTGAGTTAACTGTATAACCTGAGAATAGTGGGAATCAGTGTAGGAAGCCTCCTATAATAGTGAAGACTGCTCCCATGGACATTAGGTCATGGAAGTGTGCTACTACATAGTATGTATCCTGGAGGACAATGTCTGGGGATGAGATGGCTAAGATGATTCCTGTCAAACCACCTACTGTAAAAAGAAAAAAACTAAAGCCTAAAACTCATAATATATTGGGAGGTCATATAGTATTACCTCCGTGAACAGTTGCTAACCAGGGACTTCCCTGGTGACGCAGTGGTTAAGAATTCGCCTGTCAATGCAGGGGACACGGGTTCGAGCCCTTGTCTGGGAAGATTCCACATGCCGCGGAGCAAAAAGCCCGTGTGCCACAACTACTGAGCCTGCCCTCTAGAGCCCGCAAGCCACAACTACTGAAGCCCACGCGCCTAGAGGCCGTGCTCTGCAACAAGAGAAGCCACTGCAATGAAAGGGCCGCACACCGCAACGAAGAGTAGCTGCCGCTCACCGCAACCAGAGAAAGCCCATGCGCAGCAACCAAGACCCAACTCAGCCACAAAAAAAAAAAAAAAAAAAGAAAAGAAAAAGAAAAATTAAATAAAGAGTTGCTAATCAGCTAGATACTTTTACTCCTGTAGGGATAGAAGTAATTACGGTAGCTGATGCAAAGTATGCTCCTGAGTCCACAGCTATCCCTATGGTAAACATATGATGGGCCCACAAGAGAACTCCTAAAAAACCAGTGGACATGACTCATACTATTCCCAGATAGCTGAAAGGCAATTTTTGTCCTAAATAGTATGTAATGATATGTGAGTTTATAACAAACCCTGTTAGGCCATGAATACAGACTTCAGGGTGAGCAAAGTATCAACATAGGTGTTGGTATAGGATTCGGTCTCCTCCTGCAGGGTCAAAGAAAGTAGTGTTTAGATTTCTATCTCTTAACAGCATGGCAATTCTGGCTGCTTGGACTGAGATTGGTAATTATAGTAATATGGCTATAGTTGGGGAAGATTAAACAAATAATGGTGTTTGGTATTGGGATATGACTGCTGGTTTTGTATTAAAGACTATAGTAATAAAAGTAATAATACCAAGAATTGAGGAGACACCTGCTAAATGGAAGGAGAAAACAGTTAGGTCGACAGAGGCTCCTGCATGGGCCAGACTGCAGGCTAGAGCTGAATACACGGTTCCACTGGTACCAGAACCAGCTTCTACTATTGGTGATATGAGTAGGAGTAAGAATGATGGGGGAAGTAGTCAAAAGTTTATATGATTTATTGGGGGAAATGCTACTTCAGGTGTCTGAGTTATTAGTGGCCCAAGTCAGTTTTCAAAGCCTGCAATCATAACGGGTACAGCTATAAAGAAAATTATTACAAGTGCAGGGACTGTTATGACTACCTTACAGATTTGGGCATCTCCAAGTAGCGGTCCAGGTCAGCATAGCTCAGCCTCGATTGATATAATTAAGGTGCTGCCTGCTACTCCAGCTCAAGCACCAAATAGTAAATATAAAATGCCGATATCTTTGTGATTTGTTGAAAATAATCAGCAGTGTATGAACAGAGGTAAAATGACTGAGTTAGCATTAGACTGTAAATCTAAAGACAGAGATTGAGCCCTCTTTCTGGCAAACCCTGTGGTGAATCAACAAATTGAATTGTAACTTCAGAGAAGCAGCTTCAATTCTGCCAGTGATTTTCCTGCTTTTTTTTTTCTTTTTTTCTTTCTCAAATGAAGGAGAAGTAGACTGAAGCCAGTTGACTAGAGGATTTGCCTGTTAACTAAAGTTTCCTGGGGTTAAAACTCATCAATCTCGTAAAGATTTGGCTTAAATACAGTGTTTGCTTTACATTCAATTGATGTAGAATAAAGTCTTGCAATCCTTATTTTTAGGAATTAAGTAAATTTCACTTGTTTAGGGTTTTGAAAGCTCTTGGCCTGAACTAACCTAAATTCCTAGTCCAGCACCGATAGAATGGGTGTTGTGTGTAGTAATCGTGTGGGTATTATGATTGGTAATGATAGGAAGGTTATTTCTTTGTACGTTCAAATTGTTTTGTGTTTGTGTTGTTTAATGAAGGGAATATAGTTAGTGATGTGGAGTATGTTAGCTGCAAGTAGAAATATATGCTGAGGGCTGCTATGATGGCTATTAGTGTTGGTAGAATGATGTTGTCGTTTTTGTTATCTCTTGGATAATTATTCATTTGGGTAGAAACCCTGATAGTGATGGGCGATGTCCTAATGATACTATAATGGTGAGGAAAATGATTGTGATGGGAGGTGTTTTACCTCATGTGTGTGATAATGATACTCTTGTAGTACATGATCTGGGCATAAATAAGAAGAAGATAGTGTTGTTATGATATAAATTAGTATGTTTAGGATCGTTGTAATCTGAATATACATTATAATAGCTGTTATTCATCCTATATGGGCAATTGATGAGGAGGGTGTAATATTTTCCAGGTGAGTATGGCGAAGTCTGCCTCAGCCTCCAGCTATGATTTATAATATCACTATGATTAATAGTATATTTAGGTTGATGGATGGTGACATGTGGTATAAAACTGATAGGGGTGCAATTTTGCCATGTTGATAGCATCAGGTCTGCTGTTCATGGGATGCCTTGTGTGACTTCAGGCACTCAGAAGTGAAATGGGGAAAGTCCTACTTTTGTGACAAGGGCGATTGTCATGAGGGTGGATGCTGCTGGATTAAAGATTTTTGTTATTCATTGTGCTCTTTGACCAGAGTATATTAGATTAATGATAATAGCCATTATAAGTAGTAGTGATGTGGTAGACTGTTTTAGGAAATATTTGTTGGATGCTTCTGTAGCTTATGGGTTCATGTTTTTTATTAGAATGGGGATACCATTAACCAGTGTGAGCTGGTTATACAATTATTATATTTCCTGAGAAAATGGTCAGTAGAATGATGGTAAAAACAATGAGAGTTTATTTGCACAGGAAGGATATACAAAAATATTTTGGGGGTATGGGCCTGAAGCTTACTTAGAGAACTTTACTATATAGCATGTGGTGTAATGTGGTAGGTAGCATGGAGAATGTAAAATTATTAGGAAGAATTCAATTCCAGGAATAAGAGCATTGAAACCTCTATGATTTACTCTATCAAAGTAACTCTTTTGTCAGACATATTTCTTAAATTTGTGGTGGGTTGCCTGGTATGATGACAAGTAGTGAAAACTCTCATATATATAGGGTTAATGTTAGTCGTAAAAAAAAACTTTTTATAAGAGATGTATGCGTTGATCATATCAAAATTGTAGGTAGGAGGCTCAAATTCATAGAAAGGAGATTGTTAGATGTGTTTTAATGATGACTTGGGCTGTATATAATTCTGGCACCTAGGGATTGTCGAATGCTCCTAAAAATAGATTGCTGTGGAAATGTTTATTATAGGGAAATTGACATATTCTCTAGGAGGGACGGGGTGAATGGGCCTGCTACATTTTCTACATTGAAGACATATACAGGTTTTGATGCTACTTCTGTTAAATCAAGTGGGGCTTCATTGGATTTCTGCTACTGCGGAGATAATCAAATTCTGGGTAGCGGTCAGGAGAAAATTAGTCATAGGTGTTCTTGTGTAATAATTACTGTTGAAAGTGTAAATGATCCATTTATCAGTAAGACTGAGAAGAGAATAACTGCTACATTACTTCATATGAGATGATTGTCTGTGCTATTGTTCCTAGAGCTCCAGTGAGTGAGTATTTTGAATGTGAAGTTCATCCAGATCTGAGGATGGAATAAATGGCTCGGTGTGATATGGCTAATAGAAATAATATGCCTACATTTATACTAATTAGTGGATAAGATATGGGAAGAGGAATTCATGTTGTGAGAGCCAGGGTTAAGGCTAGCATTGGGGTTAAGGCTAGCAAGAGAAGCCACCGCAATGAGAAGCCCGGGCACCGCAACAAAGAGTAGCCCCCGCTTGCCGCAACTAGAGAAAGCCTGCGCATAGCAACGAAGACCCAACGCAGCCAAAAACACATTAATTAATTAATTAATTAGTTAACTATTTTAAAAAAGTACTATATCCTTCTGTACAGCTTCTCTGGGAAGAACAGAGAGATGGCGTAGGAGAGTGAGAAAGACCAATATTTAGTGCACATCTCTCATGCAGGTGCTCTGCTGGCTCAGATAGATTTATCCCCACTTTACAAAGGAGGAAATAATCTCAGAGAGGCTTAGTAATTTTCCCAAAGCCAAACAGCTATGGAGTGGCAGAACCAAGATCTGAACCAAGTCTGTTACCTTCAAAGCCTAAGTCCTCATCACAACAAAACTCAATTAATATTTACATTTATCGAATTACATTGCAACCTGGGGAGTTCTTGGCACAATCCTGAATAAGAGTGAGAAAGAAAGAAATAGCATTGTTCCTACAGTCAACCCAAATTTTTGGAGCAGCTCCTAGATGCCTGGCCCTTTTTGGGGTTCAGCAGTGATGAAGACAGGAAGAGTCCTGCTTTCATGAACCACGTAGTGGGGAGGAGAGAGGGGTGCAACTTGGGTGAGGGATTTCACCTTGCTGGACCTCTGTTTTGTCATCTGGAAAATGGGATGGCTGTTCCTCATTTTCTGGGATTGTCCAGCCCTCACATTCTCTGATTCCATAAGAAGCATTTGTTTTCCTGTTTCTTTAAAATTCATTCAGGCCGTGAGCTGTGATGAATGTTGTTAGCTGCTCCCCAAAGCACTCTATTCCCACCCTTTTCCTGTGATCAGGTCTTTCCCGAAACATGACTCACAGTCAGTCAGTCAAGTCACAGAACCTAAGGGGCACCCAGCAGAAAAATTCCAACCCTTGCTTCCCAGGAGCTCTGCGGTCTACCTGCCAGGTAAACTTAACTCACCTGGCACAAGGTGGCCATCCCTGGTTTCACATCAACATGATCTCAGGCACAAACCTCCTTGTTTTTCCATTTTGTCTTTAAGTTACTTGTTGAAACAACTGCACAAATATGACAAAGGTATAAAATCAGACATCTTCTGCCCCCAGTGTCTACTAATAAATGATTTTCTGCCACTTTAATGATAAAGATAGGACATTTCAACATTCTGCTACCCTTATTATTTGTCATTTTTGTTGATATTTCTATTGACTACATCTTTCAATATTTTAACAATGGAACATTTATTCAGGTTGTTCCAGACCCAGCTTTTAGTGGTAAAGGTTTTGTTGTTATATTTCTCTTATGTTTCCTTTAAAAATCATTATCCTATTTAAATGGAATAAGTCAATTCTATAAGCATTTATCTTATGATATTGATGAAATTGATACATAGAGGGCAGTAGTACAAGTTGATTGGACTTGAGAACCTCTATTAGCACAGTTAAGTATAAATATTGTCTATATGTGAACCAAAGTACATGCCGAGTGAGATTCTCTGACTTTTTTTCACTGTCTGCCCCTCAAGCCGGTGGGAAATGGAATATTTCTTGCCCTATCAGTAAACAAAGGATGTCACAGTCTTCAGCACTTGCAGCCCTCCAATGTGAGCCGGCGGGCCCTGAGGCACTCAGGATATGCAAATACGGAATGCAGGCCCCAGAGAGCTGAGGTGCATATCAAAGGAAGGATTTCAGTGAGCCCATGCAAAGAAAAGCGCCGCATTCCTCACCTTGGGAGAGCTGGTTTTCCTTAGTTAACAATCACCTTTTGATGTTCCCCATTACCAGTCCCCTGCCCTGTCCCCTCCCCCCGGTACTTTAGCTCAGGGAGGAAGGAGCGCAGAGGGACTCGGCTGAATAAGGGGCCTGCGCGCCTCGGGAGGAGTTTTCAGCCGCTTTCCCCGCAGTCGGGAGGAGGGGCGCTGACGCTGCAGCCGGACCCTGCGCCTCCCTTGCCCCGTTTCCCCTCAGGACGCTCAGGCCGACCCCCTCCCCACGCCCACCAGGCCTCGCGAGCCAGGCCGAGGGCAGGGGCGAGAGGAGGGACCGAAGTTCCCGGGGACCAGAGGCTGGAGGCCGCTCTTTCTGCACAGCAGCGGCGGGTGGCAGCGAACCCCTGCCCCTCAGAAGCTGGTCTTGTGCTGCCGCCCGGGCACCGGACCAGGCGGAGGGTCGGCGCCCACTTACCCGGCCCGCCGTCCCCGCGACTGTCACGGCTTCGGCCGCCGGGGCACCTCCAGAGCCGGCAGCCTCAGTGAGGTCGCCCTCCCCTCGGGCTCTGGGGCAGTTCCGTGAAGGCGGAGGGAAGAGACCCCGCCCGAGCCGGGAGTTCCAGCTCTGAGGAAACGCGGGCTCTGTTCAGCGCGCAGTGGGTGGGACCGCTCTGCCCCGAGGCCTTCCGGGAGGGAGCGGGGCGGCGGGGGAGGGAGCCGCCAGGAGCGCAGGGCCCCGTCGGGGGTCCTGGAGGGGCGGCCCGGCCTGGGGGCCACGCCCACTGTGGCCGCAGCCCAGGCCTTTCTCCTGGAATCCTACACGAAAAAGTTAGAAAGATACACAGTCTATAGTAAATATTCACAAATGATTGTTGCTGCTCTGCTCACTATTCTATTAAAGGTGTAAAATCCATAAAACACTTTAAGTTCAAAATTAAATATGAATTTTTACCTTTCTAATTATGTCTCTGATATTCACAGTTGTGGTTAATGAATCAGAGACTGTGGCATCACTAGTTAACCATGAGCTTGTTAAAAAAATAGAATTCAGGCCCACCGGACCTACTGAATCACAATCTGCACTTTTACAATCTCCCCAGTGTACTTGTGTATCCATGAATAGTTGAAAGGTACATTTCTACCTCGACAGGTCTTTTCTGTATGAGAAATACACACATTTTATCCAGTTTGACATAATAAAACACTCAAAAATGCATATGCCTGTGTTGAAACCATCATTTTATCATTTCTTTTCCAGACAAGTATAGTCTCTATACTGGTTTTGTGGATCACATGCCATACCCTTTTCTTGTAGTTAGAAATAAGGTAGAGAAAGTTACTTTGTAAAAAAAAAAATATATATATATATATATATATATTAGTGGATAATTGAAGACACTCTTCTAAATTAAAAGCAGTTCTCTTAACTTGCTGTTTTCTTCTTGGGTCACATTATGAACTCTTCCCGTGGCCACATGGCATGTGTACTTTTAATTTCAGGGACTGCTGACATTCCAGGATGTGGCCATAGATTTCTCTCAAGAGGAGTGAGAATGCCTGGACCAAGATCAATGGGAATTGTACAGGGATGTGATGTTAGAGAAGTATAGGAACCTGCTCTCCTTGGGTGAGGATACCTTCCTTCCAGAATTCCTTATCCAACCACAGGGTTTGGAGTCCTTCATTTGTAGAATGTCTCCTGAAATCTTCTGCTTCCTACAATAGGGTTTCAGATTGCAACGTTTCAGGAAAGATTGGGAGTTTGTGGGTATAATTTTTCTTATTCTTTTAAAATTGCAGCCTCCCTTTTAATATACTTTGTAACTGCTTGGGATGTGTCTATATGAACTGTGTACTATATGCTTCTGTTACAGTCCTTACAATATTTTATTGTCTTATTTTCTGTAACCATTTTCCATGGATTCTTTGGGCTTAAGGTATATTAAAAGGGAGACTGCGATTCTCCCTTTAAAAGGGGACTTATTAAAAGGGGACTTCCCTGGTGATGCAGCGATTAAGAATTCGCCTGCCAATGCAGGGGACCCGGTTCGATCCCCGGCCTGGGAAGATCTCACGTGCCACGGAACAACTAAGCCAGTGGGCCACAACTACTGAGTCTGCACGCCACAACTACTGAAGCCGGTGTGTCTTGAGCCCGTGCGCCATTTATTTTTTGGAGAATAAAACCACTTCTGAGTGATTAAAATTTAGGCCAGCTAGTCAAAATGCTTTATCACGTGTTCTTCTAAAACACTGATCAATGGAACAAGTTTTGCTAGGGATAACAGTGTAATTGTATTCTGGAGTTCATATGGGCAATATGGTTTATGACCTTGATGCTGGATCACGACATTTCAATGGTATAACTGCTATTAATTGTCTGTTTGTTCAACGATTAAAGTCTCACGTGATCTGAGTTCAGACTGGAGTCATCCTGGTTGGTTTCTGTCTATTGCAGATTTCTTCCAGTATGAAAGAAAGGACAAGGGCAATACGGCTTACTTTACAAAATGTCTTCAAACTAAATGATGCTATAATCTACATTCAATTAATTTATACATACCCTACTGTAGAACAGGGTTCGTTACGCTGGCAGAGCCCGGTAATTATGTAAAACTGAAACTTTTTCTGCACTGGTTCAAGTCCTCTTCCTAAGAATATGTTTATAATCAACATTCTTTCACAAATTACCCAATTTAATTCACCATAGCATACCTCATATTAACTAAATGGAAAATCCTAGGCCATATACAAATCCAGAAAGGGCCAAAAATCATCAGCCCCCATGGATGATTACAACCCATTGCTGAGGCTTTCAAATTACTTATTAAAGAACCACTATGTCCATCAACATCATCAATTTATATATTATTGCCCCAATGCTAGCCTTAACCCTGGCTCTCACAACATGAATTCCTCTTCCCATATCTTATCAACTAATTAGTATAAATGTAGGCATATTATTTCTATTAGCCATATCACACCGAGCCATTTATTCCATCCTCAGGTCTGGATAAACTTCGCATTCAAAATACTCACTCACTGGAGCTCTAGGAACAATAGCACAGACAATCATCTCATATGAAGTAATGTAGCAGTTATTCTCTTCTCAGTCTTACTGATAAATGGATCATTTACACTTTCAACAGTAATTATTACTCAAGAACACCTATGACTAATTTTCTCCTGACCGCTACCCAGAATTTGATTATCTCCGCAGTAGCAGAAATCCAATGAAGCCCCACTTGATTTAACAGAAGTAGCATCAAAACCTGTATATGTCTTCAATGTAGAAAATGTAGCAGGCCCATTCACCCCGTCCCTCCTAGAGAATATGTCAATTTCCCTATAATAAACATTTCCACAGCAATCTATTTTTAGGAGCATTCGACAATCCCTAGGTGCCAGAATTATATACAGCCCAAGTCATCATTAAAACACATCTAACAATCTCCTTTCTATGAATTTGAGCCTCCTACCTACAATTTTGATATGATCAACGCATACATCTCTTATAAAAAGTTTTTTTTTACGACTAACATTAACCCTATATATATGAGAGTTTTCACTACTTGTCATCATACCAGGCAACCCACCACAAATTTAAGAAATATGTCTGACAAAAGAGTTACTTTGATAGAGTAAATCATAGAGGTTTCAATGCTCTTATTCCTGGAATTGAATTCTTCCTAATAATTTTACATTCTCCATGCTACCTACCACATTACACCACATGCTATATAGTAAAGTTCTCTAAGTAAGCTTCAGGCCCATACCCCCAAAATATTTTTGTATATCCTTCCTGTGCAAATAAACTCTCATTGTTTTTACCATCATTCTACTGACCATTTTCTCAGGAAATATAATAATTGTATAACCAGCTCACACTGGTTAATGGTATCCCCATTCTAATAAAAAACATGAACCCATAAGCTACAGAAGCATCCAACAAATATTTCCTAAAACAGTCTACCACATCACTACTACTTATAATGGCTATTATCATTAATCTAATATACTCTGGTCAAAGAGCACAATGAATAACAAAAATCTTTAATCCAGCAGCATCCACCCTCATGACAATCGCCCTTGTCACAAAAGTAGGACTTTCCCCATTTCACTTCTGAGTGCCTGAAGTCACACAAGGCATCCCATGAACAGCAGACCTGATGCTATCAACATGGCAAAATTGCACCCCTATCAGTTTTATACCACATGTCACCATCCATCAACCTAAATATACTATTAATCATAGTGATATTATAAATCATAGCTGGAGGCTGAGGCAGACTTCGCCATACTCACCTGGAAAATATTACACCCTCCTCATCAATTGCCCATATAGGATGAATAACAGCTATTATAATGTATATTCAGATTACAACGATCCTAAACATACTAATTTATATCATAACAACACTATCTTCTTCTTATTTATGCCCAGATCATGTACTACAAGAGTATCATTATCACACACATGAGGTAAAACACCTCCCATCACAATCATTTTCCTCACCATTATAGTATCATTAGGACATCGCCCATCACTATCAGGGTTTCTACCCAAATGAATAATTATCCAAGAGATAACAAAAACGACAACATCATTCTACCAACACTAATAGCCATCATAGCAGCCCTCAGCATATATTTCTACTTGCAGCTAACATACTCCACATCACTAACTATATTCCCTTCATTAAACAACACAAACACAAAACAATTTGAACGTACAAAGAAATAACCTTCCTATCATTACCAATCATAATACCCACACGATTACTACACACAACACCCATTCTATCGGTGCTGGACTAGGAATTTAGGTTAGTTCAGGCCAAGAGCTTTCAAAACCCTAAACAAGTGAAATTTACTTAATTCCTAAAAATAAGGATTGCAAGACTTTATTCTACATCAATTGAATGTAAAGCAAACACTGTATTTAAGCCAAATCTTTACGAGATTGATGAGTTTTAACCCCAGGAAACTTTAGTTAACAGGCAAATCCTCTAGTCAACTGGCTTCAGTCTACTTCTCCTTCATTTGAGAAAGAAAAAAAGAAAAAAAAAAGCAGGAAAATCACTGGCAGAATTGAAGCTGCTTCTCTGAAGTTACAATTCAATTTGTTGATTCACCACAGGGTTTGCCAGAAAGAGGGCTCAATCTCTGTCTTTAGATTTACAGTCTAATGCTAACTCAGTCATTTTACCTCTGTTCATACACTGCTGATTATTTTCAACAAATCACAAAGATATCGGCATTTTATATTTACTATTTGGTGCTTGAGCTGGAGTAGCAGGCAGCACCTTAATTATATCAATCGAGGCTGAGCTATGCTGACCTGGACCGCTACTTGGAGATGCCCAAATCTGTAAGGTAGTCATAACAGTCCCTGCACTTGTAATAATTTTCTTTATAGCTGTACCCGTTATGATTGCAGGCTTTGAAAACTGACTTGGGCCACTAATAACTCAGACACCTGAAGTAGCATTTCCCCCAATAAATCATATAAACTTTTGACTACTTCCCCCATCATTCTTACTCCTACTCATATCACCAATAGTAGAAGCTGGTTCTGGTACCAGTGGAACCGTGTATTCAGCTCTAGCCTGCAGTCTGGCCCATGCAGGAGCCTCTGTCGACCTAACTGTTTTCTCCTTCCATTTAGCAGGTGTCTCCTCAATTCTTGGTATTATTACTTTTATTACTATAGTCTTTAATACAAAACCAGCAGTCATATCCCAATACCAAACACCATTATTTGTTTAATCTTCCCCAACTATAGCCATATTACTATAATTACCAATCTCAGTCCAAGCAGCCAGAATTGCCATGCTGTTAAGAGATAGAAATCTAAACACTACTTTCTTTGACCCTGCAGGAGGAGACCGAATCCTATACCAACACCTATGTTGATACTTTGCTCACCCTGAAGTCTGTATTCATGGCCTAACAGGGTTTGTTATAAACTCACATATCATTACATACTATTTAGGACAAAAATTGCCTTTCAGCTATCTGGGAATAGTATGAGTCATGTCCACTGGTTTTTTAGGAGTTCTCTTGTGGGCCCATCATATGTTTACCATAGGGATAGCTGTGGACTCAGGAGCATACTTTGCATCAGCTACCGTAATTACTTCTATCCCTACAGGAGTAAAAGTATCTAGCTGATTAGCAACTCTTTATTTAATTTTTCTTTTTCTTTTCTTTTTTTTTTTTTTTTTTTGTGGCTGAGTTGGGTCTTGGTTGCTGCGCATGGGCTTTCTCTGGTTGCGGTGAGCGGCAGCTACTCTTCGTTGCGGTGTGCGGCCCTTTCATTGCAGTGGCTTCTCTTGTTGCAGAGCACGGCCTCTAGGCGCGTGGGCTTCAGTAGTTGTGGCTTGCGGGCTCTAGAGGGCAGGCTCAGTAGTTGTGGCACACGGGCTTTTTGCTCCGCGGCATGTGGAATCTTCCCAGACAAGGGCTCGAACCCGTGTCCCCTGCATTGACAGGCGAATTCTTAACCACTGCGTCACCAGGGAAGTCCCTGGTTAGCAACTGTTCACGGAGGTAATACTATATGACCTCCCAATATATTATGAGTTTTAGGCTTTAGTTTTTTTCTTTTTACAGTAGGTGGTTTGACAGGAATCATCTTAGCCATCTCATCCCCAGACATTGTCCTCCAGGATACATACTATGTAGTAGCACACTTCCATGACCTAATGTCCATGGGAGCAGTCTTCACTATTATAGGAGGCTTCCTACACTGATTCCCACTATTCTCAGGTTATACAGTTAACTCAGCATGAGCAAAAATTCACTTCACAAGTATATTTGTAGTAGTAAATATGACTCCCTGCAGCACTTTCGTGGCCTCTCAGGGATGTCACTACGTTAGTCTGAGTACCCTGAGGCACACACAACATGAAATATTTTGTCTTTAGGCTCATTCATCTCAGTAGCAGCAGTAATGCTAATAATCTTCATACTTTGAAAAGCATTTGTGTCTAAACAAGAAGTCTTAGCAGTGGAAATTGCTACTCCTAACCTAGAATGGTTACACGGATGTCCTCCACCATATCCTATGTTTCAAGATCCTCCCTATGGAAATGTAGAATAAGGAAGGACTCAAGTCCTTTTCAACCAGTTTCAAGCCAACACCATAACAATTATGTCTTCCTCAATAAATGAGATAAAAGTAAAAAGTGATGTAGCTTTGTCAAAGTTAAATGATAGGCTAAAATCCTGTATATCACTAAGGCATATCAATTTCATCTAGGCTCTCAAGATACAACATCACCGATTATGGAAGAACTTTTACATTTTCTTCATCACACATTAATAGTGATTTTTAAAATAAGTTCTCTAGTCCTCTATATCATTTCACTAATATTGACATCTAAACTCATATGCATACAGTAGATGCACAGGTAGAGAAAATGTGAACAATTTACTAGCTATTATTGTAATCTTAATTGCCCTATCATCATTGTGAATCCTTTACATGATACGTGAAATCAATAACTCTTCCCAAACCATAAAAAACTATGGGTCAGTAATGATACTGAAGCTACAAATACACAGATTATGAAGATTTAAACGTTGACTCCTCTGTAATCCCCACATCAGAGCTAAAACCAGGAGAATAATGACTAATAGAAGTCAACAACCGAGTAGTTAGGGATAGTCATTGAATATTAGTTTCATCTGAAATTGTTGTACACTCCGGAGTTGTTCCTTCTCAGGCCTAAAAAGAGCTGCTATCCCAGGACGCCTAACTTAAAGAATCCTAATATCAACAGGACCAGGCCTATGTTGTGGACAAGAGAGCTCGTTTTCCTGAGTTCAAAGACAGGACAGAGGGATATGGCTGAGATATGGGGTGAATCTGGAGCCCATGGGGATGCACTCTCCAAGCTCCAGTATAGGAATGGGGCCGCTAGGGTCCCAGGCCACCCACCACGCCCTCTCGAGCAGGATCTGGGCAACATTCCCTGTCAGTGATGAGGCAGCCCTAGCACTTGTCACGCCCCGATGTCGTGTCCTATGTGGGCCCCATGCTCTTGGGACCACACCCCACACTCTGCAGGTCCATGCTACAGGGTCCTTCATGCCTCAGGAGGAGAGACCACACAGCAAGCAGTTCCCTCCCCAACCAGCAGGAGGAGGGGAGGAGAGCAGGGGCACCAGGGGACTCTCACTCAGACAACAACACCCCAGCGGTGCCAGCGGGGACAGTGATGATGCAGATGAGGCACAGATCAAGAGATGGGACCAGGGGACCCAAAAGGCAGCTGGTCAGGTCCTGGCTCACCTGCACCCCGGACACCTTTGTCCCGCATACACCCCCTTCCTCATACACCCTCTCCTTAAATGCAGATTCGTCAGATGCAAACAGGCAGAGCTTCAGACTGAAAGTCAGCTCTTCCAAAATGACCCGTCAGCAAACACTGCAGGATTCCACTCCAGTGGGTGCCCTGGAGTCGACAACTCAGGGACTGAAGTGGATATCGGTGCCAGGGGCAGTGGGAGGGAATGGGGAATGAGACTTTCATGGTTGTGGAATTTTGGTTTTGCAAGATGAAAAGTTCTAGGGATGGTGGTGATGGCTCCACGAGAAAGTGAATATATCTGAGGCCTCAGAAACGTGCACTTAAAATGGTGATGATGGTAAAGGGTATGTGACGTGTGTTTTATTTCACTTAAAATAAATTCTTAAAATAATGTCTTGTTAATTGAGATTCCATTTCGACTCCCCCTCATCACAAATGTCGGAGGCCCAGACACAGTCCCCTACCTTAGGGGCCATCACGGTACCCTCACAGAGCACGTGGGAGACCATTCTTGGGGTGGGGGGCTAGTCTGTGCTCACCTGACCTCTGTCCAGGGGGACCCAGGCAGTGGTGACCCCCATAGATTAGACATATGATATGCTATAGTATTAATATGATACCACCAAGTGTTGTCACTCACCGGAACACAGAGCATCAACCCACTCAAACATGCCTGACCTCATATGATTGTGACAAGATGAAGAGAAGAAAAGGAACCACAGGTTAATCAGGACAACACCCTTAATGCAGAGGTTGGAAATCTCAAAGAGGACAGGACACACTGCAGGCAAAGAGCGCATATGCGGTCTCCCCATACATGTGATCCTGACCCATGCAGGTATGGTGAGACCCACACAGTCCCCGCACCCTATACCTGGGGCCACACATCCACACTCACCAGGGTGACCCACCTCCCCAGACCCCTCCACCTGGGTCACATGTCCACAGTCCCAGGGTGACCTCACCTCCCCAGACCCTGCACCTGGGGTCACACGTCCCCTTGGTCAGGACACCATGGCTCTGCAGGGGGCTCCCCCAATGTGGAAACAAGCTGGGTCCCTGGGACCTCCTGGGATGGGAAAAAGTGTCAGGTGGGTCTCCTTTCCCAGAGGAGTCCTCCTCTTCTCACTTTGGTTCTGTGTGATTTTAACTGTTTTTAAAGCTTTCATACTAGAGTTGAACACACGACCCTGGTGCTGGCGTGCTCAGTCCTTTCTCGTCTCGCTTACATGTTGAGAAAACTCACAGGACAGCAGGGCTGAAAGCCGAGGGGCAGCTCTGGACTCTGCTGAGTAGGGACGGTAGACTGGAGGGAGAGCTCAGCAGCAGCCTCAGCTGTCACCCATCGGCCTTTTGCCCGATCTGCGTGCCCTGCAATCAATTCACCAGCTAAACCTGCTTCCCTATGCACCATGCACGTGCTGGTAAATTGGAATTATTGCCAGGTAGTCCTCCTGAGGATTCTCCATGAGCCCCAGGGAAGGTGAACCCTGCAGGGATTAAGACTAAGGCCCCGACCATAGCACTGACCCTTGGGAGGACCAGGTCACCACACTCAGAAGAGAGGCTGTTACGTAGACAAGCCCACCTCAGCTCCAGACCCCAGACATCTAAGCCCTGACATTCAGATGCAGGCACGGAGCTTCCCAGTACTGAGGCCAGGCCGGGTCTCTACCCAGGTCCCCATAGTCCTAGCGTACACAGAACATGGTCAGGTCTAAATCTTCTTATTATAGACAACACATGGTCAGCTCTAAACATAATCAGTAGACAGGACATGCAGAGGTCTAAATCTACCATGTAGACACAACTTGATCATGTTTAAACTAGCTTAGGGCTGATCTCATAGGAGGTACAGATCACAAACATGGGTCTCTCATCTTTGGACACCCACATCAGGAAACTGAACAAAATCTTTGGCATTAAACATTTCAACAGGCAAAACAGAAATGTTCCCAATTTCTCTGGCCACCTGATGGTCAGGATCCACGGGCGAGCCACGAACTTCTTAGAGTGCAGCCCAGTCTGCTGCCAGGACAGACAAGAAGTGGCCTGATTCCAGCCTCCCAGGCTTCCAGAAGGAGGCGGCCACACTGGAAGCCCAGGCAGGAGAGTCCTGCATGGTCCGGGCCGGGAGATCCAGTCTGTCCATTCGGCTGGCCGATTCCGGGCGGGGCGCTCAGGGCCGCTGAGAGCCCTGCACTCAGGTCCTGCTTCCCTGCAGCGTGTGCGTGTGCGTGTGCGTGTGCGTGTGCGTGTGTGTAGAGGGGGCGGTGGCTGACGGCTCCCATGGCTCCCGTCCCGGGCACCGCGCTGTCTTCGAGGGGAGGCACGGGGAGAGGTAGGGGCACAGAAGCCGTTGGAGAGGAGAACCCACCGCGGAACTCCTTGCACACTGGCTCGCCCCACCCGGAGACCCGCCTGCCCATCGTGGGCCGCATGTCACCCCCCAGCCCCCCACCCCCGAGGGCAGGGTGCCTGCTCTTTCAACAGCACAGTGTCTCACATGAAGGAGACCCAGTGGGGACTGTCACCCCCCCCACCCCACTCCTGATGCTGTGTTTGGGGAGAATGAACCCCCTTGACTGGGCGATGGGACCCTGTGTGGAAAGAGGTGGCGGCCCCATCCAAGTCGGGGCCTGGCTGAGAGATGGGAACACAGGAGCCAAGGGCAGGGCCTGGAGGCCAGGCCAACAGGAGGGGCACCCCCAGCCTTGGCCGGGCTCTCCAACGGTGACATTGTTGCTTTACGGGACCTGGGGCAGGCGACTGAATGTAATGGGAGTCTAAACTGGACCCTGAATGGGGCTTAAAGAAGGTGTGAAGGATGTTACTGAGACAGTGACAGTCATTGGAAGACAAACTCTGTGTCAGGATATCCTGCTCCATCCATTTAAATCCCTGAGATCTGTGACCTTTACGTGGCTACGCAGGATTGTTAGAGCAGCTGCGTGCGGATATATCTGGGGCACAATTCAGTCTGCAACCAACTTGCAAGTGGTTCCAGCAAACACACAGGTGTGCGCACAGGCAGGCACAGCACACACACAAACATATGCACGTGCACGGCACAAATATATTCACACACTAGCATGTGAACACACATGCACGCATATGCCCATGCACACACTAATGTGTGCAAGTGCACGTACCTATGCACATGCACAGCATAGGTATGCAAACAGGCACATGCACACGCATAGCACACACACAGGGAATAAAGTGAATCCGTAAAGCATTAATTCCTGAACACAAGTGAAGCTGACATGTATTTTTCCCTTTTCTTAGCCTTGATGTTTTCCACAACAAAAAGTTTAAGAAAAAAGTTAATGGCAAATGACTTTTGATTCATAGGACTTTCTGATGTTATTCCACAAATATTATGACAGGAGAAATGAATGTAGATATTACATGTGTCCACTAATGGATGAATGGAGAAGAAAAACACGGTCCATCAATACAAGGGGATGCTATTCAGCCTAAAAAGGAAGGCAATTCTGACACAGGCTGCAGCAGGGATGAACCTTGAGGGCATTATGCTCAGTGATGTAAGCTAGACACAAAAAAACAAACAGTGCTTGATCCACTCATACAAGGCCCCTAGAGCAGTCGGAAACATAGAGACATAAAGTAGGATGTTGAGTGCCAGGGGCTGAGGGAGGGACAATGGGGAGTGAGTGTTTAATGGGGACTGTTTCAATTTTGCAAGATGAAAAAGTTCTGGAGGATGATGGTGGTCAGGTTTGCACAACAGTGTGAATTACTTCTTGACCCTGAAATGTGCACTTAAAAATGGTTAAGATAGTAAATTTTATGTTATGTATATCTGACCACAATTTTTAAAACTTTTTAAAAAACAACAGGAAATAGTCCATGAATACCACAAGATGCACAACTTCACTAACAACAGAGGGATTAAAGCCGTAAGAAAAATACTGTGCATACACCTACCAGAATGGCAGACATGAAAGACATAGTATCAAATATCAGCAGGATGTGGAGCAATGGAAAGCCTGGTACGCAACGGGGGGATGCAACCACTTCTGAAACAATCGGGCCTCAGATAGCGAAGTCCCTGCACAGAGACCCACAGTGCTCCTCCCAGGTGAACACAAACCCACCAGCCCTGCACCAGGACACACGGACATGGACTCGCAGCCACAGGAGCCAAACCTGAAAGAACCTGAAGGCCATCACAGGCGGATGCAGAAATGAACCATGCACGCTCCTATGAAGGAATATTCCACAGCAATGGAGTACATTTTGTTTACAGGTAGTAAAACTATAAAAATTATTTTTTTTAAAAAAACGATATTTACAAGATGAAAGAATCTATAATTCTGGCACCTAGGGATTGTCGAATGCTCCTAAAAATAGATTGCTGTGGAAATGTTTATTATAGGGAAATTGACATATTCTCTAGGAGGGACGGGGTGAATGGGCCTGCTACATTTTCTACATTGAAGACATATACAGGTTTTGATGCTACTTCTGTTAAATCAAGTGGGGCTTCATTGGATTTCTGCTACTGCGGAGATAATCAAATTCTGGGTAGCGGTCAGGAGAAAATTAGTCATAGGTGTTCTTGTGTAATAATTACTGTTGAAAGTGTAAATGATCCATTTATCAGTAAGACTGAGAAGAGAATAACTGCTACATTACTTCATATGAGATGATTGTCTGTGCTATTGTTCCTAGAGCTCCAGTGAGTGAGTATTTTGAATGCGAAGTTTATCCAGATCTGAGGATGGAATAAATGGCTCGGTGTGATATGGCTAATAGAAATAATATGCCTACATTTATACTAATTAGTGGATAAGATATGGGAAGAGGAATTCATGTTGTGAGAGCCAGGGTTAAGGCTAGCATTGGGGCAATAATATATAAATTGATGATGTTGATGGACATAGTGGTTCTTTAATAAGTAATTTGAAAGCCTCAGCAATGGGTTGTAATCATCCATGGGGGCTGATGATTTTGGGCCCTTTCTGGACTTGTATATAGCCTAGGATTTTCCATTTAGTTAATATGAGGAATGCTATGGTGAATTCAATTGGGTAATTTGTGAAAGAATGTTGATTATAAACACATTCTTAGGAAGAGGACTTGAACCAGTGCAGAAAAAGTTTCAGTTTTACATAATTACCGGGCTCTGCCAGCGTAACGAACCCTGTTCTACAGTAGGGTATGTATAAATTAATTGAATGTAGATTATAGCATCATTTAGTTTGAAGACATTTTGTAAAGTAAGCCGTATTGCCCTTGTCCTTTCTTTCATACTGGAAGAAATCTGCAATAGACAGAAACCAACCAGGATGACTCCAGTCTGAACTCAGATCACGTGAGACTTTAATCGTTGAACAAACAGACAATTAATAGCAGTTATACCATTGAAATGTCGTGATCCAGCATCAAGGTCATAAACCATATTGCCCATATGAACTCCAGAATACAATTACACTGTTATCCCTAGCAAAACTTGTTCCATTGATCAGTGTTTTAGAAGAACACGTGATAAAGCATTTTGACTAGCTGGCCTAAATTTTAATCACTCAGAAGTGGTTTTATTCTCCAAAAAATAAATGGCGCACGGGCTCAAGACACACCGGCTTCAGTAGTTGTGGCGTGCAGACTCAGTAGTTGTGGCCCACTGGCTTAGTTGTTCCGTGGCACGTGAGATCTTCCCAGGCCGGGGATCGAACCGGGTCCCCTGCATTGGCAGGCGAATTCTTAATCGCTGCATCACCAGGGAAGTCCCCTTTTAATAAGTCCCCTTTTAAAGGGAGAATCGCAGTCTCCCTTTTAATATACCTTAAGCCCAAAGAATCCATGGAAAATGGTTACAGAAAATAAGACAATAAAATATTGTAAGGACTGTAACAGAAGCATATAGTACACAGTTCATATAGACACATCCCAAGCAGTTACAAAGTATATTAAAAGGGAGGCTGCAATTTTAAAAGAATAAGAAAAATTATACCCACAAACTCCCAATCTTTCCTGAAACGTTGCAATCTGAAACCCTATTGTAGGAAGCAGAAGATTTCAGGAGACATTCTACAAATGAAGGACTCCAAACCCTGTGGTTGGATAAGGAATTCTGGAAGGAAGGTATCCTCACCCAAGGAGAGCAGGTTCCTATACTTCTCTAACATCACATCCCTGTACAATTCCCATTGATCTTGGTCCAGGCATTCTCACTCCTCTTGAGAGAAATCTATGGCCACATCCTGGAATGTCAGCAGTCCCTGAAATTAAAAGTACACATGCCATGTGGCCACGGGAAGAGTTCATAATGTGACCCAAGAAGAAAACAGCAAGTTAAGAGAACTGCTTTTAATTTAGAAGAGTGTCTTCAATTATCCACTATTATATATATATATATATATATATATATATATATATATATATATTTTTTTTTACAAAGTAACTTTCTCTACCTTATTTCTAACTACAAGAAAACAGTATGGCATGTGATCCACAAAACCAGTATAGAGACTATACTTGTCTGGAAAAGAAATGATAAAATGATGGTTTCAACACAGGCATATGCATTTTTGAGTGTTTTATTATGTCAAACTGGATAAAATGTGTGTATTTCTCATACAGAAAAGACCTGTCGAGGTAGAAATGTACCTTTCAACTATTCATGGGTACACAAGTACACTGGGGAGATTGTAAAAGTGCAGATTGTGATTCAGTAGGTCCGGTGGGCCTGAATTCTATTTTTTTAACAAGCTCATGGTTAACTAGTGATGCCACAGTCTCTGATTCATTAACCACAACTGTGAATATCAGAGACATAATTAGAAAGGTAAAAATTCATATTTAATTTTGAACTTAAAGTGTTTTATGGATTTTACACCTTTAATAGAATAGTGAGCAGAGCAGCAACAATCATTTGTGAATATTTACTATAGACTGTGTATCTTTCTAACTTTTTCGTGTAGGATTCCAGGAGAAAGGCCTGGGCTGCGGCCACAGTGGGCGTGGCCCCCAGGCCGGGCCGCCCCTCCAGGACCCCCGACGGGGCCCTGCGCTCCTGGCGGCTCCCTCCCCCGCCGCCCCGCTCCCTCCCGGAAGGCCTCGGGGCAGAGCGGTCCCACCCACTGCGCGCTGAACAGAGCCCGCGTTTCCTCAGAGCTGGAACTCCCGGCTCGGGCGGGGTCTCTTCCCTCCGCCTTCACGGAACTGCCCCAGAGCCCGAGGGGAGGGCGACCTCACTGAGGCTGCCGGCTCTGGAGGTGCCCCGGCGGCCGAAGCCGTGACAGTCGCGGGGACGGCGGGCCGGGTAAGTGGGCGCCGACCCTCCGCCTGGTCCGGTGCCCGGGCGGCAGCACAAGACCAGCTTCTGAGGGGCAGGGGTTCGCTGCCACCCGCCGCTGCTGTGCAGAAAGAGCGGCCTCCAGCCTCTGGTCCCCGGGAACTTCGGTCCCTCCTCTCGCCCCTGCCCTCGGCCTGGCTCGCGAGGCCTGGTGGGCGTGGGGAGGGGGTCGGCCTGAGCGTCCTGAGGGGAAACGGGGCAAGGGAGGCGCAGGGTCCGGCTGCAGCGTCAGCGCCCCTCCTCCCGACTGCGGGGAAAGCGGCTGAAAACTCCTCCCGAGGCGCGCAGGCCCCTTATTCAGCCGAGTCCCTCTGCGCTCCTTCCTCCCTGAGCTAAAGTACCGGGGGGAGGGGACAGGGCAGGGGACTGGTAATGGGGAACATCAAAAGGTGATTGTTAACTAAGGAAAACCAGCTCTCCCAAGGTGAGGAATGCGGCGCTTTTCTTTGCATGGGCTCACTGAAATCCTTCCTTTGATATGCACCTCAGCTCTCTGGGGCCTGCATTCCGTATTTGCATATCCTGAGTGCCTCAGGGCCCGCCGGCTCACATTGGAGGGCTGCAAGTGCTGAAGACTGTGACATCCTTTGTTTACTGATAGGGCAAGAAATATTCCATTTCCCACCGGCTTGAGGGGCAGACAGTGAAAAAAAGTCAGAGAATCTCACTCGGCATGTACTTTGGTTCACATATAGACAATATTTATACTTAACTGTGCTAATAGAGGTTCTCAAGTCCAATCAACTTGTACTACTGCCCTCTATGTATCAATTTCATCAATATCATAAGATAAATGCTTATAGAATTGACTTATTCCATTTAAATAGGATAATGATTTTTAAAGGAAACATAAGAGAAATATAACAACAAAACCTTTACCACTAAAAGCTGGGTCTGGAACAACCTGAATAAATGTTCCATTGTTAAAATATTGAAAGATGTAGTCAATAGAAATATCAACAAAAATGACAAATAATAAGGGTAGCAGAATGTTGAAATGTCCTATCTTTATCATTAAAGTGGCAGAAAATCATTTATTAGTAGACACTGGGGGCAGAAGATGTCTGATTTTATACCTTTGTCATATTTGTGCAGTTGTTTCAACAAGTAACTTAAAGACAAAATGGAAAAACAAGGAGGTTTGTGCCTGAGATCATGTTGATGTGAAACCAGGGATGGCCACCTTGTGCCAGGTGAGTTAAGTTTACCTGGCAGGTAGACCGCAGAGCTCCTGGGAAGCAAGGGTTGGAATTTTTCTGCTGGGTGCCCCTTAGGTTCTGTGACTTGACTGACTGACTGTGAGTCATGTTTCGGGAAAGACCTGATCACAGGAAAAGGGTGGGAATAGAGTGCTTTGGGGAGCAGCTAACAACATTCATCACAGCTCACGGCCTGAATGAATTTTAAAGAAACAGGAAAACAAATGCTTCTTATGGAATCAGAGAATGTGAGGGCTGGACAATCCCAGAAAATGAGGAACAGCCATCCCATTTTCCAGATGACAAAACAGAGGTCCAGCAAGGTGAAATCCCTCACCCAAGTTGCACCCCTCTCTCCTCCCCACTACGTGGTTCATGAAAGCAGGACTCTTCCTGTCTTCATCACTGCTGAACCCCAAAAAGGGCCAGGCATCTAGGAGCTGCTCCAAAAATTTGGGTTGACTGTAGGAACAATGCTATTTCTTTCTTTCTCACTCTTATTCAGGATTGTGCCAAGAACTCCCCAGGTTGCAATGTAATTCGATAAATGTAAATATTAATTGAGTTTTGTTGTGATGAGGACTTAGGCTTTGAAGGTAACAGACTTGGTTCAGATCTTGGTTCTGCCACTCCATAGCTGTTTGGCTTTGGGAAAATTACTAAGCCTCTCTGAGATTATTTCCTCCTTTGTAAAGTGGGGATAAATCTATCTGAGCCAGCAGAGCACCTGCATGAGAGATGTGCACTAAATATTGGTCTTTCTCACTCTCCTACGCCATCTCTCTGTTCTTCCCAGAGAAGCTGTACAGAAGGATATAGTACTTTTTTAAAATAGTTAACTAATTAATTAATTAATGTGTTTTTGGCTGCGTTGGGTCTTCGTTGCTATGCGCAGGCTTTCTCTAGTTGCGGCAAGCGGGGGCTACTCTTTGTTGCGGTGCCCGGGCTTCTCATTGCGGTGGCTTCTCTTGCTGTGCTTGTTGTGGAGCACCGGTTCTAGGCACGCGGGCTTCAGTAGTTGTGGTCTGCAGGCTCAGTAGTTGTGGCCCATGGGCTTAGCTGCTCCGCGGCATGTGGGATCTTCCCTGACCAGGGCTTGAACCCATGTCCCCTGCCTTGGCAGGCAGATTCTTAACCACTGCGCCACCAGGGAAGTCCGATATAGTACTTTTTAAAGAGGGGTTTGAATTTATTTCAGATTGTGTACATTTTTCTTGTAGAAAAGATTATTCTACTATAGAAACATAAACACGCAAAACCACTCCAAATGCAGTATTCTATGGTTTAGATATTATCAGTCACATTTTATAAGTAATTGGGCAAATGCCAAAGCACTAGATACTGGGGCGTAAGAAGACTCAAATCTGGGGTGACCCCACCCCAATTTCAAGAGCAGGGTGTGCTTTTCAAATCCATGTTTCATCTGGTCTTTGTTTCTCATCCATCCTCTGTGTCTGCCTTTCTCAAGAAGGCTCAGATCCTCGGCTTTCACACCCTGCCGGCTGGCTGTGCCCCAGCTCCCGGCCTGAAACCTCTGCGTGCCTGGGTGTGCCTGCTCCCCCTGTGCATCACCAGCTTTGCCAGGGAGCTGCTGTATCGTGCACTGCTTGCTGTACCCAGAGTACCTGGACCCTTCTGGAACATGAAGTGCACCCTCCTCACCATGTGTGCAGCCCATCCCCTTACCTATATCCTGCCTGTAAGCCAGGCTTGGGGGTGACTACAGTGTGCATTCAGCTGTGTGAGGTGCTGGGATCAAAGTGAAGTTCCCAACTTTTGAAGTGGCAGGCTTGAGGGGCACACAGTGATTTAAAGTCGGGTCACCTGACTTAAAGGGGGGACTGATTGATTTAAAGCCAAGGCAGCTGACTTAAAGCCTGCGTCCCTCAGCTGCAGGACGAGACCAACTTTGGCAGTGCACGGGTTCGCTCCAAGCCAGCACTGCTGTTCAGGAAGAGATTCCAGTAGCGCCTTAGTGCAGGGGGACTTGGTCCGTTGTCTTGCCCCTGCCCTCAGAGGGGGGCCACCTGCTCTTCTGGAGAATCAGGGAGGGGGAAGTGCAGAGTCCCGGCTGGAGTTGCGGCACCGCTTGTCTGATGGCAGGGAAAGGGGGACAGGGCTGTGTGGTGTCCTGGGGCTGGACTCACCAGGTCGACTCAGCCTCTCAGCCTCCTAACCTCCCCCCCACACACTCCACAAGAGTTTCCAATAATATGTAATTGCGCCTTAGGTTCTCGGTCTTCAAACTCATCCCCAGGCTCCCAGGTCCCTTGATTCAGCCAATTCCTCTGTGCTCTTTCTTCTATTAGATACAGTCCCAGAGGGAGGGGCTGGGGGATGGGACTGGAGGGATGCCGGCAGCACTGGCCTCAGCTGACTAAAGAGATCCGGGGCCTGCGCTATCACACATGTGCGAGGACCCTTAAGGCGGAATCGAGGGGGCCAGTTAGAGGCAGTCCTTGCTGCCTCAAGTGAGTATGGATCACCGTTGGGTGGGGAGCACGCTGACCCCTGAGAAGTACTGTTAGGAGGATGTGTTCCTCCCTCGGCTTCAAGGACGTGGGTGGGCTTCAGGGCTCCAGTTCCCCTCCAGGCCTCCAGGTCCGACTGCACCGCAGCGGCCTTGCAGACCCGCCTTCCTGTCCCAGAACTTGCCAGGCTCCAGGAAGAATCCAGACAGCAGAGATGGTGCCTGAGGGCTCCAGCTTGAAAAGTGCTGTCCCTGGGGACCCAACAGTGGAGGGAGGAAGGGTGAAGGGAGTGGGGGTGTGGGGTCGGGAGGGGTGGCTGCCCTGGGAGACGTTGAGAGAGAAATATCGCCCCCCACACCCCCTGCCCCTGCAACTGACCCATTGATGCCATAGGAACTCAGGGCCTTTTAGTCAGAGATGCCTCTGCTTCTTTACTCCTGTGTTCAAAACTATGCAAAACCAACTCTTCATCCTCTTGCTGCCTTGCCAGGACTTTTAAAGCACTGTTCTTTTGAAGCACTCGGTCCCTAAACTGCAGTTTGGAGCTGTCCCAGCTATTTAAAAGTGTTCTCCTTAAACTGAGACTAAATCCTACTCTTTTGGAAAAACGGCCTTCACTTCACTGGAGATCGTCTTTTCTGCCCATTCCTTCCTTCTACTGCCCTCTTAAGAACCCCTGTGCTCAAAGAGCTTGGTGATTTATTTTTTGCTTGATGTCAAAAAGAAACCTTCCCCATGCACCCCAAAAAGCTTTCCTGGAACATAGGTGTTTCACAACCATGACAGTGTTTTGCAGTTAGTATACACTGGGTAGAGTGCCTAGCAATCCCTCCAAGAGCCAGAGGTGAGCAGACCTTTACTTATTTGATTGGATGTCGTTCAAGTTTAGGAAGGTCCCATTCTTATGACCCAGCAGGTAAGACAGAGCCCTGGATGGCTGTGGCTGTGATTAGATAACTTCTGATGATTTTATTTCCCTTACTGAGCTGCTGCTTCTAGGTTAAATTCGTTTTATTACCTGTCCATTTTTAAAGAAAGGCTGACAAAGTCACTGTAATAGGTCAGGAGTCTGAACTCAGGGTTGGTCAAAGGTACTCACAGGGAGGAAGGTGGATAAAAATAGGTGGGTAAAATAGGAGGGTTGGCAAGTACAGCCAGGACACCCGTGTTCATCATGCATACTAATAAAGGCCAGAATCTCCTCATTTATCTCTGGTGGGAAGTTCTGATGGTTTCACAGGATCAAACTCAAATCATATTCAAACTAGGGGATTTCCCTGAGCATAAAAGGAAGTATCCGTCCCTAGCAGGAGTCGCTGCAGAGGAATAAAGACGTAGATGTAGAGAACGGACCTGAGGACACAGGGAGCGGGAAGGGTAAGCTGGGATGAAGTGAGAGAGTGGCGTGGACATATATACACTACCAAAGGTGAAATAGATAGCTATTGGGAAGCAGCTGCATATAGCACAGGGAGATCAGCTCAGTGCTTTGTGACCACCTAGAGGGGTGGGATAGGGAAGGTGGGAGGGAGACACAAGAGGGAGAGGATATGGGGATATATGTATACGAATAGTTGATTCACTTTGTTATACAGCAGAAGCTAACACAACAAGGTAAAGCAATTATACTCCAATAAAGATGTTAAGGACAACAACAACAACAACAACAAAAAAAACCCAAAATCTAAGTCAATCAAGCCAACGGAGACAATGTAAGTGTTTACAGTTCAAGAAATCCACAAGGGAATCCTTTATTCTGTAGGCAATGAATGGTCCATTCGAAAAGGAAAAAAACTTTCTAAAATGTTGTCTTTCCATTTATTGTTCAGAACATCATTTTTATACCTCTGCATTTCTTACTATTCAAAGCCAAGTCACGTGAGTTACAGGGAAGCAGCTGATGGATTTAAAGTTGGGTCGCTTGATCTAAAAACCAGTGGCAGTTGATTGATTTAAATCCCGGTCATATGACATGAGGAGGGGGTGCTAAAAACTGCTTTTTCATCTCTGGCTCAGAATATCATATTTACCTTGGTTTTTCTTATGATTTAGAAAACTTGAGCTGTCTCTCCTTGGAATCATCAGGAGAAAAATACAGTATTTCAGGTTCATTCTTGAAACCAACTTCTCACGGTTAAGGTGTATTGGCTAAAAGATCTTCCTTCTTCAAGAGATTCCAAACCTCTGTAAGACACTTCATTGTAATTGGAGAAAAAAGAAGAATGAATTCAGGCCAGCAGCTGCAGGAGGCCAAGGCAGCCCCCAGGACTAGGGAAGGAGGAGGAGGAAGGGCTGAGAGTTGCCATTAGAGCAGACAACCTCCAGAGGGCGCTGAAGCACCGGCAGAGCCCACCTGCCACTCCCAGTTTGGCACTCCAGGGTCAGATTTGGGTTTGGAGATGGGGTTGCTGTAACCCCAAGGAGGTGAGCAGAGAGGAGGAGTTGATTACCGGTCTCCTCTGACTCTCTGACCCAAATTGCCTGGCTTCACAGGGGGGACAGGGTTTTGCTTTCAGCAAACTGATGGGGCACTTCCAGGCTGGTCGGGTTGCCCAGTGGCCCGACAGCCTGACAGGCTGACTGCGGTGTGACCGCCCTTTGTTTCTCCAGAATCTGTGCATCAGGAGGTGCATGGGCGCGGGAGCCCATCCACCGCCCCTCCCCCCAAGGGGGATGGCACCTTCCCTGGCTGTACCCTATGATCACCAGGTACTTGAAATGAATGCAAGATTTTTGACTTCAAGGAAAAGCTCGCATAACCGTTTCTTCCTCATAATGTGTGGGATTTACTATAATGGAAGGACATTAGAAAGAACAGGTAGAAAACTCACCTGTTGGTCTCCATGTAGGAGTTTATTTTGCATGAATCCCTCCTACGTGAGTAGATAGCAGAGGTTTATTTTTGTTCCCGTGTGTGTAGTTGTGGCAGAGGATGTAGGTATGGTGATTTGAAGCCCTCAAAGAAATATTCTCAGAACTCTCAAGATTTGTCTTGATCGGAACCGAAAGAGACCTGGAAAAGGAGGAAAAGAAAAGGAAGAGGGAGAACGAATGACTGTTTCTCAGTAAATTCACCTTCCTGGTTGATTGTTCTGTCTTCTCATTTCTTTTAACTTCTATGTATGTCTAATGGAATAATGTAGAAAGGCTGATTTTTATGCTTTAAAAGATTTTACATCACAAAGAAACTAGAAGTGGCTAACAGAACTTATTCAAATCAATTTTGCATAGAGACTTTGATATTAAATTTGGATACTAAAATGGGTTTATCCCAATTTTCTCTTTCTTTTTGAGCGAATATTTGTAACATATTTTTGTAGATAATAATTTATCCTAGATATACAAAATTGTGAGAATGGGTACCATTTTTTACCACTTAAATGATTTCTTTTAAATGAATAGATTGTACACTTTAAATGCCAATGTTGTGTCTTACGTGTTGTTTTTTAATTCCTTGATTTCCAAAACTTGTGTTTATTTAATTGATTTCTATCTAATAATCTGTGTCTCCCCTTTATAGTTTCTTACTTTATATTTTATTGATCTATAGTTAATTTACATTATTATATTAGTTTCAGAGGTACAGCATAGTGATTCATAAATGTTTAGGTTCTTCTCCATTTATAGTTATTATAAAAGAGTGGCTATATTCCCCATGCTATACAGTACATCACTGTAGATTATTGATTTTATACATAGTGGATTGTACCTCAAAATCTCCTACCACTATTTTGCTCCTCCACCCTATCTCTCCCTGCTGGTAACCACTAGTCTGTTCTTTAATTTGTGAGTCTGTTTTTTTGTTGTTATTGTATTCAATTTTTTAGATGCCACGTGTAAGTGATAACATACCATGCTTGTTTTCTCATACCATACCATGCTTTTTTTCTCATAACATGCCATGCTTGTTTTCTCTGCGGCTTATTTTACTAAGCATAATACCCTCCAAATCCATCCATGTTCTTGCAAATGGCAAAATTTCATTTTTTGCTGAAGTCATCATAAAAAATCTTTTTTATCCACTAAGCTATTGATGAACACTTAGTTTGACTCTATATCTTGGCTATGGCAAATAACACTGTTATGAACATTGGTGTGCAGTTATTTTTTTTTTGAAATAGTGTTTTTGTTTTCTTCTGATATACCCAACAGTGAAATTGCTGGATATTATGGTAGTTCTATTTTTAGTTTTTTGTGGAACCTCCATTCTGCTTTCCACAGTAGCTGCACTACTTCACATTCACATCAAGAGTGTACAAGAGTTTCCCTTTCTCCACATCCTCACTAACCTTTGTTATTTGTGATCTTTTGGATGACAGCCATTCTGACAAGACTGAGGTGATATATCTCATAGTTTTGATTTGCATTTTACTGCCGATTAGCTATGTTTAACATCTTTGTGAGTTCTGGCTGTCTATATGTAGTTTTTCCTTGGAAAAAATGTCTATTTAGGGCTTCTCATTTTTTTAAAAAAGATTTTGGGTGTTTTTTTGATATTGAGTTGTATGTGCTGTTTCTGTAGTTTAGGTATGAACCCTTGCTTGGTCATCTTTTTTGATGTTAACCTCTTATCATGTGCAAATATTGTCTCTCCCTCAGCAGGTTGTCTTTTCATTTTGTCTTTGGTTTCCTTTGCTGTGCAAAATCTTTTAAGTTTAGTGAAGTCCCATTTGTTTATTTTTGCTTTTGTTTCATTTGCCTTAGTAGACTGAACCTAAAACTGTTGCTATCATTTATGTTGAAGAATGTTCTATATTTTCCTCTAGGGGTTTTATGGTTTCTGGTCCTACATTTAGGTCTTTATTCAGTTTTGCATTTATTTTATATATGGTGTGCTAAAATAATCTAATTTTATTCTTTTCCATGTAGCTGACCAGTTTTCCCAGTACCACTTATTGAAGAGACAGTTTTTTCTCCATATTGCCTGCTTTGTCATAAATCAATTAAATATAAGTGTGTGGGCTTACTTCTGGGATCTCTATTCTATTCCAGTGATCTTTGTGTCTGTTTTTGCTCTGGTACCTTTCTCTTTGATTACTGTCGCTTTGCAGTATAGTCTGAAGTCAAGGTGCATGATGCCTCCAGCTGTGTTCTTTCTCAAGATTGTTTGGCTATTTGGGGTCTTTGTGTTTCTATACAAATTTTAAAATTACTTTTTCAAGTTCTGTGAAAATGCTTTGGTATTCTGATAGGGATTGCATTAAATCTGTAGATTGTCTTTGGTAGTATGGTTATTTTATCAGTATTAATTCTTCCAGTCGATGCACATGCTATATTTTTCCATCTTTTTGTGTTGTCTTCAACTTCTTTCACCAATGGCTGATAGATTTCTGAGCACATGTCTTTTACCTGCTTAGGTGTGTTTATTCCTAGGTATCTTATTCTTTTTGATGTCATTGCATATGGTATAGTTTTCTTAATTTTTCTTTCTGACAGCTTTGAGTTTTGTTTTTTCTTCTTTTTCTAATTCCTTCAGGTGTAATGTTAGGTTGTTTATGTGATATTTTTCTTGATTCCTAAGAATAAGCTTGTATCACTATAACTTCCCCCTGTGAACTGCGTTGGCTGTGTCCCATAGATTTTGGATCATTTTGTGTTCATTTTCATTTGTCTTGGGTATTTTTAGAATCCCTCTTTAATTTCTTCAGTGTTCCTTTCTTCCCCTTTTATTCCCTTCATCTGTGATGTGAGGACTATCTTTAATATTATGTTTGGATTTCTTTCAGTTTTGTTTATGTGTGTGTGTGTGTGTGTGTGTGTGTGTGTGTGTGTGTGTGTGTGTGTGATTATTTAAGTTGCTGAGCTCTTAATTTCACATGGACACTAACAACCCTGTATTGTTACTCTGCTCCCCCACAGTTACTGAATTTGACCTTATATTTTACATCTACTTGTTTTGTGTGTCCCTTAACTTCTTATTGTGAATATAGATGATTTTATTACTGTTTTTTTTTTCATCCTTCCTATTAGCTGTGTCCATGGTTGATTTACTACCTTTGTTGAATATTTGCCTTAACCAATGAGGTTTTTCCTTTAGTAAGTTTCCTTTCCTAATTTTTATGTTTCAATCGTGACCTTTTCTTTTTCACTTAGAAAAGCCCCTTTAAGATTTCTCATAAAGCTGGTTTGGCGATGCTGAGCTCTTTTAGTTTTGCTTCTCTGTAAAACTTTAGATCTCACCATCAAATCTGAAGGAGAGCCTTGCTGGGTAGAGTATTTTTGCTTATAGGCTTTTCCCTTTCATGACTTTAAATATACCATGCCACTCCCTTCTGGCATGCAGAGGTTATCCTGAAAAGTCAGCAGATAACTTTATGCAATTTCCCATGTTTGTAACTTGTTGCTTTTCCTTTGCTCCTTTTAATAGTGTCTTTTTATCTTTATTTTTTTTTTTCCATTTTAATTACAATGAGTCTTGGTGTGGTCCTCTTTGGGTTGATCCTGTTTTGGCCTTACTGTGTTTACTGGACTTGGATGTCTGTTTTCTTTCCCAGGTTAGGGAAGTTTTCAACTCTTATGTCTTCAGGTATGTTCTACACTGCTTTGTCTTTCCTTTTTGCTTCTGGGACCAGTATAATGCAAATATTAGTACACTTGATGTTGTTTCACAAGTCTGTTCAGCTTTCCTCATTTCATTTTAATCTATTGTTTTACTGTTCATCTTCAGTGATTGCCAGTACTCTGTCCTTCAGTTTTCTGATTCATTCCTCTGTATCATTGAGTCTACAGTAGTTTCCTTTAATGTATTTTTCATTTCAGTTATTGTATTCCTCATCTCTGTTTTGTTGTTCTTTAATGGTCTAACTCTTTTTAAAAAAAAATTCTAACTTCTTGCTCTGGTCGTCCATTCTTCTCCTGAGTTCTTTGATCATCTTTACAGTCATTACCTTGAACCCTTTGTTGAGGAGATTGGCTATCTCCACTTCACTTAGATCTTCTTCTGAATTCTTATCTTGGTCCTTCATTTGGATCGTGTTTCTGTGTCACCTCATTTTTCTTAACTTCCTGTTTTTATTGCTATGTGTGTAGTAGGTTCGTTACATTTCCTGACCTTGGGGAAGTGGCCTTTTGTAGGAGCTGTCCTATGGGTCCCAGCAGCCCCCTCTCCCCTGGTCACTAGAGCTATATATTCTAGGTGTACCCCCTATGTGGGCTGCTTGGGCTCTTCTGCTGTGGTGGGCTGACTACTGTGGGTAGTCTGGTAGGCTTGGCTGCCCCCAGACTGCTTGTTTGCCAGGCTCTGCCTTGTATGGAGGCTGTCTGTGCTGCTTGGTGAGACTAAATCATAAGGCAGCTGGCTGCACAACTCTGGGGGACACCAAATCTGGTGCTGGTTCACTTATGGGTAGAATTGCAGTCCAGGTGATATCAGGGCTAGTGCCCAGTCACTGGTTCTGGGGCTATGCTGGCTACTGGGAGGAAGAGACAGGTTCTGCGTTCTGGCTGCAGGGCCCAGGAGCCACAGGGTTGGTGTTGGATCACTGTTCCTGACACAGCTCTCTGCAGGGCCGGGGGTATCCCTAATCTTGTGTTGGCATTCTGATGGGCAGGGTCAGGACCCAGCTGAGTCCATGGCTGCTTCTGGCCTGCAATTAAGTGGCCTGGTTACACAGGCTGCTGGGCTGTGGTATTCCTGGAGCTGGTGTGTGCCTGTTGGTGTATGAGGCTGATCCCACTGCTAAAGCAGGTTTGCTGTTGGGTAGGTCCAAGCTCCATCCAGTCCCTGTGCAGTTACCACCTGCTGATGGTGAGGCTGACTCCAAGGCCAGAGCAGGCTCACTTGTCAGAGGGGCCAGGGACTCTGGGGCTGGTGCCTGTCCACTGAGGTGTGGAGGCTGGTCCTGGGGCTTTTGGTGGCTGGACCCATGTCCAGGGGCAGCTGTGCACTGAGAGGATCTGAAGGCAGCCTGTTTGCTGGTGGATGGGGCTATGCCCCTGCTCAGTTAGTTGCTTGGCCTGCAGCATCCTAGTACTTGTGTCTGTAGTCTGGTGGAAATGGGTGGGGCTCGGTCCTGAGGCTGATAAGCTACAGGGAGGATTCTGAAATTATGCTTGCTGGTACCAGCGTCCACGAGGTAGAAGGAGCTCCCCCGAATGGCTGCTGCCAGTGTCTCTGTCCCTGAGGCTGTGCTGTAGTTGCCTCTTGCCTCTCTGGGAGACTCTCCAAGATTAGGAGGTAGGTGTGACCCGGGATCCTTTCAAATGACTGCTTCTGTTCTGATTCTCAGATCATGTGGGATTTTGTGAGCATCTTTTAAGAGTGGAATCTCTATTTCCCACATCCCTCTGGCTCTCTGGAAAATAAGCACTACTGGTCTTCAAAGCCCAACTTTCTAGGAGCTCTTCTTTCCACAACAGGATCCCTGGGCTTGGGAGCCTGATGTTGGCTTCATACCCCTTGCTACCTGGGAGCACCTCTGAAATTGTAATTATTCTCCCATTTGTGGGCCACCCACTTGGTGGTATGGGTCTTGACTCTACTGAGATTTTGCCCTTCCTTTCTGTCTTGTCGAGGTGCCTTCCTTATATCTTTAGCTGTAAAACATCTTTTATGGTAGGTCCCGGCCTTTTTCATCAATTGCTGTTCTGTAAACAGTTGTGACTTTGGTGTGCCCATGAGAGGCATCAAGCTCTGGGTCTTTGAATGCTACCATGTTGGACAATCTCTCTACTTCATTCCTAAATCATATTATTTAAGTTTTCTTAGTATCTTATTTGATTAGCGACAGTTTGAAATTTATTATCACTCATGTTTACTTCGCCTGTTTAAAAAAATTGAATAGTGCATTCATTCAGTTTGAAATGAAGGTAGTGACCTGTGAATTTCCATACCTCAAAAAGCAAGGATAGGACAAAAGCCTTTTCTATTTGTGTTACCCTCAAACTCTGCACCCCACCCCAGCCTGGGGATTAACCTCTTGCACCCATGCTCACCTTCTGTTTTCGGACCGTTAACCATCATTGCATCTGTATGTGTGTTGACAAAGTGAACTCTAGTCTTTGCAGTTTTTGTGTTTTGTTTTTTTGGTTTAGGGAACAGTCCTACTATGAATGTACATTTACTGCTCTACTGAAGTTCATATATAAACCTGTCAAGCACATTACCAGAATTGGAATTGCTTGTATATACACTTTGATAAATTTTAGAGACAATGGTAGAACAGAAGTAAATTGTATTTCAAATGCCACAATATTCTCACACCATGAAAACCCTTCCCTTTTTAATATATTTGTGTGTAGTTTATCTTTATGCCCATACTATATTTCCCAGAGATGGGTAAGTGTTATGTTTCTTGCTGGCACATTTACCGTATTGTTCAAAGGCAGGCGTTTAGTGGTTTTAGCATGATCCTATTTCCATGAACTCGCAAATACAAGATCTTCTCTCACACTGTCTTTTACTCCCTGCTGTTTTATATTGCCCTCCTAATTCTCAGTCCTGGTCTTTCTTTATGTTCTTCATCAACCTGGATAGGTTATACTATTTTCTCCCTTATTCAAGACCAATAGAATAGAATCGAATACAACACCCAGAAATAAACCCTGATATATGGCCAAATGATTTTTGACAAGTTGCCAAGACTTTTCAAAGTAGAAAGGATAGTATTTTCAACACATGGTGCTGAGAAGTCTTGTGGGCAACGTGCAAAAGAAGGAAGATGGACCCTTACCTAACATCATATGCAAAAATTAATGAAAACGTATCAAGAAACTAAATATAAGACCTAATAATATAAAAAGTCTTAGAAGAAGATAGAGGACAAGAGCTTCATGATATTGGATTTGGCAGTGTTTTCCTCCATATGAAACGAAGGAACAACAAAGGTACAGCTAACAAAAAAATAAACAATTTTCAGTACATAAGTTAAAAAAAATGTGTATCAAAGAAATGTAAACAGAATAAAATGGCAACCCACAAGATGGGAGAAAATATTTCAGAGCCATCTATCTGACAAGAGATTTCTATTCAGAATATACAGAGAACTCCTACAACTGAACAAAAAGCAAACACCCTGATTCAAAAATGGATAAAAGACTTGAATAGATGGTTCTTCACAAAGATGTACAAATGACTAAGCACTTGAATAGATGCTCCATATCACTAAATGCATGTTTATATATTTGTGTGCATGCATATACACACAAGCACACACACACACACACAAGCAGAAAACGACTATTGGTGAGGATGTGAGGGAGTTGGAACCATTGTGCTATGTCAGAGGGAATGCAGAATGATACAGCTGCTTTGCAAAAGAGTATGGCAATTTTTCAGATATTGAAAAATAGACTTACTACATGATCCAGGAATTTTACTATGAGGTATACCCAAAGGTATTGAAATCAGGGTCTTAAAGAAATATTTGTACTCCAGTGTTTAGAGCAGTAATAATCACAGTAGCTAAAATATGAAAGCAACCTAAGTGTTCATCCACTAGTTCCTGGATAAGCAAAGTGTGGTATACCCATATTATACAATATTATTCAGTGTTAAAACGGAAAAGATCTAGGAATATGCTACAACATGGATGAATCTTGAGGAAATTTAGCTACCAAAAATGCCATTTTTATGACTTTTAGTGAGTCATAACAATACAACTACTTATTTCAATTATATGGGGGTACTTAGTGTAGTCAAAACCATAGAAATTGGGAGGGTAATGACGCTTTTCAGGTGGTTATGGAACAAAAAGGAAAGTTATATTTAAAGGATATAGGGTGACAGTTTTAAAACGTAGAAAAGAATTAGAAAGATAAATGGTGATGTTGATCGCCCAATAATATGAATGCATTTAATATCACTGAACGGTGCACTTTATTATAACTAACATGTTATATTTTATGTTATTTGATTTTACCAACATACAAAATTGGGAAAGAATGTAATATCAGGAAAGGGAGTGGACCTGGGATAGAGCAGAGAGTAATCAGAAGGGTGAGACACTGCATATGTTGAAGAAGAAGAGCTGAGAGTCTTCATTGGCCAGAAGAGACTTTATAAAAGAGAAAAAAAAAAATTACTCTGAGGGTGTATTAGATAGATATCTGTGGGTGTGCTGCTATCTCCCATGGGTTATCTTAAAGAGTCTTTAATAAAGTCCATAAGGCTTGCTGAGGCTTTTTAAAAAACTGGATTCCCTAGGAGATAATTAGAGGGTGGTACTTAAGTCTATGTCTAGGTTGACAGATTTTGCAGGGAAGACGAACCTGAGAACAGTGGAGGTCTTAAGAGTGTAAGTACATGGAAATTAGAAAAAAATAATAATAAAGGGAATTAGGAAAACTTTGGACTTTGAAGGTCATGTATTATTACTGAGTCAGACCTGAGGTTTCTAAGGAGTTATATACACAGTTGCTATTTGGATTACTTGTTGATAAAGATAAGTGGAAAAACTAGAGTCGTTCCCAAGTGTAGGTAAGATATAATGAGAGGATGGAGGTGGAAAGTAGGGAGACCCAGAGAAAAGTGGGAAGGTCATATTGGGCCAAGATGGTGGTAATAGCCAACAGAACAGACGGTAGGACAGACGATGGATTCATCTTTTTTATTTCGCCTCCCCCCCTCATCCTTAATAATTCTTTGGGAATATTTCACTGCTCTGTGATGCAGGTACAGAATTCGAGTGAGGAGGCTACACCTTCAGTGTCCAGCTGTCTGAGTCCTCAGTGTGCTTCAAATGATGGAGAACTATTGCTTCTTTATGAGAAGGGTTAGTACCTCGTAGCTAAGCTTAAGCTGGAGCTTATGCAATATTGATTCCATTTTATATATACTGTTGGCATGGAGGTTCCTCCTCCTCTTTTCTTGAACATTATGAAATGAATCTATATTTCTCAGTATTTGGGTATATCAGATAAATACGTTAAGTAAAGGAATCTTATATATTGCTCCCTGCATAGTTTGCTCTTTCTTGTTTCTCTTTTACCTTTACTAAATTAGCACAGGGAGAGACCTTGAAATGTTCTAATCAGGAGAGATTAGAACATCATATTTCTAGAGAGGTTGGTTGGACAGAGCAGGGGTCCCAGTGAGAATCCAAGCTTCTGTTTCTACTTGGAAGTGTACCTGTGTAGAATAGAGGGCTCCAGGAAATATCCTAGAATATTCCAATGTCCCTGTGGGAGATCATTAAGAGAGGCAGGATCTGGTACCAGATCAGTGTACTATGACATGTTTGTCAGTCATCTGATGTGAGATTCTCAGAGCCAATCCCATATGGTAGGGCTGAGTGCAGAGTGATGAAGAACCTGTGAAAGCCTTTGATTGCATGTTAAAGATGAAGCTCTGATTTCGGGGAGAATTTTCTTACCTGACTGAATGTCACCCTTCTGTGGGGATGAGATTCTGTGCTTTTCCTCTGTTGATGACCACTGACTGCAAATCATTAGAGGATCATGTCTAGAAAACATTCTTTATTTAATTTCTTAAAGAAGAAAGCATAGAAAATTTTTTATCCACTTTCAAATTGAGGATCAAGGGGAATGACATCAGTGAAAATGTCAGAGTAGGGAGCTCTGGCTTGTGTCCATCCCCAGAAACACTGACATACGTGGTAAAACCTGTCAAAATGACCCTATCAACACATGTAAGTTTTCTTTTCTTTTCACGCTGTAGATTTATCTTTCATTGAAACTTGACTTACTACAGGATGTGGAGAATCAACAGGGAAGTAGAAACTGTATTTCCTGATGAGAGAATCACTACGTCACATTAGCTGTTCTGAACTCTGCCTTACTCACCGTGACTCTAATTAAAACAAACAAACAAACAAAACACTTTTTTTTTTGGTAAGTCAGTTCTGACATTTCCTCGTTAAAGACAAGGTAACAGATACAGACTTAGATCTACCAGAATTGAGCAAACTTTTGATTGTACCTGTGTTGAACATATGAGCATGACCTGCTACAAATCTTCATTATACTTATTGCCACAACGGACAAATTCCCTTTTTCCACTCCTGATATGTTGCATGTAAGGAATGCATAGGTCACTAACCCCAGCTGGTCACAGGTAAACTCTGCCACATGGATTACTGCATGTTTTCCTGCTGGAAGACCACACATTCTCGAGGATCATGCCTGCAGAGTATCTGGGCTCTTCTTTTTTTCTGGATAAAGGTTAGATAATCACCTAATTTTATGAGAAATATATAAATTGTATTTGCATATTCTTCAGGTTTTTATTTATCCATTCTCTTTCAAGTCCTAAGTGCAAATATTAAAGTGATTTCCAAGAGGGTGGTATGTAAGACAGCTCCAAAATTAGCAAGAAATCATAATACAATTGTGAATGCATTAATGTGTGATTAATATGTAGATACTTATGTAAATGCAAGTTTAGTAATGCTTTGTGGAGAGCTTCAGAATCTAGGTATTAAAAAAAAAAAAGAAGGAGTTCTTGAAACTCTCAGGGAATTATAGAGAAGTCTTTGTGTCTATAAATATCATTCTGAAATAATGCATATTCTCAGAAATAAACTAGGCATAACATTGTAGGAAAAAACTTCATGAAATGAAAGAGCATGTGAGATGGCCATACAAGAAAAAGAATATTCTCAGAGAATAATGAACAGTGTGGAGTTCAGCAGAAGGGTCATACACATTCAGAGAGCAAAACTTTGGAGAGCCTAATTGTGAGTTCCTCATATTTCATCTTTGGAGACACGGTAGTCATTTGAAATATGATGTTATAAGATGACGTTAACATACTTAAATACTTTCGTTTAGAAATGACCACTTAGAACCAGAGTAAATGAAAGAGAACACAACATTATGTTTATGTTGAATTTTAAAGACCTCAGGTGAGTGCTGATTATTTAAAAATGCATGATGTCTTTCACTGCAAAGTAAATGAGCTGTTACAGTGGAGGATTACTGGACTGAATGTCAATATTATGACATAGTATGAGTGTGTTTCGTGTTTGGTAATTGCAATCATTGTTGCTTTTGTTGTGGTCATCCATTTACAGTGCTTGGTGTCAGTTGATTTATCTCTTGTAAAAATAAAATACAGTCTGTGTGTGTGTGAAAAAAAAAACATACATGATGTCTTGACTAAAGTTGTATGGAATTTGAGATCTGGAAAAAAGCATTTCTTTTCTGTAATGCTAGGATGATAATTGGACATTTTTGCAAGAAAGAGATTTCAGGATGCAAATCTCGTGTCTCTAAGGTGGGAAGTCAGTTCATGGTGGAACATTCTATTAAACTTGTGTGAGTGGAGAAATATTTCTTTGGAAGGAAGAGGTCACGAATCCCTTTTTAATAGTTAATGGTTTATAGCATACCGAATGAGCAAAATGGCTATTTCTGAACTTTAGAAAAAAATAATATAGTTTTTCTGCATTTATAACATGAGGCTGATGTAAAATATCAAAAACTCTTTATTTTGAAAAGCAATGTAATCAATTTGACATAATTCATATATATTGAACCTGTGGTACACACACACACAGTAAAACTTACATTCAGAAAATTGTTTGCACTTAAGAAATATTTTCAAGTGTAGCTGATTTACAATGTTGTGGGTTTTTTTTAAATACATGTTTATTGGAGTATACTTACTTTATAACACTGTATTAGTTTCTGCTTTACAACAAAGTGAATCAGCTATATGTATACATATATTCCCCATATCCCCCCCCCCCCTTGAGCCTCCCTCCCACACTCCCGATCCCACCCCTCTGGGGGACATAAAGCACCGAGCTGATCTCCCTGTGCTATGCGGCAGCTTACCACTAGCTATTTTACATTTGGTAGTGTATATATGTCAGTGCTACTCTCTCACTACGTCCCTGTCTCCCCTTGCCCCTTGTGTCCTTAAGTCCGTTCTCTACATCTGTGTCTTTATTCCTGCCCTGTCACTAGGTTCGTCAGTACCATTTTTCTAGATTCCATATATATGTGTTAGCGTACGGTATTTGTTTTTCTCTTTCTGACTTACTTCACTCTGTATGACAGACTCTAGGTCCAACCACCTCACTGCAAATAACTCAATTTTGTTCCTTTTTATGGCTGAGTAATACTCCATTGTATAGATGTGCCACATCTTCTTTATATCTTCATCTGTCGATGGACATTTAGGTTGCTTCTATGTCCTGGCTATTGTAAATAGTGCTACAGTGAACATTGTGGTACATGTATCTTTTTGAATTATGGTTTTCTCCGGGTATATGCCCAGTAGTGGGATTGCTGGGTCATATGGTAGTTCTATTTTTTAGCTTTTAAGGAATCTCCATACTGTTCTCCATAGTGCCTGTATCAGTTTACATTCCCACCAACAGTTCAGGAGGGTTCCCTTTTCTCCACACCCTCTGCAGCCTTTACACATTGTTGTATTAATTTCTGCTGTGCAGCAAAGTGATTCAGTTTTATATATATCTATCTATATCTATATATCTATATCTATATATCTATATATATTCTTTTCCATTATGGTTTATCACAGGATATTGAATATAGTTTCCTGTGCTATACGGTAGGTCTTGGTGGGTTGTCCATCCTATGTAGAATAGTTTGCTTCTGCTATTCCAAAACTCCCAATCTTTCCTTCACTCTCTCCTTGGCAACCACAACTCTCTTTTCTATATCTGTGTGTTTGTTTCTGTTTCGCTGACATGCTCATTTGTGTCCTGTTTTCGATTCCACATATAAGTGATATTATATGGTATTTGTCTTTCTCTCTCTGACTTACTTCACTTAGTATCATTATCTCTAGGTCCATCCATGTTGCTGCAAATGGCATTATTTCATTCTTTTTTATGTCTGAGTAATATCTTTTGTATACGTATACCACACCTTCTTTATACACTCATTTTTCAATGAACATTTAGGTTGTTTCCATGTCTTGGCTGTTATAAATAGTGCTGCTATGAACATAGGGTTTCATGTATCTTTTTGAATTATAGTTTTGTCTAGATATATGTCCACAAGTGGGATTGCTAGATCATATGGCAACTCTCTTTATAGTTTTTTTGAGGAACCTCCATACTGTTTTCCATAGTGGCTGCACCAACTTACATGGCCACCGACAGTGTAGAAGGGTTCCCTTTTCTCCATACCCCCTCCAGCATTTGTTAATTGTAGATTTTCTTTTTAATGATGACCATTCTGATCAGTGTGAAGTGATACCTCATTGTAATTTGGATTTGCATTTATCTAATAATTAGTGATGATGAGCACCTTTTCATGTGCCTATTGGCTCTCTGTATGTCTTCTTTGGAGAAATGTTTATTTAGGTCTTCTACCCATTTTTCCATTGAGTTATTTGTTATTTTGTTATTGAGTTGTATGAGCTGTTTGTATAGTTTGGAAATTAAGCCCTTGTCAGTCTCATCATTTGCTAATATTTTCTCCCAGTCCATAGGTTGTATTTTCATTTTGATTATGGTTTCCTTTGCTGTGCAAAAGCTTATAAGTTTGATTAGTTCCTGTTTCTTTTTTGCTTTTACAGTAAGTCCCCTACATATGAACAAGTTCTGTTCCAAGAGTGCGTTTGTAAGTTCAATTTGTTTGTAAGTCCAACAAAGTTCGCCTAGGTACCCAACTTACACAGTCGGCTGTATGGTATTGTACCGTAATAGGTTTATAATACTTTTCACGCAAACAATACATAAAAAACAAGCACAAAAACAAAGAAAGCATTTTTAATCTTACAGTACAGTAACTTGAAAAGTACAGTAATACAGTACAACAGCTAGGATACTCGGGCTGGCATCGAGGGAACAGGCGAGCAGAGTTACTGATTGGAGGAGGGAGGGGAGGTGGGAGATGGTAGGGGTGAAGGATTATCAACAGTAGGAGACAGAGGGCAAGCTGCAATTTCACTCATACCTGACGTTGATGGCAAAGGTTCTGGTTCCTTGCTGGATTTAATTCTATCTACCCTCTTGAAAGAATGATCCATTGATGTCTGGGTAGTAGCTCTTTTTTTCTCATCATAGATGACAAGGTAACACTGGATTGCAATCTGAATGGCTGCTGCCACCTTTGGGTCCCATTCTAGGTTCGGGTCCTGTGCCTCAAAAACTAACAGTGCTTCCTCAGATAACGAAGATTCCCTTGCCATTTTCTGTGTCGTGAATCTCTTCAGTTCTTCAGTTACTTTTTCTTCCTCCTGTCCCTCTTCATCCTTTCTGTGGGCCTCCAATTCCATCAGTAAGCTCCTCATGTTGCACAGCAAGGAGTTCAGCGAAATCGTCCTCTTGCAGATCTAGCTCCAGCTTCTCGCTGAGGGTCACTACGTTGCTGAAGACCTCTTCGGACTTCTGATCTACCTTCTCAAATCCACAAAAATCATGAACAAACTGTGGGCAAAGGTTCTTCCAAACCCCATTCATCGTGACCGCCATACCCTCACACCATGCAAAGTCAATGTTTTTTTATGGTCTTGTAGATGTTATAGTCCTCCCAAAGCTGTCCCTAGGTTGTTCCTGATTTGTCACTTACCTTTACTGCCTGACAAAAAGTGTGACATAAATAATATTTCTTGAAAGTCGCTATAACGCCCTGGTCCATAGGTTGGATGAGCAACGTAGTATTTGGTGACAGATGCAGTACTTTGACGTTGGGATGAAAGTCATCCATGAATGGGGGGTGGCCCAGAGCATAGTCGAGCAGCAAAAGAATGTTTTGCTGGAACGTCCTTCTCCAAGCAATATTTCTCTACATCTGGGATAAAGTGGTGGCAAAACCAGTCCTGGAACGTGGCCTGTGTAATCCGGGATTTGGGGTTACGCTTCCACACAACAGGAAGAGAGCCCTTGGCTATGTTTTTAAGGGTTCTTGGGTTCTGTGAATGGTAAACTAAGAGAGGTTTCAGCTTCAATTCACCGGAAGCATTGCCACCAAACAACAGTTAGCCTATCCTTTGCTGCTTTACAGCCCGGCATCAACTTTTCCTCCTTACTGACGTAACTTCGGTCTGGCATCCTCTTCCAGTACAGTTGTGTCTCATCCACATTAAAAACCTGGTTGGGTAAATACACACCATCATCAATAATTTCTCAAAGTGTTTCTGGAAGTTCCTGGACAGCTATCCTATCTGCACTTGCTGTCTCTCCACTTACTTTTACATTGTGAAGGCTGGCTCTAGCCTTGAACCGATGAAACCAGCCATGGCTGGCATTAAAAGATGTGCCCTCTGATTCTTTGCCATGTTTCTTCTTCAAGTCTTCATAAAGGCTTTTAGCTTTCTCTTGAATCAGCGTTAAGTTGAGCAGGACTCAGCGCTGATGTTGATCCTGCATCCGCACACTGAGAAGTTTCTCCATCTCCTCCATCACTTTTCCATGCTTCTTGGATATTGTGTCAACATCGTCGGCACAGCAGACTTCACATGTTCCATGATCTTGTCCTTGTTCTTTAGATTCGTGCCAATGATTGAATGATTCATATTGTAAGAATGAGCGATGTCTAACATCTTTTTGCCTCGCTCCACTCTCTCAATTACTTTCACTTTTGTTTCCGTCATTATCGCTTGGCGCTTCTTAACAGTACCAGCTACATCACCTCTGCTTTTACGCTTGCTTCCAGACATCTTGGGCTTGAAATAAAGGTACTGTACTACTGTACTCTATACAGTACTGTAAAGTACACAAAAGCACAACCACATATAGAGGAAGCACGCACGTGACAATGTATGCCAGACACGTGAACTAACTTACATGATTGGACACGCGAATGGACGTTTGCATCTTTGAAAGTTTGCAACTTGAAGGTTCGTATGTAGGTGACTTACTGTATTTGTACTGCCTAGGGAGAACTACCTAGGAAAATTTTGGTATGACTTATGTCAGAGAATGTTTTGCTTATGTTCTCTTCTAGGAGTTATAAGGTGTCCTATCTTATATTTAAGCATATAAGCCGTTTTGAGTTTATTTTTGTGTATGGTGTGAGGGTATGTTCTGACTTCACTGATTTGCATACGGCTCTCCAACTTTCAAAACACCACTTGCTGAAGAGACTGTCTTTTCCCCATTGTATATTCTTGCCTCCTTTGTCAAAGATTAATTGACCATAGGTGTGTGGGTTTATTCCTTAGCTCTCTATTCTATTCCATTGATCCATGTATCTCTTTCTGTGCCAATACAGTGCGGCTTTGATTACTGTAACTTTGTAGTATTTTCTGAAGTTTAGGAGGGTTATGCCTCCTGCTTTGTTCTTTTTCCTGGGGATTGTGTTCACATTTCTGACTTTTTATGGTTCCAGATACATTTTAGGATTATTTGTTCTAGTTCTGGGGAAAATGTCATGGGTAATTTGATAGGGATCACATGAAATCTGTAGATTGCTTTGGGTAGTATAGCCATTTTAACAGTATGAATTCCTCCCATCCAAGAGCGTGGGATGTCTTTCCATTTCTTTGAATCATCTTCAGCTTCCTTTACTAATGTTTTGTAGTTCTCAGTATATAAGTCTTTCACCTCCTTGGTGAGGTTTATTCCTAAGCATTTTATTTTTTTGATGCCATTAAAAAAAGGATTGCTTGTTTACATTTCCTTTCTGATATTTCATTGTTAGTGTAAAGAAATGCAACCAGGGACTTCCCTGGTGGCTCCGTGGTTGAGAATCCGCCTGCCAATACAGGGGACACGGGTTTGAGCCCTGATGCAGGAAGATCTCACATGCCTTGGAGCAACTAAACCTGTGTGCCACAACTACTTAGCCTGCACTCTAGAGCCAGTGAGCCACAAATACTGAGCCCATGTGCCACAACTACTTAAGCCTGCATGTCTAGAGCCCGTGCTCCACAATAAGAGAAGCCACTGCAATGAGAAGCCTGCGCACCACAAGAAAGTCTAGTCCCCACTGGCCACAACTAGAGAAAGCCCGTGCACAGCAATGAAGACCCAATGCAGCCAAAATAAATTTTTTAAAAAAAGAAAGAAAAACCAGGAAATGCAACCAATTTATATATGTTAATCTTGTATCCTGCTACTTTGCTGAATTTGTTTATCAGTTCTAGTAGTGTTTGTGTGGAATTTTTAGGGTTTCCTTTATATATATTATCATGTCACCTGCATATAATGACAACTTTACCTCTTCCCTTCCAATTTGGTTAGATTTTATTTCTTTTTCTTGTCTGATGGTTGTGGCTAGGACTTCCAATACTATGTTGAAGAGAAGACGTGAGAGTGGGCATCCTTGTCTTGTTCCAGATTTTAGCGGGAAGGCTTTCAGCTTATGAACGTTGAGTATTATATTGGCTGTGGGTTTGTCATAAATAGCTTTTATTATGTTGAGATATGTTTCCTCTGTACCCACGTTGGTAAGTGTTTTTACCATGAATGGATGTTGAAGCTTTTCAAATGCTTTTTCGCCATCTATTGAGATGGTCGTTTGTTTCTTGTTTTTCCTTTGTCGATGGGGTGTATCATGTTGATTGATTTGCATATGTTGAAACAGCTTTGTGAAACTGGGGTGAATCAAATTTGGTCATGGTGTATGATCCTCTTATGTGTTGTCGGATTCGGTTTTCTAATATTCAGTTGAGAATTTTTGCATCTATATTTGTCAACGATATTGGCCTGCAGTTTTCTTTTTTGGTAGTGTCTTTCTCTGTGTTTTTTTTTAAAGTCTTTATTGAATTTGTTCCAATATTGCTTCTGTTTTATGTTTTGGTTTCTTGCTTGTGAGGCATGTGGGATCTTAGCTCCAAAACCAGGGATCGAACAGGCACCCCCTGCACTGGAAGGCGAAATCTTAACTGCTGGACCACCAGAAAAGTCCCCATCTGTTTTATTTGTTTTTTTTTTTTAAGTAAATTTCTTTCTTTATTTATTTTTGGATGCATTGGGCATTCGTTGCTGTGCTCGGGCTCTCTCTAGTTGTGGTGAGCGGGGACTACTCTTCGTTGTGGTGCGCAGGCTGTTCATTGTGGTGGCTTCTTTTGTTGCAGATCATGGGCTCTAGGTGCGTGGGCTTCAGCAGTTGTGGCTATCAGGCTCAGTAGTTGTGGCTCGTGGGCTGTAGAGCGCAGGCTCAGTAGTTGTGGCACACAGGCTTAGTTGCTCCATGGCATGTGGGATCTTTCCAGACCAGGTCTCGAACCTATGTCCCCTGCAGTGGCAGACAGATTCTTAACCACTGTGCCACCAGGGAAGCTCCCCTCCCCATCTGTTTTTGATATCAGCGTGATAGTGGCTTCATAGAATGTCTTTGGAAGCATTCCTTACTCTTCAATCTTTTCGAAGAGTTTGAGAAGAATCAGTGTAAGTTCTGCTTTTTATATTTGGTAGAATTTGCCTGTGAAACCATCTGATCCTGGACTTCTGTTGGTAGGGAGTTTTTTTAAATTACAGATTCTATTTTTTAAAAAATTCTATTTATTTATTTATTTTGGCTGTGTTGGGTCTTCGTTTCTGTGCAAGGGCTTTCTCTAGTTGCAGCGAGCGGGGGCCACTCTTCATCACGGTGCGTGGGCCTCTCACTATCGTGACCTCTCTTGTTGTGGAGCACGGGCTCCAGACGCTCAGGCTCAGTAGTTGTGGCTCACGGGCCCAGTTGCTCCGCGGCATGTGGGATCTTCCTAGACCAGGGCTCGAACCCGTGTCCCCTGCATTGGCAGGCAGATTCTCAACCACCGCGCCACCAGGGAAGCCCTCTATTTTGCTTTTAGTGATCAGTATGTTCAAGTTATCTATTTCTTCTTGATTCAGTTTTGTTCGGCTGTAAAAAAACAAAATATATTTTTAAGTTATGTTAGCAGCTAAATACTTACCATGTATTAGACCACAAAAGAGAGAAGAAAAAATATTAAAATATTTTTTCAAATAAACAAGTATTGAAATGTTTTAAAGAAATTGGTATAATAATACTAATTACAATAATGACAAATTGTTCTGAACTTAAAGACTACTTATATCTAAGATGCATATTATATGCTTATTGTTTTATTGTTTTTAAATACATGGAATGTTTTCTCCTTTCTAATGTAATTCTTTTATTTTACCTGTATATTGTGAAAAAAATTTAGTTGCACATAATATAAAAAATTACACTTTAATAGGAGATATTAATCCATTTACATTTACTATAGTACTGAAAATACTTAGGTTTAGTGTTCCATGTCATTGAGTGCTCTTTTTTATTTATTTATTTTTAAAAAAGATTTAATTTGGAGGGGGGGGCATAAATTATTCATTTATTTATTTATTTATTTATTTAATTTTAACATCTTTATTGGACTATAATTGCTTTACAATGGTGTGTTAGTCTCTGCTTTAGAACAAAGTGAATCAGCTATACATATCCATATATCCCCATATCTCCTCCCTGTTGCGTCTCCCTCCCGCCCTCCCTATCCCACCCCTCTAAGTGGTCATAAAGCACTGAGCTGATCTCCCTCTTCTATGCAGCTGTTTCCTACTAGCTAGCTATTTTACATTTGGTAGTATATATAAGTCCATGCCACTCTCTCACTTCGTCCCAGCTTACCCTTCCCCCTCCCCATGTCCTCAAGTCCATTCTCTATGTCTGCGTCTTTATTCCTGTCCTGTCCCTAGGTTCTTCCCAACCGTTTCTTTTCCTTTTCTTTTTAGATTCCACATATATGTGTTAGCATACAGTATTTGTTTTTCTCTTTCTGACTTACTTCACTCTGTATGACAGACTCTAGATCCATCCATCTCACTACAAATAACTCAATTTCATTTCTTTTTATGGCTGAGTAATCTTCCATTTTATATTGAAGATGTGCAACATCTTTTTTACCCATTCATCAGTTGATGGACACTTAGGTTGCTTCCATGTCCTGGCTATTGCAAATAGAGCTGCAATGAACATTGTGGAACATGACTCTTTTTGAATTATGGTTTTCTCCAGGTATATGCCCAGTAGTGGGATTGCTGTGTCATATGGTAGTTCTATTTTTAGTTTTTTAAGGAACCTCGATACCGTTCTCGATAGTGGCTGTATCAATTTACACTCCCACCAACGGTGCAAGAGGGTTCCCTTTTTTCCACACCTCTGCAGCATTTATCGTTTGTAGATTTTTTTGATGATGGCCATTCTTACCTGTGTGTGGTGATACCTCATTGTAATTTCGAGTTGCATTTCTCTAATGATCAGTGATGTTGAGCATTCTTTCATGTGTTTGTTGGCAATCTGTATATCTTCTTTGGAGAAATGTCTATTTAGGTCTTCTGCCCATTTATGGATTGGGTTTTTTTTTTTTTTTTTTTTGATATTGAGCTGCATGGGCTGCTTGTAAAGTTTGGAGATTAATCCTTTGTCAGCTGCTTCGTTGGCAAATATTTTCTCCCATTCTGAGGGTGGCCTTTTCGTCTTGTTTACGTTTTCCTTTGCTGTGCAAAAGCTTTTAAGTCTCCTTAGGTCTCATTTGTTTATGTTTCTTTTTAATTTCCGTTTTCTAGGAGGTGGGTCAAAAAGGATCTTGCTGTGATTGATGTCATAGAGTGTTCTGCCTATGTTTTCCTCTAAGAGTTTGATAGTGTCTGGCCTTACATTTAGGTCTTTAATCCATTTTGAGTTTATTTTTGTGTATGGTGTTAGGGAGTCTTCTAATTTCATTCTTTTACCGGTAGCTGTCCAGTTTTCCCAGCACCACTTATTGAAGAGGCTGTGATTTCTCCATTGTATATTCTTGCCTCCTTTATCAAAAATAAGGTGACCATATGTGTATGGGTTTATGTCTGGGCTTTCTCTCCTGTTCCATTGCTCTATATTTCTGTTTTTGTGCCAGTACCATACTGTCTTGACTACTGTAGCTTTGTAGTATTGTCTGAAGTCAGGGAGCCTGATTCCTCCAGCTCTGTTTTTCTTCTCAAGATTGCTTTGGCTGTTCGGGGTCTTTTGTGTTTCCATACAAATTGTGAAATCTTTTTGTTCTAGTTCTCTGAAAAATTCCATTGGTAGTTTGATAGGGATTGCATTGAATCTGTAGATTGCGTTGGGTAGTAGAGTCATTTTCACAATGTTGATTCTTCCAATCCAAGAACATGGTATATCTCTGTATCTGTTTGTGTCATCTTTGATTTCTTTCATCAGTGTCTTATAGTTTGTTGAGTAAACGTCTTTTGTCTCTTTAGGTAGGTTTATTCCTAGGTATTTTATTCTTTGTGTTGCAGTGGTAAATGGGAGTGTTTCCCTAATTTTTCTTTCAGAATTTTCATCTTTAGTGTATAGGAATGCAAGAGATATCTGTACATTAATTTTGTATCCTGCGACCTTACCAGTTCATTGATTAACTCTAGTAGGTTTCTGGTAGCATCTTTAGGATTCTCTATGTATAGTATCATGTCATCTGCAAACAGTGAGAGCTTAACTTCTTCTTTTCCGATTTGGATTCCTTTTATTTATTTTTCTTCTCTGATTGCTGTAGCTAAAAATTCCAAAAGTGTGTGGAATAATAGTGGTGAGAGTGGGCAACCTTGTCTTGTTCCTGATCTTGGGGGAAATGATTTCACTTTTTCACCATTGAGAACGATGCTGGCTGTGGGTTTGTCATAGATGGCCTTTATTATGTTGAGGAAAGTTCCCTCTATGCCTACTTTCTGGAGGGTTTTTATGATAAATGGGTGTTTAATATTGTCGAAAGCACTTTCTGCATCGATTGAGACGACCATATGGTTTTTATCCTTTAGTTTTTTAATACGGTGTATCACATTGATTTGCATGTACTGAAGAATCCTTGCATCCCTGGGATAAACCCCACTTGATCATGGTGTATGATCCTTTTAAGGCGCTGTTGCATTCTGTTGGCTAGTATTGTGCAGTGGATTTTTGCAGCTATGTTCATCAGTGATATTGACCTGTAGTTTTCTTTCTTTGTGACATCTTTGTCTGGTTTTGGTGTCAGGGAGATGGTGGTCTCATAGAATAAGTTTGGGAGAGTTCCTCCCTCTGCTATATTTTGGAAGAGTTTGAGAAGGATAGGTGTTAACTCTTCTCTAAATGTTTGATAGAATTTGCCTGTGAAGCCATCTGGTCCTGGGCTTTTGTTTGTTGGAAGATTTTTAATCACAGTCTCAAGTTCAGTGCTTGGGATTGGTTTGTTTGTAGTTTCTATTTCTTCCTGGTTCAGTCTTGGAAGGTTGTGCTTTTCTAAGAATTTGTCCATTTCTTCCAGGTTGTCCATTTTATTGGCATATAGTTGCTTGCAGTAATCTCTCATGATCCTTTGTATGTCTGCAGTGTCAGTTGTTACTTCTCCTTTTTCATTTGTAATTCTATTGATTTGAGTCGTCTCCCTTTTTTTCTTGATGAGTCTGGCTAATGGTTTATCAATTTTGTTTATCTTCTCAAAGAACCAGCTTTTAGTTTTTTTGATCTTTGCTGTTGTTACCTTCATTTCTTTTTCATTTATTTCTGGTCTGATCTTTATGATGTCTTTCCTCTGCTGACTTTGTTTTTTTTTCTTTCTTTCTTTCTCTAATTGCTTTAGGTGTAAGGTTAACTTGCTTATTTGAGATATTTCTTGTTTCTTGAGGTAGGATTGTATTGCTATAAACTTCTCTCTTAGAACTGCTCTTGCTGCATCCCATAGGTTTTGGGTCTTCATGTTTTCATTGTCATTTGTTTCTAGGTATTTTTTTTATTTCCTCTTTGATTTCTTCAGTGGTGTCTTGGTTATTAAGTAGTGTATTGTTGAGCGTCCATGTGTTTCCATTTTTTACAGATTTTTTTCCTGTAATTGATATCTAGTCTGATAGCATTGTGGTCGGAAAAGATACTTGATACGATTTCAATTTTCTTATATTTACCAAGGCTTGATTTGTGACCCAAGATATGATCTATCCTGGAGAATGTTCCAGGAGCACTTGAGAAAAAGTGTATTCTGTTGTTTTTGGATGGAATGTCCTATAAATATCAATTAAGTCCATCTTGTTTAATGTATCATTTAAAGCTTGTGTTTCCTTATTTATTTTCATTGTGGATGATCTGTTCATTGGTGAAAGAGGGGTGCTAAAGCTCCTACTATGATTGTGTTACTGTCGATTTCCCCTTTTATGGCTGTTAGCATTTGCCTTATGTATTGAGGTGCTCCTATGTTGGGTGCCTAAATATATGCAATTGTTATATCTTCTTCTTGGATTGATCCCTTGATCATTATGTAGTGTCCTTCTTTGTCTCCTGTAATAGTCTTTATTTTAAAGTCTTTTTTGTCTGATATGAGAATTGCTACTCTAGCTTTCTTTTGATTTCCATTTGCATGGAATATCTTATTCCATCCCCTCACTTTCCATCTGTATGTGTCCCTATGTCTGAAGTGGGTCTCTTGTAGACCACATACATACCGGTCGTGTTTTCAGATCCATTCAGCCAGTCTATGTCTTTTGGTTGGAGCATTTAATCCATTTACATTTAAGGTAATTATTGATATGTATGTTCTTATTACCATTTTCTTAATTGTTTTGGGTTTCTTATTGTAGGTCTTTTCCTTCTCTTGTGTTTCCTGCCTAGGCAAGTTCCTTTAGCATTTGTTGTAAAGCGGGTTTGGTGGTGCTGAATTCTCTTAGCTTTTGCTTGTCTGTAAAGGTTTTAATTTCTCTGTCGAATCTGAACGAGATCCTTGGTGGGTCGAGTAATCTTGGTTGTAGCTGTTCCCCTTTCATTACTTTAAATATGTCCTGCCAGTCCCTTCTGGCTTGCAGAGTTTCTGCTGAAAGTTCAGCTGTTAACCTTATGGGGATTCCCTTGTATGTTATTTGTTGTTTTTCCCTTGCTGCTTTTAATATTTTTTCTTTGTATTTAATTTTTGATAGTTTGATTAATATATGTTTTGGCATGTTTCTCCTTGGGTTTATCTTGTATGGGACTCCCTGCGCTTCCTGGACTTGATTAACGATTTCCTTTCCCATATTAGGGAAGTTTTCAACTATAATCTCTTTAAATATTTTCTCAGTGTCTTTCTTTTTCTCTTCTACTTCTGGGACCCCTATATTCGAATGTTGGTGCGTTTAATGTTTTCCCAGAGATGTCTCAGATTGTCCTCAATTCTTTTCATTCTTTTTCTTTATTTGGCTTTGCAGTAGTTATTTCCACTATTTTATCTTCCAGGCCATTTATCCATTCTTCTGCCTCAGTTATTCTGCTATTGTTTCCTTCTAGAGAATTTTTAATTCCATTTATTGTGTTGTTCATCATTGTTTGTTTGCTCTTTAGTTCTTCTAGGTCCTTGTTAAACGTTTCTTGTCTATTCTCCATTCCAGTTCCAAGATTTGGGATCATCTTTACTATCATTACTCTGAATTCTTTTTCAGGTAGACTGCCTATTTCCTCCACATTTGTTTGGTCTGGTGGGTTTTTACCTTGCTCCTTCATCTGCTGTGTGTTTCTGTGTCTTCTCATTTGGCTTTGGGGACTGTGTTTGGGGTCTCCTTTTCAGAGGCTGCAGATTCGTAGTTCCCATTGTATTTGGTGTCTGCCCCCAGTGGCTAAGGTTGGTTCAGTGGGTTGTGTAGGCTTTCTGATGGAGAGGACTGGTGCCTGTGTTCTGGTGGGTGTGTCTGGATCTCGTCTTTCTGGTGGACAGATCCGCATCTGGTGGTGTGTTTTGGGGTGTCTGTGAACTTATTGTGATTTTCGGCAGCCTCTCTGCTAATGGGTGGGCCTGCATTCCTGTCTTGCTAGTTGTTTGGCATGGGATGTCCAGCACTGGATCTTGCTGGTCTCTGAGTGGAGCTGGGTCTTAGCGTTGAGACGGATATCTCTGGGAGAGCTTTCGCCATTTGAAATTACAAGGTGCCAGAGGTCTCTGGTAGACCAATGTCCTGAACTCGGCTCTCCCACCTCAGAGGCACAGGCTTGACACCCGGCTGGAGCACCAAGACCCTGTCAGCCACACAGCTGGGGGTGAGAGCAAGAGGTAGCTTTGGTACATCTCAAAGACCACCAATGAGGTTCACTGACCATTTTCTCTCCAGAAGTGAAGAAAACAAAATTCAGACTTTGGCTAGTCAGCCACTTTGGTAGCCAGCCTCCAAGATGGACCTAATTATCCCCTAATTATCTCCCAGTCTCCATGTACCAGTGTGGCTCCTCGCACTTGAAAAGGGTTGACTGTTTAACTAATAAGAAATTGCAGAAATGACAAAGTGCAGCTTCCAAAGTTATAAAAGACATTGCAGCTTCTGCTTTGGTTTCTGCTAGATCACTCATCCTGGGGTAAGCCAGCTGCCATGTCATGAGGACACTCAAGCAGCCCTAAAGAGAGATCCATGTGGCAAGGAACTGAGGCCTCTTACCTACAGCCACGTGAGTGAGTCATCTCAGAAGTCAAAAGATTTAATTTTTTAAATTTTTGGTTGTGTTGGGTCTTCGTTGCTGCACAGGGTTTCTCCAGTTGTTACTAGAGAAGCAGGGGTTACTCATCATTGTGGTGCACGGGCTTCTCCTTGCGGTGGTTTCTCTTGTTGTGGAGTATGGGCTCTAGGTGCATGGGCTTCAGTAGTTGTGTCATGCAGGCTCAATAGTTGTTGCTTGCAGGCTCTAGAGCACAGGCTCAGTACTTGTGGCACACGGGCTTAGTTGCTCTGCGGCATGTGGGATCTTCCCAGACCAGGGATGGAACCCCTGTTCCCTGCATTGGCAGGCAAATTCTTACCCACTGTGCCACCAGGGAAGTCCAGTGTGCTCTTTTTTAAACCTAGTCTGTTTTCATTCTTTTCTATCTTAACGATTCTGTATTAAAGAAAAAAAAAATAATACTCCTTTCTACCCCTCCTCTTTGAGGATTATATATGAAGAAGTATGTCTTATTTATTAACCTCAAATTTTCACCTTACTTTTAAGAAGTAATCACAATGTCAAGTATTTAATACTTTTCACTTCCACCTTGAAAAGCATGGATATTAAAGTGCTAATACAATTACCTTCCCTGGTCTATCTTTTTTAGTTTTTGTTATGTATAAAAAACAACGAAAAACATGCATGGTTTGTAAGGAAATGACAAATTTCAGAAAATTCAGCATCTGAATACACTCTAAACATAGCTTCTAGATAAAGACACAGAAAATTGCCAGATACTCAGGGGCCCCCTGGTCCCATTCTAGTGACTCCCCTTAAGGTTTAATATTGTTCTGGTATCTAACAAAAAGATAACTTTACCTGTATTTTGTATTTTATATAAATGTTATGGCACAGTAAAATCACTTTTGGATTGGGCTTTTTTATTTTATGTTGTTTGTGAATATGCCTATATGGTTGTCTATTGCTGTGATCATGCATTGCCACTGTTGCATAGGATTCCATAATGTAAATATTTAACTATTAATTAATTTATTCCAATATGTATTACAATATGAGTGATTTTCAGTTTGTGTCTATTGAGAACAGCACTGGTATATAAATTCTAGAACTTGAGCTTTGGTGATGTGTGTATAAATTATTGTTCAGTATACACGTAGTAGTAAAATGTTCGAGTCATAGCTTTCTTGTGTTTATCTTTTTAGATATTTCTAAATATTTTCACAACATTTGTATGATTTTTCATCTTCAGCAGCAGTGAATGAGATTCAAGGATTATACACATTCTTGTCAAACTTGATAATACCTGTCATTTTCATCTGAACTTTCTGGTTGGTGAGTGATAATTCCAGGTATCACGCTTTTGCATTTAATTGACTACTAAGAAGCCAAGCATCTTTTGATATGTTTACTTAACATTCTGTACTCTCTTTTTTGAAATATCTTTTGGTATATTTCCCCCATTTTGCTATTCCATTATCTTCTTATTGAAGACTTCCTTTTTTTTTTTTAACATCTGAAGACTTCTTATTTAGGAGTTTTTAATACATGCTTGAGATGAGTTCTTCTCTCTTTCTGTCTCTCCTTCTCTTTCATTAGATGAGTGTCAGTTTTTAATGTTAATAACATCTAATTTGTTATTTTCCTCTTTATTTATTTAGTCTTATTTCTATTGATTTATGTAGTCTTCTTACCTGTAGCAGAGCACATTATTTATTCTAAACCACAAATATGTTTTCATTTCTTCAATAAATGTAATTATTAAGCTTTAAATTTAAGTTAACTTTCTAAACTAAATATGTTGTATCATAGTGAGTATTAATTTTTCTATGACAGCTGAAAGGTTACATTTATTCAGAAAATGTTGTATCAGCTTTCTTTTCCTTTGCTCCTACTTCTCATTGATTCACAGTGGTAAACATCACTTCATCCATGGATCTGACTTTTCTCTGATTTCTCATGGTCATTCTCACTAACTCGTCTTGCCTCCTGAAATCTTTAGCAATCCCATTATTCCACAGAAGCAAAAACCTTCCTTGGGCCTTTTTCCTCAGAAGATTGATTATTCCCACATTTTAAATGGGAGATTGCAATAAGTTAGGAGAAAATGCCACAAGAGGGTCTCTCATTTTTTTTTTTCACATCCTGTATCAGCCTCTGCTTGCACTCTCTGTTCAAAGATATTTGTGCAACACATTGATGGAAGATGCCACTTGTTTCTCTCCTTGGGGAAAAGACAGATTAATTACCTAACAAATAAAATAAAGAGAGTGTCTTGCTCTTTTCAAATGTTGGACAGGATTGCTTGCATCCTAATTTAAATGTTTCAGGTGACTGAAGCTTAAGATTCCTAAGCTTTAATCCATACTTGCACCATGCACAGCACCCAACAGGAGAGCTTTACATAACCCCATGAGACACTTGTGTGCAAGTGGAACAGATAAAAATATAAAACTATTGCTGTCTTTTTGTGTCATAAAAATGATTTTTTGTCTCATTTAAAATATTTTTTTCTAAAATCCAAAAACGTGTCAGGCTAAAATATTGTTATTTCAAATATGGTAAAATCGAAGACCCTTCAAATTTCTTTCCAGTTTTGTTGATGATGGGATGCCGTCAGAGATATGACTTCATTAAACACAATAGGTAAGATTCCTTCATAGGCCTGATTGGGGAATATGAAAATAAACCCCCCAAAATCTGGACATTTTCTAGTTCTCAAATATTGGTTAAGATGGTAGAAAGGGCCCTTCATTGTCCTATATGTTAATGCAGATCAATTGTGAGAGGTGGGGATAAAACAAGCAGCCTAAATATCCTTTATGTTTGTTGTACTACTAGTAGAAAGAGGAAGGGTCAACATGTCACCATGGTTGATATAGCAAATAAGCTGCTTGAAACTACACAGAAATGTACCTGCTTGTATTTTCTGTGCAGTTACCCTCTCTTTTGGTGTGCCCTGATACCTCCCTCAACTTATGTACCAACTCCAGCAGCATTAAGCAGAAATCCAAAGAAATCTATTCTTTGGAATTATGAGGAAGGGAAGAGTCAAACATTTTATAACATGCTCTATACAAGGATACACGTCACCATCCTTATCTATGTCATGCCATGCATGGAGGGTCAGTAGGTTCAGGGGATTCTGGAAGCACCAAGTTCTGTGGGGTTAATCACAGTTGCATTCATGGGCAGTAAAAGAGAAGGGCCTCATCTTGATCACTTTCTCAATGCTAGTAGCTACAAAAAGAAGAGGATAGCAGACATCTTAGGGAGAAGAACCAACATTAAATGAAATGTCCTAATTACTCTAGGCAACCTCTCATGGTGGCCTCCCATAGCTCCTCAAATCCCTACATACTTGCACAAGGGATAGTGTAATATTACTGGAGTGTCTGACTGCAGATTAACATTATTTTTGTTGAAAAAAATAAAAATAGGTTCAAGTGATAGGGTTTGAAAAGGGTTCGCAGTGTGAGGGAAACTATTGTAACAATGTGGACAGAACCCTTTGGATGGATTCATCATGTTTTGTTTTTGTTTTTGTTTTTGTTTTTTGCTGCTTCAGAATCTGTAGTAGCGATTGGTGTGTTCCATGATACATCCCCGCTTCTTATAAGTTTTAGATGGAATACCCCATTAGGAAGAAGTGCACGTAAGGAAGATTAGTGAGTCAAACTCCTCTGCCCTCTGTCAGCAGTGGGTGCAAAGGGATTTAGACCAAGTGCTTTCATCCTTTGATTTGCAAAGTTTTCACTATATGAATGATGTTTTGTCTGTTTGCAGGTCAGGAGCCTTGGTCTCAATATCCCTGTTTAAAAAGTGTTATCACGTGTCTGCCAGAAAGAATTGCTGATGATACTGGGAAAAATTGAGAGTTATCCTTAACAATTAAGGGTTTTGTAGCAACATGGATGGACCTCGAGATTGTTATACTGAGTGAAGCAAGTCAGACACAGAAAGACAGATATCATATGATATTGCTTATATGAGGAATCTAAAAAAGAAAAAAAAAAGGTACAAATGAACTTATTTACACAACAGAAATAGAATCATGGATATAGAAAACAAACTTATGGTTACCAGGGGATAAGTGGGGAAGGGATAAATTGGGAGATTGGGACTGACTTATACACACTACTATATATAAAATAGATAAAGACCTGCTTTATAGCACAGGGAACTCTACTCAGTGGTCTGTACTGGCGTATACGGAAAAAGAATCTTATAAAAAAAAAACAAGGGTTTTGGGATTATATAATAAATATAAATGTGCAAACCTTTAACATGAAAGGAAAAATCAGTTAACTCTGTGGTCCCTGTTATGGTGTAAATATTTTGTACCTCTAATTTTAAAATTTTGAAACCCAGCTCCCATGTTGATGGTATTAGGAGGTGGGGCTTTTGGGAGGTGATTAGGTTATGAGGCCAGAGACCTCAAACATGGGATTAGTGACCTGATAAATGTAGCACACAGAAGATCTTATGACCATTCCATGATTTCATTGCCGAGCGAGAAGACCCACATTATGAACCAGAAATTGGTCCCTCGCCAGACACTGTCAGCTGGCAACTTGTTCTTTTTTTAAAAAAAATAATTAGATAATTAATTAATTAATTTTTTGGCTGTGTTGGGTCTTTGGTGCGGTGCGCGGGCTTCTCATTGAGTGGCTTCTCTTGTTGCGGAGCATGGGCTCTAGGCGTGTGGGTTTCAGTAGTTGTGGCTCACAGGCTCAGTAGTTGTGGCCTGTGGACTCTAGAGCACAGGCTCAGTATTTGTGGTGCACGGGCTTAGTTGTTCCATGGCATGTGGGATCTTCCTGGACCAGGGCTCGAACCCTTGTCCCCTTTATTGATAGGCAGATTCTTAACCACTGCACCTCCAGGGAAGCCCCTGGTTACTTGTTCTTGAACTTTTCAGCCTCAGCAATTATGAGAAAACCAAAATAATCTGTTGTTTATAAAATACCAAGTCTCTCGTATTTTGTTCTAGCAGTCAAAGAGCTGGCTGAGGAGAAATATCTGTGAGCTTGAAGACATATCAGGAGAAACCTTTAAATCTCAAAAGAAAAGAGAAAATGGGCAGGAAAGAAATCAACAGAACAGAGTAATCAATAATTGTGGAACAATGAAAAATGCTGTGACCTATACATAATGGGTATAGCAGGAGGAGAATAAAGATAATAAAGAACAGAAAATATTTTTAAAAATGACTGAGAATCTCCCCAAATGAATGTCTGACACTAAATCCACAACATCCAAACTTAGAAGAACATATGAATAGTAAAGAAAACTGACCAGTATCTCTCAGGAACATCAATGCAAAAATCCTCAACAAAATATTACCAAATCGAATCCAACAATATTTTGAGAGAATTTTATATCATGAATGAGAGGAAATAATCCCAGGTATGAAAGGCTGGTTCAACATTCTAGAATCAAATAATTATATCCATCATATCAACACCTTGAAGACAATCATTAGCATATCAATAGATTCAGAAGACCTTTGAAAAAATCTAACACCCATTCTTCATAAAAACTCTCAGTTGAAGAAATAGACTGGAGCTTTCTCAAGTTGATAACAAAGATTTACAGGAAACTTTTATCTTACATCATGATTAATGGTCAAAACCATGAAGCTTTTCCACTAAGTTCAGGTAAAAGCAAGGATGTCCTCTTTCATGACTCCTTTTCCATATTTTACTCCAAGTCCTTGTTAATGCAATAAGGCATGAAAATAAACAAAACAAATACAGATTGGGTAGAAAAAAATGAAAGCAACCTAAATAAAATGTGGACCAATAAACTTTATGGACACCTCACCAAAGAAAATAGACACTATGCATATAAGTATACAGAAGAATAATCCAGATTACATGCTGCCATGAAAAAGCAAATTAAAAATACAATTACATACCACTATGTAACACTTAGAATGGCTAAAATGTGAACAATGACAAGAACAAATTCTGTAGGAGATGTGGAACAATAGGAAATGTCATTTGTCATTGGTGGAAATGAAAAATAATACAGCTACTTTGGTAGTCTGATTGACACTTGCTAGAATATTGAGCATTCCCTTACTGTACAATCCGTCAAGTGTTCTCATGGATGTTTACTGAAAGTAGTTTAAAACATACTTCCAGAGGAAAACCTGCATATGGATATTTATAGCACCTAATTCAATATTGCCAAAATGTGAATGAAACTAAGGTGTCCTCCAATAGGTGAATGAAATGATATAGTATTAATATATTCTGGGAATGGGATAATATTGAGCACTAAAAAAGTAAGCTATCAAGCCATATAAAGAGATGGGAATTCTTTTTTTTTTTCTTTTGAAATATAGGTGATTTTCTTTATTTTGAAATTTAAATTTTATTGGAGTATAGTTGATTTACAATGTTGTGCTCATTTCAGCTGCACAGCAAGTGATTCAGTTACACATATGCATATATTCATTCTTTTTCAGATTCTTTTCTGATAACGGTATTCCCAGAATACTGAGTAGAGCTCCCTGTGCTATACAGTAGGTCCTTGTTGCTTATCTGTTATATATAGTAGTATTCGTATGTTTACCCCAAGCTCCTGATTTATCCCTACCCCCCACCTCTCCCCTTTGGTAACCATAAGTTTGTTTTCCAGGTCTGTGAGTCTGCCTCTCTTTTGTAAGTTAGTTCATTTGTATCAATTTTTAGCTTCCACCTAGAAGTGATATCATCCAATATTTGTCTTACTCTGTCTGACTTACTTCACTTAGTACAATCATCTCTAGGTCCATCCATGTTACTGCAACTGGCATTATTTTCTTCTATTTTATGGCTGAGTCATATTCCATTATATGTATGTATCACATATTCTTTACCTATATTCATATGTTGATGGACATTTTGGTTGCTTCCTTGTCTTCGCTATTGTAAAGAGTGTTGCAGTGAACATTGGGGAAGATGTGTCTTTTCGATTTATGCTTTCCTCCAGATATGCACACAGGAGTGAACTTGCTGGATCATCTGGTAGCTCTATTTTATTTTATTTTACTTCATTTCATTTCAATTTCAATTTTTTTGGAATAGAGTTGATTTACAATGTTGTGTTACTTTCTGCTGCACAGCACAGTGAAGCAGTTATACATATATCCAATCCTTTTTGGATTCCTTTCCCATACAGGTCATTACAGAGTATTGAGTAGAGTTCCCTGTGCTATACAGTAAGCCCTTATTTGTTATCTCTTTTATATATAGTGGTGTGTATATGTCAATCCCAATTTCCAATTTATCCCTCCCACCTCCCCTTACTCTGGTAACCTCCATTCTGTGCTCCATAGTGGCTGTTACCAATTGGCATTGCCACCGATAGCATAGAAGTGGTGGCGCAGTGGTTAAGAATCTGCCTGCCAGTTCAGGGGACACAGGTTCGAGCCCTGGCCCGGGAAGATCTCACATGCCACAGAACAAGTAAGCCCGTGCACCACAACTACTCAGTCTGCGCTCTAGAGCCCACGAGCCACAACTACTGAAGCCTGTGTGCCTACAGCTTGTGCTCCACAACAAGAGAAGCCACCACAAAGAGAAGGCTTCGTACCACAACGATGAGTAGCCCCCGCTTGCTGCAACTATAGAAAAGCCGCGCACAGCAACGAAGAGCCAAGGCAGATTAAAAAAAAAAAAATAAGTAGTAGGTTTCTCTTTTTTCCACAGCCTCTGAAGCATTTCTTGTTTGTAGACATTGTGATGATGGCTATTCTGAGTGGTTCCAGGTGATACTTCTTTGTACATCTGATTTGCATTTGTCTAACATAAAGCAATGGTGAGTATCTTCATATGTGCTTTTTTTTTGGAACAGTGTCAGTAAGATTTATCCCTTGAAAAAGGGTTATTGAAAGGTTGCCTTGTTTTGAAGTCTACTTCGATTACCTACCCCAAGACATTTTTTGAGGGCTGTTGTCATTTACAGCTCCCCAGGCATTGTGAATATGAAGTGCGTATAAGGTCCAGTTTTAGAATTGTTGTTATGGGAAACAGAAGGCGGCAGGATTTCTACTGTCCCTCTCTGGTTACTGACACAACCTTAGATGTAGGGCAAGTCCTGTTCTTGGGTATTAAATTAGAGTGGAATGTGCCTGACCAAACATGTAAGGGCTTCTGTCCCATTCCTTCTTCCCCCTTACCCTTCATCCCCCGAACAAGTATAAACCCCTGCAAAATCAGCTGTTGAGGGTGCTGTCTTGTAGAGTGGGATGACCCTTACGAAGGAGTCAGGAGGTCGGAACCCAAACACCAGGATATGTTGAGAGCAGGTGATTTTCCAAATGTCATCCAGCCCAGAGAGTCCACCATCCTTTGGGTGTCAGAGGGTTGGTTTAGTAGTATGAGGGCACACTTAGATCTGGAGATAGTGATCCCATGCAGAGGGGACCAGGTACTACATGTTCAAGGGGGGCGAATTAGCTGGCATATCCTCCCGAGGTCCTCAGGCCCACAACAGTCCAGCCTTGGGACCAAATTGTGTCTGTGTCCAGGGATGTGACACTAGTACGTTCACTGCGACTAAACAAATTTAGTGATCATTTTTCTTTTCTTTAATTTAACTTTAAATTTATAATGGAGTATATAGTTGATTTATCATGTTGTGTTCATTTTTGTCATACACCAACATGATTCATTTATACAGAGATAACTATATATTCTTTTTAGAATTATTTTCCCATTGAGGTTACTAAAGGGTGTTGAGAAGAGTTCCAAGTGCTCTACAGCAGGTCCATGTTGATTACAAGTTTTCTCTCTGTAAATATGTATATACTAACTCCAACCTCATGATTTATGCCTCCAACACACCTTTCCAGTTTGGTAACCATAAGTTTGTGTTCTAAGTCTGGGACTCTGTTTCTGTGTTGTAAGACAGTACCTTTCTATCAATGTTTAGATTCCACCGATAAGTAATATCATATGATATTTTTCATTGCCTGATTTATGACACTTAGTATGAATGTATGTAGGTCCTTCTGAGTGGCCCTAAATGGCCTTCTTTCATTCACTTCATGGCTGAGTAATATTCCATTGTACATATCTACCATAATTTCTTTATCCATTCTTCCTTCCAAGGACTTTTAGGTAGCTTCCGAGTAGAGGCTCTTGTAAACAGGGCTGCATAAATTTTAGAGTGCCTGGGTCCTGTCAATTTACGTTTTTTCCAAGATACAGGCCCAGGAGTGGAAGCGCCATATGCTCTGAAGCTCTGGTTTTTAGATTTTTAAGGAATCACCACCCACTTCTCCAGAGTGGCTGTTAGCAATTTACATTCCCACCATCAGCTTGTCAGGGTTCCCTTTTCTCCACGCCCTGTCCTGCATTTCAGGTTTTACAGTTTGTGAGGTTGGCCATTCTGACTGGTGCGAAGTGATATCTCTTTGTAATATTAATTTACATTGCCCGCCTGTTTTGTTGGCCAAAAATGGAGTAAGGGATTTTCCTGAATAGATTAAGGAATAACGCATACGGCCTTTTTGGCAAACTGCATCATTGGCGATGTTCAGCAGCTTTGCCTGTGCTTTAATGACGAGTGCAAACTACCCCTTGAAATCCCTTTCCTGCAATTCTGCCTTGCTTACAAGGCCTTTACGAATACTTGGCTCAAGAAATGACTCCATTAGAGGTGTCAATTACAACCCTGCATGTTTGTGAATTGCAGTGCCCCTGAGCACCGGTTTTCAACTTGTTTAGGGAAGCAGACACAAAGGGGCAGGATTTCTACAGACCCATTCCAGTTACTGGGGCACCTGAAGGATAGGGAAATTCTTCTCCCAGGTAGGAAACTAGAGTAGCATATGCCTGTCCAAACATCTAAGGCTTGTGTCTCATTCCATCCTGCCATTCCCCTTCTTCACCGGAAAATTCCAGGCCGTGCAAAACCGGCTGTTGAGTGTGCTGCCTTCCCAAAGTGGGGAGGCTCTAAGGAAAGGAGCTGGGGAACCCGAATACCAGGAGACGTGGAGATGAGGTGACTTTTCCAAACTCTTCCCGATCAGACGGTGTACCATCCTCTGGATGTGCCATGCATGTTTTAGCTGTAGGAAGGGTCCCCTGCACCTGGAGGTATGGGACCCATGGAATGGGGGCCAGGCAGTATTACTCTAAAAGTGATGCATTTGCTGTCCCATCCTCACGAAGCCTCTCAGACCAACGAGTGTAGAGCCTTAGATCCCATCCAGCTCTGTGTCTACATATGGTCAGTCCAGGTTGCATCACAGCCCTTGAACAAATTTTGTAAGAATTTCTCTCTCTCTCTCACTGTCTTTATTTTGTTCTTGTTATTTAATTTTATAATGGGGTATAGCTGATTTTCAATACTGTGTTTCTTCCTGCTCTACATCTATCCACTTGATTCACTTAAAGAGAGACATCAATAAATTCTTTTACAGATTCTTACCAGTCTTATATATCCTTTTCTGGTGACAACAGTGTGCTGAGTCCAGCTCTTTGAGCTATAGAGTAGGTCCTGTCGAATACCTATTTTGTTTATGGAACCGTATCTGTGCTAATTTCAACCTCCTGGTTTATGCATCACCCCGCCCCACCTTTCTCCTTTAGCAGCCATAAGTGTGTTTTCTAAATGTGTGACTCCGTTTCTGTTTTGTAATTGCGTTCATGTGAAGGCATTTTTAGATACTATCTATAAGTGATACCTTATGATAAGTCTCTTTTTATGTCTGACTTATGTCACTTAGAATGATCGTACCTCAGTCTCCACGAGTTGCTGCCACTGGCCTTATTTCATTGATTTAAATGCTGAGTAATATTCCATTGTACGTAAGTACCACATCTTCTTTATCCACTTTTTCCTTCCAAGGACATGTAAGTTGTACCCAAATCGAGGCATTTCTAAACAGAGCAGCCCTAAACTTTGGGGTGCCTGTGTCTTGTCGAGTTTTTGGTTTTCCCAAGATATGCGCCCATGAGGGGAAGTGCTGTATGCTCTGTAGCTCTCTTTTTTAGAAGTTTTAAGATACAGCATACACTTCTCAAGAGTGGCCGGTGGCAATTGACATCCCGCCGATCAGCAAAACAAGGCTCCCTTTTCTCCATGGCCTGTCCTGCATTTCTGGGTTTTACACTTTTTCAGCATGGGCCTTTTGACCAATGCGAAGTGAGACATTTTTGTAATGCTGATTTGCATTGCCCACTTGTTTAGTTGGCCAAAAAGAGCATCTGCGTTTTTTCCAAAATTTATTCAGGAAAGAACGCAAACGCCCTTTTTGGCCAAGGGCATCACTGTCGAGGTTTTGCCGCTTTTCCTGTGCTTTAAACGCGATTCGAATCTACCTCCTGAAATGTGTTTCCTGCAATTCTGCCTTGCTTTCAAATCCTCTTCGTTGCCTTCCCTCAATATATTTGTGGACGAGAGTTATCATTTCTAAGTCTGCAGGTTTGTGAATTGCAGTGCCCCTGAGCTCCATTCTTCAACTCGCTTTGTTGGGAGCTGGCCGCAAAAGCGCAGGATTGCTTCAGGCCGTATTCTGCTTCCTGGCGGCAGGCTGAGCCTGTGGTTAATTCTTCTCCCTGATGGGAAAATAGAGTGACCTGTGCCTGTCCCAACACCTAGAGCTAGTCTCTCATTGGTTCCCCCTCTTCCCGTTCATCCTCAGGACAAACTGCAACCTGTACGGAACAGGAGGATAAAGGTGCTGATTCTCCAAGGAGGGAGATTGCTAGTAAAGTGGCTGGAATGGCGAACCGGAGCACAAGGAGATGACAAATGAGGTTCGTTTTAGCAACCTTTCCCCATCACACGGTGTACCATCTTCGGGGTTTCTCATGCATGTTTTCAGTGTAGGACGATGCCCTTGAACCTGGAGATTTGGGACCCATGGGATGGGTACCACGCTATATTACTTTAAAGGGTCTGCGTTTGCTCACCCAACCTCACCAAACCTCTCAGCCTCAAGAGTGTCCACCCTTATGTCTCAATCAGCTGTGGGTCTAGATATGGTCAATCCAGGTGGCATCACAGCCCCTGAACGAATTTTGTAAGAATTTCTCTCTCTTTCACTGTCTTTGTTTCACGGGTTTTGAAGAGTAATTGATTTTTATAATGGGGTTTAGCTGCTTTTCAGTACTGTGTTTATGCCGCTTTATACCCACTTGACTCACTTACAGAGAGATATGAATACATAGGTTTTAAGATTCTTACTAGTCAGATATATTCTTGGGCGGTGAATAGGGGGTGTTGAGTCCAGTTCACTGAGCAAGGAGTAGGTCTTGTCTCTTACATATTGGGTTTCTGGAACGGTATCTGAGCTAATTTGAAACCCTTGTTTTATGCATCACCCCACCTCACCTTTCCCGTTAAGCAGCCATAGTGTGTTTTCTAAACGTGTGACTCTGTTCTGTTTTGTAATTCAGTTCAAGGGTAGCGGTTTTTACATTCCCTCTATAAGTGATATCTTATGATAAGTGTCTTTTTCTGTGTGATTTATTTCACTTAGAATCGTCATACCTAAATCCACTCATCATACCGCTACTAGCCTTATGACATTGATTTCATGGCTGAGTGATATTCCATTGTACATAAGGACCACAACTTCTTTATCCATTCTTCTCTTTCCTGGGATATTTAAGGTGTAACGAAGTGGAGGTTCTTGTCAACAGAGTAGCCCAAAACTTTGGGGTGCCTGTGTCTTGCTGATTTTTAATTTTCCCAATTTATACGCCCATGAGTGGAAGTGCCCTATGCTCTCTAAGCTGAGTTTTTTAGATGTTTCAGGACACACCGTACACTTCTCCAGAGTGGCTGTTGGCAATTTACATCCCGCCCATCAGCGTAGCAAGGCTCCCATTTCTCCATGGCCTGTCCTGCATTTCTGGTTTTGACACTTTATTCAGCATGGCCCTTTTGACCGATGGGAAGCGAGACTTCTTTGTAGCGCTGATTTGCCTTTCCAGGTTGCTTGGTTGGCCAAAAAGGGCGTATGCGTTTTTTCCTGAATATATTCAGGAAAAAACGCATACGCCCTTTTTGGCCAAGGGCATCATTGTCGAGGTTTTGCCGCTTTTCCTGTGCTTTAAAGGCGATTCGAATCTACCTCCTGAAATCTGTTTCCTGCAATTCTGCCGTGCTTTCAAATCCTCTTCGTTGCCTTCCCTCAATATATTTGTGGACGAGAGTTATCATTTCTAAGTCTGCAGGTTTGTGAATTGCAGTGCCCCTGAGCTCCATTCTTCAACTCGCTTTCTTGGGAGCTGGCCGCAAAAGCGCAGGATTGCTTCAGGCCGTATTCTGGTTCCTGGCGGCAGGCTGAGCCTGTGGTTAATTCTTCTTCCTGATGGGAAAATAGAGTGACCTGTGCCTGTCCCAACACCTAGAGCTAGTCTCTCATTGGTTCCCCCTCTTCCCGTGCATCCTCAGGACAAATTGCAACCTGTACGGAACAGGAGGATAAAGGTGCTGATTCTCCAAGGAGGGAGATTGCTAGTAAAGCGGCTGGAATGGAGAACCGGAGCACAAGGAGATGAGAAATGAGGTGCGTTTTAGCAACCTTTCCCGATCACACGGTGTACCGTCTTCGGGGTTTCTCATGCATGTTTTCAGTGTAGGATGATGCCCTTGAACCTGGAGATTTGGGACCCATGGGATGCGTACCACGCTATATTATTTTAAAGGGTCTGCGTTTGATCACCCAACCTCACCAAACCTCTCAGCCCCAAGAGTGTCCACCCTTATGTCTCAATCAGCTGTGGGTCTAGATATGGTCAATCCAGGTGGCATCACAGCCCCTGAACGAATTTTGTAAGAATTTCTCTCTCTTTCACTGTCTTTGTTTCACGGGTTTTGAAAAGTAATTGATTTTTATAATGGGGTTTAGCTGCTTTTGACTGCTGCGTTTATGCCGCTTTACACCCACTTGACTCACTTACAGAGAGATATCAATATATAGGTTTTAAGATTCTTACTTGTCAGATATATTCTTGGGCGGTGAATAGGGGGTGTTGAGTCCAGTTCACTGAGCAAGGAGTAGGTCTTGTCTCTTACATATTGGGTTTATGGAACGGTATCTGAGCTAATTTGAAACCCTTGTTTTATGCATCACCCCACCTCACCTTTCCCGTTAAGCAGACATAGTCTGTTTTCTAAACGTGTGACTCTGTTCTGTTTTGTAATTCAGTTCAAGGGTAGCGGTTTTTACATTCCCTCTATAAGTGATATCTCATGATAAGTGTCTTTTTCTGTGTGACTTATTTCACTTAGAATCGTCATACCTAAATCCACTCATCATGCTGCTACTAGCCTTATGACATTGATTTCATGGCTGAGTGATATTCCATTGTATATAAGGACCACATCTTCTTTATCCATTCTTTTCTTTCCTGGGACATTTAAGGTGTATCGAAGTGGAGGTTCTTGTCAACAGAGTAGCCCAAAACTTTGGGGTGCCTGTGTCTTGCTGATTTTTAGTTTTCCCAATTTATACGCCCATGAGTGGAAGTGCCCTATGCTCTCTAAGCTGAGTTTTTTAGATGTTTCAGGACACACCGTACACTTCTCCAGAGTGGCTGTTGGCAATTTACATCCCGCCCATCAGCGTAGCAAGGCTCGCATTTCTCCATGGCCTGTCCTGCATTTCTGGTTTTGACACTTTATTCAGCATGGCCCTTTTGACCGATGGGAAGCGAGACTTCTTTGTAGCGCTGATTTGCCTTTCCAGGTTGCTTGGTTGGCCAAAAAGGGCGTATGCGTTTTTCCCTGAATATATTCAGGAAAAAACGCATACGCCCTTTTTGGCCAAGGGCATCATTGTCGAGGTTTTGCCGCTTTTCCTGTGCTTTAAAGGCGATTCGAATCTACCTCCTGAAATCTGTTTCCTGCAATTCTGCCTTGCTTTCAAATCCTCTTCGTTGCCTTCCCTCAATATATTTGTGGACGAGAGTTATCATTTCTAAGTCTGCAGGTTTGTGAATTGCAGTGCCCCTGAGCTCCATGATTCAACTCGCTTTCTTGGGAGCTGGCCGCAAAAGCGCAGGATTGCTTCAGGCCGTATTCTGGTTCCAGGCGGCAGGCTGAGCCTGTGGTTAATTCTTCTTCCTGATGGGAAAATAGAGTGACCTGTGCCTGTCCCAACACCTAGAGCTAGTCTCTCATTGGTTCCCCCTCTTCCCGTGCATCCTCAGGACAAATTGCAACCTGTACGGAACAGGAGGATAAAGGTGCTGATTCTCCAAGGAGGGAGATTGCTAGTAAAGCGGCTGGAATGGAGAACCGGAGCACAAGGAGATGAGAAATGAGGTGCGTTTTAGCAACCTTTCCCCATCACACGGTGTACCGTCTTCGGGGTTTCTCATGCATGTTTTCAGTGTAGGATGATGCCCTTGAACCTGGAGATTTGGGACCCATGGGATGCGTACCACGCTATATTACTTTAAAGGGTCTGCGTTTGATCACCCAACCTCACCAAACCTCTCAGCCCCAAGAGTGTCCACCCTTATGTCTCAATCAGCTGTGGGTCTAGATATGGTTAATCCAGGTGGCATCACAGCCCCTGAACGAATTTTGTAAGAATTTCTCTCTCTTTCACTGTCTTTGTTTCACGGGTTTTGAAAAGTAATTGATTTTTATAATGGGGTTTAGCTGCTTTTCACTGCTGTGTTTATGCCGCTTTATACCCACTTGACTCACTTACAGAGAGATATGAATACATAGGTTTTAAGATTCTTACTAGTCAGATATATTCTTGGGCGGTGAATAGGGGGTGTTGAGTCCAGTTCACTGAGCAAGGAGTAGGTCTTGTCTCTTACATATTGGGTTTATGGAACGGTATCTGAGCTAATTTGAAACCCTTGTTTTATGCATCACCCCACCTCACCTTTCCCGTTAAGCAGACATAGTCTGTTTTCTAAACGTGTGACTCTGTTCTGTTTTGTAATTCAGTTCAAGGGTAGCGGTTTTTACATTCCCTCTATAAGTGATATCTCATGATAAGTGTCTTTTTCTGTGTGACTTATTTCACTTAGAATCGTCATACCTAAATCCACTCATCATGCTGCTACTAGCCTTATGACATTGATTTCATGGCTGAGTGATATTCCATTGTATATAAGGACCACATCTTCTTTATCCATTCTTTTCTTTCCTGGGACATTTAAGGTGTATCGAAGTGGAGGTTCTTGTCAACAGAGTAGCCCAAAACTTTGGGGTGCCTGTGTCTTGCTGATTTTTAGTTTTCCCAATTTATACGCCCATGAGTGGAAGTGCCCTATGCTCTCTAAGCTGAGTTTTTTAGATGTTTCAGGACACACCGTACACTTCTCCAGAGTGGCTGTTGGCAATTTACATCCCGCCCATCAGCGTAGCAAGGCTCCCATTTCTCCATGGCCTGTCCTGCGTTTCTGGTTTTGACTCTTTATTCAGCATGGCCCTTTTGACCGATGGGAAGCGAGACTTCTTTGTAGCGCTGATTTGCCTTTCCAGGTTGCTTGGTTGGCCAAAAAGGGCGTATGCGTTTTTTCCTGAATATATTCAGGAAAAAACGCATACGCCCTTTTTGGCCAAGGGCATCATTGTCGAGGTTTTGCCGCTTTTCCTGTGCTTTAAAGGCGATTCGAATCTACCTCCTGAAATCTGTTTCCTGCAATTCTGCCTTGCTTTCAAATCCTCTTCGTTGCCTTCCCTCAATATATTTGTGGACGAGAGTTATCATTTCTAAGTCTGCAGGTTTGTGAATTGCAGTGCCCCTGAGCTCCATGATTCAACTCGCTTTCTTGGGAGCTGGCCGCAAAAGCGCAGGATTGCTTCAGGCCGTATTCTGGTTCCTGGCGGCAGGCTGAGCCTGTGGTTAATTCTTCTTCCTGATGGGAAAATAGAGTGACCTGTGCCTGTCCCAACACCTAGAGCTAGTCTCTCATTGGTTCCCCCTCTTCCCGTGCATCCTCAGGACAAATTGCAACCTGTAAAGAACAGGAGGATAAAGGTGCTGATTCTCCAAGGAGGGAGATTGCTAGTAAAGCGGCTGGAATGGCGAACCGGAGCACAAGGAGATGAGAAATGAGGTGCGTTTTAGCAACCTTTCCCGATCACACGGTGTGCCATCTTCGGGGTTTCTCATGCATGTTTTCAGTGTAGGACGATGCCCTTGAACCTGGAGATTTGGGACCCATGGGATGGGTACCACGCTATATTACTTTAAAGGGTCTGCGTTTGATCACCCAACCTCACCAAACCTCTCAGCCCCAAGAGTGTCCACCCTTATGTCTCAATCAGCTGTGGGTCTAGATATGGTCAATCCAGGTCGCATCACAGCCCCTGAACGAATTTTGTAAGAATTTCTCTCTCTTTCACTGTCTTTGTTTCACGGGTTTTGAAAAGTAATTGATTTTTATAATGGGGTTTAGCTGCTTTTCACTGCTGCGTTTATGCCGCTTTACACCCACTTGACTCACTTACAGAGAGATATCAATATATAGGTTTGAAGATTCTTCCTAGTCAGATATATTCTTGGGCGGTGAATAGGGGGTGTTGAGTCCAGTTCACTGAGCAAGGAGTAGGTCTTGTCTATTACATATTGGGTTTATGGAACGGTATCTGAGCTAATTTGAAACCCTTGATTTGTGCATCACCCCACCTCACCTTTCCCGTTAAGCAGCCATAGTGTGTTTTCTAAACGTGTGACTCTGTTCTATTTTGTAATGCAGTTCAAGGGTAGCGGTTTTTACATTCCCTCTATAAGTGATATCTTATGATAAGTGTCTTTTTCTGTGTGATTTATTTCACTTAGAATCGTCATACCTAAATCCACTCATCATGCTGCTACTAGCCTTATGACATTGATTTCATGGCTGAGTCATATTCCATTGTACATAAGGACCACAACTTCTTTATCCATTCTTGTCTTTCCTCGGATATTTAAGGTGTAATGAAGTGGAGGTTTTTGTCAACAGAGTAGCCCAAAACTGTGGGGTGCCTGTGTCTTGCTGATTTTTAGTTTTCCCAATTTATACGCCCATGAGTGGAAGTGCCCAAGCTCTCTAAGCTGAGTTTTTTAGATGTTTCAGGACACACCGTACACTTCTCCAGAGTGGCTGTTGGCAATTTACGTCCCGCCCATCAGCGTAGCAAGGCTCCCATTTCTCCATGGCCTGTCCTGCATTTCTGGTTTTGACACTTTATTCAGCATGGCCCTTTTGACCGATGGGAAGCGAGACTTCTTTGTAGCGCTGATTTGCCTTTCCAGGTTGCTTGGTTGGCCAAAAAGGGCGTATGCGTTTTTTCCTGAATATATTCAGGAAAAAACGCATACGGCCTTTTTGGCCAAGGGCATCACTGTCGAGGTTTTGCTGCTTTTCCTGTGCTTTAAACGCGATTCGAATCTACCTCCTGAAATGTGTTTCCTGCAATTCTGCCTTGCTTTCAAATCCTCTTCGTTGCCTTCCCTCAATATATTTGTGGAAGAGAGTTCTCATTTCTACGTCTGCAGGTTTGTGAATTGCAGTGCCCCTGAGCTCCATTCTTCAACTCGCTTTCTTGGGAGCTGGCCGCAAAAGCGCAGGATTGCTTCAGGCCGTATTCTGGTTCCTGGCGGCAGGCTGAGCCTGTGGTTAATTCTTCTCCCTGATGGGAAAATAGAGTGACCTGTGCCTGTCCCAACACCTAGAGCTAGTCTCTCATTGGTTCCCCCTCTTCCCGTGCATCCTCAGGACAAACTGCAACCTGTACGGAACAGGAGGATAAAGGTGCTGATTCTCCAAGGAGGGAGATTGCTAGTAAAGCGGCTGGAATGGCGAACCGGAGCACAAGGAGATGACAAATGAGGTTCGTTTTCGCAACCTTTCCCGATCACACGGTGTACCATCTTCGGGGTTTCTCATGCATGTTTTCAGTGTAGGACGATGCCCTTGAACCTGGAGATTTGGGACCCATGGGATGGGTACAACGCTATATTACTTTAAAGGGTCTGCGTTTGCTCACCCAACCTCACCAAACCTCTCAGCCCCAAGAGTGTCCACCCTTATGTCTCAATCAGCTGTGGGTCTAGATATGGTCAATCCAGGTGGCATCACAGCCCCTGAACGAATTTTGTAAGAATTTCTCTCTCTTTCACTGTCTTTGTTTCACGGGTTTTGAAGAGTAATTGATTTTTATAATGGGGTTTAGCTGCTTTTCAGTACTGTGTTTATGCCGCTTTATACCCACTTGACTCACTTAAAGAGAGATATGAATACATAGGTTTTAAGATTCTTACTAGTCAGATATATTCTTGGGCGGTGAATAGGGGGTGTTGAGTCCAGTTCACTAAGCAAGGAGTAGGTCTTGTCTCTTACATATTGGGTTTATGGAACGGTATCTGAGCTAATTTGAAACCCTTGTTTTATGCATCACCCCACCTCACCTTTCCCGTTAAGCAGCCATAGTGTGTTTTCTAAACGTGTGACTCTGTTCTGTTTTGTAATTCAGTTCAAGGGTAGCGGTTTTTACATTCCCTCTATAAGTGATATCTTATGATAAGTGTCTTTTTCTGTGTGATTTATTTCACTTAGAATCGTCATACCTAAATCCGCTCATCATACCGCTACTGGCCTTATGACATTGATTTCATGGCTGAGTGATATTCCATTGTACATAAGGACCACAACTTCTTTATCCATTCTTCTCTTCCCTGGGATATTTAAGGTGTAACGAAGTGGAGGTTCTTGTCAACAGAGTAGCCCAAAACTTTGGGGTGCCTGTGTCTTGCTGATTTTTAATTTTCCCAATTTATACGCCCATGAGTGGAAGTGCCCTATGCTCTCTAAGCTGAGTTTTTTAGATGTTTCAGGACACACCGTACACTTCTCCAGAGTGGCTGTTGGCAATTTACATCGCGCCCATCAGCGTAGCAAGGCTCCCATTTCTCCATGGCCTGTCCTGCATTTCTGGTTTTGACACTTTATTCAGCATGGCCCTTTTGACCGATGGGAAGCGAGACTTCTTTGTAGCGCTGATTTGCCTTTCCAGGTTGCTTGGTTGGCCAAAAAGGGCGTATGCGTTTTTTCCTGAATATATTCAGGAAAAAACGCATACGCCCTTTTTGGCCAAGGGCATCATTGTCGAGGTTTTGCCGCTTTTCCTGTGCTTTAAAGGCGATTCGAATCTACCTCCTGAAATCTGTTTCCTGCAATTCTGCCTTGCTTTCAAATCCTCTTCGTTGCCTTCCCTCAATATATTTGTGGACGAGAGTTCTCATTTCTAAGTCTGCAGGTTTGTGAATTGCAGTGCCCCTGAGCTCCATGATTCAACTCGCTTTCTTGGGAGCTGGCCGCAAAAGCGCAGGATTGCTTCAGGCCGTATTCTGGTTCCAGGCGGCAGGCTGAGCCTGTGGTTAATTCTTCTTCCTGATGGGAAAATAGAGTGACCTGTGCCTGTCCCAACACCTAGAGCTAGTCTCTCATTGGTTCCCCCTCTTCCCGTGCATCCTCAGGACAAATTGCAACCTGTACGGAACAGGAGGATAAAGGTGCTGATTCTCCAAGGAGGGAGATTTCTAGTAAAGCGGCTGGAATGGAGAACCGGAGCACAAGGAGATGAGAAATGAGGTGCGTTTTAGCAACCTTTCCCGATCACACGGTGTACCGTCTTCGGGGTTTCTCATGCATTTTTTCAGTGTAGGACGATGCCCTTGAACCTGGAGATTTGGGACCCATGGGATGGGTACCACGCTATATTACTTTAAAGGGTCTGTGTTTGCTCACCCAACCTCACCAAACCTCTCAGCCCCAAGAGTGTCCACCCTTATGTCTCAATCAGCTGTGGGTCTAGATATGGTCAATCCAGGTGGCATCACAGCCCCTGAACGAATTTTGTAAGAATTTCTCTCTCTTTCACTGTCTTTGTTTCACGGATTTTGAAAAGTAATTGATTTTTATAATGGGGTTTAGCTGCTTTTCACTGCTGTGTTTATGCCGCTTTATACCCACTTGACTCACTTACAGAGAGATATGAATACATAGGTTTTAAGATTCTTACTAGTCAGATATATTCTTGGGCGGTGAATAGGGGGTGTTGAGTCCAGTTCACTGAGCAAGGAGTAGGTCTTGTCTATTACATATTGGGTTTAAGGAACGGTATCTGAGCTAATTTGAAACCCTTGTTTTATGCATCACCCCACCTCACCTTTCCCGTTAAGCAGACATAGTGTGTTTTGTAAACGTGTGACTCTGTTCTGTTTTGTAATTCAGTTCAAGGGTAGCGGTTTTTACATTCCCTCTATAAGTGATATCTCATGATAAGTGTCTTTTTCTGTGTGACTTATTTCACTTAGAATCGTCATACCTAAATCCACTCATCATGCTGCTACTAGCCTTATGACATTGATTTCATGGCTGAGTGATATTCCATTGTATATAAGGACCACATCTTCTTTATCCATTCTTCTCTTTCCTGGGATATTTAAGGTGTAACGAAGTGGAGGTTCTTGTCAACAGAGTAGCCCAAAACTTTGGGGTGCCTGTGTCTTGCTGATTTTTAGTTTTCCCAATTTATACGCCCATGAGTGGAAGGGCCCTATGCTCTCTAAGCTGAGTTTTTTAGATGTTTCAGGACACACCGTACACTTCTCCAGAGTGGCTGTTGGCAATTTACATCCCGCCCATCAGCGTAACAAGACTCCCATTTCTCCATGGCCTGTCCTGCGTTTCTGGTTTTGACAGTTTATTCAGCATGGCCCTTTTGACCGATGGGAAGCGAGACTTCTTTGTAGCGCTGATTTGCCTTTCCAGGTTGCTTGGTTGGCCAAAAAGGGCGTATGCGTTTTTTCCTGAATATATTCAGGAAAAAACGCATACGCCCTTTTTGGCCAAGGGCATCATTGTCGAGGTTTTGCCGCTTTTCCTGTGCTTTAAAGGCGATTCGAATCTACCTCCTGAAATCTGTTTCCTGCAATTCTGCCTTGCTTTCAAATCCTCTTCGTTGCCTTCCCTCAATATATTTGTGGACGAGAGTTCTCATTTCTAAGTCTGCAGGTTTGTGAATTGCAGTGCCCCTGAGCTCCATGATTCAACTCGCTTTCTTGGGAGCTGGCCGCAAAAGCGCAGGATTGCTTCAGGCCGTATTCTGGTTCCAGGCGGCAGGCTGAGCCTGTGGTTAATTCTTCTTCCTGATGGGAAAATAGAGTGACCTGTGCCTGTCCCAACACCTAGAGCTAGTCTCTCATTGGTTCCCCCTCTTCCCGTGCATCCTCAGGACAAATTGCAACCTGTACGGAACAGGAGGATAAAGGTGCTGATTCTACAAGGAGGGAGATTTCTAGTAAAGCGGCTGGAATGGAGAACCGGAGCACAAGGAGATGAGAAATGAGGTGCGTTTTAGCAACCTTTCCCGATCACACGGTGTACCGTCTTCGGGGTTTCTCATGCATTTTTTCAGTGTAGGACGATGCCCTTGAACCTGGAGATTTGGGACCCATGGGATGGGTACCACGCTATATTACTTTAAAGGGTCTGTGTTTGCTCACCCAACCTCACCAAACCTCTCAGCCCCAAGAGTGTCCACCCTTATGTCTCAATCAGCTGTGGGTCTAGATATGGTCAATCCAGGTGGCATCACAGCCCCTGAACGAATTTTGTAAGAATTTCTCTCTCTTTCACTGTCTTTGTTTCACGGATTTTGAAAAGTAATTGATTTTTATAATGGGGTTTAGCTGCTTTTCACTGCTGTGTTTATGCCGCTTTATACCCACTTGACTCACTTACAGAGAGATATGAATACATAGGTTTTAAGATTCTTACTAGTCAGATATATTCTTGGGCGGTGAATAGGGGGTGTTGAGTCCAGTTCACTGAGCAAGGAGTAGGTCTTGTCTATTACATATTGGGTTTAAGGAACGGTATCTGAGCTAATTTGAAACCCTTGTTTTATGCATCACCCCACCTCACCTTTCCCGTTAAGCAGACATAGTGTGTTTTGTAAACGTGTGACTCTGTTCTGTTTTGTAATTCAGTTCAAGGGTAGCGGTTTTTACATTCCCTCTATAAGTGATATCTCATGATAAGTGTCTTTTTCTGTGTGACTTATTTCACTTAGAATCGTCATACCTAAATCCACTCATCATGCTGCTACTAGCCTTATGACATTGATTTCATGGCTGAGTGATATTCCATTGTATATAAGGACCACATCTTCTTTATCCATTCTTCTCTTTCCTGGGATATTTAAGGTGTAACGAAGTGGAGGTTCTTGTCAACAGAGTAGCCCAAAACTTTGGGGTGCCTGTGTCTTGCTGATTTTTAGTTTTCCCAATTTATACGCCCATGAGTGGAAGGGCCCTATGCTCTCTAAGCTGAGTTTTTTAGATGTTTCAGGACACACCGTACACTTCTCCAGAGTGGCTGTTGGCAATTTACATCCCGCCCATCAGCGTAACAAGACTCCCATTTCTCCATGGCCTGTCCTGCGTTTCTGGTTTTGACAGTTTATTCAGCATGGCCCTTTTGACCGATGGGAAGCGAGACTTCTTTGTAGCGCTGATTTGCCTTTCCAGGTTGCTTGGTTGGCCAAAAAGGGCGTATGCGTTTTTTCCTGAATATATTCAGGAAAAAACGCATACGCCCTTTTTGGCCAAGGGCATCATTGTCGAGGTTTTGCCGCTTTTCCTGTGCTTTAAAGGCGATTCGAATCTACCTCCTGAAATCTGTTTCCTGCAATTCTGCCTTGCTTTCAAATCCTCTTCGTTGCCTTCCCTCAATATATTTGTGGACGAGAGTTATCATTTCTAAGTCTGCAGGTTTGTGAATTGCAGTGCCCCTGAGCTCCATGATTGAACTCGCTTTCTTGGGAGCTGGCCGCAAAAGCGCAGGATTGCTTCAGGCCGTATTCTGGTTCCTGGCGGCAGGCTGAGCCTGTGGTTAATTCTTCTTCCTGATGGGAAAATAGAGTGACCTGTGCCTGTCCCAACACCTAGAGCTAGTCTCTCATTGGTTCCCCCTCTTCCCGTGCATCCTCAGGACAAATTGCAACCTGTACGGAACAGGAGGATAAAGGTGCTGATTCTCCAAGGAGGGAGATTGCTAGTAAAGCGGCTGGAATGGCGAACCGGAGCACAAGGAGATGAGAAATGAGGTGCGTTTTAGAAACCTTTCCCGATCACACGGTGTACCATCTTCGGGGTTTCTCATGCATGTTTTCAATGTAGGACGATGCCCTTGAACCTGGAGATTTGGGACCCATGGGATGGGTACCACGCCGTATTTCTTTACAGGGTCTGCGTTTGCTCACCCAACCTCACCAAACCTCTCAGCCCCAAGAGTGTCCACCCTTATGTCTCAATCAGCTGTGGGTCTAGATATGGTCAATCCAGGTGGCATCACAGCCCCTGAACGAATTTTGTAAGAATTTCTCTCTCTTTCACTGTCTTTGTTTCACGGGTTTTGAAAAGTAATTGATTTTTATAATGGGGTTTAGCTGCTTTTCACTGCTGCGTTTATGCCGCTTTACACCCACTTGACTCACTTACGGAGAGATATCAATATATAGGTTTGAAGATTCTTCCTAGTCAGATATATTCTTGGGCGGTGAATAGGGGGTGTTGAGTCCAGTTCACTGAGCAAGGAGTAGGTCTTGTCTCTTACATATTGGGTTTATGGAACGGTATCTGAGCTAATTTGAAACCCTTGTTTTATGCATCACCCCACCTCACCTTTCCCGTTAAGCAGACATAGTGTGTTTTCTAAACGTGTGACTTTGTTCTGTTTTGTAATTCAGTTCAAGGGTAGCGGTTTTTACATTCCCTCTATAAGTGATATCTCATGATAAGTGTCTTTTTCTGTGTGACTTATTTCACTTAGAATCGTCATACCTAAATCCACTCATCATGCTGCTACTAGCCTTATGACATTGATTTCATGGCTGAGTGATATTCCATTGTATATAAGGACCACATCTTCTTTATCCATTCTTCTCTTTCCTGGGATATTTAAGGTGTAACGAAGTGGAGGTTCTTGTCAACAGAGTAGCCCAAAACTTTGGGGTGCCTGTGTCTTGCTGATTTTTAGTTTTCCCAATTTATACGCCCATGAGTGGAAGTGCCCTATGCTCTCTAAGCTGAGTTTTTTAGATGTTTCAGGACACACCGTACACTTCTCCAGAGTGGCTGTTGGCAATTTACATCCCGCCCATCAGCGTAGCAAGGCTCCCATTTCTCCATGGCCTGTCCTGCATTTCTGGTTTTGACACTTTATTCAGCATGGCCCTTTTGACCTATGGGAAGCAAGACTTCTTTGTAGCGCTGATTTGCCTTTCCAGGTTGCTTGGTTGGCCAAAAAGGGCGTATGCGTTTTTTCCTGAATATATTCAGGAAAAAACGCATACGCCCTTTTTGGCCAAGGGCATCATTGTCGAGGTTTTGCCGCTTTTCCTGTGCTTTAAAGGCGATTCGAATCTACCTCCTGAAATCTGTTTCCTGCAATTCTGCCTTGCTTTCAAATCCTCTTCGTTGCCTTCCCTCAATATATTTGTGGATGAGAGTTATCATTTCTAAGTCTGCAGGTTTGTGAATTGCAGTGCCCCTGAGCTCCATGATTCAATTCGCTTTCTTGGGAGCTGGCCGCAAAAGCGCAGGATTGCTTCAGGCCGTATTCTGGTTCCTGGCGGCAGGCTGAGCCTGTGGTTAATTCTTCTTCCTGATGGAAAAATAGTGTCACCTGTGCCTGTCGCAACACCTAGAGCTAGTCTCTCATTGGTTCCCCCTCTTCCCGTTCAACCTCAGGACAAATTGCAACCTGTACGGAACAGGAAGATAAAGGTGCTGATTCTCCAAGGAGGGAGATTGCTAGTAAAGCGGCTGGAATGGAGAACCGGAGCACAAGGAGATGAGAAATGAGGTGCGTTTTAGCAACCTTTCCCGATCACACGGTGTACCATCTTCGGGGTTTCTCATGCATGTTTTCAGTGTAGGACGATGCCCTTGAACCTGGAGATTTGGGACCCATGGGATGGGTACCACGCCGTATTTCTTTAAAGGGTCTGCGTTTGCTCACCCAACCTCACCAAAACTCTCAGCCCCAACAGTGTCCACCCTTATGTCTCAATCAGCTGTGGGTCTAGATATGGTCAATCCAGGTGGCATCACAGCCCCTGAACGAATTTTGTAAGAATTTCTCTCTCTTTCACTGTCTTTGTTTCACGGGTTTTGAAAAGTAATTGATTTTTATAATGGGGTTTAGCTGCTTTTGACTGCTGCGTTTATGCCGCTTTACACCCACTTGACTCACTTACAGAGAGATATCAATATATAGGTTTTAAGATTCTTACTTGTCAGATATATTCTTGGGCGGTGAATAGGGGGTGTTGAGTCCAGTTCACTGAGCAAGGAGTAGGTCTTGTCTCTTACATATTGGGTTTATGGAACGGTATCTGAGCTAATTTGAAACCCTTGTTTTATGCATCACCCCACCTCACCTTTCCCGTTAAGCAGACATAGTCTGTTTTCTAAACGTGTGACTCTGTTCTGTTTTGTAATTCAGTTCAAGGGTAGCGGTTTCTACATTCCCTCTATAAGTGATATCTCATGATAAGTGTCTTTTTCTGTGTGACTTATTTCACTTAGAATCGTCATACCTAAATCCACTCATCATGCTGCTACTAGCCTTATGACATTGATTTCATGGCTGAGTGATATTCCATTGTATATAAGGACCACATCTTCTTTATCCATTCTTTTCTTTCCTGGGACATTTAAGGTGTATCGAAGTGGAGGTTCTTGTCAACAGAGTAGCCCAAAACTTTGGGGTGCCTGTGTCTTGCTGATTTTTAGTTTTCCCAATTTATACGCCCATGAGTGGAAGTGCCCTATGCTCTCTAAGCTGAGTTTTTTAGATGTTTCAGGACACACCGTACACTTCTCCAGAGTGGCTGTTGGCAATTTACATCCCGCCCATCAGCGTAGCAAGGCTCGCATTTCTCCATGGCCTGTCCTACATTTCTGGTTTTGACACTTTATTCAGCATGGCCCTTTTGACCGATGGGAAGCGAGACTTCTTTGTAGCGCTGATTTGCCTTTCCAGGTTGCTTGGTTGGCCAAAAAGGGCGTATGCGTTTTTTCCTGAATATATTCAGGAAAAAACGCATACGCCCTTTTTGGCCAAGGGCATCATTGTCGAGGTTTTGCCGCTTTTCCTGTGCTTTAAAGGCGATTCGAATCTACCTCCTGAAATCTGTTTCCTGCAATTCTGCCTTGCTTTCAAATCCTCTTCGTTGCCTTCCCTCAATATATTTGTGGACGAGAGTTCTCATTTCTAAGTCTGCAGGTTTGTGAATTGCAGTGCCCCTGAGCTCCATGATTCAACTCGCTTTCTTGGGAGCTGGCCGCAAAAGCGCAGGATTGCTTCAGGCCGTATTCTGGTTCCTGGCAGCAGGCTGAGCCTGTGGTTAATTCTTCTTCCTGATGGGAAAATAGAGTGACCTGTGCCTGTCCCAACACCTAGAGCTAGTCTCTCATTGGTTCCCCCTCTTCCCGTGCATCCTCAGGACAAATTGCAACCTGTAAAGAACAGGAGGATAAAGGTGCTGATTCTCCAAGGAGGGAGATTGCTAGTAAAGCGGCTGGAATGGCGAACCGGAGCACAAGGAGATGAGAAATGAGGTGCGTTTTAGAAACCTTTCCCGATCACACGGTGTACCATCTTCGGGGTTTCTCATGCATGTTTTCAGTGTAGGACGATGCCCTTGAACCTGGAGATTTGGGACCCATGGGATGGGTACCACGCTATATTACTTTAAAGGGTCTGCGTTTGCTCACCCAACCTCACCAAACCTCTCAGCCCCAAGAGTGTCCACCCTTATGTCTCAATCAGCTGTGGGTCTAGATATGGTCAATCCAGGTCGCATCACAGTCCCTGAAAGAATTTTGTAAGAATTTCTCTCTCTTTCACTGTCTTTGTTTCACGGGTTTTGAAAAGTAATTGATTTTTATAATGGGGTTTAGCTGCTTTTCACTGCTGCGTTTATGCCGCTTTACACCCACTTGACTCACTTACAGAGAGATATCAATATATAGGTTTTAAGATTCTTACTAGTCAGATATATTCTTGGGCGGTGAATAGGGGGTGTTGAGTCCAGTTCACTGAGCAAGGAGTAGGTCTTGTCTCTTACATATTGGGTTTATGGAACGGTATCTGAGCTAATTTGAAACCCTTGTTTTATGCATCACCCCACCTCACCTTTCCCGTTAAGCAGCCATAGTCTGTTTTCTAAACGTGTGACTCTGTTCTGTTTTGTAATTCAGTTCAAGGGTAGCGGTTTTTACATTCCCTCTATAAGTGATATCTCATGATAAGGGTCTTTTTCTGTGTGACTTATTTCACTTAGAATCGTCATACCTAAATCCACTCATCATGCTGCTACTAGCCTTATGACATTGATTTCATGGCTGAGTGATATTCCATTGTATATAAGGACCACATCTTCTTTATCCATTCTTCTCTTTCCTGGGATATTTAAGGTGTATCGAAGTGGAGGTTCTTGTCAACAGAGTAGCCCAAAACTTTGGGGTGCCTGTGTCTTGCTGATTTTTAGTTTTCCCAATTTATACGCCCATGAGTGGAAGGGCCCTATGCTCTCTAAGCTGAGTTTTTTAGATGTTTCAGGACACACCGTACACTTCTCCAGAGTGGCTGTTGGCAATTTACATCCCGCCCATCAGCGTAGCAAGGCTCCCATTTCTCCATGGCCTGTCCTGCATTTCTGGTTTTGACACTTTATTCAGCATGGCCCTTTTGACCGATGGGAAGCGAGACTTCTTTGTAGCGCTGATTTGCCTTTCCAGGTTGCTTGGTTGGCCAAAAAGGGCGTATGCGTTTTTTCCTGAATATATTCAGGAAAAAACGCATACGCCCTTTTTGGCCAAGGGCATCATTGTCGAGGTTTTGCCGCTTTTCCTGTGCTTTAAAGGCGATTCGAATCTACCTCCTGAAATCTGTTTCCTGCAATTCTGCCTTGCTTTCAAATCCTCTTCGTTGCCTTCCCTCAATATATTTGTGGACGAGAGTTATCATTTCTAAGTCTGCAGGTTTGTGAATTGCAGTGCCCCTGAGCTCCATGATTCAATTCGCTTTCTTGGGAGCTGGCCGCAAAAGCGCAGGATTGCTTCAGGCCGTATTCTGGTTCCTGGCGGCAGGCTGAGCCTGTGGTTAATTCTTCTTCCTGATGGGAAAATAGTGTCACCTGTGCCTGTCGCAACACCTAGAGCTAGTCTCTCATTGGTTCCCCCTCTTCCCGTGCATCCTCAGGACAAATTGCAACCTGTACGGAACAGGAAGATAAAGGTGCTGATTCTCCAAGGAGGGAGATTGCTAGTAAAGCGGCTGGAATGGCGAACCGGAGCACAAGGAGATGAGAAATGAGGTGCGTTTTAGCAACCTTTCCCGATCACACGGTGTACCATCTTCGGGGTTTCTAATGCATGTTTTCAGTGTAGGACGATGCCCTTGAACCTGGAGATTTGGGACCCATGGGATGGGTACCACGCCGTATTTCTTTAAAGGGTCTGCGTTTGCTCACCCAACCTCACCAAACCTCTCAGCCCCAAGAGTGTCCACCCTTATGTCTCAATCAGCTGTGGGTCTAGATATAGTCAATCCAGGTGGCATCACAGCCCCTGAACGAATTTTGTAAGAATTTCTCTCTCTTTCACTGTCTTTGTTTCACGGGTTTTGAAAAGTAATTGATTTTTATAATGGGGTTTAGCTGCTTTTGACTGCTGCGTTTATGCCGCTTTACACCCACTTGACTCACTTACAGAGAGATATCAATATATAGGTTTTAAGATTCTTACTTGTCAGATATATTCTTGGGCGGTGAATAGGGGGTGTTGAGTCCAGTTCACTGAGCAAGGAGTAGGTCTTGTCTCTTACATATTGGGTTTATGGAACGGTATCTGAGCTAATTTGAAACCCTTGTTTTATGCATCACCCCACCTCACCTTTCCCGTTAAGCAGACATAGTCTGTTTTCTAAACGTGTGACTCTGTTCTGTTTTGTAATTCAGTTCAAGGGTAGCGGTTTTTACATTCCCTCTATAAGTGATATCTCATGATAAGTGTCTTTTTCTGTGTGACTTATTTCACTTAGAATCGTCATACCTAAATCCACTCATCATGCTGCTACTAGCCTTATGACATTGATTTCATGGCTGAGTGATATTCCATTGTATATAAGGACCACATCTTCTTTATCCATTCTTTTCTTTCCTGGGACATTTAAGGTGTATCGAAGTGGAGGTTCTTGTCAACAGAGTAGCCCAAAACTTTGGGGTGCCTGTGTCTTGCTGATTTTTAGTTTTCCCAATTTATACGCCCATGAGTGGAAGTGCCCTATGCTCTCTAAGCTGAGTTTTTTAGATGTTTCAGGACACACCGTACACTTCTCCAGAGTGGCTGTTGGCAATTTACATCCCGCCCATCAGCGTAGCAAGGCTCGCATTTCTCCATGGCCTGTCCTGCATTTCTGGTTTTGACACTTTATTCAGCATGGCCCTTTTGACCGATGGGAAGCGAGACTTCTTTGTAGCGCTGATTTGCCTTTCCAGGTTGCTTGGTTGGCCAAAAAGGGCGTATGCGTTTTTTCCTGAATATATTCAGGAAAAAACGCATACGCCCTTTTTGGCCAAGGGCATCATTGTCGAGGTTTTGCCGCTTTTCCTGTGCTTTAAAGGCGATTCGAATCTACCTCCTGAAATCTGTTTCCTGCAATTCTGCCTTGCTTTCAAATCCTCTTCGTTGCCTTCCCTCAATATATTTGTGGACGAGAGTTATCATTTCTAAGTCTGCAGGTTTGTGAATTGCAGTGCCCCTGAGCTCCATGATTCAACTCGCTTTCTTGGGAGCTGGCCGCAAAAGCGCAGGATTGCTTCAGGCCGTATTCTGGTTCCTGGCGGCAGGCTGAGCCTGTGGTTAATTCTTCTTCCTGATGGGAAAATAGAGTCACCTGTGCCTGTCCCAACACCTAGAGCTAGTCTCTCATTGGTTCCCCCTCTTCCCGTGCATCCTCAGGACAAATTGCAACCTGTAAAGAACAGGAGGATAAAGGTGCTGATTCTCCAAGGAGGGAGATTGCTAGTAAAGCGGCTGGAATGGCGAACCGGAGCACAAGGAGATGAGAAATGAGGCGCGTTTTAGAAACCTTTCCCGATCACACGGTGTACCATCTTCGGGGTTTCTCATGCATGTTTTCAGTGTAGGACGATGCCCTTGAACCTGGAGATTTGGGACCCATGGGATGGGTACCACGCTATATTACTTTAAAGGGTCTGCGTTTGCTCACCCAACCTCACCAAACCTCTCAGCCCCAAGAGTGTCCACCCTTATGTCTCAATCAGCTGTGGGTCTAGATATGGTCAATCCAGGTCGCATCACAGCCCCTGAACGAATTTTGTAAGAATTTCTCTCTCTTTCACTGTCTTTGTTTCACGGGTTTTGAAAAGTAATTGATTTTTATAATGGGGTTTAGCTGCTTTTCACTGCTGCGTTTATGCCGCTTTACACCCACTTGACTCACTTACAGAGAGATATCAATATATAGGTTTTAAGATTCTTACTTGTCAGATATATTCTTGGGCGGTGAATAGGGGGTGTTGAGTCCAGTTCACTGAGCAAGGAGTAGGTCTTGTCTCTTACATATTGGGTTTATGGAACGGTATCTGAGCTAATTTGAAACCCTTGTTTTATGCATCACCCCACCTCACCTTTCCCGTTAAGCAGACATAGTCTGTTTTCTAAACGTGTGACTCTGTTCTGTTTTGTAATTCAGTTCAAGGGTAGCGGTTTCTACATTCCCTCTATAAGTGATATCTCATGATAAGTGTCTTTTTCTGTGTGACTTATTTCACTTAGAATCGTCATACCTAAATCCACTCATCATGCTGCTACTAGCCTTATGACATTGATTTCATGGCTGAGTGATATTCCATTGTATATAAGGACCACATCTTCTTTATCCATTCTTTTCTTTCCTGGGACATTTAAGGTGTATCGAAGTGGAGGTTCTTGTCAACAGAGTAGCCCAAAACTTTGGGGTGCCTGTGTCTTGCTGATTTTTAGTTTTCCCAATTTATACGCCCATGAGTGGAAGTGCCCTATGCTCTCTAAGCTGAGTTTTTTAGATGTTTCAGGGCACACCGTACACTTCTCCAGAGTGGCTGTTGGCAATTTACATCCCGCCCATCAGCGTAGCAAGGCTCGCATTTCTCCATGGCCTGTCCTACATTTCTGGTTTTGACACTTTATTCAGCATGGCCCTTTTGACCGATGGGAAGCGAGACTTCTTTGTAGCGCTGATTTGCCTTTCCAGGTTGCTTGGTTGGCCAAAAAGGGCGTATGCGTTTTTTCCTGAATATATTCAGGAAAAAACGCATACGCCCTTTTTGGCCAAGGGCATCATTGTCGAGGTTTTGCCGCTTTTCCTGTGCTTTAAAGGCGATTCGAATCTACCTCCTGAAATCTGTTTCCTGCAATTCTGCCTTGCTTTCAAATCCTCTTCGTTGCCTTCCCTCAATATATTTGTGGACGAGAGTTCTCATTTCTAAGTCTGCAGGTTTGTGAATTGCAGTGCCCCTGAGCTCCATGATTCAACTCGCTTTCTTGGGAGCTGGCCGCAAAAGCGCAGGATTGCTTCAGGCCGTATTCTGGTTCCTGGCGGCAGGCTGAGCCTGTGGTTAATTCTTCTTCCTGATGGGAAAATAGAGTGACCTGTGCCTGTCCCAACACCTAGAGCTAGTCTCTCATTGGTTCCCCCTCTTCCCGTGCATCCTCAGGACAAATTGCAACCTGTACGGAACAGGAGGATAAAGGTGCTGATTCTCCAAGGAGGGAGATTGCTAGTAAAGCGGCTGGAATGGCGAACCGGAGCACAAGGAGATGAGAAATGAGGTGCGTTTTAGAAACCTTTCCCGATCACACGGTGTACCATCTTCGGGGTTTCTCATGCATGTTTTCAATGTAGGACGATGCCCTTGAACCTGGAGATTTGGGACCCATGGGATGGGTACCACGCCGTATTTCTTTACAGGGTCTGCGTTTGCTCACCCAACCTCACCAAACCTCTCAGCCCCAAGAGTGTCCACCCTTATGTCTCAATCAGCTGTGGGTCTAGATATGGTCAATCCAGGTGGCATCACAGCCCCTGAACGAATTTTGTAAGAATTTCTCTCTCTTTCACTGTCTTTGTTTCACGGGTTTTGAAAAGTAATTGATTTTTATAATGGGGTTTAGCTGCTTTTCACTGCTGCGTTTATGCCGCTTTACACCCACTTGACTCACTTACGGAGAGATATCAATATATAGGTTTTAAGATTCTTACTAGTCAGATATATTCTTGGGCGGTGAATAGGGGGTGTTGAGTCCAGTTCACTGAGCAAGGAGTAGGTCTTGTCTCTTACATATTGGGTTTATGGAACGGTATCTGAGCTAATTTGAAACCCTTGTTTTATGCATCACCCCACCTCACCTTTCCCGTTAAGCAGCCATAGTCTGTTTTCTAAACGTGTGACTCTGTTCTGTTTTGTAATTCAGTTCAAGGGTAGCGGTTTTTACATTCCCTCTATAAGTGATATCTCATGATAAGGGTCTTTTTCTGTGTGACTTATTTCACTTAGAATCGTCATACCTAAATCCACTCATCATGCTGCTACTAGCCTTATGACATTGATTTCATGGCTGAGTGATATTCCATTGTATATAAGGACCACATCTTCTTTATCCATTCTTCTCTTTCCTGGGATATTTAAGGTGTATCGAAGTGGAGGTTCTTGTCAACAGAGTAGCCCAAAACTTTGGGGTGCCTGTGTCTTGCTGATTTTTAGTTTTCCCAATTTATACGCCCATGAGTGGAAGGGCCCTATGCTCTCTAAGCTGAGTTTTTTAGATGTTTCAGGACACACCGTACACTTCTCCAGAGTGGCTGTTGGCAATTTACATCCCGCCCATCAGCGTAGCAAGGCTCCCATTTCTCCATGGCCTGTCCTGCATTTCTGGTTTTGACACTTTATTCAGCATGGCCCTTTTGACCGATGGGAAGCGAGACTTCTTTGTAGCGCTGATTTGCCTTTCCAGGTTGCTTGGTTGGCCAAAAAGGGCGTATGCGTTTTTTCCTGAATATATTCAGGAAAAAACGCATACGCCCTTTTTGGCCAAGGGCATCATTGTCGAGGTTTTGCCGCTTTTCCTGTGCTTTAAAGGCGATTCGAATCTACCTCCTGAAATCTGTTTCCTGCAATTCTGCCTTGCTTTCAAATCCTCTTCGTTGCCTTCCCTCAATATATTTGTGGACGAGAGTTATCATTTCTAAGTCTGCAGGTTTGTGAATTGCAGTGCCCCTGAGCTCCATGATTCAATTCGCTTTCTTGGGAGCTGGCCGCAAAAGCGCAGGATTGCTTCAGGCCGTATTCTGGTTCCTGGCGGCAGGCTGAGCCTGTGGTTAATTCTTCTTCCTGATGGGAAAATAGTGTCACCTGTGCCTGTCGCAACACCTAGAGCTAGTCTCTCATTGGTTCCCCCTCTTCCCGTGCATCCTCAGGACAAATTGCAACCTGTACGGAACAGGAACATAAAGGTGCTGATTCTCCAAGGAGGGAGATTGCTAGTAAAGCGGCTGGAATGGCGAACCGGAGCACAAGGAGATGAGAAATGAGGTGCGTTTTAGCAACCTTTCCCGATCACACGGTGTACCATCTTCGGGGTTTCTCATGCATGTTTTCAGTGTAGGACGATGCCCTTGAACCTGGAGATTTGGGACCCATGGGATGGGTACCACGCCGTATTTCTTTAAAGGGTCTGCGTTTGCTCACCCAACCTCACCAAACCTCTCAGCCCCAAGAGTGTCCACCCTTATGTCTCAATCAGCTGTGGGTCTAGATATGGTCAATCCAGGTGGCATCACAGCCCCTGAACGAATTTTGTAAGAATTTCTCTCTCTTTCACTGTCTTTGTTTCACGGGTTTTGAAAAGTAATTGATTTTTATAATGGGGTTTAGCTGCTTTTGACTGCTGCGTTTATGCCGCTTTACACCCACTTGACTCACTTACAGAGAGATATCAATATATAGGTTTTAAGATTCTTACTTGTCAGATATATTCTTGGGCGGTGAATAGGGGGTGTTGAGTCCAGTTCACTGAGCAAGGAGTAGGTCTTGTCTCTTACATATTGGGTTTATGGAACGGTATCTGAGCTAATTTGAAACCCTTGTTTTATGCATCACCCCACCTCACCTTTCCCGTTAAGCAGACATAGTCTGTTTTCTAAACGTGTGACTCTGTTCTGTTTTGTAATTCAGTTCAAGGGTAGCGGTTTCTACATTCCCTCTATAAGTGATATCTCATGATAAGTGTCTTTTTCTGTGTGACTTATTTCACTTAGAATCGTCATACCTAAATCCACTCATCATGCTGCTACTAGCCTTATGACATTGATTTCATGGCTGAGTGATATTCCATTGTATATAAGGACCACATCTTCTTTATCCATTCTTTTCTTTCCTGGGACATTTAAGGTGTATCGAAGTGGAGGTTCTTGTCAACAGAGTAGCCCAAAACTTTGGGGTGCCTGTGTCTTGCTGATTTTTAGTTTTCCCAATTTATACGCCCATGAGTGGAAGTGCCCTATGCTCTCTAAGCTGAGTTTTTTAGATGTTTCAGGGCACACCGTACACTTCTCCAGAGTGGCTGTTGGCAATTTACATCCCGCCCATCAGCGTAGCAAGGCTCGCATTTCTCCATGGCCTGTCCTGCATTTCTGGTTTTGACACTTTATTCAGCATGGCCCTTTTGACCGATGGGAAGCGAGACTTCTTTGTAGCGCTGATTTGCCTTTCCAGGTTGCTTGGTTGGCCAAAAAGGGCGTATGCGTTTTTTCCTGAATATATTCAGGAAAAAACGCATACGCCCTTTTTGGCCAAGGGCATCATTGTCGAGGTTTTGCCGCTTTTCCTGTGCTTTAAAGGCGATTCGAATCTACCTCCTGAAATCTGTTTCCTGCAATTCTGCCTTGCTTTCAAATCCTCTTCGTTGCCTTCCCTCAATATATTTGTGGACGAGAGTTATCATTTCTAAGTCTGCAGGTTTGTGAATTGCAGTGCCCCTGAGCTCCATGATTCAACTCGCTTTCTTGGGAGCTGGCCGCAAAAGCGCAGGATTGCTTCAGGCCGTATTCTGGTTCCTGGCGGCAGGCTGAGCCTGTGGTTAATTCTTCTTCCTGATGGGAAAATAGAGTGACCTGTGCCTGTCCCAACACCTAGAGCTAGTCTCTCATTGGTTCCCCCTCTTCCCGTGCATCCTCAGGACAAATTGCAACCTGTAAAGAACAGGAGGATAAAGGTGCTGATTCTCCAAGGAGGGAGATTGCTAGTAAAGCGGCTGGAATGGCGAACCGGAGCACAAGGAGATGAGAAATGAGGCGCGTTTTAGAAACCTTTCCCGATCACACGGTGTACCATCTTCGGGGTTTCTCATGCATGTTTTCAGTGTAGGACGATGCCCTTGAACCTGGAGATTTGGGACCCATGGGATGGGTACCACGCTATATTACTTTAAAGGGTCTGCGTTTGCTCACCCAACCTCACCAAACCTCTCAGCCCCAAGAGTGTCCACCCTTATGTCTCAATCAGCTGTGGGTCTAGATATGGTCAATCCAGGTCGCATCACAGCCCCTGAACGAATTTTGTAAGAATTTCTCTCTCTTTCACTATCTTTGTTTCACGGGTTTTGAAAAGTAATTGATTTTTATAATGGGGTTTAGCTGCTTTTCACTGCTGCGTTTATGCCGCTTTACACCCACTTGACTCACTTACAGAGAGATATCAATATATAGGTTTTAAGATTCTTACTTGTCAGATATATTCTTGGGCGGTGAATAGGGGGTGTTGAGTCCAGTTCACTGAGCAAGGAGTAGGTCTTGTCTCTTACATATTGGGTTTATGGAACGGTATCTGAGCTAATTTGAAACCCTTGTTTTATGCATCACCCCACCTCACCTTTCCCGTTAAGCAGACATAGTCTGTTTTCTAAACGTGTGACTCTGTTCTGTTTTGTAATTCAGTTCAAGGGTAGCGGTTTCTACATTCCCTCTATAAGTGATATCTCATGATAAGTGTCTTTTTCTGTGTGACTTATTTCACTTAGAATCGTCATACCTAAATCCACTCATCATGCTGCTACTAGCCTTATGACATTGATTTCATGGCTGAGTGATATTCCATTGTATATAAGGACCACATCTTCTTTATCCATTCTTTTCTTTCCTGGGACATTTAAGGTGTATCGAAGTGGAGGTTCTTGTCAACAGAGTAGCCCAAAACTTTGGGGTGCCTGTGTCTTGCTGATTTTTAGTTTTCCCAATTTATACGCCCATGAGTGGAAGTGCCCTATGCTCTCTAAGCTGAGTTTTTTAGATGTTTCAGGGCACACCGTACACTTCTCCAGAGTGGCTGTTGGCAATTTACATCCCGCCCATCAGCGTAGCAAGGCTCGCATTTCTCCATGGCCTGTCCTACATTTCTGGTTTTGACACTTTATTCAGCATGGCCCTTTTGACCGATGGGAAGCGAGACTTCTTTGTAGCGCTGATTTGCCTTTCCAGGTTGCTTGGTTGGCCAAAAAGGGCGTATGCGTTTTTTCCTGAATATATTCAGGAAAAAACGCATACGCCCTTTTTGGCCAAGGGCATCATTGTCGAGGTTTTGCCGCTTTTCCTGTGCTTTAAAGGCGATTCGAATCTACCTCCTGAAATCTGTTTCCTGCAATTCTGCCTTGCTTTCAAATCCTCTTCGTTGCCTTCCCTCAATATATTTGTGGACGAGAGTTATCATTTCTAAGTCTGCAGGTTTGTGAATTGCAGTGCCCCTGAGCTCCATGATTCAACTCGCTTTCTTGGGAGCTGGCCGCAAAAGCGCAGGATTGCTTCAGGCCGTATTCTGGTTCCTGGCGGCAGGCTGAGCCTGTGGTTAATTCTTCTTCCTGATGGGAAAATAGAGTGACCTGTGCCTGTCCCAACACCTAGAGCTAGTCTCTCATTGGTTCCCCCTCTTCCCGTGCATCCTCAGGACAAATTGCAACCTGTAAAGAACAGGAGGATAAAGGTGCTGATTCTCCAAGGAGGGAGATTGCTAGTAAAGCGGCTGGAATGGCGAACCGGAGCACAAGGAGATGAGAAATGAGGTGCGTTTTAGAAACCTTTCCCGATCACACGGTGTACCATCTTCGGGGTTTCTCATGCATGTTTTCAGTGTAGGACGATGCCCTTGAACCTGGAGATTTGGGACCCATGGGATGGGTACCACGCTATATTACTTTAAAGGGTCTGCGTTTGCTCACCCAACCTCACCAAACCTCTCAGCCCCAAGAGTGTCCACCCTTATGTCTCAATCAGCTGTGGGTCTAGATATGGTCAATCCAGGTCGCATCACAGCCCCTGAAAGAATTTTGTAAGAATTTCTCTCTCTTTCACTGTCTTTGTTTCACGGGTTTTGAAAAGTAATTGATTTTTATAATGGGGTTTAGCTGCTTTTCACTGCTGCGTTTATGCCGCTTTACACCCACTTGACTCACTTACAGAGAGATATCAATATATAGGTTTTAAGATTCTTACTAGTCAGATATATTCTTGGGCGGTGAATAGGGGGTGTTGAGTCCAGTTCACTGAGCAAGGAGTAGGTCTTGTCTCTTACATATTGGGTTTATGGAACGGTATCTGAGCTAATTTGAAACCCTTGTTTTATGCATCACCCCACCTCACCTTTCCCGTTAAGCAGCCATAGTCTGTTTTCTAAACGTGTGACTCTGTTCTGTTTTGTAATTCAGTTCAAGGGTAGCGGTTTTTACATTCCCTCTATAAGTGATATCTGATGATAAGGGTCTTTTTCTGTGTGACTTATTTCACTTAGAATCGTCATACCTAAATCCACTCATCATGCTGCTACTAGCCTTATGACATTGATTTCATGGCTGAGTGATATTCCATTGAATATAAGGACCACATCTTCTTTATCCATTCTTCTCTTTCCTGGGATATTTAAGGTGTATCGAAGTGGAGGTTCTTGTCAACAGAGTAGCCCAAAACTTTGGGGTGCCTGTGTCTTGCTGATTTTTAGTTTTCCCAATTTATACGCCCATGAGTGGAAGGGCCCTATGCTCTCTAAGCTGAGTTTTTAAGATGTTTCAGGACACACCGTACACTTCTCCAGAGTGGCTGTTGGCAATTTACATCCCGCCCATCAGCGTAGCAAGGCTCCCATTTCTCCATGGCCTGTCCTGCATTTCTGGTTTTGACACTTTATTCAGCATGGCCCTTTTGACCGAAGGGAAGCAAGACTTCTTTGTAGCGCTGATTTGCCTTTCCAGGTTGCTTGGTTGGCCAAAAAGGGCGTATGCGTTTTTTCCTGAATATATTCAGGAAAAAACGCATACGCCCTTTTTGGCCAAGGGCATCATTGTCGAGGTTTTGCCGCTTTTCCTGTGCTTTAAAGGCGATTCGAATCTACCTCCTGAAATCTGTTTCCTGCAATTCTGCCTTGCTTTCAAATCCTCTTCGTTGCCTTCCCTCAATATATTTGTGGACGAGAGTTATCATTTCTAAGTCTGCAGGTTTGTGAATTGCAGTGCCCCTGAGCTCCATGATTCAATTCGCTTTCTTGGGAGCTGGCCGCAAAAGCGCAGGATTGCTTCAGGCCGTATTCTGGTTCCTGGAGGCAGGCTGAGCCTGTGGTTAATTCTTCTTCCTGATGGGAAAATAGTGTCACCTGTGCCTGTCGCAACACCTAGAGCTAGTCTCTCATTGGTTCCCCCTCTTCCCGTGCATCCTCAGGACAAATTGCAACCTGTACGGAACAGGAAGATAAAGGTGCTGATTCTCCAAGGAGGGAGATTGCTAGTAAAGCGGCTGGAATGGCGAACCGGAGCACAAGGAGATGAGAAATGAGGTGCGTTTTAGCAACCTTTCCCGATCACACGGTGTACCATCTTCGGGGTTTCTCATGCATGTTTTCAGTGTAGGACGATGCCCTTGAACCTGGAGATTTGGGACCCATGGGATGGGTACCACGCCGTATTTCTTTAAAGGGTCTGCGTTTGCTCACCCAACCTCACCAAACCTCTCAGCCCCAAGAGTGTCCACCCTTATGTCTCAATCAGCTGTGGGTCTAGATATGGTCAATCCAGGTGGCATCACAGCCCCTGAACGAATTTTGTAAGAATTTCTCTCTCTTTCACTGTCTTTGTTTCACGGGTTTTGAAAAGTAATTGATTTTTATAATGGGGTTTAGCTGCTTTTGACTGCTGCGTTTATGCCGCTTTACACCCACTTGACTCACTTACAGAGAGATATCAATATATAGGTTTTAAGATTCTTACTTGTCAGATATATTCTTGGGCGGTGAATAGGGGGTGTTGAGTCCAGTTCACTGAGCAAGGAGTAGGTCTTGTCTCTTACATATTGGGTTTATGGAACGGTATCTGAGCTAATTTGAAACCCTTGTTTTATGCATCACCCCACCTCACCTTTCCCGTTAAGCAGACATAGTCTGTTTTCTAAACGTGTGACTCTGTTCTGTTTTGTAATTCAGTTCAAGGGTAGCGGTTTCTACATTCCCTCTATAAGTGATATCTCATGATAAGTGTCTTTTTCTGTGTGACTTATTTCACTTAGAATCGTCATACCTAAATCCACTCATCATGCTGCTACTAGCCTTATGACATTGATTTCATGGCTGAGTGATATTCCATTGTATATAAGGACCACATCTTCTTTATCCATTCTTTTCTTTCCTGGGACATTTAAGGTGTATCGAAGTGGAGGTTCTTGTCAACAGAGTAGCCCAAAACTTTGGGGTGCCTGTGTCTTGCTGATTTTTAGTTTTCCCAATTTATACGCCCATGAGTGGAAGTGCCCTATGCTCTCTAAGCTGAGTTTTTTAGATGTTTCAGGGCACACCGTACACTTCTCCAGAGTGGCTGTTGGCAATTTACATCCCGCCCATCAGCGTAGCAAGGCTCGCATTTCTCCATGGCCTGTCCTGCATTTCTGGTTTTGACACTTTATTCAGCATGGCCCTTTTGACCGATGGGAAGCGAGACTTCTTTGTAGCGCTGATTTGCCTTTCCAGGTTGCTTGGTTGGCCAAAAAGGGCGTATGCGTTTTTTCCTGAATATATTCAGGAAAAAACGCATACGCCCTTTTTGGCCAAGGGCATCATTGTCGAGGTTTTGCCGCTTTTCCTGTGCTTTAAAGGCGATTCGAATCTACCTCCTGAAATCTGTTTCCTGCAATTCTGCCTTGCTTTCAAATCCTCTTCGTTGCCTTCCCTCAATATATTTGTGGACGAGAGTTATCATTTCTAAGTCTGCAGGTTTGTGAATTGCAGTGCCGCTGAGCTCCATGATTCAACTCGCTTTCTTGGGAGCTGGCCGCAAAAGCGCAGGATTGCTTCAGGCCGTATTCTGGTTCCTGGTGGCAGGCTGAGCCTGTGGTTAATTCTTCTTCCTGATGGGAAAATAGAGTGACCTGTGCCTGTCCCAACACCTAGAGCTAGTCTCTCATTGGTTCCCCCTCTTCCCGTGCATCCTCAGGACAAATTGCAACCTGTAAAGAACAGGAGGATAAAGGTGCTGATTCTCCAAGGAGGGAGATTGCTAGAAAAGCGGCTGGAATGGCGAACCGGAGCACAAGGAGATGAGAAATGAGGTGCGTTTTAGAAACCTTTCCCGATCACACGGTGTACCATCTTCGGGGTTTCTCATGCATGTTTTCAGTGTAGGACGATGCCCTTGAACCTGGAGATTTGGGACCCATGGGATGGGTACCACGCTATATTACTTTAAAGGGTCTGCGTTTGCTCACCCAACCTCACCAAACCTCTCAGCCCCAAGAGTGTCCACCCTTATGTCTCAATCAGCTGTGGGTCTAGATATGGTCAATCCAGGTCGCATCACAGCCCCTGAAAGAATTTTGTAAGAATTTCTCTCTCTTTCACTGTCTTTGTTTCACGGGTTTTGAAAAGTAATTGATTTTTATAATGGGGTTTAGCTGCTTTTCACTGCTGCGTTTATGCCGCTTTACACCCACTTGACTCACTTACAGAGAGATATCAATATATAGGTTTTAAGATTCTTACTAGTCAGATATATTCTTGGGCGGTGAATAGGGGGTGTTGAGTCCAGTTCACTGAGCAAGGAGTAGGTCTTGTCTCTTACATATTGGGTTTATGGAACGGTATCTGAGCTAATTTGAAACCCTTGTTTTATGCATCACCCCACCTCACCTTTCCCGTTAAGCAGCCATAGTCTGTTTTCTAAACGTGTGACTCTGTTCTGTTTTGTAATTCAGTTCAAGGGTAGCGGTTTTTACATTCCCTCTATAAGTGATATCTCATGATAAGGGTCTTTTTCTGTGTGACTTATTTCACTTAGAATCGTCATACCTAAATCCACTCATCATGCTGCTACTAGCCTTATGACATTGATTTCATGGCTGAGTGATATTCCATTGTATATAAGGACCACATCTTCTTTATCCATTCTTCTCTTTCCTGGGATATTTAAGGTGTATCGAAGTGGAGGTTCTTGTCAACAGAGTAGCCCAAAACTTTGGGGTGCCTGTGTCTTGCTGATTTTTAGTTTTTCCAATTTATACGCCCATGAGTGGAAGTGCCCTATGATCTCTAAGCTGAGTTTTTTAGATGTTTCAGGACACACCGTACACTTCTCCAGAGTGGCTGTTGGCAATTTACATCCCGCCCATCAGCGTAACAAGGCTCCCATTTCTCCATGGCCTGTCCTGCATTTCTGGTTTTGACACTTTATTCAGCATGGCCCTTTTGACCGATGGGAAGCGAGACTTCTTTGTAGTGCTGATTTGCCTTTCCAGGTTGCTTGGTTGGCCAAAAAGGGCGTATGCGTTTTTCCTGAATATATTCAGGAAAAAACGCATACGCCCTTTTTGGCCAAGGGCATCATTGTCGAGGTTTTGCCGCTTTTCCTGTGCTTTAAAGGCGATTCGAATCTACCTCCTGAAATCTGTTTCCTGCAATTCTGCCTTGCTTTCAAATCCTCTTCGTTGCCTTCCCTCAATATATTTGTGGACGAGAGTTATCATTTCTAAGTCTGCAGGTTTGTGAATTGCAGTGCCCCTGAGCTCCATGATTCAATTCGCTTTCTTGGGAGCTGGCCGCAAAAGCGCAGGATTGCTTCAGGCCGTATTCTGGTTCCTGGCGGCAGGCTGAGCCTGTGGTTAATTCTTCTTCCTGATGGGAAAATAGAGTGACCTGTGCCTGTCCCAACACCTAGAGCTAGTCTCTCATTGGTTCCCCCTCTTCCCGTGCATCCTCAGGACAAATTGCAACCTGTAAAGAACAGGAGGATAAAGGTGCTGATTCTCCAAGGAGGGAGATTGCTAGTAAAGCGGCTGGAATGGCGAACCGGAGCACAAGGAGATGAGAAATGAGGCGCGTTTTAGAAACCTTTCCCGATCACACGGTGTACCATCTTCGGGGTTTCTCATGCATGTTTTCAGTGTAGGACGATGCCCTTGAACCTGGAGATTTGGGACCCATGGGATGGGTACCACGCTATATTACTTTAAAGGGTCTGCGTTTGCTCACCCAACCTCACCAAACATCTCAGCCCCAAGAGTGTCCACCCTTATGTCTCAATCAGCTGTGGGTCTAGATATGGTCAATCCAGGTCGCATCACAGCCCCTGAACGAATTTTGTAAGAATTTCTCTCTCTTTCACTGTCTTTGTTTCACGGGTTTTGAAAAGTAATTGATTTTTATAATGGGGTTTAGCTGCTTTTCACTGCTGCGTTTATGCCGCTTTACACCCACTTGACTCACTTACAGAGAGATATCAATATATAGGTTTTAAGATTCTTACTTGTCAGATATATTCTTGGGCGGTGAATAGGGGGTGTTGAGTCCAGTTCACTGAGCAAGGAGTAGGTCTTGTCTCTTACATATTGGGTTTATGGAACGGTATCTGAGCTAATTTGAAACCCTTGTTTTATGCATCACCCCACCTCACCTTTCCCGTTAAGCAGACATAGTCTGTTTTCTAAACGTGTGACTCTGTTCTGTTTTGTAATTCAGTTCAAGGGTAGCGGTTTCTACATTCCCTCTATAAGTGATATCTCATGATAAGTGTCTTTTTCTGTGTGACTTATTTCACTTAGAATCGTCATACCTAAATCCACTCATCATGCTGCTACTAGCCTTATGACATTGATTTCATGGCTGAGTGATATTCCATTGTATATAAGGACCACATCTTCTTTATCCATTCTTTTCTTTCCTGGGACATTTAAGGTGTATCGAAGTGGAGGTTCTTGTCAACAGAGTAGCCCAAAACTTTGGGGTGCCTGTGTCTTGCTGATTTTTAGTTTTCCCAATTTATACGCCCATGAGTGGAAGTGCCCTATGCTCTCTAAGCTGAGTTTTTTAGATGTTTCAGGGCACACCGTACACTTCTCCAGAGTGGCTGTTGGCAATTTACATCCCGCCCATCAGCGTAGCAAGGCTCGCATTTCTCCATGGCCTGTCCTACATTTCTGGTTTTGACACTTTATTCAGCATGGCCCTTTTGACCGATGGGAAGCGAGACTTCTTTGTAGCGCTGATTTGCCTTTCCAGGTTGCTTGGTTGGCCAAAAAGGGCGTATGCGTTTTTTCCTGAATATATTCAGGAAAAAACGCATACGCCCTTTTTGGCCAAGGGCATCATTGTCGAGGTTTTGCCGCTTTTCCTGTGCTTTAAAGGCGATTCGAATCTACCTCCTGAAATCTGTTTCCTGCAATTCTGCCTTGCTTTCAAATCCTCTTCGTTGCCTTCCCTCAATATATTTGTGGACGAGAGTTATCATTTCTAAGTCTGCAGGTTTGTGAATTGCAGTGCCCCTGAGCTCCATTCTTCAACTCGCTTTCTTGGGAGCTGGCCGCAAAAGCGCAGGATTGCTTCAGGCCGTATTCTGGTTCCTGGCGGCAGGCTGAGCCTGTGGTTAATTCTTCCTGATGGGAAAATAGAATGACCTGTGCCTGCCCCAACACCTAGAGCTAGTCTCTCATTGGTTCCCCCTCTTCCCGTTCATCCTCAGGACAATTAGCAACCTGTACGGAACAGGAGGATAAAGGTGCTGATTCTCCAAGGAGGGAGATTGCTAGTAAAGCGGCTGGAATGGCGAACCGGAGCACAAGGAGATGAGAAATGAGGTGCGTTTTAGAAACCTTTCCCGATCACACGGTGTACCATCTTCGGGGTTTCTCATGCATGTTTTCAGTGTAGGACGATGCCCTTGAACCTGGAGATTTGGGACCCATGGGATGGGTACCACGCTATATTACTTTAAAGGGTCTGCGTTTGCTCACCCAACCTCACCAAACCTCTCAGCCCCAAGAGTGTCCACCCTTATGTCTCAATCAGCTGTGGGTCTAGATATGGTCAATCCAGGTCGCATCACAGCCCCTGAAAGAATTTTGTAAGAATTTCTCTCTCTTTCACTGTCTTTGTTTCACGGGTTTTGAAAAGTAATTGATTTTTATAATGGGGTTTAGCTGCTTTTCACTGCTGCGTTTATGCCGCTTTACACCCACTTGACTCACTTACAGAGAGATATCAATATATAGGTTTTAAGATTCTTACTTGTCAGATATATTCTTGGGCGGTGAATAGGGGGTGTTGAGTCCAGTTCACTGAGCAAGGAGTAGGTCTTGTCTCTTACATATTGGGTTTATGGAACGGTATCTGAGCTAATTTGAAACCCTTGTTTTATGCATCACCCCACCTCACCTTTCCCGTTAAGCAGCCATAGTCTGTTTTCTAAACGTGTGACTCTGTTCTGTTTTGTAATTCAGTTCAAGGGTAGCGGTTTTTACATTCCCTCTATAAGTGATATCTCATGATAAGGGTCTTTTTCTGTGTGACTTATTTCACTTAGAATCGTCATACCTAAATCCACTCATCATGCTGCTACTAGCCTTATGACATTGATTTCATGGCTGAGTGATATTCCATTGTATATAAGGACCACATCTTCTTTATCCATTCTTCTCTTTCCTGGGATATTTAAGGTGTATCGAAGTGGAGGTTCTTGTCAACAGAGTAGCCCAAAACTTTGGGGTGCCTGTGTCTTGCTGATTTTTAGTTTTCCCAATTTATACGCCCATGAGTGGAAGGGCCCTATGCTCTCTAAGCTGAGTTTTTTAGATGTTTCAGGACACACCGTACACTTCTCCAGAGTGGCTGTTGGCAATTTACATCCCGCCCATCAGCGTAGCAAGGCTCCCATTTCTCCATGGCCTGTCCTGCATTTCTGGTTTTGACACTTTATTCAGCATGGCCCTTTTGACCGATGGGAAGCAAGACTTCTTTGTAGCGCTGATTTGCCTTTCCAGGTTGCTTGGTTGGCCAAAAAGGGCGTATGCGTTTTTTCCTGAATATATTCAGGAAAAAACGCATACGCCCTTTTTGGCCAAGGGCATCATTGTCGAGGTTTTGCCGCTTTTCCTGTGCTTTAAAGGCGATTCGAATCTACCTCCTGAAATCTGTTTCCTGCAATTCTGCCTTGCTTTCAAATCCTCTTCGTTGCCTTCCCTCAATATATTTGTGGACGAGAGTTATCATTTCTAAGTCTGCAGGTTTGTGAATTGCAGTGCCCCTGAGCTCCATGATTCAATTCGCTTTCTTGGGAGCTGGCCGCAAAAGCGCAGGATTGCTTCAGGCCGTATTCTGGTTCCTGGCGGCAGGCTGAGCCTGTGGTTAATTCTTCTTCCTGATGGGAAAATAGTGTCACCTGTGCCTGTCGCAACACCTAGAGCTAGTCTCTCATTGGTTCCCCCTCTTCCCGTGCATCCTCAGGACAAATTGCAACCTGTACGGAACAGGAACATAAAGGTGCTGATTCTCCAAGGAGGGAGATTGCTAGTAAAGCGGCTGGAATGGCGAACCGGAGCACAAGGAGATGAGAAATGAGGTGCGTTTTAGCAACCTTTCCCGATCACACGGTGTACCATCTTCGGGGTTTCTCATGCATGTTTTCAGTGTAGGACGATGCCCTTGAACCTGGAGATTTGGGACCCATGGGATGGGTACCACGCCGTATTTCTTTAAAGGGTCTGCGTTTGCTCACCCAACCTCACCAAACCTCTCAGCCCCAAGAGTGTCCACCCTTATGTCTCAATCAGCTGTGGGTCTAGATATGGTCAATCCAGGTGGCATCACAGCCCCTGAACGAATTTTGTAAGAATTTCTCTCTCTTTCACTGTCTTTGTTTCACGGGTTTTGAAAAGTAATTGATTTTTATAATGGGGTTTAGCTGCTTTTGACTGCTGCGTTTATGCCGCTTTACACCCACTTGACTCACTTACAGAGAGATATCAATATATAGGTTTTAAGATTCTTACTTGTCAGATATATTCTTGGGCGGTGAATAGGGGGTGTTGAGTCCAGTTCACTGAGCAAGGAGTAGGTCTTGTCTCTTACATATTGGGTTTATGGAACGGTATCTGAGCTAATTTGAAACCCTTGTTTTATGCATCACCCCACCTCACCTTTCCCGTTAAGCAGACATAGTCTGTTTTCTAAACTTGTGACTCTGTTCTGTTTTGTAATTCAGTTCAAGGGTAGCGGTTTTTACATTCCCTCTATAAGTGATATCTCATGATAAGTGTCTTTTTCTGTGTGACTTATTTCACTTAGAATCGTCATACCTAAATCCACTCATCATGCTGCTACTAGCCTTATGACATTGATTTCATGGCTGAGTGATATTCCATTGTATATAAGGACCACATCTTCTTTATCCATTCTTTTCTTTCCTGGGACATTTAAGGTGTATCGAAGTGGAGGTTCTTGTCAACAGAGTAGCCCAAAACTTTGGGGTGCCTGTGTCTTGCTGATTTTTAGTTTTCCCAATTTATACGCCCATGAGTGGAAGTGCCCTATGCTCTCTAAGCTGAGTTTTTTAGATGTTTCAGGACACACCGTACACTTCTCCAGAGTGGCTGTTGGCAATTTACATCCCGCCCATCAGCGTAGCAAGGCTCCCATTTCTCCATGGCCTGTCCTGCATTTCTGGTTTTGACACTTTATTCAGCATGGCCCTTTTGACCGATGGGAAGCGAGACTTCTTTGTAGCGCTGATTTGCCTTTCCAGGTTGCTTGGTTGGCCAAAAAGGGCGTATGCGTTTTTTCCTGAATATATTCAGGAAAAAACGCATACGCCCTTTTTGGCCAAGGGCATCATTGTCGAGGTTTTGCCGCTTTTCCTGTGCTTTAAAGGCGATTCGAATCTACCTCCTGAAATCTGTTTCCTGCAATTCTGCCTTGCTTTCAAATCCTCTTCGTTGCCTTCCCTCAATATATTTGTGGACGAGAGTTATCATTTCTAAGTCTGCAGGTTTGTGAATTGCAGTGCCCCTGAGCTCCATGATTCAATTCGCTTTCTTGGGAGCTGGCCGCAAAAGCGCAGGATTGCTTCAGGCCGTATTCTGGTTCCTGGCGGCAGGCTGAGCCTGTGGTTAATTCTTCTTCCTGATGGGAAAATAGTGTCACCTGTGCCTGTCCCAACACCTAGAGCTAGTCTCTCATTGGTTCCCCCTCTTCCCGTGCATCCTCAGGACAAATTGCAACCTGTAAAGAACAGGAGGATAAAGGTGCTGATTCTCCAAGGAGGGAGATTGCTAGTAAAGCGGCTGGAATGGCGAACCGGAGCACAAGGAGATGAGAAATGAGGCGCGTTTTAGAAACCTTTCCCGATCACACGGTGTACCATCTTCGGGGTTTCTCATGCATGTTTTCAGTGTAGGACGATGCCCTTGAACCTGGAGATTTGGGACCCATGGGATGGGTACCACGCTATATTACTTTAAAGGGTCTGCGTTTGCTCACCCAACCTCACCAAACCTCTCAGCCCCAAGAGTGTCCACCCTTATGTCTCAATCAGCTGTGGGTCTAGATATGGTCAATCCAGGTCGCATCACAGCCCCTGAACGAATTTTGTAAGAATTTCTCTCTCTTTCACTATCTTTGTTTCACGGGTTTTGAAAAGTAATTGATTTTTATAATGGGGTTTAGCTGCTTTTCACTGCTGCGTTTATGCCGCTTTACACCCACTTGACTCACTTACAGAGAGATATCAATATATAGGTTTTAAGATTCTTACTTGTCAGATATATTCTTGGGCGGTGAATAGGGGGTGTTGAGTCCAGTTCACTGAGCAAGGAGTAGGTCTTGTCTCTTACATATTGGGTTTATGGAACGGTATCTGAGCTAATTTGAAACCCTTGTTTTATGCATCACCCCACCTCACCTTTCCCGTTAAGCAGACATAGTCTGTTTTCTAAACGTGTGACTCTGTTCTGTTTTGTAATTCAGTTCAAGGGTAGCGGTTTCTACATTCCCTCTATAAGTGATATCTCATGATAAGTGTCTTTTTCTGTGTGACTTATTTCACTTAGAATCGTCATACCTAAATCCACTCATCATGCTGCTACTAGCCTTATGACATTGATTTCATGGCTGAGTGATATTCCATTGTATATAAGGACCACATCTTCTTTATCCATTCTTTTCTTTCCTGGGACATTTAAGGTGTATCGAAGTGGAGGTTCTTGTCAACAGAGTAGCCCAAAACTTTGGGGTGCCTGTGTCTTGCTGATTTTTAGTTTTCCCAATTTATACGCCCATGAGTGGAAGTGCCCTATGCTCTCTAAGCTGAGTTTTTTAGATGTTTCAGGGCACACCGTACACTTCTCCAGAGTGGCTGTTGGCAATTTACATCCCGCCCATCAGCGTAGCAAGGCTCGCATTTCTCCATGGCCTGTCCTACATTTCTGGTTTTGACACTTTATTCAGCATGGCCCTTTTGACCGATGGGAAGCGAGACTTCTTTGTAGCGCTGATTTGCCTTTCCAGGTTGCTTGGTTGGCCAAAAAGGGCGTATGCGTTTTTTCCTGAATATATTCAGGAAAAAACGCATACGCCCTTTTTGGCCAAGGGCATCATTGTCGAGGTTTTGCCGCTTTTCCTGTGCTTTAAAGGCGATTCGAATCTACCTCCTGAAATCTGTTTCCTGCAATTCTGCCTTGCTTTCAAATCCTCTTCGTTGCCTTCCCTCAATATATTTGTGGACGAGAGTTATCATTTCTAAGTCTGCAGGTTTGTGAATTGCAGTGCCCCTGAGCTCCATGATTCAACTCGCTTTCTTGGGAGCTGGCCGCAAAAGCGCAGGATTGCTTCAGGCCGTATTCTGGTTCCTGGCGGCAGGCTGAGCCTGTGGTTAATTCTTCTTCCTGATGGGAAAATAGAGTGACCTGTGCCTGTCCCAACACCTAGAGCTAGTCTCTCATTGGTTCCCCCTCTTCCCGTGCATCCTCAGGACAAATTGCAACCTGTAAAGAACAGGAGGATAAAGGTGCTGATTCTCCAAGGAGGGAGATTGCTAGTAAAGCGGCTGGAATGGCGAACCGGAGCACAAGGAGATGAGAAATGAGGTGCGTTTTAGAAACCTTTCCCGATCACACGGTGTACCATCTTCGGGGTTTCTCATGCATGTTTTCAGTGTAGGACGATGCCCTTGAACCTGGAGATTTGGGACCCATGGGATGGGTACCACGCTATATTACTTTAAAGGGTCTGCGTTTGCTCACCCAACCTCACCAAACCTCTCAGCCCCAAGAGTGTCCACCCTTATGTCTCAATCAGCTGTGGGTCTAGATATGGTCAATCCAGGTCGCATCACAGCCCCTGAAAGAATTTTGTAAGAATTTCTCTCTCTTTCACTGTCTTTGTTTCACGGGTTTTGAAAAGTAATTGATTTTTATAATGGGGTTTAGCTGCTTTTCACTGCTGCGTTTATGCCGCTTTACACCCACTTGACTCACTTACAGAGAGATATCAATATATAGGTTTTAAGATTCTTACTAGTCAGATATATTCTTGGGCGGTGAATAGGGGGTGTTGAGTCCAGTTCACTGAGCAAGGAGTAGGTCTTGTCTCTTACATATTGGGTTTATGGAACGGTATCTGAGCTAATTTGAAACCCTTGTTTTATGCATCACCCCACCTCACCTTTCCCGTTAAGCAGCCATAGTCTGTTTTCTAAACGTGTGACTCTGTTCTGTTTTGTAATTCAGTTCAAGGGTAGCGGTTTTTACATTCCCTCTATAAGTGATATCTGATGATAAGGGTCTTTTTCTGTGTGACTTATTTCACTTAGAATCGTCATACCTAAATCCACTCATCATGCTGCTACTAGCCTTATGACATTGATTTCATGGCTGAGTGATATTCCATTGTATATAAGGACCACATCTTCTTTATCCATTCTTCTCTTTCCTGGGATATTTAAGGTGTATCGAAGTGGAGGTTCTTGTCAACAGAGTAGCCCAAAACTTTGGGGTGCCTGTGTCTTGCTGATTTTTAGTTTTCCCAATTTATACGCCCATGAGTGGAAGGGCCCTATGCTCTCTAAGCTGAGTTTTTAAGATGTTTCAGGACACACCGTACACTTCTCCAGAGTGGCTGTTGGCAATTTACATCCCGCCCATCAGCGTAGCAAGGCTCCCATTTCTCCATGGCCTGTCCTGCATTTCTGGTTTTGACACTTTATTCAGCATGGCCCTTTTGACCGATGGGAAGCAAGACTTCTTTGTAGCGCTGATTTGCCTTTCCAGGTTGCTTGGTTGGCCAAAAAGGGCGTATGCGTTTTTTCCTGAATATATTCAGGAAAAAACGCATACGCCCTTTTTGGCCAAGGGCATCATTGTCGAGGTTTTGCCGCTTTTCCTGTGCTTTAAAGGCGATTCGAATCTACCTCCTGAAATCTGTTTCCTGCAATTCTGCCTTGCTTTCAAATCCTCTTCGTTGCCTTCCCTCAATATATTTGTGGACGAGAGTTATCATTTCTAAGTCTGCAGGTTTGTGAATTGCAGTGCCCCTGAGCTCCATGATTCAATTCGCTTTCTTGGGAGCTGGCCGCAAAAGCGCAGGATTGCTTCAGGCCGTATTCTGGTTCCTGGAGGCAGGCTGAGCCTGTGGTTAATTCTTCTTCCTGATGGGAAAATAGTGTCACCTGTGCCTGTCGCAACACCTAGAGCTAGTCTCTCATTGGTTCCCCCTCTTCCCGTGCATCCTCAGGACAAATTGCAACCTGTACGGAACAGGAAGATAAAGGTGCTGATTCTCCAAGGAGGGAGATTGCTAGTAAAGCGGCTGGAATGGCGAACCGGAGCACAAGGAGATGAGAAATGAGGTGCGTTTTAGCAACCTTTCCCGATCACACGGTGTACCATCTTCGGGGTTTCTCATGCATGTTTTCAGTGTAGGACGATGCCCTTGAACCTGGAGATTTGGGACCCATGGGATGGGTACCACGCCGTATTTCTTTAAAGGGTCTGCGTTTGCTCACCCAACCTCACCAAACCTCTCAGCCCCAAGAGTGTCCACCCTTATGTCTCAATCAGCTGTGGGTCTAGATATGGTCAATCCAGGTGGCATCACAGCCCCTGAACGAATTTTGTAAGAATTTCTCTCTCTTTCACTGTCTTTGTTTCACGGGTTTTGAAAAGTAATTGATTTTTATAATGGGGTTTAGCTGCTTTTGACTGCTGCGTTTATGCCGCTTTACACCCACTTGACTCACTTACAGAGAGATATCAATATATAGGTTTTAAGATTCTTACTTGTCAGATATATTCTTGGGCGGTGAATAGGGGGTGTTGAGTCCAGTTCACTGAGCAAGGAGTAGGTCTTGTCTCTTACATATTGGGTTTATGGAACGGTATCTGAGCTAATTTGAAACCCTTGTTTTATGCATCACCCCACCTCACCTTTCCCGTTAAGCAGACATAGTCTGTTTTCTAAACGTGTGACTCTGTTCTGTTTTGTAATTCAGTTCAAGGGTAGCGGTTTCTACATTCCCTCTATAAGTGATATCTCATGATAAGTGTCTTTTTCTGTGTGACTTATTTCACTTAGAATCGTCATACCTAAATCCACTCATCATGCTGCTACTAGCCTTATGACATTGATTTCATGGCTGAGTGATATTCCATTGTATATAAGGACCACATCTTCTTTATCCATTCTTTTCTTTCCTGGGACATTTAAGGTGTATCGAAGTGGAGGTTCTTGTCAACAGAGTAGCCCAAAACTTTGGGGTGCCTGTGTCTTGCTGATTTTTAGTTTTCCCAATTTATACGCCCATGAGTGGAAGTGCCCTATGCTCTCTAAGCTGAGTTTTTTAGATGTTTCAGGGCACACCGTACACTTCTCCAGAGTGGCTGTTGGCAATTTACATCCCGCCCATCAGCGTAGCAAGGCTCGCATTTCTCCATGGCCTGTCCTGCATTTCTGGTTTTGACACTTTATTCAGCATGGCCCTTTTGACCGATGGGAAGCGAGACTTCTTTGTAGCGCTGATTTGCCTTTCCAGGTTGCTTGGTTGGCCAAAAAGGGCGTATGCGTTTTTTCCTGAATATATTCAGGAAAAAACGCATACGCCCTTTTTGGCCAAGGGCATCATTGTCGAGGTTTTGCCGCTTTTCCTGTGCTTTAAAGGCGATTCGAATCTACCTCCTGAAATCTGTTTCCTGCAATTCTGCCTTGCTTTCAAATCCTCTTCGTTGCCTTCCCTCAATATATTTGTGGACGAGAGTTATCATTTCTAAGTCTGCAGGTTTGTGAATTGCAGTGCCCCTGAGCTCCATGATTCAACTCGCTTTCTTGGGAGCTGGCCGCAAAAGCGCAGGATTGCTTCAGGCCGTATTCTGGTTCCTGGTGGCAGGCTGAGCCTGTGGTTAATTCTTCTTCCTGATGGGAAAATAGAGTGACCTGTGCCTGTACCAACACCTAGAGCTAGTCTCTCATTGGTTCCCCCTCTTCCCGTGCATCCTCAGGACAAATTGCAACCTGTAAAGAACAGGAGGATAAAGGTGCTGATTCTCCAAGGAGGGAGATTGCTAGAAAAGCGGCTGGAATGGCGAACCGGAGCACAAGGAGATGAGAAATGAGGTGCGTTTTAGAAACCTTTCCCGATCACACGGTGTACCATCTTCGGGGTTTCTCATGCATGTTTTCAGTGTAGGACGATGCCCTTGAACCTGGAGATTTGGGACCCATGGGATGGGTACCACGCTATATTACTTTAAAGGGTCTGCGTTTGCTCACCCAACCTCACCAAACCTCTCAGCCCCAAGAGTGTCCACCCTTATGTCTCAATCAGCTGTGGGTCTAGATATGGTCAATCCAGGTCGCATCACAGCCCCTGAAAGAATTTTGTAAGAATTTCTCTCTCTTTCACTGTCTTTGTTTCACGGGTTTTGAAAAGTAATTGATTTTTATAATGGGGTTTAGCTGCTTTTCACTGCTGCGTTTATGCCGCTTTACACCCACTTGACTCACTTACAGAGAGATATCAATATATAGGTTTTAAGATTCTTACTAGTCAGATATATTCTTGGGCGGTGAATAGGGGGTGTTGAGTCCAGTTCACTGAGCAAGGAGTAGGTCTTGTCTCTTACATATTGGGTTTATGGAACGGTATCTGAGCTAATTTGAAACCCTTGTTTTATGCATCACCCCACCTCACCTTTCCCGTTAAGCAGCCATAGTCTGTTTTCTAAACGTGTGACTCTGTTCTGTTTTGTAATTCAGTTCAAGGGTAGCGGTTTTTACATTCCCTCTATAAGTGATATCTCATGATAAGGGTCTTTTTCTGTGTGACTTATTTCACTTAGAATCGTCATACCTAAATCCACTCATCATGCTGCTACTAGCCTTATGACATTGATTTCATGGCTGAGTGATATTCCATTGTATATAAGGACCACATCTTCTTTATCCATTCTTCTCTTTCCTGGGATATTTAAGGTGTATCGAAGTGGAGGTTCTTGTCAACAGAGTAGCCCAAAACTTTGGGGTGCCTGTGTCTTGCTGATTTTTAGTTTTTCCAATTTATACGCCCATGAGTGGAAGTGCCCTATGATCTCTAAGCTGAGTTTTTTAGATGTTTCAGGACACACCGTACACTTCTCCAGAGTGGCTGTTGGCAATTTACATCCCGCCCATCAGCGTAACAAGGCTCCCATTTCTCCATGGCCTGTCCTGCATTTCTGGTTTTGACACTTTATTCAGCATGGCCCTTTTGACCGATGGGAAGCGAGACTTCTTTGTAGTGCTGATTTGCCTTTCCAGGTTGCTTGGTTGGCCAAAAAGGGCGTATGCGTTTTTCCTGAATATATTCAGGAAAAAACGCATACGCCCTTTTTGGCCAAGGGCATCATTGTCGAGGTTTTGCCGCTTTTCCTGTGCTTTAAAGGCGATTCGAATCTACCTCCTGAAATCTGTTTCCTGCAATTCTGCCTTGCTTTCAAATCCTCTTCGTTGCCTTCCCTCAATATATTTGTGGACGAGAGTTATCATTTCTAAGTCTGCAGGTTTGTGAATTGCAGTGCCCCTGAGCTCCATGATTCAACTCGCTTTCTTGGGAGCTGGCCGCAAAAGCGCAGGATTGCTTCAGGCCGTATTCTGGTTCCTGGCGGCAGGCTGAGCCTGTGGTTAATTCTTCTTCCTGATGGGAAAATAGAGTGACCTGTGCCTGTCCCAACACCTAGAGCTAGTCTCTCATTGGTTCCCCCTCTTCCCGTGCATCCTCAGGACAAATTGCAACCTGTAAAGAACAGGAGGATAAAGGTGCTGATTCTCCAAGGAGGGAGATTGCTAGTAAAGCGGCTGGAATGGCGAACCGGAGCACAAGGAGATGAGAAATGAGGCGCGTTTTAGAAACCTTTCCCGATCACACGGTGTACCATCTTCGGGGTTTCTCATGCATGTTTTCAGTGTAGGACGATGCCCTTGAACCTGGAGATTTGGGACCCATGGGATGGGTACCACGCTATATTACTTTAAAGGGTCTGCGTTTGCTCACCCAACCTCACCAAACATCTCAGCCCCAAGAGTGTCCACCCTTATGTCTCAATCAGCTGTGGGTCTAGATATGGTCAATCCAGGTGGCATCACAGCCCCTGAACGAATTTTGTAAGAATTTCTCTCTCTTTCACTGTCTTTGTTTCACGGGTTTTGAAAAGTAATTGATTTTTATAATGGGGTTTAGCTGCTTTTGACTGCTGCGTTTATGCCGCTTTACACCCACTTGACTCACTTACAGAGAGATATCAATATATAGGTTTTAAGATTCTTACTTGTCAGATATATTCTTGGGCGGTGAATAGGGGGTGTTGAGTCCAGTTCACTGAGCAAGGAGTAGGTCTTGTCTCTTACATATTGGGTTTATGGAACGGTATCTGAGCTAATTTGAAACCCTTGTTTTATGCATCACCCCACCTCTCCTTTCCCGTTAAGCAGACATAGTCTGTTTTCTAAACGTGTGACTCTGTTCTGTTTTGTAATTCAGTTCAAGGGTAGCGGTTTCTACATTCCCTCTATAAGTGATATCTCATGATAAGTGTCTTTTTCTGTGTGACTTATTTCACTTAGAATCGTCATACCTAAATCCACTCATCATGCTGCTACTAGCCTTATGACATTGATTTCATGGCTGAGTGATATTCCATTGTATATAAGGACCACATCTTCTTTATCCATTCTTTTCTTTCCTGGGACATTTAAGGTGTATCGAAGTGGAGGTTCTTGTCAACAGAGTAGCCCAAAACTTTGGGGTGCCTGTGTCTTGCTGATTTTTAGTTTTCCCAATTTATACGCCCATGAGTGGAAGTGCCCTATGCTCTCTAAGCTGAGTTTTTTAGATGTTTCAGGGCACACCGTACACTTCTCCAGAGTGGCTGTTGGCAATTTACATCCCGCCCATCAGCGTAGCAAGGCTCGCATTTCTCCATGGCCTGTCCTACATTTCTGGTTTTGACACTTTATTCAGCATGGCCCTTTTGACCGATGGGAAGCGAGACTTCTTTGTAGCGCTGATTTGCCTTTCCAGGTTGCTTGGTTGGCCAAAAAGGGCGTATGCGTTTTTTCCTGAATATATTCAGGAAAAAACGCATACGCCCTTTTTGGCCAAGGGCATCATTGTCGAGGTTTTGCCGCTTTTCCTGTGCTTTAAAGGCGATTCGAATCTACCTCCTGAAATCTGTTTCCTGCAATTCTGCCTTGCTTTCAAATCCTCTTCGTTGCCTTCCCTCAATATATTTGTGGACGAGAGTTATCATTTCTAAGTCTGCAGGTTTGTGAATTGCAGTGCCCCTGAGCTCCATGATTCAACTCGCTTTCTTGGGAGCTGGCCGCAAAAGCGCAGGATTGCTTCAGGCCGTATTCTGGTTCCTGGCGGCAGGCTGAGCCTGTGGTTAATTCTTCTTCCTGATGGGAAAATAGAGTGACCTGTGCCTGTCCCAACACCTAGAGCTAGTCTCTCATTGGTTCCCCCTCTTCCCGTGCATCCTCAGGACAAATTGCAACCTGTAAAGAACAGGAGGATAAAGGTGCTGATTCTCCAAGGAGGGAGATTGCTAGTAAAGCGGCTGGAATGGCGAACCGGAGCACAAGGAGATGAGAAATGAGGTGCGTTTTAGAAACCTTTCCCGATCACACGGTGTACCATCTTCGGGGTTTCTCATGCATGTTTTCAGTGTAGGACGATGCCCTTGAACCTGGAGATTTGGGACCCATGGGATGGGTACCACGCTATATTACTTTAAAGGGTCTGCGTTTGCTCACCCAACCTCACCAAACCTCTCAGCCCCAAGAGTGTCCACCCTTATGTCTCAATCAGCTGTGGGTCTAGATATGGTCAATCCAGGTCGCATCACAGCCCCTGAAAGAATTTTGTAAGAATTTCTCTCTCTTTCACTGTCTTTGTTTCACGGGTTTTGAAAAGTAATTGATTTTTATAATGGGGTTTAGCTGCTTTTCACTGCTGCGTTTATGCCGCTTTACACCCACTTGACTCACTTACAGAGAGATATCAATATATAGGTTTTAAGATTCTTACTAGTCAGATATATTCTTGGGCGGTGAATAGGGGGTGTTGAGTCCAGTTCACTGAGCAAGGAGTAGGTCTTGTCTCTTACATATTGGGTTTATGGAACGGTATCTGAGCTAATTTGAAACCCTTGTTTTATGCATCACCCCACCTCACCTTTCCCGTTAAGCAGCCATAGTCTGTTTTCTAAACGTGTGACTCTGTTCTGTTTTGTAATTCAGTTCAAGGGTAGCGGTTTTTACATTCCCTCTATAAGTGATATCTCATGATAAGGGTCTTTTTCTGTGTGACTTATTTCACTTAGAATCGTCATACCTAAATCCACTCATCATGCTGCTACTAGCCTTATGACATTGATTTCATGGCTGAGTGATATTCCATTGTATATAAGGACCACATCTTCTTTATCCATTCTTCTCTTTCCTGGGATATTTAAGGTGTATCGAAGTGGAGGTTCTTGTCAACAGAGTAGCCCAAAACTTTGGGGTGCCTGTGTCTTGCTGATTTTTAGTTTTCCCAATTTATACGCCCATGAGTGGAAGGGCCCTATGCTCTCTAAGCTGAGTTTTTTAGATGTTTCAGGACACACCGTACACTTCTCCAGAGTGGCTGTTGGCAATTTACATCCCGCCCATCAGCGTAGCAAGGCTCCCATTTCTCCATGGCCTGTCCTGCATTTCTGGTTTTGACACTTTATTCAGCATGGCCCTTTTGACCGATGGGAAGCAAGACTTCTTTGTAGCGCTGATTTGCCTTTCCAGGTTGCTTGGTTGGCCAAAAAGGGCGTATGCGTTTTTTCCTGAATATATTCAGGAAAAAACGCATACGCCCTTTTTGGCCAAGGGCATCATTGTCGAGGTTTTGCCGCTTTTCCTGTGCTTTAAAGGCGATTCGAATCTACCTCCTGAAATCTGTTTCCTGCAATTCTGCCTTGCTTTCAAATCCTCTTCGTTGCCTTCCCTCAATATATTTGTGGACGAGAGTTATCATTTCTAAGTCTGCAGGTTTGTGAATTGCAGTGCCCCTGAGCTCCATGATTCAATTCGCTTTCTTGGGAGCTGGCCGCAAAAGCGCAGGATTGCTTCAGGCCGTATTCTGGTTCCTGGCGGCAGGCTGAGCCTGTGGTTAATTCTTCTTCCTGATGGGAAAATAGTGTCACCTGTGCCTGTCGCAACACCTAGAGCTAGTCTCTCATTGGTTCCCCCTCTTCCCGTGCATCCTCAGGACAAATTGCAACCTGTACGGAACAGGAAGATAAAGGTGCTGATTCTCCAAGGAGGGAGATTGCTAGTAAAGCGGCTGGAATGGCGAACCGGAGCACAAGGAGATGAGAAATGAGGTGCGTTTTAGCAACCTTTCCCGATCACACGGTGTACCATCTTCGGGGTTTCTCATGCATGTTTTCAGTGTAGGACGATGCCCTTGAACCTGGAGATTTGGGACCCATGGGATGGGTACCACGCCGTATTTCTTTAAAGGGTCTGCGTTTGCTCACCCAACCTCACCAAACCTCTCAGCCCCAAGAGTGTCCACCCTTATGTCTCAATCAGCTGTGGGTCTAGATATGGTCAATCCAGGTGGCATCACAGCCCCTGAACGAATTTTGTAAGAATTTCTCTCTCTTTCACTGTCTTTGTTTCACGGGTTTTGAAAAGTAATTGATTTTTATAATGGGGTTTAGCTGCTTTTGACTGCTGCGTTTATGCCGCTTTACACCCACTTGACTCACTTACAGAGAGATATCAATATATAGGTTTTAAGATTCTTACTTGTCAGATATATTCTTGGGCGGTGAATAGGGGGTGTTGAGTCCAGTTCACTGAGCAAGGAGTAGGTCTTGTCTCTTACATATTGGGTTTATGGAACGGTATCTGAGCTAATTTGAAACCCTTGTTTTATGCATCACCCCACCTCACCTTTCCCGTTAAGCAGACATAGTCTGTTTTCTAAACTTGTGACTCTGTTCTGTTTTGTAATTCAGTTCAAGGGTAGCGGTTTTTACATTCCCTCTATAAGTGATATCTCATGATAAGTGTCTTTTTCTGTGTGACTTATTTCACTTAGAATCGTCATACCTAAATCCACTCATCATGCTGCTACTAGCCTTATGACATTGATTTCATGGCTGAGTGATATTCCATTGTATATAAGGACCACATCTTCTTTATCCATTCTTTTCTTTCCTGGGACATTTAAGGTGTATCGAAGTGGAGGTTCTTGTCAACAGAGTAGCCCAAAACTTTGGGGTGCCTGTGTCTTGCTGATTTTTAGTTTTCCCAATTTATACGCCCATGAGTGGAAGTGCCCTATGCTCTCTAAGCTGAGTTTTTTAGATGTTTCAGGACACACCGTACACTTCTCCAGAGTGGCTGTTGGCAATTTACATCCCGCCCATCAGCGTAGCAAGGCTCCCATTTCTCCATGGCCTGTCCTGCATTTCTGGTTTTGACACTTTATTCAGCATGGCCCTTTTGACCGATGGGAAGCGAGACTTCTTTGTAGCGCTGATTTGCCTTTCCAGGTTGCTTGGTTGGCCAAAAAGGGCGTATGCGTTTTTTCCTGAATATATTCAGGAAAAAACGCATACGCCCTTTTTGGCCAAGGGCATCATTGTCGAGGTTTTGCCGCTTTTCCTGTGCTTTAAAGGCGATTCGAATCTACCTCCTGAAATCTGTTTCCTGCAATTCTGCCTTGCTTTCAAATCCTCTTCGTTGCCTTCCCTCAATATATTTGTGGACGAGAGTTATCATTTCTAAGTCTGCAGGTTTGTGAATTGCAGTGCCCCTGAGCTCCATGATTCAATTCGCTTTCTTGGGAGCTGGCCGCAAAAGCGCAGGATTACTTCAGGCCGTATTCTGGTTCCTGGCGGCAGGCTGAGCCTGTGGTTAATTCTTCTTCCTGATGGGAAAATAGTGTCACCTGTGCCTGTCGCAACACCTAGAGCTAGTCTCTCATTGGTTCCCCCTCTTCCCGTGCATCCTCAGGACAAATTGCAACCTGTACGGAACAGGAAGATAAAGGTGCTGATTCTCCAAGGAGGGAGATTGCTAGTAAAGCGGCTGGAATGGCGAACCGGAGCACAAGGAGATGAGAAATGAGGTGCGTTTTAGCAACCTTTCCCGATCACACGGTGTACCATCTTCGGGGTTTCTCATGCATGTTTTCAGTGTAGGACGATGCCCTTGAACCTGGAGATTTGGGACCCATGGGATGGGTACCACGCCGTATTTCTTTAAAGGGTCTGCGTTTGCTCACCCAACCTCACCAAACCTCTCAGCCCCAAGAGTGTCCACCCTTATGTCTCAATCAGCTGTGGGTCTAGATATGGTCAATCCAGGTGGCATCACAGCCCCTGAACGAATTTTGTAAGAATTTCTCTCTCTTTCACTGTCTTTGTTTCACGGGTTTTGAAAAGTAATTGATTTTTATAATGGGGTTTAGCTGCTTTTGACTGCTGCGTTTATGCCGCTTTACACCCACTTGACTCACTTACAGAGAGATATCAATATATAGGTTTTAAGATTCTTACTTGTCAGATATATTCTTGGGCGGTGAATAGGGGGTGTTGAGTCCAGTTCACTGAGCAAGGAGTAGGTCTTGTCTCTTACATATTGGGTTTATGGAACGGTATCTGAGCTAATTTGAAACCCTTGTTTTATGCATCACCCCACCTCACCTTTCCCGTTAAGCAGACATAGTCTGTTTTCTAAACGTGTGACTCTGTTCTGTTTTGTAATTCAGTTCAAGGGTAGCGGTTTTTACATTCCCTCTATAAGTGATATCTGATGATAAGTGTCTTTTTCTGTGTGACTTATTTCACTTAGAATCGTCATACCTAAATCCACTCATCATACTGCTACTAGCCTTATGACATTGATTTCATGGCTGAGTGATATTCCATTGTATATAAGGACCACATCTTCTTTATCCATTCTTTTCTTTCCTGGGACATTTAAGGTGTATCGAAGTGGAGGTTCTTGTCAACAGAGTAGCCCAAAACTTTGGGGTGCCTGTGTCTTGCTGATTTTTAGTTTTCCCAATTTATACGCCCATGAGTGGAAGTGCCCTATGCTCTCTAAGCTGAGTTTTTTAGATGTTTCAGGACACACCGTACACTTCTCCAGAGTGGCTGTTGGCAATTTACATCCCGCCCATCAGCGTAGCAAGGCTCGCATTTCTCCATGGCCTGTCCTGCATTTCTGGTTTTGACACTTTATTCAGCATGGCCCTTTTGACCGATGGGAAGCGAGACTTCTTTGTAGTGCTGATTTGCCTTTCCAGGTTGCTTGGTTGGCCAAAAAGGGCGTATGCGTTTTTTCCTGAATATATTCAGGAAAAAACGCATACGCCCTTTTTGGCCAAGGGCATCATTGTCGAGGTTTTGCCGCTTTTCCTGTGCTTTAAAGGCGATTCGAATCTACCTCCTGTAATCTGTTTCCTGCAATTCTGCCTTGCTTTCAAATCCTCTTCGTTGCCTTCCCTCAATATATTTGTGGACGAGAGTTCTCATTTCTAAGTCTGCAGGTTTGTGAATTGCAGTGCCCCTGAGCTCCATGATTCAACTCGCTTTCTTGGGAGCTGGCCGCAAAAGCGCAGGATTGCTTCAGGCCGTATTCTGGTTCCTGGCGGCAGGCTGAGCCTGTGGTTAATTCTTCTTCCTGATGGGAAAATAGAGTGACCTGTGCCTGTCCCAACACCTAGAGCTAGTCTCTCATTGGTTCCCCCTCTTCCCGTGCATCCTCAGGACAAATTGCAACCTGTAAAGAACAGGAGGATAAAGGTGCTGATTCTCCAAGGAGGGAGATTGCTAGAAAAGCGGCTGGAATGGCGAACCGGAGCACAAGGAGATGAGAAATGAGGTGCGTTTTAGAAACCTTTCCCGATCACACGGTGTACCATCTTCGGGGTTTCTCATGCATGTTTTCAGTGTAGGACGATGCCCTTGAACCTGGAGATTTGGGACCCATGGGATGGGTACCACGCTATATTACTTTAAAGGGTCTGCGTTTGCTCACCCAACCTCACCAAACCTCTCAGCCCCAAGAGTGTCCACCCTTATGTCTCAATCAGCTGTGGGTCTAGATATGGTCAATCCAGGTGGCATCACAGCCCCTGAACGAATTTTGTAAGAATTTCTCTCTCTTTCACTGTCTTTGTTTCACGGGTTTTGAAAAGTAATTGATTTTTATAATGGGGTTTAGCTGCTTTTGACTGCTGCGTTTATGCCGCTTTACACCCACTTGACTCACTTACAGAGAGATATCAATATATAGGTTTTAAGATTCTTACTTGTCAGATATATTCTTGGGCGGTGAATAGGGGGTGTTGAGTCCAGTTCACTGAGCAAGGAGTAGGTCTTGTCTCTTACATATTGGGTTTATGGAACGATATCTGAGCTAATTTGAAACCCTTGTTTTATGCATCACCCCACCTCACCTTTCCCGTTAAGCAGACATAGTCTGTTTTCTAAACGTGTGACTCTGTTCTGTTTTGTAATTCAGTTCAAGGGTAGCGGTTTCTACATTCCCTCTATAAGTGATATCTCATGATAAGTGTCTTTTTCTGTGTGACTTATTTCACTTAGAATCGTCATACCTAAATCCACTCATCATGCTGCTACTAGCCTTATGACATTGATTTCATGGCTGAGTGATATTCCATTGTATATAAGGACCACATCTTCTTTATCCATTCTTTTCTTTCCTGGGACATTTAAGGTGTATCGAAGTGGAGGTTCTTGTCAACAGAGTAGCCCAAAACTTTGGGGTGCCTGTGTCTTGCTGATTTTTAGTTTTCCCAATTTATACGCCCATGAGTGGAAGTGCCCTATGCTCTCTAAGCTGAGTTTTTTAGATGTTTCAGGACACACCGTACACTTCTCCAGAGTGGCTGTTGGCAATTTACATCCCGCCCATCAGCGTAGCAAGGCTCGCATTTCTCCATGGCCTGTCCTACATTTCTGGTTTTGACACTTTATTCAGCATGGCCCTTTTGACCGATGGGAAGCGAGACTTCTTTGTAGCGCTGATTTGCCTTTCCAGGTTGCTTGGTTGGCCAAAAAGGGCGTATGCGTTTTTTCCTGAATATATTCAGGAAAAAACGCATACGCCCTTTTTGGCCAAGGGCATCATTGTCGAGGTTATGCCGCTTTTCCTGTGCTTTAAAGGCGATTCGAATCTACCTCCTGAAATCTGTTTCCTGCAATTCTGCCTTGCTTTCAAATCCTCTTCGTTGCCTTCCCTCAATATATTTGTGGACGAGAGTTCTCATTTCTAAGTCTGCAGGTTTGTGAATTGCAGTGCCCCTGAGCTCCATGATTCAACTCGCTTTCTTGGGAGCTGGCCGCAAAAGCGCAGGATTGCTTCAGGCCGTATTCTGGTTCCTGGCGGCAGGCTGAGCCTGTGGTTAATTCTTCTTCCTGATGGGAAAATAGAGTGACCTGTGCCTGTCCCAACACCTAGAGCTAGTCTCTCATTGGTTCCCCCTCTTCCCGTGCATCCTCAGGACAAATTGCAACCTGTAAAGAACAGGAGGATAAAGGTGCTGATTCTCCAAGGAGGGAGATTGCTAGTAAAGCGGCTGGAATGGCGAACCGGAGCACAAGGAGATGAGAAATGAGGTGCGTTTTAGAAACCTTTCCCGATCACACGGTGTACCATCTTCGGGGTTTCTCATGCATGTTTTCAGTGTAGGACGATGCCCTTGAACCTGGAGATTTGGGACCCATGGGATGGGTACCACGCTATATTACTTTAAAGGGTCTGCGTTTGCTCACCCAACCTCACCAAACCTCTCAGCCCCAAGAGTGTCCACCCTTATGTCTCAATCAGCTGTGGGTCTAGATATGGTCAATCCAGGTCGCATCACAGTCCCTGAAAGAATTTTGTAAGAATTTCTCTCTCTTTCACTGTCTTTGTTTCACGGGTTTTGAAAAGTAATTGATTTTTATAATGGGGTTTAGCTGCTTTTCACTGCTGCGTTTATGCCGCTTTACACCCACTTGACTCACTTACAGAGAGATATCAATATATAGGTTTTAAGATTCTTACTAGTCAGATATATTCTTGGGCGGTGAATAGGGGGTGTTGAGTCCAGTTCACTGAGCAAGGAGTAGGTCTTGTCTCTTACATATTGGGTTTATGGAACGGTATCTGAGCTAATTTGAAACCCTTGTTTTATGCATCACCCCACCTCACCTTTCCCGTTAAGCAGCCATAGTCTGTTTTCTAAACGTGTGACTCTGTTCTGTTTTGTAATTCAGTTCAAGGGTAGCGGTTTTTACATTCCCTCTATAAGTGATATCTCATGATAAGGGTCTTTTTCTGTGTGACTTATTTCACTTAGAATCGTCATACCTAAATCCACTCATCATGCTGCTACTAGCCTTATGACATTGATTTCATGGCTGAGTGATATTCCATTGTATATAAGGACCACATCTTCTTTATCCATTCTTCTCTTTCCTGGGATATTTAAGGTGTATCGAAGTGGAGGTTCTTGTCAACAGAGTAGCCCAAAACTTTGGGGTGCCTGTGTCTTGCTGATTTTTAGTTTTCCCAATTTATACGCCCATGAGTGGAAGGGCCCTATGCTCTCTAAGCTGAGTTTTTTAGATGTTTCAGGACACACCGTACACTTCTCCAGAGTGGCTGTTGGCAATTTACATCCCGCCCATCAGCGTAGCAAGGCTCCCATTTCTCCATGGCCTGTCCTGCATTTCTGGTTTTGACACTTTATTCAGCATGGCCCTTTTGACCGATGGGAAGCGAGACTTCTTTGTAGCGCTGATTTGCCTTTCCAGGTTGCTTGGTTGGCCAAAAAGGGCGTATGCGTTTTTTCCTGAATATATTCAGGAAAAAACGCATACGCCCTTTTTGGCCAAGGGCATCATTGTCGAGGTTTTGCCGCTTTTCCTGTGCTTTAAAGGCGATTCGAATCTACCTCCTGAAATCTGTTTCCTGCAATTCTGCCTTGCTTTCAAATCCTCTTCGTTGCCTTCCCTCAATATATTTGTGGACGAGAGTTATCATTTCTAAGTCTGCAGGTTTGTGAATTGCAGTGCCCCTGAGCTCCATGATTCAATTCGCTTTCTTGGGAGCTGGCCGCAAAAGCGCAGGATTGCTTCAGGCCGTATTCTGGTTCCTGGCGGCAGGCTGAGCCTGTGGTTAATTCTTCTTCCTGATGGGAAAATAGTGTCACCTGTGCCTGTCGCAACACCTAGAGCTAGTCTCTCATTGGTTCCCCCTCTTCCCGTGCATCCTCAGGACAAATTGCAACCTGTACGGAACAGGAACATAAAGGTGCTGATTCTCCAAGGAGGGAGATTGCTAGTAAAGCGGCTGGAATGGCGAACCGGAGCACAAGGAGATGAGAAATGAGGTGCGTTTTAGCAACCTTTCCCGATCACACGGTGTACCATCTTCGGGGTTTCTCATGCATGTTTTCAGTGTAGGACGATGCCCTTGAACCTGGAGATTTGGGACCCATGGGATGGGTACCACGCCGTATTTCTTTAAAGGGTCTGCGTTTGCTCACCCAACCTCACCAAACCTCTCAGCCCCAAGAGTGTCCACCCTTATGTCTCAATCAGCTGTGGGTCTAGATATGGTCAATCCAGGTGGCATCACAGCCCCTGAACGAATTTTGTAAGAATTTCTCTCTCTTTCACTGTCTTTGTTTCACGGGTTTTGAAAAGTAATTGATTTTTATAATGGGGTTTAGCTGCTTTTGACTGCTGCGTTTATGCCGCTTTACACCCACTTGACTCACTTACAGAGAGATATCAATATATAGGTTTTAAGATTCTTACTTGTCAGATATATTCTTGGGCGGTGAATAGGGGGTGTTGAGTCCAGTTCACTGAGCAAGGAGTAGGTCTTGTCTCTTACATATTGGGTTTATGGAACGGTATCTGAGCTAATTTGAAACCCTTGTTTTATGCATCACCCCACCTCACCTTTCCCGTTAAGCAGACATAGTCTGTTTTCTAAACGTGTGACTCTGTTCTGTTTTGTAATTCAGTTCAAGGGTAGCGGTTTTTACATTCCCTCTATAAGTGATATCTCATGATAAGTGTCTTTTTCTGTGTGACTTATTTCACTTAGAATCGTCATACCTAAATCCACTCATCATGCTGCTACTAGCCTTATGACATTGATTTCATGGCTGAGTGATATTCCATTGTATATAAGGACCACATCTTCTTTATCCATTCTTTTCTTTCCTGGGACATTTAAGGTGTATCGAAGTGGAGGTTCTTGTCAACAGAGTAGCCCAAAACTTTGGGGTGCCTGTGTCTTGCTGATTTTTAGTTTTCCCAATTTATACGCCCATGAGTGGAAGTGCCCTATGCTCTCTAAGCTGAGTTTTTTAGATGTTTCAGGACACACCGTACACTTCTCCAGAGTGGCTGTTGGCAATTTACATCCCGCCCATCAGTGTAGCAAGGCTCGCATTTCTCCATGGCCTGTCCTGCATTTCTGGTTTTGACACTTTATTCAGCATGGCCCTTTTGACCGATGGGAAGCGAGACTTCTTTGTAGCGCTGATTTGCCTTTCCAGGTTGCTTGGTTGGCCAAAAAGGGCGTATGCGTTTTTTCCTGAATATATTCAGGAAAAAACGCATACGCCCTTTTTGGCCAAGGGCATCATTGTCGAGGTTTTGCCGCTTTTCCTGTGCTTTAAAGGCGATTCGAATCTACCTCCTGAAATCTGTTTCCTGCAATTCTGCCTTGCTTTCAAATCCTCTTCGTTGCCTTCCCTCAATATATTTGTGGACGAGAGTTATCATTTCTAAGTCTGCAGGTTTGTGAATTGCAGTGCCCCTGAGCTCCATGATTCAACTCGCTTTCTTGGGAGCTGGCCGCAAAAGCGCAGGATTGCTTCAGGCCGTATTCTGGTTCCTGGCGGCAGGCTGAGCCTGTGGTTAATTCTTCTTCCTGATGGGAAAATAGAGTCACCTGTGCCTGTCCCAACACCTAGAGCTAGTCTCTCATTGGTTCCCCCTCTTCCCGTGCATCCTCAGGACAAATTGCAACCTGTAAAGAACAGGAGGATAAAGGTGCTGATTCTCCAAGGAGGGAGATTGCTAGTAAAGCGGCTGGAATGGCGAACCGGAGCACAAGGAGATGAGAAATGAGGCGCGTTTTAGAAACCTTTCCCGATCACACGGTGTACCATCTTCGGGGTTTCTCATGCATGTTTTCAGTGTAGGACGATGCCCTTGAACCTGGAGATTTGGGACCCATGGGATGGGTACCACGCTATATTACTTTAAAGGGTCTGCGTTTGCTCACCCAACCTCACCAAACCTCTCAGCCCCAAGAGTGTCCACCCTTATGTCTCAATCAGCTGTGGGTCTAGATATGGTCAATCCAGGTCGCATCACAGCCCCTGAACGAATTTTGTAAGAATTTCTCTCTCTTTCACTGTCTTTGTTTCACGGGTTTTGAAAAGTAATTGATTTTTATAATGGGGTTTAGCTGCTTTTCACTGCTGCGTTTATGCCGCTTTACACCCACTTGACTCACTTACAGAGAGATATCAATATATAGGTTTTAAGATTCTTACTTGTCAGATATATTCTTGGGCGGTGAATAGGGGGTGTTGAGTCCAGTTCACTGAGCAAGGAGTAGGTCTTGTCTCTTACATATTGGGTTTATGGAACGGTATCTGAGCTAATTTGAAACCCTTGTTTTATGCATCACCCCACCTCACCTTTCCCGTTAAGCAGACATAGTCTGTTTTCTAAACGTGTGACTCTGTTCTGTTTTGTAATTCAGTTCAAGGGTAGCGGTTTCTACATTCCCTCTATAAGTGATATCTCATGATAAGTGTCTTTTTCTGTGTGACTTATTTCACTTAGAATCGTCATACCTAAATCCACTCATCATGCTGCTACTAGCCTTATGACATTGATTTCATGGCTGAGTGATATTCCATTGTATATAAGGACCACATCTTCTTTATCCATTCTTTTCTTTCCTGGGACATTTAAGGTGTATCGAAGTGGAGGTTCTTGTCAACAGAGTAGCCCAAAACTTTGGGGTGCCTGTGTCTTGCTGATTTTTAGTTTTCCCAATTTATACGCCCATGAGTGGAAGTGCCCTATGCTCTCTAAGCTGAGTTTTTTAGATGTTTCAGGGCACACCGTACACTTCTCCAGAGTGGCTGTTGGCAATTTACATCCCGCCCATCAGCGTAGCAAGGCTCGCATTTCTCCATGGCCTGTCCTACATTTCTGGTTTTGACACTTTATTCAGCATGGCCCTTTTGACCGATGGGAAGCGAGACTTCTTTGTAGCGCTGATTTGCCTTTCCAGGTTGCTTGGTTGGCCAAAAAGGGCGTATGCGTTTTTTCCTGAATATATTCAGGAAAAAACGCATACGCCCTTTTTGGCCAAGGGCATCATTGTCGAGGTTTTGCCGCTTTTCCTGTGCTTTAAAGGCGATTCGAATCTACCTCCTGAAATCTGTTTCCTGCAATTCTGCCTTGCTTTCAAATCCTCTTCGTTGCCTTCCCTCAATATATTTGTGGACGAGAGTTATCATTTCTAAGTCTGCAGGTTTGTGAATTGCAGTGCCCCTGAGCTCCATGATTCAACTCGCTTTCTTGGGAGCTGGCCGCAAAAGCGCAGGATTGCTTCAGGCCGTATTCTGGTTCCTGGCGGCAGGCTGAGCCTGTGGTTAATTCTTCTTCCTGATGGGAAAATAGAGTGACCTGTGCCTGTCCCAACACCTAGAGCTAGTCTCTCATTGGTTCCCCCTCTTCCCGTGCATCCTCAGGACAAATTGCAACCTGTACGGAACAGGAGGATAAAGGTGCTGATTCTCCAAGGAGGGAGATTGCTAGTAAAGCGGCTGGAATGGCGAACCGGAGCACAAGGAGATGAGAAATGAGGTGCGTTTTAGAAACCTTTCCCGATCACACGGTGTACCATCTTCGGGGTTTCTCATGCATGTTTTCAATGTAGGACGATGCCCTTGAACCTGGAGATTTGGGACCCATGGGATGGGTACCACGCCGTATTTCTTTACAGGGTCTGCGTTTGCTCACCCAACCTCACCAAACCTCTCAGCCCCAAGAGTGTCCACCCTTATGTCTCAATCAGCTGTGGGTCTAGATATGGTCAATCCAGGTGGCATCACAGCCCCTGAACGAATTTTGTAAGAATTTCTCTCTCTTTCACTGTCTTTGTTTCACGGGTTTTGAAAAGTAATTGATTTTTATAATGGGGTTTAGCTGCTTTTCACTGCTGCGTTTATGCCGCTTTACACCCACTTGACTCACTTACGGAGAGATATCAATATATAGGTTTTAAGATTCTTACTAGTCAGATATATTCTTGGGCGGTGAATAGGGGGTGTTGAGTCCAGTTCACTGAGCAAGGAGTAGGTCTTGTCTCTTACATATTGGGTTTATGGAACAGTATCTGAGCTAATTTGAAACCCTTGTTTTATGCATCACCCCACCTCACCTTTCCCGTTAAGCAGACATAGTGTGTTTTCTAAACGTGTGACTCTGTTCTGTTTTGTAATTCAGTTCAAGGGTAGCGGTTTTTACATTCCCTCTATAAGTGATATCTCATGATAAGTGTCTTTTTCTGTGTGACTTATTTCACTTAGAATCGTCATACCTAAATCCACTCATCATGCTGCTACTAGCCTTATGACATTGATTTCATGGCTGAGTGATATTCCATTGTATATAAGGACCACATCTTCTTTATCCATTCTTCTCTTTCCTGGGATATTTAAGGTGTAACGAAGTGGAGGTTCTTGTCAACAGAGTAGCCCAAAACTTTGGGGTGCCTGTGTCTTGCTGATTTTTAGTTTTCCCAATTTATACGCCCATGAGTGGAAGTGCCCTATGCTCTCTAAGCTGAGTTTTTTAGATGTTTCAGGACACACCGTACACTTCTCCAGAGTGGCTGTTGGCAATTTACATCCCGCCCATCAGCGTAGCAAGGCTCCCATTTCTCCATGGCCTGTCCTGCATTTCTGGTTTTGACACTTTATTCAGCATGGCCCTTTTGACCGATGGGAAGCAAGACTTCTTTGTAGCGGTGATTTGCCTTTCCAGGTTGCTTGGTTGGCCAAAAAGGGCGTATGCGTTTTTTCCTGAATATATTCAGGAAAAAACGCATACGCCCTTTTTGGCCAAGGGCATCATTGTCGAGGTTTTGCCGCTTTTCCTGTGCTTTAAAGGCGATTCGAATCTACCTCCTGAAATCTGTTTCTTGCAATTCTGCCTTGCTTTCAAATCCTCTTCGTTGCCTTCCCTCAATATATTTGTGGATGAGAGTTATCATTTCTAAGTCTGCAGGTTTGTGAATTGCAGTGCCCCTGAGCTCCATGATTCAATTCGCTTTCTTGGGAGCTGGCCCCAAAAGCGCAGGATTGCTTCAGGCCGTATTCTGGTTCCTGGCGGCAGGCTGAGCCTGTGGTTAATTCTTCTTCCTGATGGAAAAATAGTGTCACCTGTGCCTGTCGCAACACCTAGAGCTAGTCTCTCATTGGTTCCCCCTCTTCCCGTTCAACCTCAGGACAAATTGCAACCTGTACGGAACAGGAAGATAAAGGTGCTGATTCTCCAAGGAGGGAGATTGCTAGTAAAGCGGCTGGAATGGAGAACCGGAGCACAAGGAGATGAGAAATGAGGTGCGTTTTAGCAACCTTTCCCGATCACACGGTGTACCATCTTCGGGGTTTCTCATGCATGTTTTCAGTGTAGGACGATGCCCTTGAACCTGGAGATTTGGGACCCATGGGATGGGTACCACGCCGTATTTCTTTAAAGGGTCTGCGTTTGCTCACCCAACCTCACCAAACCTCTCAGCCCCAACAGTGTCCACCCTTATGTCTCAATCAGCTGTGGGTCTAGATATGGTCAATCCAGGTGGCATCACAGCCCCTGAACGAATTTTGTAAGAATTTCTCTCTCTTTCACTGTCTTTGTTTCACGGGTTTTGAAAAGTAATTGATTTTTATAATGGGGTTTAGCTGCTTTTGACTGCTGCGTTTATGCCGCTTTACACCCACTTGACTCACTTACAGAGAGATATCAATATATAGGTTTTAAGATTCTTACTTGTCAGATATATTCTTGGGCGGTGAATAGGGGGTGTTGAGTCCAGTTCACTGAGCAAGGAGTAGGTCTTGTCTCTTACATATTGGGTTTATGGAACGGTATCTGAGCTAATTTGAAACCCTTGTTTTATGCATCACCCCACCTCACCTTTCCCGTTAAGCAGACATAGTCTGTTTTCTAAACGTGTGACTCTGTTCTGTTTTGTAATTCAGTTCAAGGGTAGCGGTTTCTACATTCCCTCTATAAGTGATATCTCATGATAAGTGTCTTTTTCTGTGTGACTTATTTCACTTAGAATCGTCATACCTAAATCCACTCATCATGCTGCTACTAGCCTTATGACATTGATTTCATGGCTGAGTGATATTCCATTGTATATAAGGACCACATCTTCTTTATCCATTCTTTTCTTTCCTGGGACATTTAAGGTGTATCGAAGTGGAGGTTCTTGTCAACAGAGTAGCCCAAAACTTTGGGGTGCCTGTGTCTTGCTGATTTTTAGTTTTCCCAATTTATACGCCCATGAGTGGAAGTGCCCTATGCTCTCTAAGCTGAGTTTTTTAGATGTTTCAGGACACACCGTACACTTCTCCAGAGTGGCTGTTGGCAATTTACATCCCGCCCATCAGCGTAGCAAGGCTCGCATTTCTCCATGGCCTGTCCTACATTTCTGGTTTTGACACTTTATTCAGCATGGCCCTTTTGACCGATGGGAAGCGAGACTTCTTTGTAGCGCTGATTTGCCTTTCCAGGTTGCTTGGTTGGCCAAAAAGGGCGTATGCGTTTTTTCCTGAATATATTCAGGAAAAAACGCATACGCCCTTTTTGGCCAAGGGCATCATTGTCGAGGTTTTGCCGCTTTTCCTGTGCTTTAAAGGCGATTCGAATCTACCTCCTGAAATCTGTTTCCTGCAATTCTGCCTTGCTTTCAAATCCTCTTCGTTGCCTTCCCTCAATATATTTGTGGACGAGAGTTCTCATTTCTAAGTCTGCAGGTTTGTGAATTGCAGTGCCCCTGAGCTCCATGATTCAACTCGCTTTCTTGGGAGCTGGCCGCAAAAGCGCAGGATTGCTTCAGGCCGTATTCTGGTTCCTGGCGGCAGGCTGAGCCTGTGGTTAATTCTTCTTCCTGATGGGAAAATAGAGTGACCTGTGCCTGTCCCAACACCTAGAGCTAGTCTCTCATTGGTTCCCCCTCTTCCCGTGCATCCTCAGGACAAATTGCAACCTGTAAAGAACAGGAGGATAAAGGTGCTGATTCTCCAAGGAGGGAGATTGCTAGTAAAGCGGCTGGAATGGCGAACCGGAGCACAAGGAGATGAGAAATGAGGTGCGTTTTAGAAACCTTTCCCGATCACACGGTGTACCATCTTCGGGGTTTCTCATGCATGTTTTCAGTGTAGGACGATGCCCTTGAACCTGGAGATTTGGGACCCATGGGATGGGTACCACGCTATATTACTTTAAAGGGTCTGCGTTTGCTCACCCAACCTCACCAAACCTCTCAGCCCCAAGAGTGTCCACCCTTATGTCTCAATCAGCTGTGGGTCTAGATATGGTCAATCCAGGTCGCATCACAGTCCCTGAAAGAATTTTGTAAGAATTTCTCTCTCTTTCACTGTCTTTGTTTCACGGGTTTTGAAAAGTAATTGATTTTTATAATGGGGTTTAGCTGCTTTTCACTGCTGCGTTTATGCCGCTTTACACCCACTTGACTCACTTACAGAGAGATATCAATATATAGGTTTTAAGATTCTTACTAGTCAGATATATTCTTGGGCGGTGAATAGGGGGTGTTGAGTCCAGTTCACTGAGCAAGGAGTAGGTCTTGTCTCTTACATATTGGGTTTATGGAACGGTATCTGAGCTAATTTGAAACCCTTGTTTTATGCATCACCCCACCTCACCTTTCCCGTTAAGCAGCCATAGTCTGTTTTCTAAACGTGTGACTCTGTTCTGTTTTGTAATTCAGTTCAAGGGTAGCGGTTTTTACATTCCCTCTATAAGTGATATCTCATGATAAGGGTCTTTTTCTGTGTGACTTATTTCACTTAGAATCGTCATACCTAAATCCACTCATCATGCTGCTACTAGCCTTATGACATTGATTTCATGGCTGAGTGATATTCCATTGTATATAAGGACCACATCTTCTTTATCCATTCTTCTCTTTCCTGGGATATTTAAGGTGTATCGAAGTGGAGGTTCTTGTCAACAGAGTAGCCCAAAACTTTGGGGTGCCTGTGTCTTGCTGATTTTTAGTTTTCCCAATTTATACGCCCATGAGTGGAAGGGCCCTATGCTCTCTAAGCTGAGTTTTTTAGATGTTTCAGGACACACCGTACACTTCTCCAGAGTGGCTGTTGGCAATTTACATCCCGCCCATCAGCGTAGCAAGGCTCCCATTTCTCCATGGCCTGTCCTGCATTTCTGGTTTTGACACTTTATTCAGCATGGCCCTTTTGACCGATGGGAAGCAAGACTTCTTTGTAGCGCTGATTTGCCTTTCCAGGTTGCTTGGTTGGCCAAAAAGGGCGTATGCGTTTTTTCCTGAATATATTCAGGAAAAAACGCATACGCCCTTTTTGGCCAAGGGCATCATTGTCGAGGTTTTGCCGCTTTTCCTCTGCTTTAAAGGCGATTCGAATCTACCTCCTGAAATCTGTTTCCTGCAATTCTGCCTTGCTTTCAAATCCTCTTCGTTGCCTTCCCTCAATATATTTGTGGACGAGAGTTATCATTTCTAAGTCTGCAGGTTTGTGAATTGCAGTGCCCCTGAGCTCCATGATTCAATTCGCTTTCTTGGGAGCTGGCCGCAAAAGCGCAGGATTGCTTCAGGCCGTATTCTGGTTCCTGGCGGCAGGCTGAGCCTGTGGTTAATTCTTCTTCCTGATGGGAAAATAGTGTCACCTGTGCCTGTCGCAACACCTAGAGCTAGTCTCTCATTGGTTCCCCCTCTTCCCGTGCATCCTCAGGACAAATTGCAACCTGTACGGAACAGGAAGATAAAGGTGCTGATTCTCCAAGGAGGGAGATTGCTAGTAAAGCGGCTGGAATGGCGAACCGGAGCACAAGGAGATGAGAAATGAGGTGCGTTTTAGCAACCTTTCCCGATCACACGGTGTACCATCTTCGGGGTTTCTCATGCATGTTTTCAGTGTAGGACGATGCCCTTGAACCTGGAGATTTGGGACCCATGGGATGGGTACCACGCCGTATTTCTTTAAAGGGTCTGCGTTTGCTCACCCAACCTCACCAAACCTCTCAGCCCCAAGAGTGTCCACCCTTATGTCTCAATCAGCTGTGGGTCTAGATATGGTCAATCCAGGTGGCATCACAGCCCCTGAACGAATTTTGTAAGAATTTCTCTCTCTTTCACTGTCTTTGTTTCACGGGTTTTGAAAAGTAATTGATTTTTATAATGGGGTTTAGCTGCTTTTGACTGCTGCGTTTATGCCGCTTTACACCCACTTGACTCACTTACAGAGAGATATCAATATATAGGTTTTAAGATTCTTACTTGTCAGATATATTCTTGGGCGGTGAATAGGGGGTGTTGAGTCCAGTTCACTGAGCAAGGAGTAGGTCTTGTCTCTTACATATTGGGTTTATGGAACGGTATCTGAGCTAATTTGAAACCCTTGTTTTATGCATCACCCCACCTCACCTTTCCCGTTAAGCAGACATAGTCTGTTTTCTAAACGTGTGACTCTGTTCTGTTTTGTAATTCAGTTCAAGGGTAGCGGTTTTTACATTCCCTCTATAAGTGATATCTCATGATAAGTGTCTTTTTCTGTGTGACTTATTTCACTTAGAATCGTCATACCTAAATCCACTCATCATGCTGCTACTAGCCTTATGACATTGATTTCATGGCTGAGTGATATTCCATTGTATATAAGGACCACATCTTCTTTATCCATTCTTTTCTTTCCTGGGACATTTAAGGTGTATCGAAGTGGAGGTTCTTGTCAACAGAGTAGCCCAAAACTTTGGGGTGCCTGTGTCTTGCTGATTTTTAGTTTTCCCAATTTATACGCCCATGAGTGGAAGTGCCCTATGCTCTCTAAGCTGAGTTTTTTAGATGTTTCAGGACACACCGTACACTTCTCCAGAGTGGCTGTTGGCAATTTACATCCCGCCCATCAGTGTAGCAAGGCTCGCATTTCTCCATGGCCTGTCCTGCATTTCTGGTTTTGACACTTTATTCAGCATGGCCCTTTTGACCGATGGGAAGCGAGACTTCTTTGTAGCGCTGATTTGCCTTTCCAGGTTGCTTGGTTGGCCAAAAAGGGCGTATGCGTTTTTTCCTGAATATATTCAGGAAAAAACGCATACGCCCTTTTTGGCCAAGGGCATCATTGTCGAGGTTTTGCCGCTTTTCCTGTGCTTTAAAGGCGATTCGAATCTACCTCCTGAAATCTGTTTCCTGCAATTCTGCCTTGCTTTCAAATCCTCTTCGTTGCCTTCCCTCAATATATTTGTGGACGAGAGTTATCATTTCTAAGTCTGCAGGTTTGTGAATTGCAGTGCCCCTGAGCTCCATGATTCAACTCGCTTTCTTGGGAGCTGGCCGCAAAAGCGCAGGATTGCTTCAGGCCGTATTCTGGTTCCTGGCGGCAGGCTGAGCCTGTGGTTAATTCTTCTTCCTGATGGGAAAATAGAGTGACCTGTGCCTGTCCCAACACCTAGAGCTAGTCTCTCATTGGTTCCCCCTCTTCCCGTGCATCCTCAGGACAAATTGCAACCTGTAAAGAACAGGAGGATAAAGGTGCTGATTCTCCAAGGAGGGAGATTGCTAGTAAAGCGGCTGGAATGGCGAACCGGAGCACAAGGAGATGAGAAATGAGGCGCGTTTTAGAAACCTTTCCCGATCACACGGTGTACCATCTTCGGGGTTTCTCATGCATGTTTTCAGTGTAGGACGATGCCCTTGAACCTGGAGATTTGGGACCCATGGGATGGGTACCACGCTATATTACTTTAAAGGGTCTGCGTTTGCTCACCCAACCTCACCAAACCTCTCAGCCCCAAGAGTGTCCACCCTTATGTCTCAATCAGCTGTGGGTCTAGATATGGTCAATCCAGGTCGCATCACAGCCCCTGAACGAATTTTGTAAGAATTTCTCTCTCTTTCACTGTCTTTGTTTCACGGGTTTTGAAAAGTAATTGATTTTTATAATGGGGTTTAGCTGCTTTTCACTGCTGCGTTTATGCCGCTTTACACCCACTTGACTCACTTACAGAGAGATATCAATATATAGGTTTTAAGATTCTTACTTGTCAGATATATTCTTGGGCGGTGAATAGGGGGTGTTGAGTCCAGTTCACTGAGCAAGGAGTAGGTCTTGTCTCTTACATATTGGGTTTATGGAACGGTATCTGAGCTAATTTGAAACCCTTGTTTTATGCATCACCCCACCTCACCTTTCCCGTTAAGCAGACATAGTCTGTTTTCTAAACGTGTGACTCTGTTCTGTTTTGTAATTCAGTTCAAGGGTAGCGGTTTCTACATTCCCTCTATAAGTGATATCTCATGATAAGTGTCTTTTTCTGTGTGACTTATTTCACTTAGAATCGTCATACCTAAATCCACTCATCATGCTGCTACTAGCCTTATGACATTGATTTCATGGCTGAGTGATATTCCATTGTATATAAGGACCACATCTTCTTTATCCATTCTTTTCTTTCCTGGGACATTTAAGGTGTATCGAAGTGGAGGTTCTTGTCAACAGAGTAGCCCAAAACTTTGGGGTGCCTGTGTCTTGCTGATTTTTAGTTTTCCCAATTTATACGCCCATGAGTGGAAGTGCCCTATGCTCTCTAAGCTGAGTTTTTTAGATGTTTCAGGGCACACCGTACACTTCTCCAGAGTGGCTGTTGGCAATTTACATCCCGCCCATCAGCGTAGCAAGGCTCGCATTTCTCCATGGCCTGTCCTACATTTCTGGTTTTGACACTTTATTCAGCATGGCCCTTTTGACCGATGGGAAGCGAGACTTCTTTGTAGCGCTGATTTGCCTTTCCAGGTTGCTTGGTTGGCCAAAAAGGGCGTATGCGTTTTTTCCTGAATATATTCAGGAAAAAACGCATACGCCCTTTTTGGCCAAGGGCATCATTGTCGAGGTTTTGCCGCTTTTCCTGTGCTTTAAAGGCGATTCGAATCTACCTCCTGAAATCTGTTTCCTGCAATTCTGCCTTGCTTTCAAATCCTCTTCGTTGCCTTCCCTCAATATATTTGTGGACGAGAGTTCTCATTTCTAAGTCTGCAGGTTTGTGAATTGCAGTGCCCCTGAACTCCATGATTCAACTCGCTTTCTTGGGAGCTGGCCGCAAAAGCGCAGGATTGCTTCAGGCCGTATTCTGGTTCCTGGCGGCAGGCTGAGCCTGTGGTTAATTCTTCTTCCTGATGGGAAAATAGAGTGACCTGTGCCTGTCCCAACACCTAGAGCTAGTCTCTCATTGGTTCCCCCTCTTCCCGTGCATCCTCAGGACAAATTGCAACCTGTAAAGAACAGGAGGATAAAGGTGCTGATTCTCCAAGGAGGGAGATTGCTAGTAAAGCGGCTGGAATGGCGAACCGGAGCACAAGGAGATGAGAAATGAGGTGCGTTTTAGAAACCTTTCCCGATCACACGGTGTACCATCTTCGGGGTTTCTCATGCATGTTTTCAGTGTAGGACGATGCCCTTGAACCTGGAGATTTGGGACCCATGGGATGGGTACCACGCTATATTACTTTAAAGGGTCTGCGTTTGCTCACCCAACCTCACCAAACCTCTCAGCCCCAAGAGTGTCCACCCTTATGTCTCAATCAGCTGTGGGTCTAGATATGGTCAATCCAGGTCGCATCACAGTCCCTGAAAGAATTTTGTAAGAATTTCTCTCTCTTTCACTGTCTTTGTTTCACGGGTTTTGAAAAGTAATTGATTTTTATAATGGGGTTTAGCTGCTTTTCACTGCTGCGTTTATGCCGCTTTACACCCACTTGACTCACTTACAGAGAGATATCAATATATAGGTTTTAAGATTCTTACTAGTCAGATATATTCTTGGGCGGTGAATAGGGGGTGTTGAGTCCAGTTCACTGAGCAAGGAGTAGGTCTTGTCTCTTACATATTGGGTTTATGGAACGGTATCTGAGCTAATTTGAAACCCTTGTTTTATGCATCACCCCACCTCACCTTTCCCGTTAAGCAGCCATAGTCTGTTTTCTAAACGTGTGACTCTGTTCTGTTTTGTAATTCAGTTCAAGGGTAGCGGTTTTTACATTCCCTCTATAAGTGATATCTCATGATAAGGGTCTTTTTCTGTGTGACTTATTTCACTTAGAATCGTCATACCTAAATCCACTCATCATGCTGCTACTAGCCTTATGACATTGATTTCATGGCTGAGTGATATTCCATTGAATATAAGGACCACATCTTCTTTATCCATTCTTCTCTTTCCTGGGATATTTAAGGTGTATCGAAGTGGAGGTTCTTGTCAACAGAGTAGCCCAAAACTTTGGGGTGCCTGTGTCTTGCTGATTTTTAGTTTTCCCAATTTATACGCCCATGAGTGGAAGGGCCCTATGCTCTCTAAGCTGAGTTTTTTAGATGTTTCAGGACACACCGTACACTTCTCCAGAGTGGCTGTTGGCAATTTACATCCCGCCCATCAGCGTAGCAAGGCTCCCATTTCTCCATGGCCTGTCCTGCATTTCTGGTTTTGACACTTTATTCAGCATGGCCCTTTTGACCGATGGGAAGCAAGACTTCTTTGTAGCGCTGATTTGCCTTTCCAGGTTGCTTGGTTGGCCAAAAAGGGCGTATGCGTTTTTTCCTGAATATATTCAGGAAAAAACGCATACGCCCTTTTTGGCCAAGGGCATCATTGTCGAGGTTTTGCCGCTTTTCCTGTGCTTTAAAGGCGATTCGAATCTACCTCCTGAAATCTGTTTCCTGCAATTCTGCCTTGCTTTCAAATCCTCTTCGTTGCCTTCCCTCAATATATTTGTGGACGAGAGTTATCATTTCTAAGTCTGCAGGTTTGTGAATTGCAGTGCCCCTGAGCTCCATGATTCAATTCGCTTTCTTGGGAGCTGGCCGCAAAAGCGCAGGATTGCTTCAGGCCGTATTCTGGTTCCTGGCGGCAGGCTGAGCCTGTGGTTAATTCTTCTTCCTGATGGGAAAATAGTGTCACCTGTGCCTGTCGCAACACCTAGAGCTAGTCTCTCATTGGTTCCCCCTCTTCCCGTGCATCCTCAGGACAAATTGCAACCTGTACGGAACAGGAAGATAAAGGTGCTGATTCTCCAAGGAGGGAGATTGCTAGTAAAGCGGCTGGAATGGCGAACCGGAGCACAAGGAGATGAGAAATGAGGTGCGTTTTAGCAACCTTTCCCGATCACACGGTGTACCATCTTCGGGGTTTCTCATGCATGTTTTCAGTGTAGGACGATGCCCTTGAACCTGGAGATTTGGGACCCATGGGATGGGTACCACGCCGTATTTCTTTAAAGGGTCTGCGTTTGCTCACCCAACCTCACCAAACCTCTCAGCCCCAACAGTGTCCACCCTTATGTCTCAATCAGCTGTGGGTCTAGATATGGTCAATCCAGGTGGCATCACAGCCCCTGAACGAATTTTGTAAGAATTTCTCTCTCTTTCACTGTCTTTGTTTCACGGGTTTTGAAAAGTAATTGATTTTTATAATGGGGTTTAGCTGCTTTTGACTGCTGCGTTTATGCCGCTTTACACCCACTTGACTCACTTACAGAGAGATATCAATATATAGGTTTTAAGATTCTTACTTGTCAGATATATTCTTGGGCGGTGAATAGGGGGTGTTGAGTCCAGTTCACTGAGCAAGGAGTAGGTCTTGTCTCTTACATATTGGGTTTATGGAACGGTATCTGAGCTAATTTGAAACCCTTGTTTTATGCATCACCCCACCTCACCTTTCCCGTTAAGCAGACATAGTCTGTTTTCTAAACGTGTGACTCTGTTCTGTTTTGTAATTCAGTTCAAGGGTAGCGGTTTTTACATTCCCTCTATAAGTGATATCTCATGATAAGTGTCTTTTTCTGTGTGACTTATTTCACTTAGAATCGTCATACCTAAATCCACTCATCATGCTGCTACTAGCCTTATGACATTGATTTCATGGCTGAGTGATATTCCATTGTATATAAGGACCACATCTTCTTTATCCATTCTTTTCTTTCCTGGGACATTTAAGGTGTATCGAAGTGGAGGTTCTTGTCAACAGAGTAGCCCAAAACTTTGGGGTGCCTGTGTCTTGCTGATTTTTAGTTTTCCCAATTTATACGCCCATGAGTGGAAGTGCCCTATGCTCTCTAAGCTGAGTTTTTTAGATGTTTCAGGACACACCGTACACTTCTCCAGAGTGGCTGTTGGCAATTTACATCCCGCCCATCAGTGTAGCAAGGCTCGCATTTCTCCATGGCCTGTCCTGCATTTCTGGTTTTGACACTTTATTCAGCATGGCCCTTTTGACCGATGGGAAGCGAGACTTCTTTGTAGCGCTGATTTGCCTTTCCAGGTTGCTTGGTTGGCCAAAAAGGGCGTATGCGTTTTTTCCTGAATATATTCAGGAAAAAACGCATACGCCCTTTTTGGCCAAGGGCATCATTGTCGAGGTTTTGCCGCTTTTCCTGTGCTTTAAAGGCGATTCGAATCTACCTCCTGAAATCTGTTTCCTGCAATTCTGCCTTGCTTTCAAATCCTCTTCGTTGCCTTCCCTCAATATATTTGTGGACGAGAGTTATCATTTCTAAGTCTGCAGGTTTGTGAATTGCAGTGCCCCTGAGCTCCATGATTCAACTCGCTTTCTTGGGAGCTGGCCGCAAAAGCGCAGGATTGCTTCAGGCCGTATTCTGGTTCCTGGCGGCAGGCTGAGCCTGTGGTTAATTCTTCTTCCTGATGGGAAAATAGAGTGACCTGTGCCTGTCCCAACACCTAGAGCTAGTCTCTCATTGGTTCCCCCTCTTCCCGTGCATCCTCAGGACAAATTGCAACCTGTAAAGAACAGGAGGATAAAGGTGCTGATTCTCCAAGGAGGGAGATTGCTAGTAAAGCGGCTGGAATGGCGAACCGGAGCACAAGGAGATGAGAAATGAGGCGCGTTTTAGAAACCTTTCCCGATCACACGGTGTACCATCTTCGGGGTTTCTCATGCATGTTTTCAGTGTAGGACGATGCCCTTGAACCTGGAGATTTGGGACCCATGGGATGGGTACCACGCTATATTACTTTAAAGGGTCTGCGTTTGCTCACCCAACCTCACCAAACCTCTCAGCCCCAAGAGTGTCCACCCTTATGTCTCAATCAGCTGTGGGTCTAGATATGGTCAATCCAGGTCGCATCACAGCCCCTGAACGAATTTTGTAAGAATTTCTCTCTCTTTCACTATCTTTGTTTCACGGGTTTTGAAAAGTAATTGATTTTTATAATGGGGTTTAGCTGCTTTTCACTGCTGCGTTTATGCCGCTTTACACCCACTTGACTCACTTACAGAGAGATATCAATATATAGGTTTTAAGATTCTTACTTGTCAGATATATTCTTGGGCGGTGAATAGGGGGTGTTGAGTCCAGTTCACTGAGCAAGGAGTAGGTCTTGTCTCTTACATATTGGGTTTATGGAACGGTATCTGAGCTAATTTGAAACCCTTGTTTTATGCATCACCCCACCTCACCTTTCCCGTTAAGCAGACATAGTCTGTTTTCTAAACGTGTGACTCTGTTCTGTTTTGTAATTCAGTTCAAGGGTAGCGGTTTCTACATTCCCTCTATAAGTGATATCTCATGATAAGTGTCTTTTTCTGTGTGACTTATTTCACTTAGAATCGTCATACCTAAATCCACTCATCATGCTGCTACTAGCCTTATGACATTGATTTCATGGCTGAGTGATATTCCATTGTATATAAGGACCACATCTTCTTTATCCATTCTTTTCTTTCCTGGGACATTTAAGGTGTATCGAAGTGGAGGTTCTTGTCAACAGAGTAGCCCAAAACTTTGGGGTGCCTGTGTCTTGCTGATTTTTAGTTTTCCCAATTTATACGCCCATGAGTGGAAGTGCCCTATGCTCTCTAAGCTGAGTTTTTTAGATGTTTCAGGGCACACCGTACACTTCTCCAGAGTGGCTGTTGGCAATTTACATCCCGCCCATCAGCGTAGCAAGGCTCGCATTTCTCCATGGCCTGTCCTACATTTCTGGTTTTGACACTTTATTCAGCATGGCCCTTTTGACCGATGGGAAGCGAGACTTCTTTGTAGCGCTGATTTGCCTTTCCAGGTTGCTTGGTTGGCCAAAAAGGGCGTATGCGTTTTTTCCTGAATATATTCAGGAAAAAACGCATACGCCCTTTTTGGCCAAGGGCATCATTGTCGAGGTTTTGCCGCTTTTCCTGTGCTTTAAAGGCGATTCGAATCTACCTCCTGAAATCTGTTTCCTGCAATTCTGCCTTGCTTTCAAATCCTCTTCGTTGCCTTCCCTCAATATATTTGTGGACGAGAGTTATCATTTCTAAGTCTGCAGGTTTGTGAATTGCAGTGCCCCTGAGCTCCATGATTCAACTCGCTTTCTTGGGAGCTGGCCGCAAAAGCGCAGGATTGCTTCAGGCCGTATTCTGGTTCCTGGCGGCAGGCTGAGCCTGTGGTTAATTCTTCTTCCTGATGGGAAAATAGAGTGACCTGTGCCTGTCCCAACACCTAGAGCTAGTCTCTCATTGGTTCCCCCTCTTCCCGTGCATCCTCAGGACAAATTGCAACCTGTAAAGAACAGGAGGATAAAGGTGCTGATTCTCCAAGGAGGGAGATTGCTAGTAAAGCGGCTGGAATGGCGAACCGGAGCACAAGGAGATGAGAAATGAGGTGCGTTTTAGAAACCTTTCCCGATCACACGGTGTACCATCTTCGGGGTTTCTCATGCATGTTTTCAGTGTAGGACGATGCCCTTGAACCTGGAGATTTGGGACCCATGGGATGGGTACCACGCTATATTACTTTAAAGGGTCTGCGTTTGCTCACCCAACCTCACCAAACCTCTCAGCCCCAAGAGTGTCCACCCTTATGTCTCAATCAGCTGTGGGTCTAGATATGGTCAATCCAGGTCGCATCACAGCCCCTGAAAGAATTTTGTAAGAATTTCTCTCTCTTTCACTGTCTTTGTTTCACGGGTTTTGAAAAGTAATTGATTTTTATAATGGGGTTTAGCTGCTTTTCACTGCTGCGTTTATGCCGCTTTACACCCACTTGACTCACTTACAGAGAGATATCAATATATAGGTTTTAAGATTCTTACTAGTCAGATATATTCTTGGGCGGTGAATAGGGGGTGTTGAGTCCAGTTCACTGAGCAAGGAGTAGGTCTTGTCTCTTACATATTGGGTTTATGGAACGGTATCTGAGCTAATTTGAAACCCTTGTTTTATGCATCACCCCACCTCACCTTTCCCGTTAAGCAGCCATAGTCTGTTTTCTAAACGTGTGACTCTGTTCTGTTTTGTAATTCAGTTCAAGGGTAGCGGTTTTTACATTCCCTCTATAAGTGATATCTGATGATAAGGGTCTTTTTCTGTGTGACTTATTTCACTTAGAATCGTCATACCTAAATCCACTCATCATGCTGCTACTAGCCTTATGACATTGATTTCATGGCTGAGTGATATTCCATTGAATATAAGGACCACATCTTCTTTATCCATTCTTCTCTTTCCTGGGATATTTAAGGTGTATCGAAGTGGAGGTTCTTGTCAACAGAGTAGCCCAAAACTTTGGGGTGCCTGTGTCTTGCTGATTTTTAGTTTTCCCAATTTATACGCCCATGAGTGGAAGGGCCCTATGCTCTCTAAGCTGAGTTTTTAAGATGTTTCAGGACACACCGTACACTTCTCCAGAGTGGCTGTTGGCAATTTACATCCCGCCCATCAGCGTAGCAAGGCTCCCATTTCTCCATGGCCTGTCCTGCATTTCTGGTTTTGACACTTTATTCAGCATGGCCCTTTTGACCGATGGGAAGCAAGACTTCTTTGTAGCGCTGATTTGCCTTTCCAGGTTGCTTGGTTGGCCAAAAAGGGCGTATGCGTTTTTTCCTGAATATATTCAGGAAAAAACGCATACGCCCTTTTTGGCCAAGGGCATCATTGTCGAGGTTTTGCCGCTTTTCCTGTGCTTTAAAGGCGATTCGAATCTACCTCCTGAAATCTGTTTCCTGCAATTCTGCCTTGCTTTCAAATCCTCTTCGTTGCCTTCCCTCAATATATTTGTGGACGAGAGTTATCATTTCTAAGTCTGCAGGTTTGTGAATTGCAGTGCCCCTGAGCTCCATGATTCAATTCGCTTTCTTGGGAGCTGGCCGCAAAAGCGCAGGATTGCTTCAGGCCGTATTCTGGTTCCTGGAGGCAGGCTGAGCCTGTGGTTAATTCTTCTTCCTGATGGGAAAATAGTGTCACCTGTGCCTGTCGCAACACCTAGAGCTAGTCTCTCATTGGTTCCCCCTCTTCCCGTGCATCCTCAGGACAAATTGCAACCTGTACGGAACAGGAAGATAAAGGTGCTGATTCTCCAAGGAGGGAGATTGCTAGTAAAGCGGCTGGAATGGCGAACCGGAGCACAAGGAGATGAGAAATGAGGTGCGTTTTAGCAACCTTTCCCGATCACACGGTGTACCATCTTCGGGGTTTCTCATGCATGTTTTCAGTGTAGGACGATGCCCTTGAACCTGGAGATTTGGGACCCATGGGATGGGTACCACGCCGTATTTCTTTAAAGGGTCTGCGTTTGCTCACCCAACCTCACCAAACCTCTCAGCCCCAAGAGTGTCCACCCTTATGTCTCAATCAGCTGTGGGTCTAGATATGGTCAATCCAGGTGGCATCACAGCCCCTGAACGAATTTTGTAAGAATTTCTCTCTCTTTCACTGTCTTTGTTTCACGGGTTTTGAAAAGTAATTGATTTTTATAATGGGGTTTAGCTGCTTTTGACTGCTGCGTTTATGCCGCTTTACACCCACTTGACTCACTTACAGAGAGATATCAATATATAGGTTTTAAGATTCTTACTTGTCAGATATATTCTTGGGCGGTGAATAGGGGGTGTTGAGTCCAGTTCACTGAGCAAGGAGTAGGTCTTGTCTCTTACATATTGGGTTTATGGAACGGTATCTGAGCTAATTTGAAACCCTTGTTTTATGCATCACCCCACCTCACCTTTCCCGTTAAGCAGACATAGTCTGTTTTCTAAACGTGTGACTCTGTTCTGTTTTGTAATTCAGTTCAAGGGTAGCGGTTTCTACATTCCCTCTATAAGTGATATCTCATGATAAGTGTCTTTTTCTGTGTGACTTATTTCACTTAGAATCGTCATACCTAAATCCACTCATCATGCTGCTACTAGCCTTATGACATTGATTTCATGGCTGAGTGATATTCCATTGTATATAAGGACCACATCTTCTTTATCCATTCTTTTCTTTCCTGGGACATTTAAGGTGTATCGAAGTGGAGGTTCTTGTCAACAGAGTAGCCCAAAACTTTGGGGTGCCTGTGTCTTGCTGATTTTTAGTTTTCCCAATTTATACGCCCATGAGTGGAAGTGCCCTATGCTCTCTAAGCTGAGTTTTTTAGATGTTTCAGGGCACACCGTACACTTCTCCAGAGTGGCTGTTGGCAATTTACATCCCGCCCATCAGCGTAGCAAGGCTCGCATTTCTCCATGGCCTGTCCTGCATTTCTGGTTTTGACACTTTATTCAGCATGGCCCTTTTGACCGATGGGAAGCGAGACTTCTTTGTAGCGCTGATTTGCCTTTCCAGGTTGCTTGGTTGGCCAAAAAGGGCGTATGCGTTTTTTCCTGAATATATTCAGGAAAAAACGCATACGCCCTTTTTGGCCAAGGGCATCATTGTCGAGGTTTTGCCGCTTTTCCTGTGCTTTAAAGGCGATTCGAATCTACCTCCTGAAATCTGTTTCCTGCAATTCTGCCTTGCTTTCAAATCCTCTTCGTTGCCTTCCCTCAATATATTTGTGGACGAGAGTTATCATTTCTAAGTCTGCAGGTTTGTGAATTGCAGTGCCGCTGAGCTCCATGATTCAACTCGCTTTCTTGGGAGCTGGCCGCAAAAGCGCAGGATTGCTTCAGGCCGTATTCTGGTTCCTGGTGGCAGGTTGAGCCTGTGGTTAATTCTTCTTCCTGATGGGAAAATAGAGTGACCTGTGCCTGTCCCAACACCTAGAGCTAGTCTCTCATTGGTTCCCCCTCTTCCCGTGCATCCTCAGGACAAATTGCAACCTGTAAAGAACAGGAGGATAAAGGTGCTGATTCTCCAAGGAGGGAGATTGCTAGAAAAGCGGCTGGAATGGCGAACCGGAGCACAAGGAGATGAGAAATGAGGTGCGTTTTAGAAACCTTTCCCGATCACACGGTGTACCATCTTCGGGGTTTCTCATGCATGTTTTCAGTGTAGGACGATGCCCTTGAACCTGGAGATTTGGGACCCATGGGATGGGTACCACGCTATATTACTTTAAAGGGTCTGCGTTTGCTCACCCAACCTCACCAAACCTCTCAGCCCCAAGAGTGTCCACCCTTATGTCTCAATCAGCTGTGGGTCTAGATATGGTCAATCCAGGTCGCATCACAGCCCCTGAAAGAATTTTGTAAGAATTTCTCTCTCTTTCACTGTCTTTGTTTCACGGGTTTTGAAAAGTAATTGATTTTTATAATGGGGTTTAGCTGCTTTTCACTGCTGCGTTTATGCCGCTTTACACCCACTTGACTCACTTACAGAGAGATATCAATATATAGGTTTTAAGATTCTTACTAGTCAGATATATTCTTGGGCGGTGAATAGGGGGTGTTGAGTCCAGTTCACTGAGCAAGGAGTAGGTCTTGTCTCTTACATATTGGGTTTATGGAACGGTATCTGAGCTAATTTGAAACCCTTGTTTTATGCATCACCCCACCTCACCTTTCCCGTTAAGCAGCCATAGTCTGTTTTCTAAACGTGTGACTCTGTTCTGTTTTGTAATTCAGTTCAAGGGTAGCGGTTTTTACATTCCCTCTATAAGTGATATCTCATGATAAGGGTCTTTTTCTGTGTGACTTATTTCACTTAGAATCGTCATACCTAAATCCACTCATCATGCTGCTACTAGCCTTATGACATTGATTTCATGGCTGAGTGATATTCCATTGTATATAAGGACCACATCTTCTTTATCCATTCTTCTCTTTCCTGGGATATTTAAGGTGTATCGAAGTGGAGGTTCTTGTCAACAGAGTAGCCCAAAACTTTGGGGTGCCTGTGTCTTGCTGATTTTTAGTTTTTCCAATTTATACGCCCATGAGTGGAAGTGCCCTATGATCTCTAAGCTGAGTTTTTTAGATGTTTCAGGACACACCGTACACTTCTCCAGAGTGGCTGTTGGCAATTTACATCCCGCCCATCAGCGTAACAAGGCTCCCATTTCTCCATGGCCTGTCCTGCATTTCTGGTTTTGACACTTTATTCAGCATGGCCCTTTTGACCGATGGGAAGCGAGACTTCTTTGTAGTGCTGATTTGCCTTTCCAGGTTGCTTGGTTGGCCAAAAAGGGCGTATGCGTTTTTCCTGAATATATTCAGGAAAAAACGCATACGCCCTTTTTGGCCAAGGGCATCATTGTCGAGGTTTTGCCGCTTTTCCTGTGCTTTAAAGGCGATTCGAATCTACCTCCTGAAATCTGTTTCCTGCAATTCTGCCTTGCTTTCAAATCCTCTTCGTTGCCTTCCCTCAATATATTTGTGGACGAGAGTTATCATTTCTAAGTCTGCAGGTTTGTGAATTGCAGTGCCCCTGAGCTCCATGATTCAATTCGCTTTCTTGGGAGCTGGCCGCAAAAGCGCAGGATTGCTTCAGGCCGTATTCTGGTTCCTGGCGGCAGGCTGAGCCTGTGGTTAATTCTTCTTCCTGATGGGAAAATAGAGTGACCTGTGCCTGTCCCAACACCTAGAGCTAGTCTCTCATTGGTTCCCCCTCTTCCCGTGCATCCTCAGGACAAATTGCAACCTGTAAAGAACAGGAGGATAAAGGTGCTGATTCTCCAAGGAGGGAGATTGCTAGTAAAGCGGCTGGAATGGCGAACCGGAGCACAAGGAGATGAGAAATGAGGCGCGTTTTAGAAACCTTTCCCGATCACACGGTGTACCATCTTCGGGGTTTCTCATGCATGTTTTCAGTGTAGGACGATGCCCTTGAACCTGGAGATTTGGGACCCATGGGATGGGTACCACGCTATATTACTTTAAAGGGTCTGCGTTTGCTCACCCAACCTCACCAAACATCTCAGCCCCAAGAGTGTCCACCCTTATGTCTCAATCAGCTGTGGGTCTAGATATGGTCAATCCAGGTCGCATCACAGCCCCTGAACGAATTTTGTAAGAATTTCTCTCTCTTTCACTGTCTTTGTTTCACGGGTTTTGAAAAGTAATTGATTTTTATAATGGGGTTTAGCTGCTTTTCACTGCTGCGTTTATGCCGCTTTACACCCACTTGACTCACTTACAGAGAGATATCAATATATAGGTTTTAAGATTCTTACTTGTCAGATATATTCTTGGGCGGTGAATAGGGGGTGTTGAGTCCAGTTCACTGAGCAAGGAGTAGGTCTTGTCTCTTACATATTGGGTTTATGGAACGGTATCTGAGCTAATTTGAAACCCTTGTTTTATGCATCACCCCACCTCACCTTTCCCGTTAAGCAGACATAGTCTGTTTTCTAAACGTGTGACTCTGTTCTGTTTTGTAATTCAGTTCAAGGGTAGCGGTTTCTACATTCCCTCTATAAGTGATATCTCATGATAAGTGTCTTTTTCTGTGTGACTTATTTCACTTAGAATCGTCATACCTAAATCCACTCATCATGCTGCTACTAGCCTTATGACATTGATTTCATGGCTGAGTGATATTCCATTGTATATAAGGACCACATCTTCTTTATCCATTCTTTTCTTTCCTGGGACATTTAAGGTGTATCGAAGTGGAGGTTCTTGTCAACAGAGTAGCCCAAAACTTTGGGGTGCCTGTGTCTTGCTGATTTTTAGTTTTCCCAATTTATACGCCCATGAGTGGAAGTGCCCTATGCTCTCTAAGCTGAGTTTTTTAGATGTTTCAGGGCACACCGTACACTTCTCCAGAGTGGCTGTTGGCAATTTACATCCCGCCCATCAGCGTAGCAAGGCTCGCATTTCTCCATGGCCTGTCCTGCATTTCTGGTTTTGACACTTTATTCAGCATGGCCCTTTTGACCGATGGGAAGCGAGACTTCTTTGTAGCGCTGATTTGCCTTTCCAGGTTGCTTGGTTGGCCAAAAAGGGCGTATGCGTTTTTTCCTGAATATATTCAGGAAAAAACGCATACGCCCTTTTTGGCCAAGGGCATCATTGTCGAGGTTTTGCCGCTTTTCCTGTGCTTTAAAGGCGATTCGAATCTACCTCCTGAAATCTGTTTCCTGCAATTCTGCCTTGCTTTCAAATCCTCTTCGTTGCCTTCCCTCAATATATTTGTGGACGAGAGTTATCATTTCTAAGTCTGCAGGTTTGTGAATTGCAGTGCCGCTGAGCTCCATGATTCAACTCGCTTTCTTGGGAGCTGGCCGCAAAAGCGCAGGATTGCTTCAGGCCGTATTCTGGTTCCTGGTGGCAGGTTGAGCCTGTGGTTAATTCTTCTTCCTGATGGGAAAATAGAGTGACCTGTGCCTGTCCCAACACCTAGAGCTAGTCTCTCATTGGTTCCCCCTCTTCCCGTGCATCCTCAGGACAAATTGCAACCTGTAAAGAACAGGAGGATAAAGGTGCTGATTCTCCAAGGAGGGAGATTGCTAGAAAAGCGGCTGGAATGGCGAACCGGAGCACAAGGAGATGAGAAATGAGGTGCGTTTTAGAAACCTTTCCCGATCACACGGTGTACCATCTTCGGGGTTTCTCATGCATGTTTTCAGTGTAGGACGATGCCCTTGAACCTGGAGATTTGGGACCCATGGGATGGGTACCACGCTATATTACTTTAAAGGGTCTGCGTTTGCTCACCCAACCTCACCAAACCTCTCAGCCCCAAGAGTGTCCACCCTTATGTCTCAATCAGCTGTGGGTCTAGATATGGTCAATCCAGGTCGCATCACAGCCCCTGAAAGAATTTTGTAAGAATTTCTCTCTCTTTCACTGTCTTTGTTTCACGGGTTTTGAAAAGTAATTGATTTTTATAATGGGGTTTAGCTGCTTTTCACTGCTGCGTTTATGCCGCTTTACACCCACTTGACTCACTTACAGAGAGATATCAATATATAGGTTTTAAGATTCTTACTAGTCAGATATATTCTTGGGCGGTGAATAGGGGGTGTTGAGTCCAGTTCACTGAGCAAGGAGTAGGTCTTGTCTCTTACATATTGGGTTTATGGAACGGTATCTGAGCTAATTTGAAACCCTTGTTTTATGCATCACCCCACCTCACCTTTCCCGTTAAGCAGCCATAGTCTGTTTTCTAAACGTGTGACTCTGTTCTGTTTTGTAATTCAGTTCAAGGGTAGCGGTTTTTACATTCCCTCTATAAGTGATATCTCATGATAAGGGTCTTTTTCTGTGTGACTTATTTCACTTAGAATCGTCATACCTAAATCCACTCATCATGCTGCTACTAGCCTTATGACATTGATTTCATGGCTGAGTGATATTCCATTGTATATAAGGACCACATCTTCTTTATCCATTCTTCTCTTTCCTGGGATATTTAAGGTGTATCGAAGTGGAGGTTCTTGTCAACAGAGTAGCCCAAAACTTTGGGGTGCCTGTGTCTTGCTGATTTTTAGTTTTTCCAATTTATACGCCCATGAGTGGAAGTGCCCTATGATCTCTAAGCTGAGTTTTTTAGATGTTTCAGGACACACCGTACACTTCTCCAGAGTGGCTGTTGGCAATTTACATCCCGCCCATCAGCGTAACAAGGCTCCCATTTCTCCATGGCCTGTCCTGCATTTCTGGTTTTGACACTTTATTCAGCATGGCCCTTTTGACCGATGGGAAGCGAGACTTCTTTGTAGTGCTGATTTGCCTTTCCAGGTTGCTTGGTTGGCCAAAAAGGGCGTATGCGTTTTTCCTGAATATATTCAGGAAAAAACGCATACGCCCTTTTTGGCCAAGGGCATCATTGTCGAGGTTTTGCCGCTTTTCCTGTGCTTTAAAGGCGATTCGAATCTACCTCCTGAAATCTGTTTCCTGCAATTCTGCCTTGCTTTCAAATCCTCTTCGTTGCCTTCCCTCAATATATTTGTGGACGAGAGTTATCATTTCTAAGTCTGCAGGTTTGTGAATTGCAGTGCCCCTGAGCTCCATGATTCAATTCGCTTTCTTGGGAGCTGGCCGCAAAAGCGCAGGATTGCTTCAGGCCGTATTCTGGTTCCTGGCGGCAGGCTGAGCCTGTGGTTAATTCTTCTTCCTGATGGGAAAATAGAGTGACCTGTGCCTGTCCCAACACCTAGAGCTAGTCTCTCATTGGTTCCCCCTCTTCCCGTGCATCCTCAGGACAAATTGCAACCTGTAAAGAACAGGAGGATAAAGGTGCTGATTCTCCAAGGAGGGAGATTGCTAGTAAAGCGGCTGGAATGGCGAACCGGAGCACAAGGAGATGAGAAATGAGGCGCGTTTTAGAAACCTTTCCCGATCACACGGTGTACCATCTTCGGGGTTTCTCATGCATGTTTTCAGTGTAGGACGATGCCCTTGAACCTGGAGATTTGGGACCCATGGGATGGGTACCACGCTATATTACTTTAAAGGGTCTGCGTTTGCTCACCCAACCTCACCAAACATCTCAGCCCCAAGAGTGTCCACCCTTATGTCTCAATCAGCTGTGGGTCTAGATATGGTCAATCCAGGTCGCATCACAGCCCCTGAACGAATTTTGTAAGAATTTCTCTCTCTTTCACTGTCTTTGTTTCACGGGTTTTGAAAAGTAATTGATTTTTATAATGGGGTTTAGCTGCTTTTCACTGCTGCGTTTATGCCGCTTTACACCCACTTGACTCACTTACAGAGAGATATCAATATATAGGTTTTAAGATTCTTACTTGTCAGATATATTCTTGGGCGGTGAATAGGGGGTGTTGAGTCCAGTTCACTGAGCAAGGAGTAGGTCTTGTCTCTTACATATTGGGTTTATGGAACGGTATCTGAGCTAATTTGAAACCCTTGTTTTATGCATCACCCCACCTCACCTTTCCCGTTAAGCAGACATAGTCTGTTTTCTAAACGTGTGACTCTGTTCTGTTTTGTAATTCAGTTCAAGGGTAGCGGTTTCTACATTCCCTCTATAAGTGATATCTCATGATAAGTGTCTTTTTCTGTGTGACTTATTTCACTTAGAATCGTCATACCTAAATCCACTCATCATGCTGCTACTAGCCTTATGACATTGATTTCATGGCTGAGTGATATTCCATTGTATATAAGGACCACATCTTCTTTATCCATTCTTTTCTTTCCTGGGACATTTAAGGTGTATCGAAGTGGAGGTTCTTGTCAACAGAGTAGCCCAAAACTTTGGGGTGCCTGTGTCTTGCTGATTTTTAGTTTTCCCAATTTATACGCCCATGAGTGGAAGTGCCCTATGCTCTCTAAGCTGAGTTTTTTAGATGTTTCAGGGCACACCGTACACTTCTCCAGAGTGGCTGTTGGCAATTTACATCCCGCCCATCAGCGTAGCAAGGCTCGCATTTCTCCATGGCCTGTCCTACATTTCTGGTTTTGACACTTTATTCAGCATGGCCCTTTTGACCGATGGGAAGCGAGACTTCTTTGTAGCGCTGATTTGCCTTTCCAGGTTGCTTGGTTGGCCAAAAAGGGCGTATGCGTTTTTTCCTGAATATATTCAGGAAAAAACGCATACGCCCTTTTTGGCCAAGGGCATCATTGTCGAGGTTTTGCCGCTTTTCCTGTGCTTTAAAGGCGATTCGAATCTACCTCCTGAAATCTGTTTCCTGCAATTCTGCCTTGCTTTCAAATCCTCTTCGTTGCCTTCCCTCAATATATTTGTGGACGAGAGTTATCATTTCTAAGTCTGCAGGTTTGTGAATTGCAGTGCCCCTGAGCTCCATGATTCAACTCGCTTTCTTGGGAGCTGGCCGCAAAAGCGCAGGATTGCTTCAGGCCGTATTCTGGTTCCTGGCGGCAGGCTGAGCCTGTGGTTAATTCTTCTTCCTGATGGGAAAATAGAGTGACCTGTGCCTGTCCCAACACCTAGAGCTAGTCTCTCATTGGTTCCCCCTCTTCCCGTGCATCCTCAGGACAAATTGCAACCTGTAAAGAACAGGAGGATAAAGGTGCTGATTCTCCAAGGAGGGAGATTGCTAGTAAAGCGGCTGGAATGGCGAACCGGAGCACAAGGAGATGAGAAATGAGGTGCGTTTTAGAAACCTTTCCCGATCACACGGTGTACCATCTTCGGGGTTTCTCATGCATGTTTTCAGTGTAGGACGATGCCCTTGAACCTGGAGATTTGGGACCCATGGGATGGGTACCACGCTATATTACTTTAAAGGGTCTGCGTTTGCTCACCCAACCTCACCAAACCTCTCAGCCCCAAGAGTGTCCACCCTTATGTCTCAATCAGCTGTGGGTCTAGATATGGTCAATCCAGGTCGCATCACAGCCCCTGAAAGAATTTTGTAAGAATTTCTCTCTCTTTCACTGTCTTTGTTTCACGGGTTTTGAAAAGTAATTGATTTTTATAATGGGGTTTAGCTGCTTTTCACTGCTGCGTTTATGCCGCTTTACACCCACTTGACTCACTTACAGAGAGATATCAATATATAGGTTTTAAGATTCTTACTAGTCAGATATATTCTTGGGCGGTGAATAGGGGGTGTTGAGTCCAGTTCACTGAGCAAGGAGTAGGTCTTGTCTCTTACATATTGGGTTTATGGAACGGTATCTGAGCTAATTTGAAACCCTTGTTTTATGCATCACCCCACCTCACCTTTCCCGTTAAGCAGCCATAGTCTGTTTTCTAAACGTGTGACTCTGTTCTGTTTTGTAATTCAGTTCAAGGGTAGCGGTTTTTACATTCCCTCTATAAGTGATATCTCATGATAAGGGTCTTTTTCTGTGTGACTTATTTCACTTAGAATCGTCATACCTAAATCCACTCATCATGCTGCTACTAGCCTTATGACATTGATTTCATGGCTGAGTGATATTCCATTGTATATAAGGACCACATCTTCTTTATCCATTCTTCTCTTTCCTGGGATATTTAAGGTGTATCGAAGTGGAGGTTCTTGTCAACAGAGTAGCCCAAAACTTTGGGGTGCCTGTGTCTTGCTGATTTTTAGTTTTCCCAATTTATACGCCCATGAGTGGAAGGGCCCTATGCTCTCTAAGCTGAGTTTTTTAGATGTTTCAGGACACACCGTACACTTCTCCAGAGTGGCTGTTGGCAATTTACATCCCGCCCATCAGCGTAGCAAGGCTCCCATTTCTCCATGGCCTGTCCTGCATTTCTGGTTTTGACACTTTATTCAGCATGGCCCTTTTGACCGATGGGAAGCAAGACTTCTTTGTAGCGCTGATTTGCCTTTCCAGGTTGCTTGGTTGGCCAAAAAGGGCGTATGCGTTTTTTCCTGAATATATTCAGGAAAAAACGCATACGCCCTTTTTGGCCAAGGGCATCATTGTCGAGGTTTTGCCGCTTTTCCTGTGCTTTAAAGGCGATTCGAATCTACCTCCTGAAATCTGTTTCCTGCAATTCTGCCTTGCTTTCAAATCCTCTTCGTTGCCTTCCCTCAATATATTTGTGGACGAGAGTTATCATTTCTAAGTCTGCAGGTTTGTGAATTGCAGTGCCCCTGAGCTCCATGATTCAATTCGCTTTCTTGGGAGCTGGCCGCAAAAGCGCAGGATTGCTTCAGGCCGTATTCTGGTTCCTGGCGGCAGGCTGAGCCTGTGGTTAATTCTTCTTCCTGATGGGAAAATAGTGTCACCTGTGCCTGTCGCAACACCTAGAGCTAGTCTCTCATTGGTTCCCCCTCTTCCCGTGCATCCTCAGGACAAATTGCAACCTGTACGGAACAGGAACATAAAGGTGCTGATTCTCCAAGGAGGGAGATTGCTAGTAAAGCGGCTGGAATGGCGAACCGGAGCACAAGGAGATGAGAAATGAGGTGCGTTTTAGCAACCTTTCCCGATCACACGGTGTACCATCTTCGGGGTTTCTCATGCATGTTTTCAGTGTAGGACGATGCCCTTGAACCTGGAGATTTGGGACCCATGGGATGGGTACCACGCCGTATTTCTTTAAAGGGTCTGCGTTTGCTCACCCAACCTCACCAAACCTCTCAGCCCCAAGAGTGTCCACCCTTATGTCTCAATCAGCTGTGGGTCTAGATATGGTCAATCCAGGTGGCATCACAGCCCCTGAACGAATTTTGTAAGAATTTCTCTCTCTTTCACTGTCTTTGTTTCACGGGTTTTGAAAAGTAATTGATTTTTATAATGGGGTTTAGCTGCTTTTGACTGCTGCGTTTATGCCGCTTTACACCCACTTGACTCACTTACAGAGAGATATCAATATATAGGTTTTAAGATTCTTACTTGTCAGATATATTCTTGGGCGGTGAATAGGGGGTGTTGAGTCCAGTTCACTGAGCAAGGAGTAGGTCTTGTCTCTTACATATTGGGTTTATGGAACGGTATCTGAGCTAATTTGAAACCCTTGTTTTATGCATCACCCCACCTCACCTTTCCCGTTAAGCAGACATAGTCTGTTTTCTAAACTTGTGACTCTGTTCTGTTTTGTAATTCAGTTCAAGGGTAGCGGTTTTTACATTCCCTCTATAAGTGATATCTCATGATAAGTGTCTTTTTCTGTGTGACTTATTTCACTTAGAATCGTCATACCTAAATCCACTCATCATGCTGCTACTAGCCTTATGACATTGATTTCATGGCTGAGTGATATTCCATTGTATATAAGGACCACATCTTCTTTATCCATTCTTTTCTTTCCTGGGACATTTAAGGTGTATCGAAGTGGAGGTTCTTGTCAACAGAGTAGCCCAAAACTTTGGGGTGCCTGTGTCTTGCTGATTTTTAGTTTTCCCAATTTATACGCCCATGAGTGGAAGTGCCCTATGCTCTCTAAGCTGAGTTTTTTAGATGTTTCAGGACACACCGTACACTTCTCCAGAGTGGCTGTTGGCAATTTACATCCCGCCCATCAGCGTAGCAAGGCTCCCATTTCTCCATGGCCTGTCCTGCATTTCTGGTTTTGACACTTTATTCAGCATGGCCCTTTTGACCGATGGGAAGCGAGACTTCTTTGTAGCGCTGATTTGCCTTTCCAGGTTGCTTGGTTGGCCAAAAAGGGCGTATGCGTTTTTTCCTGAATATATTCAGGAAAAAACGCATACGCCCTTTTTGGCCAAGGGCATCATTGTCGAGGTTTTGCCGCTTTTCCTGTGCTTTAAAGGCGATTCGAATCTACCTCCTGAAATCTGTTTCCTGCAATTCTGCCTTGTTTTCAAATCCTCTTCGTTGCCTTCCCTCAATATATTTGTGGACGAGAGTTATCATTTCTAAGTCTGCAGGTTTGTGAATTGCAGTGCCCCTGAGCTCCATGATTCAATTCGCTTTCTTGGGAGCTGGCCGCAAAAGCGCAGGATTGCTTCAGGCCGTATTCTGGTTCCTGGCGGCAGGCTGAGCCTGTGGTTAATTCTTCTTCCTGATGGGAAAATAGTGTCACCTGTGCCTGTCCCAACACCTAGAGCTAGTCTCTCATTGGTTCCCCCTCTTCCCGTGCATCCTCAGGACAAATTGCAACCTGTAAAGAACAGGAGGATAAAGGTGCTGATTCTCCAAGGAGGGAGATTGCTAGTAAAGCGGCTGGAATGGCGAACCGGAGCACAAGGAGATGAGAAATGAGGCGCGTTTTAGAAACCTTTCCCGATCACACGGTGTACCATCTTCGGGGTTTCTCATGCATGTTTTCAGTGTAGGACGATGCCCTTGAACCTGGAGATTTGGGACCCATGGGATGGGTACCACGCTATATTACTTTAAAGGGTCTGCGTTTGCTCACCCAACCTCACCAAACCTCTCAGCCCCAAGAGTGTCCACCCTTATGTCTCAATCAGCTGTGGGTCTAGATATGGTCAATCCAGGTCGCATCACAGCCCCTGAACGAATTTTGTAAGAATTTCTCTCTCTTTCACTATCTTTGTTTCACGGGTTTTGAAAAGTAATTGATTTTTATAATGGGGTTTAGCTGCTTTTCACTGCTGCGTTTATGCCGCTTTACACCCACTTGACTCACTTACAGAGAGATATCAATATATAGGTTTTAAGATTCTTACTTGTCAGATATATTCTTGGGCGGTGAATAGGGGGTGTTGAGTCCAGTTCACTGAGCAAGGAGTAGGTCTTGTCTCTTACATATTGGGTTTATGGAACGGTATCTGAGCTAATTTGAAACCCTTGTTTTATGCATCACCCCACCTCACCTTTCCCGTTAAGCAGACATAGTCTGTTTTCTAAACGTGTGACTCTGTTCTGTTTTGTAATTCAGTTCAAGGGTAGCGGTTTCTACATTCCCTCTATAAGTGATATCTCATGATAAGTGTCTTTTTCTGTGTGACTTATTTCACTTAGAATCGTCATACCTAAATCCACTCATCATGCTGCTACTAGCCTTATGACATTGATTTCATGGCTGAGTGATATTCCATTGTATATAAGGACCACATCTTCTTTATCCATTCTTTTCTTTCCTGGGACATTTAAGGTGTATCGAAGTGGAGGTTCTTGTCAACAGAGTAGCCCAAAACTTTGGGGTGCCTGTGTCTTGCTGATTTTTAGTTTTCCCAATTTATACGCCCATGAGTGGAAGTGCCCTATGCTCTCTAAGCTGAGTTTTTTAGATGTTTCAGGGCACACCGTACACTTCTCCAGAGTGGCTGTTGGCAATTTACATCCCGCCCATCAGCGTAGCAAGGCTCGCATTTCTCCATGGCCTGTCCTACATTTCTGGTTTTGACACTTTATTCAGCATGGCCCTTTTGACCGATGGGAAGCGAGACTTCTTTGTAGCGCTGATTTGCCTTTCCAGGTTGCTTGGTTGGCCAAAAAGGGCGTATGCGTTTTTTCCTGAATATATTCAGGAAAAAACGCATACGCCCTTTTTGGCCAAGGGCATCATTGTCGAGGTTTTGCCGCTTTTCCTGTGCTTTAAAGGCGATTCGAATCTACCTCCTGAAATCTGTTTCCTGCAATTCTGCCTTGCTTTCAAATCCTCTTCGTTGCCTTCCCTCAATATATTTGTGGACGAGAGTTATCATTTCTAAGTCTGCAGGTTTGTGAATTGCAGTGCCCCTGAGCTCCATGATTCAACTCGCTTTCTTGGGAGCTGGCCGCAAAAGCGCAGGATTGCTTCAGGCCGTATTCTGGTTCCTGGCGGCAGGCTGAGCCTGTGGTTAATTCTTCTTCCTGATGGGAAAATAGAGTGACCTGTGCCTGTCCCAACACCTAGAGCTAGTCTCTCATTGGTTCCCCCTCTTCCCGTGCATCCTCAGGACAAATTGCAACCTGTAAAGAACAGGAGGATAAAGGTGCTGATTCTCCAAGGAGGGAGATTGCTAGTAAAGCGGCTGGAATGGCGAACCGGAGCACAAGGAGATGAGAAATGAGGTGCGTTTTAGAAACCTTTCCCGATCACACGGTGTACCATCTTCGGGGTTTCTCATGCATGTTTTCAGTGTAGGACGATGCCCTTGAACCTGGAGATTTGGGACCCATGGGATGGGTACCACGCTATATTACTTTAAAGGGTCTGCGTTTGCTCACCCAACCTCACCAAACCTCTCAGCCCCAAGAGTGTCCACCCTTATGTCTCAATCAGCTGTGGGTCTAGATATGGTCAATCCAGGTCGCATCACAGCCCCTGAAAGAATTTTGTAAGAATTTCTCTCTCTTTCACTGTCTTTGTTTCACGGGTTTTGAAAAGTAATTGATTTTTATAATGGGGTTTAGCTGCTTTTCACTGCTGCGTTTATGCCGCTTTACACCCACTTGACTCACTTACAGAGAGATATCAATATATAGGTTTTAAGATTCTTACTAGTCAGATATATTCTTGGGCGGTGAATAGGGGGTGTTGAGTCCAGTTCACTGAGCAAGGAGTAGGTCTTGTCTCTTACATATTGGGTTTATGGAACGGTATCTGAGCTAATTTGAAACCCTTGTTTTATGCATCACCCCACCTCACCTTTCCCGTTAAGCAGCCATAGTCTGTTTTCTAAACGTGTGACTCTGTTCTGTTTTGTAATTCAGTTCAAGGGTAGCGGTTTTTACATTCCCTCTATAAGTGATATCTGATGATAAGGGTCTTTTTCTGTGTGACTTATTTCACTTAGAATCGTCATACCTAAATCCACTCATCATGCTGCTACTAGCCTTATGACATTGATTTCATGGCTGAGTGATATTCCATTGTATATAAGGACCACATCTTCTTTATCCATTCTTCTCTTTCCTGGGATATTTAAGGTGTATCGAAGTGGAGGTTCTTGTCAACAGAGTAGCCCAAAACTTTGGGGTGCCTGTGTCTTGCTGATTTTTAGTTTTCCCAATTTATACGCCCATGAGTGGAAGGGCCCTATGCTCTCTAAGCTGAGTTTTTTAGATGTTTCAGGACACACCGTACACTTCTCCAGAGTGGCTGTTGGCAATTTACATCCCGCCCATCAGCGTAGCAAGGCTCCCATTTCTCCATGGCCTGTCCTGCATTTCTGGTTTTGACACTTTATTCAGCATGGCCCTTTTGACCGATGGGAAGCAAGACTTCTTTGTAGCGCTGATTTGCCTTTCCAGGTTGCTTGGTTGGCCAAAAAGGGCGTATGCGTTTTTTCCTGAATATATTCAGGAAAAAACGCATACGCCCTTTTTGGCCAAGGGCATCATTGTCGAGGTTTTGCCGCTTTTCCTGTGCTTTAAAGGCGATTCGAATCTACCTCCTGAAATCTGTTTCCTGCAATTCTGCCTTGCTTTCAAATCCTCTTCGTTGCCTTCCCTCAATATATTTGTGGACGAGAGTTATCATTTCTAAGTCTGCAGGTTTGTGAATTGCAGTGCCCCTGAGCTCCATGATTCAATTCGCTTTCTTGGGAGCTGGCCGCAAAAGCGCAGGATTGCTTCAGGCCGTATTCTGGTTCCTGGCGGCAGGCTGAGCCTGTGGTTAATTCTTCTTCCTGATGGGAAAATAGTGTCACCTGTGCCTGTCGCAACACCTAGAGCTAGTCTCTCATTGGTTCCCCCTCTTCCCGTGCATCCTCAGGACAAATTGCAACCTGTACGGAACAGGAACATAAAGGTGCTGATTCTCCAAGGAGGGAGATTGCTAGTAAAGCGGCTGGAATGGCGAACCGGAGCACAAGGAGATGAGAAATGAGGTGCGTTTTAGCAACCTTTCCCGATCACACGGTGTACCATCTTCGGGGTTTCTCATGCATGTTTTCAGTGTAGGACGATGCCCTTGAACCTGGAGATTTGGGACCCATGGGATGGGTACCACGCCGTATTTCTTTAAAGGGTCTGCGTTTGCTCACCCAACCTCACCAAACCTCTCAGCCCCAAGAGTGTCCACCCTTATGTCTCAATCAGCTGTGGGTCTAGATATGGTCAATCCAGGTGGCATCACAGCCCCTGAACGAATTTTGTAAGAATTTCTCTCTCTTTCACTGTCTTTGTTTCACGGGTTTTGAAAAGTAATTGATTTTTATAATGGGGTTTAGCTGCTTTTGACTGCTGCGTTTATGCCGCTTTACACCCACTTGACTCACTTACAGAGAGATATCAATATATAGGTTTTAAGATTCTTACTTGTCAGATATATTCTTGGGCGGTGAATAGGGGGTGTTGAGTCCAGTTCACTGAGCAAGGAGTAGGTCTTGTCTCTTACATATTGGGTTTATGGAACGGTATCTGAGCTAATTTGAAACCCTTGTTTTATGCATCACCCCACCTCACCTTTCCCGTTAAGCAGACATAGTCTGTTTTCTAAACTTGTGACTCTGTTCTGTTTTGTAATTCAGTTCAAGGGTAGCGGTTTTTACATTCCCTCTATAAGTGATATCTCATGATAAGTGTCTTTTTCTGTGTGACTTATTTCACTTAGAATCGTCATACCTAAATCCACTCATCATGCTGCTACTAGCCTTATGACATTGATTTCATGGCTGAGTGATATTCCATTGTATATAAGGACCACATCTTCTTTATCCATTCTTTTCTTTCCTGGGACATTTAAGGTGTATCGAAGTGGAGGTTCTTGTCAACAGAGTAGCCCAAAACTTTGGGGTGCCTGTGTCTTGCTGATTTTTAGTTTTCCCAATTTATACGCCCATGAGTGGAAGTGCCCTATGCTCTCTAAGCTGAGTTTTTTAGATGTTTCAGGACACACCGTACACTTCTCCAGAGTGGCTGTTGGCAATTTACATCCCGCCCATCAGCGTAGCAAGGCTCCCATTTCTCCATGGCCTGTCCTGCATTTCTGGTTTTGACACTTTATTCAGCATGGCCCTTTTGACCGATGGGAAGCGAGACTTCTTTGTAGCGCTGATTTGCCTTTCCAGGTTGCTTGGTTGGCCAAAAAGGGCGTATGCGTTTTTTCCTGAATATATTCAGGAAAAAACGCATACGCCCTTTTTGGCCAAGGGCATCATTGTCGAGGTTTTGCCGCTTTTCCTGTGCTTTAAAGGCGATTCGAATCTACCTCCTGAAATCTGTTTCCTGCAATTCTGCCTTGTTTTCAAATCCTCTTCGTTGCCTTCCCTCAATATATTTGTGGACGAGAGTTATCATTTCTAAGTCTGCAGGTTTGTGAATTGCAGTGCCCCTGAGCTCCATGATTCAATTCGCTTTCTTGGGAGCTGGCCGCAAAAGCGCAGGATTGCTTCAGGCCGTATTCTGGTTCCTGGCGGCAGGCTGAGCCTGTGGTTAATTCTTCTTCCTGATGGGAAAATAGTGTCACCTGTGCCTGTCCCAACACCTAGAGCTAGTCTCTCATTGGTTCCCCCTCTTCCCGTGCATCCTCAGGACAAATTGCAACCTGTAAAGAACAGGAGGATAAAGGTGCTGATTCTCCAAGGAGGGAGATTGCTAGTAAAGCGGCTGGAATGGCGAACCGGAGCACAAGGAGATGAGAAATGAGGCGCGTTTTAGAAACCTTTCCCGATCACACGGTGTACCATCTTCGGGGTTTCTCATGCATGTTTTCAGTGTAGGACGATGCCCTTGAACCTGGAGATTTGGGACCCATGGGATGGGTACCACGCTATATTACTTTAAAGGGTCTGCGTTTGCTCACCCAACCTCACCAAACCTCTCAGCCCCAAGAGTGTCCACCCTTATGTCTCAATCAGCTGTGGGTCTAGATATGGTCAATCCAGGTCGCATCACAGCCCCTGAACGAATTTTGTAAGAATTTCTCTCTCTTTCACTATCTTTGTTTCACGGGTTTTGAAAAGTAATTGATTTTTATAATGGGGTTTAGCTGCTTTTCACTGCTGCGTTTATGCCGCTTTACACCCACTTGACTCACTTACAGAGAGATATCAATATATAGGTTTTAAGATTCTTACTTGTCAGATATATTCTTGGGCGGTGAATAGGGGGTGTTGAGTCCAGTTCACTGAGCAAGGAGTAGGTCTTGTCTCTTACATATTGGGTTTATGGAACGGTATCTGAGCTAATTTGAAACCCTTGTTTTATGCATCACCCCACCTCACCTTTCCCGTTAAGCAGACATAGTCTGTTTTCTAAACGTGTGACTCTGTTCTGTTTTGTAATTCAGTTCAAGGGTAGCGGTTTCTACATTCCCTCTATAAGTGATATCTCATGATAAGTGTCTTTTTCTGTGTGACTTATTTCACTTAGAATCGTCATACCTAAATCCACTCATCATGCTGCTACTAGCCTTATGACATTGATTTCATGGCTGAGTGATATTCCATTGTATATAAGGACCACATCTTCTTTATCCATTCTTTTCTTTCCTGGGACATTTAAGGTGTATCGAAGTGGAGGTTCTTGTCAACAGAGTAGCCCAAAACTTTGGGGTGCCTGTGTCTTGCTGATTTTTAGTTTTCCCAATTTATACGCCCATGAGTGGAAGTGCCCTATGCTCTCTAAGCTGAGTTTTTTAGATGTTTCAGGGCACACCGTACACTTCTCCAGAGTGGCTGTTGGCAATTTACATCCCGCCCATCAGCGTAGCAAGGCTCGCATTTCTCCATGGCCTGTCCTACATTTCTGGTTTTGACACTTTATTCAGCATGGCCCTTTTGACCGATGGGAAGCGAGACTTCTTTGTAGCGCTGATTTGCCTTTCCAGGTTGCTTGGTTGGCCAAAAAGGGCGTATGCGTTTTTTCCTGAATATATTCAGGAAAAAACGCATACGCCCTTTTTGGCCAAGGGCATCATTGTCGAGGTTTTGCCGCTTTTCCTGTGCTTTAAAGGCGATTCGAATCTACCTCCTGAAATCTGTTTCCTGCAATTCTGCCTTGCTTTCAAATCCTCTTCGTTGCCTTCCCTCAATATATTTGTGGACGAGAGTTATCATTTCTAAGTCTGCAGGTTTGTGAATTGCAGTGCCCCTGAGCTCCATGATTCAACTCGCTTTCTTGGGAGCTGGCCGCAAAAGCGCAGGATTGCTTCAGGCCGTATTCTGGTTCCTGGCGGCAGGCTGAGCCTGTGGTTAATTCTTCTTCCTGATGGGAAAATAGAGTGACCTGTGCCTGTCCCAACACCTAGAGCTAGTCTCTCATTGGTTCCCCCTCTTCCCGTGCATCCTCAGGACAAATTGCAACCTGTAAAGAACAGGAGGATAAAGGTGCTGATTCTCCAAGGAGGGAGATTGCTAGTAAAGCGGCTGGAATGGCGAACCGGAGCACAAGGAGATGAGAAATGAGGTGCGTTTTAGAAACCTTTCCCGATCACACGGTGTACCATCTTCGGGGTTTCTCATGCATGTTTTCAGTGTAGGACGATGCCCTTGAACCTGGAGATTTGGGACCCATGGGATGGGTACCACGCTATATTACTTTAAAGGGTCTGCGTTTGCTCACCCAACCTCACCAAACCTCTCAGCCCCAAGAGTGTCCACCCTTATGTCTCAATCAGCTGTGGGTCTAGATATGGTCAATCCAGGTCGCATCACAGCCCCTGAAAGAATTTTGTAAGAATTTCTCTCTCTTTCACTGTCTTTGTTTCACGGGTTTTGAAAAGTAATTGATTTTTATAATGGGGTTTAGCTGCTTTTCACTGCTGCGTTTATGCCGCTTTACACCCACTTGACTCACTTACAGAGAGATATCAATATATAGGTTTTAAGATTCTTACTAGTCAGATATATTCTTGGGCGGTGAATAGGGGGTGTTGAGTCCAGTTCACTGAGCAAGGAGTAGGTCTTGTCTCTTACATATTGGGTTTATGGAACGGTATCTGAGCTAATTTGAAACCCTTGTTTTATGCATCACCCCACCTCACCTTTCCCGTTAAGCAGCCATAGTCTGTTTTCTAAACGTGTGACTCTGTTCTGTTTTGTAATTCAGTTCAAGGGTAGCGGTTTTTACATTCCCTCTATAAGTGATATCTGATGATAAGGGTCTTTTTCTGTGTGACTTATTTCACTTAGAATCGTCATACCTAAATCCACTCATCATGCTGCTACTAGCCTTATGACATTGATTTCATGGCTGAGTGATATTCCATTGTATATAAGGACCACATCTTCTTTATCCATTCTTCTCTTTCCTGGGATATTTAAGGTGTATCGAAGTGGAGGTTCTTGTCAACAGAGTAGCCCAAAACTTTGGGGTGCCTGTGTCTTGCTGATTTTTAGTTTTCCCAATTTATACGCCCATGAGTGGAAGGGCCCTATGCTCTCTAAGCTGAGTTTTTTAGATGTTTCAGGACACACCGTACACTTCTCCAGAGTGGCTGTTGGCAATTTACATCCCGCCCATCAGCGTAGCAAGGCTCCCATTTCTCCATGGCCTGTCCTGCATTTCTGGTTTTGACACTTTATTCAGCATGGCCCTTTTGACCGATGGGAAGCAAGACTTCTTTGTAGCGCTGATTTGCCTTTCCAGGTTGCTTGGTTGGCCAAAAAGGGCGTATGCGTTTTTTCCTGAATATATTCAGGAAAAAACGCATACGCCCTTTTTGGCCAAGGGCATCATTGTCGAGGTTTTGCCGCTTTTCCTGTGCTTTAAAGGCGATTCGAATCTACCTCCTGAAATCTGTTTCCTGCAATTCTGCCTTGCTTTCAAATCCTCTTCGTTGCCTTCCCTCAATATATTTGTGGACGAGAGTTATCATTTCTAAGTCTGCAGGTTTGTGAATTGCAGTGCCCCTGAGCTCCATGATTCAATTCGCTTTCTTGGGAGCTGGCCGCAAAAGCGCAGGATTGCTTCAGGCCGTATTCTGGTTCCTGGAGGCAGGCTGAGCCTGTGGTTAATTCTTCTTCCTGATGGGAAAATAGTGTCACCTGTGCCTGTCGCAACACCTAGAGCTAGTCTCTCATTGGTTCCCCCTCTTCCCGTGCATCCTCAGGACAAATTGCAACCTGTACGGAACAGGAAGATAAAGGTGCTGATTCTCCAAGGAGGGAGATTGCTAGTAAAGCGGCTGGAATGGCGAACCGGAGCACAAGGAGATGAGAAATGAGGTGCGTTTTAGCAACCTTTCCCGATCACACGGTGTACCATCTTCGGGGTTTCTCATGCATGTTTTCAGTGTAGGACGATGCCCTTGAACCTGGAGATTTGGGACCCATGGGATGGGTACCACGCCGTATTTCTTTAAAGGGTCTGCGTTTGCTCACCCAACCTCACCAAACCTCTCAGCCCCAAGAGTGTCCACCCTTATGTCTCAATCAGCTGTGGGTCTAGATATGGTCAATCCAGGTGGCATCACAGCCCCTGAACGAATTTTGTAAGAATTTCTCTCTCTTTCACTGTCTTTGTTTCACGGGTTTTGAAAAGTAATTGATTTTTATAATGGGGTTTAGCTGCTTTTGACTGCTGCGTTTATGCCGCTTTACACCCACTTGACTCACTTACAGAGAGATATCAATATATAGGTTTTAAGATTCTTACTTGTCAGATATATTCTTGGGCGGTGAATAGGGGGTGTTGAGTCCAGTTCACTGAGCAAGGAGTAGGTCTTGTCTCTTACATATTGGGTTTATGGAACGGTATCTGAGCTAATTTGAAACCCTTGTTTTATGCATCACCCCACCTCACCTTTCCCGTTAAGCAGACATAGTCTGTTTTCTAAACGTGTGACTCTGTTCTGTTTTGTAATTCAGTTCAAGGGTAGCGGTTTCTACATTCCCTCTATAAGTGATATCTCATGATAAGTGTCTTTTTCTGTGTGACTTATTTCACTTAGAATCGTCATACCTAAATCCACTCATCATGCTGCTACTAGCCTTATGACATTGATTTCATGGCTGAGTGATATTCCATTGTATATAAGGACCACATCTTCTTTATCCATTCTTTTCTTTCCTGGGACATTTAAGGTGTATCGAAGTGGAGGTTCTTGTCAACAGAGTAGCCCAAAACTTTGGGGTGCCTGTGTCTTGCTGATTTTTAGTTTTCCCTATTTATACGCCCATGAGTGGAAGTGCCCTATGCTCTCTAAGCTGAGTTTTTTAGATGTTTCAGGGCACACCGTACACTTCTCCAGAGTGGCTGTTGGCAATTTACATCCCGCCCATCAGCGTAGCAAGGCTCGCATTTCTCCATGGCCTGTCCTGCATTTCTGGTTTTGACACTTTATTCAGCATGGCCCTTTTGACCGATGGGAAGCGAGACTTCTTTGTAGCGCTGATTTGCCTTTCCAGGTTGCTTGGTTGGCCAAAAAGGGCGTATGCGTTTTTTCCTGAATATATTCAGGAAAAAACGCATACGCCCTTTTTGGCCAAGGGCATCATTGTCGAGGTTTTGCCGCTTTTCCTGTGCTTTAAAGGCGATTTGAATCTACCTCCTGAAATCTGTTTCCTGCAATTCTGCCTTGCTTTCAAATCCTCTTCGTTGCCTTCCCTCAATATATTTGTGGACGAGAGTTATCATTTCTAAGTCTGCAGGTTTGTGAATTGCAGTGCCCCTGAGCTCCATGATTCAACTCGCTTTCTTGGGAGCTGGCCGCAAAAGCGCAGGATTGCTTCAGGCCGTATTCTGGTTCCTGGTGGCAGGCTGAGCCTGTGGTTAATTCTTCTTCCTGATGGGAAAATAGAGTGACCTGTGCCTGTACCAACACCTAGAGCTAGTCTCTCATTGGTTCCCCCTCTTCCCGTGCATCCTCAGGACAAATTGCAACCTGTAAAGAACAGGAGGATAAAGGTGCTGATTCTCCAAGGAGGGAGATTGCTAGAAAAGCGGCTGGAATGGCGAACCGGAGCACAAGGAGATGAGAAATGAGGTGCGTTTTAGAAACCTTTCCCGATCACACGGTGTACCATCTTCGGGGTTTCTCATGCATGTTTTCAGTGTAGGACGATGCCCTTGAACCTGGAGATTTGGGACCCATGGGATGGGTACCACGCTATATTACTTTAAAGGGTCTGCGTTTGCTCACCCAACCTCACCAAACCTCTCAGCCCCAAGAGTGTCCACCCTTATGTCTCAATCAGCTGTGGGTCTAGATATGGTCAATCCAGGTCGCATCACAGCCCCTGAAAGAATTTTGTAAGAATTTCTCTCTCTTTCACTGTCTTTGTTTCACGGGTTTTGAAAAGTAATTGATTTTTATAATGGGGTTTAGCTGCTTTTCACTGCTGCGTTTATGCCGCTTTACACCCACTTGACTCACTTACAGAGAGATATCAATATATAGGTTTTAAGATTCTTACTAGTCAGATATATTCTTGGGCGGTGAATAGGGGGTGTTGAGTCCAGTTCACTGAGCAAGGAGTAGGTCTTGTCTCTTACATATTGGGTTTATGGAACGGTATCTGAGCTAATTTGAAACCCTTGTTTTATGCATCACCCCACCTCACCTTTCCCGTTAAGCAGCCATAGTCTGTTTTCTAAACGTGTGACTCTGTTCTGTTTTGTAATTCAGTTCAAGGGTAGCGGTTTTTACATTCCCTCTATAAGTGATATCTCATGATAAGGGTCTTTTTCTGTGTGACTTATTTCACTTAGAATCGTCATACCTAAATCCACTCATCATGCTGCTACTAGCCTTATGACATTGATTTCATGGCTGAGTGATATTCCATTGTATATAAGGACCACATCTTCTTTATCCATTCTTCTCTTTCCTGGGATATTTAAGGTGTATCGAAGTGGAGGTTCTTGTCAACAGAGTAGCCCAAAACTTTGGGGTGCCTGTGTCTTGCTGATTTTTAGTTTTTCCAATTTATACGCCCATGAGTGGAAGTGCCCTATGATCTCTAAGCTGAGTTTTTTAGATGTTTCAGGACACACCGTACACTTCTCCAGAGTGGCTGTTGGCAATTTACATCCCGCCCATCAGCGTAACAAGGCTCCCATTTCTCCATGGCCTGTCCTGCATTTCTGGTTTTGACACTTTATTCAGCATGGCCCTTTTGACCGATGGGAAGCGAGACTTCTTTGTAGTGCTGATTTGCCTTTCCAGGTTGCTTGGTTGGCCAAAAAGGGCGTATGCGTTTTTCCTGAATATATTCAGGAAAAAACGCATACGCCCTTTTTGGCCAAGGGCATCATTGTCGAGGTTTTGCCGCTTTTCCTGTGCTTTAAAGGCGATTCGAATCTACCTCCTGAAATCTGTTTCCTGCAATTCTGCCTTGCTTTCAAATCCTCTTCGTTGCCTTCCCTCAATATATTTGTGGACGAGAGTTATCATTTCTAAGTCTGCAGGTTTGTGAATTGCAGTGCCCCTGAGCTCCATGATTCAACTCGCTTTCTTGGGAGCTGGCCGCAAAAGCGCAGGATTGCTTCAGGCCGTATTCTGGTTCCTGGCGGCAGGCTGAGCCTGTGGTTAATTCTTCTTCCTGATGGGAAAATAGAGTGACCTGTGCCTGTCCCAACACCTAGAGCTAGTCTCTCATTGGTTCCCCCTCTTCCCGTGCATCCTCAGGACAAATTGCAACCTGTAAAGAACAGGAGGATAAAGGTGCTGATTCTCCAAGGAGGGAGATTGCTAGTAAAGCGGCTGGAATGGCGAACCGGAGCACAAGGAGATGAGAAATGAGGCGCGTTTTAGAAACCTTTCCCGATCACACGGTGTACCATCTTCGGGGTTTCTCATGCATGTTTTCAGTGTAGGACGATGCCCTTGAACCTGGAGATTTGGGACCCATGGGATGGGTACCACGCTATATTACTTTAAAGGGTCTGCGTTTGCTCACCCAACCTCACCAAACATCTCAGCCCCAAGAGTGTCCACCCTTATGTCTCAATCAGCTGTGGGTCTAGATATGGTCAATCCAGGTGGCATCACAGCCCCTGAACGAATTTTGTAAGAATTTCTCTCTCTTTCACTGTCTTTGTTTCACGGGTTTTGAAAAGTAATTGATTTTTATAATGGGGTTTAGCTGCTTTTGACTGCTGCGTTTATGCCGCTTTACACCCACTTGACTCACTTACAGAGAGATATCAATATATAGGTTTTAAGATTCTTACTTGTCAGATATATTCTTGGGCGGTGAATAGGGGGTGTTGAGTCCAGTTCACTGAGCAAGGAGTAGGTCTTGTCTCTTACATATTGGGTTTATGGAACGGTATCTGAGCTAATTTGAAACCCTTGTTTTATGCATCACCCCACCTCACCTTTCCCGTTAAGCAGACATAGTCTGTTTTCTAAACGTGTGACTCTGTTCTGTTTTGTAATTCAGTTCAAGGGTAGCGGTTTCTACATTCCCTCTATAAGTGATATCTCATGATAAGTGTCTTTTTCTGTGTGACTTATTTCACTTAGAATCGTCATACCTAAATCCACTCATCATGCTGCTACTAGCCTTATGACATTGATTTCATGGCTGAGTGATATTCCATTGTATATAAGGACCACATCTTCTTTATCCATTCTTTTCTTTCCTGGGACATTTAAGGTGTATCGAAGTGGAGGTTCTTGTCAACAGAGTAGCCCAAAACTTTGGGGTGCCTGTGTCTTGCTGATTTTTAGTTTTCCCAATTTATACGCCCATGAGTGGAAGTGCCCTATGCTCTCTAAGCTGAGTTTTTTAGATGTTTCAGGGCACACCGTACACTTCTCCAGAGTGGCTGTTGGCAATTTACATCCCGCCCATCAGCGTAGCAAGGCTCGCATTTCTCCATGGCCTGTCCTACATTTCTGGTTTTGACACTTTATTCAGCATGGCCCTTTTGACCGATGGGAAGCGAGACTTCTTTGTAGCGCTGATTTGCCTTTCCAGGTTGCTTGGTTGGCCAAAAAGGGCGTATGCGCTTTTTCCTGAATATATTCAGGAAAAAACGCATACGCCCTTTTTGGCCAAGGGCATCATTGTCGAGGTTTTGCCGCTTTTCCTGTGCTTTAAAGGCGATTCGAATCTACCTCCTGAAATCTGTTTCCTGCAATTCTGCCTTGCTTTCAAATCCTCTTCGTTGCCTTCCCTCAATATATTTGTGGACGAGAGTTATCATTTCTAAGTCTGCAGGTTTGTGAATTGCAGTGCCCCTGAGCTCCATGATTCAACTCGCTTTCTTGGGAGCTGGCCGCAAAAGCGCAGGATTGCTTCAGGCCGTATTCTGGTTCCTGGCGGCAGGCTGAGCCTGTGGTTAATTCTTCTTCCTGATGGGAAAATAGAGTGACCTGTGCCTGTCCCAACACCTAGAGCTAGTCTCTCATTGGTTCCCCCTCTTCCCGTGCATCCTCAGGACAAATTGCAACCTGTAAAGAACAGGAGGATAAAGGTGCTGATTCTCCAAGGAGGGAGATTGCTAGTAAAGCGGCTGGAATGGCGAACCGGAGCACAAGGAGATGAGAAATGAGGTGCGTTTTAGAAACCTTTCCCGATCACACGGTGTACCATCTTCGGGGTTTCTCATGCATGTTTTCAGTGTAGGACGATGCCCTTGAACCTGGAGATTTGGGACCCATGGGATGGGTACCACGCTATATTACTTTAAAGGGTCTGCGTTTGCTCACCCAACCTCACCAAACCTCTCAGCCCCAAGAGTGTCCACCCTTATGTCTCAATCAGCTGTGGGTCTAGATATGGTCAATCCAGGTCGCATCACAGCCCCTGAAAGAATTTTGTAAGAATTTCTCTCTCTTTCACTGTCTTTGTTTCACGGGTTTTGAAAAGTAATTGATTTTTATAATGGGGTTTAGCTGCTTTTCACTGCTGCGTTTATGCCGCTTTACACCCACTTGACTCACTTACAGAGAGATATCAATATATAGGTTTTAAGATTCTTACTAGTCAGATATATTCTTGGGCGGTGAATAGGGGGTGTTGAGTCCAGTTCACTGAGCAAGGAGTAGGTCTTGTCTCTTACATATTGGGTTTATGGAACGGTATCTGAGCTAATTTGAAACCCTTGTTTTATGCATCACCCCACCTCACCTTTCCCGTTAAGCAGCCATAGTCTGTTTTCTAAACGTGTGACTCTGTTCTGTTTTGTAATTCAGTTCAAGGGTAGCGGTTTTTACATTCCCTCTATAAGTGATATCTCATGATAAGGGTCTTTTTCTGTGTGACTTATTTCACTTAGAATCGTCATACCTAAATCCACTCATCATGCTGCTACTAGCCTTATGACATTGATTTCATGGCTGAGTGATATTCCATTGTATATAAGGACCACATCTTCTTTATCCATTCTTCTCTTTCCTGGGATATTTAAGGTGTATCGAAGTGGAGGTTCTTGTCAACAGAGTAGCCCAAAACTTTGGGGTGCCTGTGTCTTGCTGATTTTTAGTTTTCCCAATTTATACGCCCATGAGTGGAAGGGCCCTATGCTCTCTAAGCTGAGTTTTTTAGATGTTTCAGGACACACCGTACACTTCTCCAGAGTGGCTGTTGGCAATTTACATCCCGCCCATCAGCGTAGCAAGGCTCCCATTTCTCCATGGCCTGTCCTGCATTTCTGGTTTTGACACTTTATTCAGCATGGCCCTTTTGACCGATGGGAAGCAAGACTTCTTTGTAGCGCTGATTTGCCTTTCCAGGTTGCTTGGTTGGCCAAAAAGGGCGTATGCGTTTTTTCCTGAATATATTCAGGAAAAAACGCATACGCCCTTTTTGGCCAAGGGCATCATTGTCGAGGTTTTGCCGCTTTTCCTGTGCTTTAAAGGCGATTCGAATCTACCTCCTGAAATCTGTTTCCTGCAATTCTGCCTTGCTTTCAAATCCTCTTCGTTGCCTTCCCTCAATATATTTGTGGACGAGAGTTATCATTTCTAAGTCTGCAGGTTTGTGAATTGCAGTGCCCCTGAGCTCCATGATTCAATTCGCTTTCTTGGGAGCTGGCCGCAAAAGCGCAGGATTGCTTCAGGCCGTATTCTGGTTCCTGGAGGCAGGCTGAGCCTGTGGTTAATTCTTCTTCCTGATGGGAAAATAGTGTCACCTGTGCCTGTCGCAACACCTAGAGCTAGTCTCTCATTGGTTCCCCCTCTTCCCGTGCATCCTCAGGACAAATTGCAACCTGTACGGAACAGGAAGATAAAGGTGCTGATTCTCCAAGGAGGGAGATTGCTAGTAAAGCGGCTGGAATGGCGAACCGGAGCACAAGGAGATGAGAAATGAGGTGCGTTTTAGCAACCTTTCCCGATCACACGGTGTACCATCTTCGGGGTTTCTCATGCATGTTTTCAGTGTAGGACGATGCCCTTGAACCTGGAGATTTGGGACCCATGGGATGGGTACCACGCCGTATTTCTTTAAAGGGTCTGCGTTTGCTCACCCAACCTCACCAAACCTCTCAGCCCCAAGAGTGTCCACCCTTATGTCTCAATCAGCTGTGGGTCTAGATATGGTCAATCCAGGTGGCATCACAGCCCCTGAACGAATTTTGTAAGAATTTCTCTCTCTTTCACTGTCTTTGTTTCACGGGTTTTGAAAAGTAATTGATTTTTATAATGGGGTTTAGCTGCTTTTGACTGCTGCGTTTATGCCGCTTTACACCCACTTGACTCACTTACAGAGAGATATCAATATATAGGTTTTAAGATTCTTACTTGTCAGATATATTCTTGGGCGGTGAATAGGGGGTGTTGAGTCCAGTTCACTGAGCAAGGAGTAGGTCTTGTCTCTTACATATTGGGTTTATGGAACGGTATCTGAGCTAATTTGAAACCCTTGTTTTATGCATCACCCCACCTCACCTTTCCCGTTAAGCAGACATAGTCTGTTTTCTAAACGTGTGACTCTGTTCTGTTTTGTAATTCAGTTCAAGGGTAGCGGTTTCTACATTCCCTCTATAAGTGATATCTCATGATAAGTGTCTTTTTCTGTGTGACTTATTTCACTTAGAATCGTCATACCTAAATCCACTCATCATGCTGCTACTAGCCTTATGACATTGATTTCATGGCTGAGTGATATTCCATTGTATATAAGGACCACATCTTCTTTATCCATTCTTTTCTTTCCTGGGACATTTAAGGTGTATCGAAGTGGAGGTTCTTGTCAACAGAGTAGCCCAAAACTTTGGGGTGCCTGTGTCTTGCTGATTTTTAGTTTTCCCAATTTATACGCCCATGAGTGGAAGTGCCCTATGCTCTCTAAGCTGAGTTTTTTAGATGTTTCAGGGCACACCGTACACTTCTCCAGAGTGGCTGTTGGCAATTTACATCCCGCCCATCAGCGTAGCAAGGCTCGCATTTCTCCATGGCCTGTCCTGCATTTCTGGTTTTGACACTTTATTCAGCATGGCCCTTTTGACCGATGGGAAGCGAGACTTCTTTGTAGCGCTGATTTGCCTTTCCAGGTTGCTTGGTTGGCCAAAAAGGGCGTATGCGTTTTTTCCTGAATATATTCAGGAAAAAACGCATACGCCCTTTTTGGCCAAGGGCATCATTGTCGAGGTTTTGCCGCTTTTCCTGTGCTTTAAAGGCGATTCGAATCTACCTCCTGAAATCTGTTTCCTGCAATTCTGCCTTGCTTTCAAATCCTCTTCGTTGCCTTCCCTCAATATATTTGTGGACGAGAGTTATCATTTCTAAGTCTGCAGGTTTGTGAATTGCAGTGCCCCTGAGCTCCATGATTCAACTCGCTTTCTTGGGAGCTGGCCGCAAAAGCGCAGGATTGCTTCAGGCCGTATTCTGGTTCCTGGTGGCAGGCTGAGCCTGTGGTTAATTCTTCTTCCTGATGGGAAAATAGAGTGACCTGTGCCTGTACCAACACCTAGAGCTAGTCTCTCATTGGTTCCCCCTCTTCCCGTGCATCCTCAGGACAAATTGCAACCTGTAAAGAACAGGAGGATAAAGGTGCTGATTCTCCAAGGAGGGAGATTGCTAGAAAAGCGGCTGGAATGGCGAACCGGAGCACAAGGAGATGAGAAATGAGGTGCGTTTTAGAAACCTTTCCCGATCACACGGTGTACCATCTTCGGGGTTTCTCATGCATGTTTTCAGTGTAGGACGATGCCCTTGAACCTGGAGATTTGGGACCCATGGGATGGGTACCACGCTATATTACTTTAAAGGGTCTGCGTTTGCTCACCCAACCTCACCAAACCTCTCAGCCCCAAGAGTGTCCACCCTTATGTCTCAATCAGCTGTGGGTCTAGATATGGTCAATCCAGGTCGCATCACAGCCCCTGAAAGAATTTTGTAAGAATTTCTCTCTCTTTCACTGTCTTTGTTTCACGGGTTTTGAAAAGTAATTGATTTTTATAATGGGGTTTAGCTGCTTTTCACTGCTGCGTTTATGCCGCTTTACACCCACTTGACTCACTTACAGAGAGATATCAATATATAGGTTTTAAGATTCTTACTAGTCAGATATATTCTTGGGCGGTGAATAGGGGGTGTTGAGTCCAGTTCACTGAGCAAGGAGTAGGTCTTGTCTCTTACATATTGGGTTTATGGAACGGTATCTGAGCTAATTTGAAACCCTTGTTTTATGCATCACCCCACCTCACCTTTCCCGTTAAGCAGCCATAGTCTGTTTTCTAAACGTGTGACTCTGTTCTGTTTTGTAATTCAGTTCAAGGGTAGCGGTTTTTACATTCCCTCTATAAGTGATATCTCATGATAAGGGTCTTTTTCTGTGTGACTTATTTCACTTAGAATCGTCATACCTAAATCCACTCATCATGCTGCTACTAGCCTTATGACATTGATTTCATGGCTGAGTGATATTCCATTGTATATAAGGACCACATCTTCTTTATCCATTCTTCTCTTTCCTGGGATATTTAAGGTGTATCGAAGTGGAGGTTCTTGTCAACAGAGTAGCCCAAAACTTTGGGGTGCCTGTGTCTTGCTGATTTTTAGTTTTTCCAATTTATACGCCCATGAGTGGAAGTGCCCTATGATCTCTAAGCTGAGTTTTTTAGATGTTTCAGGACACACCGTACACTTCTCCAGAGTGGCTGTTGGCAATTTACATCCCGCCCATCAGCGTAACAAGGCTCCCATTTCTCCATGGCCTGTCCTGCATTTCTGGTTTTGACACTTTATTCAGCATGGCCCTTTTGACCGATGGGAAGCGAGACTTCTTTGTAGTGCTGATTTGCCTTTCCAGGTTGCTTGGTTGGCCAAAAAGGGCGTATGCGTTTTTCCTGAATATATTCAGGAAAAAACGCATACGCCCTTTTTGGCCAAGGGCATCATTGTCGAGGTTTTGCCGCTTTTCCTGTGCTTTAAAGGCGATTCGAATCTACCTCCTGAAATCTGTTTCCTGCAATTCTGCCTTGCTTTCAAATCCTCTTCGTTGCCTTCCCTCAATATATTTGTGGACGAGAGTTATCATTTCTAAGTCTGCAGGTTTGTGAATTGCAGTGCCCCTGAGCTCCATGATTCAACTCGCTTTCTTGGGAGCTGGCCGCAAAAGCGCAGGATTGCTTCAGGCCGTATTCTGGTTCCTGGCGGCAGGCTGAGCCTGTGGTTAATTCTTCTTCCTGATGGGAAAATAGAGTGACCTGTGCCTGTCCCAACACCTAGAGCTAGTCTCTCATTGGTTCCCCCTCTTCCCGTGCATCCTCAGGACAAATTGCAACCTGTAAAGAACAGGAGGATAAAGGTGCTGATTCTCCAAGGAGGGAGATTGCTAGTAAAGCGGCTGGAATGGCGAACCGGAGCACAAGGAGATGAGAAATGAGGCGCGTTTTAGAAACCTTTCCCGATCACACGGTGTACCATCTTCGGGGTTTCTCATGCATGTTTTCAGTGTAGGACGATGCCCTTGAACCTGGAGATTTGGGACCCATGGGATGGGTACCACGCTATATTACTTTAAAGGGTCTGCGTTTGCTCACCCAACCTCACCAAACATCTCAGCCCCAAGAGTGTCCACCCTTATGTCTCAATCAGCTGTGGGTCTAGATATGGTCAATCCAGGTGGCATCACAGCCCCTGAACGAATTTTGTAAGAATTTCTCTCTCTTTCACTGTCTTTGTTTCACGGGTTTTGAAAAGTAATTGATTTTTATAATGGGGTTTAGCTGCTTTTGACTGCTGCGTTTATGCCGCTTTACACCCACTTGACTCACTTACAGAGAGATATCAATATATAGGTTTTAAGATTCTTACTTGTCAGATATATTCTTGGGCGGTGAATAGGGGGTGTTGAGTCCAGTTCACTGAGCAAGGAGTAGGTCTTGTCTCTTACATATTGGGTTTATGGAACGGTATCTGAGCTAATTTGAAACCCTTGTTTTATGCATCACCCCACCTCACCTTTCCCGTTAAGCAGACATAGTCTGTTTTCTAAACGTGTGACTCTGTTCTGTTTTGTAATTCAGTTCAAGGGTAGCGGTTTCTACATTCCCTCTATAAGTGATATCTCATGATAAGTGTCTTTTTCTGTGTGACTTATTTCACTTAGAATCGTCATACCTAAATCCACTCATCATGCTGCTACTAGCCTTATGACATTGATTTCATGGCTGAGTGATATTCCATTGTATATAAGGACCACATCTTCTTTATCCATTCTTTTCTTTCCTGGGACATTTAAGGTGTATCGAAGTGGAGGTTCTTGTCAACAGAGTAGCCCAAAACTTTGGGGTGCCTGTGTCTTGCTGATTTTTAGTTTTCCCAATTTATACGCCCATGAGTGGAAGTGCCCTATGCTCTCTAAGCTGAGTTTTTTAGATGTTTCAGGGCACACCGTACACTTCTCCAGAGTGGCTGTTGGCAATTTACATCCCGCCCATCAGCGTAGCAAGGCTCGCATTTCTCCATGGCCTGTCCTACATTTCTGGTTTTGACACTTTATTCAGCATGGCCCTTTTGACCGATGGGAAGCGAGACTTCTTTGTAGCGCTGATTTGCCTTTCCAGGTTGCTTGGTTGGCCAAAAAGGGCGTATGCGCTTTTTCCTGAATATATTCAGGAAAAAACGCATACGCCCTTTTTGGCCAAGGGCATCATTGTCGAGGTTTTGCCGCTTTTCCTGTGCTTTAAAGGCGATTCGAATCTACCTCCTGAAATCTGTTTCCTGCAATTCTGCCTTGCTTTCAAATCCTCTTCGTTGCCTTCCCTCAATATATTTGTGGACGAGAGTTATCATTTCTAAGTCTGCAGGTTTGTGAATTGCAGTGCCCCTGAGCTCCATGATTCAACTCGCTTTCTTGGGAGCTGGCCGCAAAAGCGCAGGATTGCTTCAGGCCGTATTCTGGTTCCTGGCGGCAGGCTGAGCCTGTGGTTAATTCTTCTTCCTGATGGGAAAATAGAGTGACCTGTGCCTGTCCCAACACCTAGAGCTAGTCTCTCATTGGTTCCCCCTCTTCCCGTGCATCCTCAGGACAAATTGCAACCTGTAAAGAACAGGAGGATAAAGGTGCTGATTCTCCAAGGAGGGAGATTGCTAGTAAAGCGGCTGGAATGGCGAACCGGAGCACAAGGAGATGAGAAATGAGGTGCGTTTTAGAAACCTTTCCCGATCACACGGTGTACCATCTTCGGGGTTTCTCATGCATGTTTTCAGTGTAGGACGATGCCCTTGAACCTGGAGATTTGGGACCCATGGGATGGGTACCACGCTATATTACTTTAAAGGGTCTGCGTTTGCTCACCCAACCTCACCAAACCTCTCAGCCCCAAGAGTGTCCACCCTTATGTCTCAATCAGCTGTGGGTCTAGATATGGTCAATCCAGGTCGCATCACAGCCCCTGAAAGAATTTTGTAAGAATTTCTCTCTCTTTCACTGTCTTTGTTTCACGGGTTTTGAAAAGTAATTGATTTTTATAATGGGGTTTAGCTGCTTTTCACTGCTGCGTTTATGCCGCTTTACACCCACTTGACTCACTTACAGAGAGATATCAATATATAGGTTTTAAGATTCTTACTAGTCAGATATATTCTTGGGCGGTGAATAGGGGGTGTTGAGTCCAGTTCACTGAGCAAGGAGTAGGTCTTGTCTCTTACATATTGGGTTTATGGAACGGTATCTGAGCTAATTTGAAACCCTTGTTTTATGCATCACCCCACCTCACCTTTCCCGTTAAGCAGCCATAGTCTGTTTTCTAAACGTGTGACTCTGTTCTGTTTTGTAATTCAGTTCAAGGGTAGCGGTTTTTACATTCCCTCTATAAGTGATATCTCATGATAAGGGTCTTTTTCTGTGTGACTTATTTCACTTAGAATCGTCATACCTAAATCCACTCATCATGCTGCTACTAGCCTTATGACATTGATTTCATGGCTGAGTGATATTCCATTGTATATAAGGACCACATCTTCTTTATCCATTCTTTTCTTTCCTGGGACATTTAAGGTGTATCGAAGTGGAGGTTCTTGTCAACAGAGTAGCCCAAAACTTTGGGGTGCCTGTGTCTTGCTGATTTTTAGTTTTCCCAATTTATACGCCCATGAGTGGAAGTGCCCTATGCTCTCTAAGCTGAGTTTTTTAGATGTTTCAGGACACACCGTACACTTCTCCAGAGTGGCTGTTGGCAATTTACATCCCGCCCATCAGCGTAGCAAGGCTCCCATTTCTCCATGGCCTGTCCTGCATTTCTGGTTTTGACACTTTATTCAGCATGGCCCTTTTGACCGATGGGAAGCGAGACTTCTTTGTAGCGCTGATTTGCCTTTCCAGGTTGCTTGGTTGGCCAAAAAGGGCGTATGCGTTTTTTCCTGAATATATTCAGGAAAAAACGCATACGCCCTTTTTGGCCAAGGGCATCATTGTCGAGGTTTTGCCGCTTTTCCTGTGCTTTAAAGGCGATTCGAATCTACCTCCTGAAATCTGTTTCCTGCAATTCTGCCTTGCTTTCAAATCCTCTTCGTTGCCTTCCCTCAATATATTTGTGGACGAGAGTTATCATTTCTAAGTCTGCAGGTTTGTGAATTGCAGTGCCCCTGAGCTCCATGATTCAATTCGCTTTCTTGGGAGCTGGCCGCAAAAGCGCAGGATTGCTTCAGGCCGTATTCTGGTTCCTGGCGGCAGGCTGAGCCTGTGGTTAATTCTTCTTCCTGATGGGAAAATAGTGTCACCTGTGCCTGTCGCAACACCTAGAGCTAGTCTCTCATTGGTTCCCCCTCTTCCCGTGCATCCTCAGGACAAATTGCAACCTGTACGGAACAGGAACATAAAGGTGCTGATTCTCCAAGGAGGGAGATTGCTAGTAAAGCGGCTGGAATGGCGAACCGGAGCACAAGGAGATGAGAAATGAGGTGCGTTTTAGCAACCTTTCCCGATCACACGGTGTACCATCTTCGGGGTTTCTCATGCATGTTTTCAGTGTAGGACGATGCCCTTGAACCTGGAGATTTGGGACCCATGGGATGGGTACCACGCCGTATTTCTTTAAAGGGTCTGCGTTTGCTCACCCAACCTCACCAAACCTCTCAGCCCCAAGAGTGTCCACCCTTATGTCTCAATCAGCTGTGGGTCTAGATATGGTCAATCCAGGTGGCATCACAGCCCCTGAACGAATTTTGTAAGAATTTCTCTCTCTTTCACTGTCTTTGTTTCACGGGTTTTGAAAAGTAATTGATTTTTATAATGGGGTTTAGCTGCTTTTGACTGCTGCGTTTATGCCGCTTTACACCCACTTGACTCACTTACAGAGAGATATCAATATATAGGTTTTAAGATTCTTACTTGTCAGATATATTCTTGGGCGGTGAATAGGGGGTGTTGAGTCCAGTTCACTGAGCAAGGAGTAGGTCTTGTCTCTTACATATTGGGTTTATGGAACGGTATCTGAGCTAATTTGAAACCCTTGTTTTATGCATCACCCCACCTCACCTTTCCCGTTAAGCAGACATAGTCTGTTTTCTAAACGTGTGACTCTGTTCTGTTTTGTAATTCAGTTCAAGGGTAGCGGTTTTTACATTCCCTCTATAAGTGATATCTCATGATAAGGGTCTTTTTCTGTGTGACTTATTTCACTTAGAATCGTCATACCTAAATCCACTCATCATACTGCTACTAGCCTTATGACATTGATTTCATGGCTGAGTGATATTCCATTGTATATAAGGACCACATCTTCTTTATCCATTCTTTTCTTTCCTGGGACATTTAAGGTGTATCGAAGTGGAGGTTCTTGTCAACAGAGTAGCCCAAAACTTTGGGGTGCCTGTGTCTTGCTGATTTTTAGTTTTCCCAATTTATACGCCCATGAGTGGAAGTGCCCTATGCTCTCTAAGCTGAGTTTTTTAGATGTTTCAGGACACACCGTACACTTCTCCAGAGTGGCTGTTGGCAATTTACATCCCGCCCATCAGCGTAGCAAGGCTCGCCTTTCTCCATGGCCTGTCCTGCATTTCTGGTTTTGACACTTTATTCAGCATGGCCCTTTTGACCGATGGGAAGCGAGACTTCTTTGTAGCGCTGATTTGCCTTTCCAGGTTGCTTGGTTGGCCAAAAAGGGCGTATGCGTTTTTTCCTGAATATATTCAGGAAAAAACGCATACGCCCTTTTTGGCCAAGGGCATCATTGTCGAGGTTTTGCCGCTTTTCCTGTGCTTTAAAGGCGATTCGAATCTACCTCCTGAAATCTGTTTCCTGCAATTCTGCCTTGCTTTCAAATCCTCTTCGTTGCCTTCCCTCAATATATTTGTGGACGAGAGTTATCATTTCTAAGTCTGCAGGTTTGTGAATTGCAGTGCCCCTGAGCTCCATGATTCAACTCGCTTTCTTGGGAGCTGGCCGCAAAAGCGCAGGATTGCTTCAGGCCGTATTCTGGTTCCTGGCGGCAGGCTGAGCCTGTGGTTAATTCTTCTTCCTGATGGGAAAATAGAGTGACCTGTGCCTGTCCCAACACCTAGAGCTAGTCTCTCATTGGTTCCCCCTCTTCCCGTGCATCCTCAGGACAAATTGCAACCTGTAAAGAACAGGAGGATAAAGGTGCTGATTCTCCAAGGAGGGAGATTGCTAGAAAAGCGGCTGGAATGGCGAACCGGAGCACAAGGAGATGAGAAATGAGGTGCGTTTTAGAAACCTTTCCCGATCACACGGTGTACCATCTTCGGGGTTTCTCATGCATGTTTTCAGTGTAGGACGATGCCCTTGAACCTGGAGATTTGGGACCCATGGGATGGGTACCACGCTATATTACTTTAAAGGGTCTGCGTTTGCTCACCCAACCTCACCAAACCTCTCAGCCCCAAGAGTGTCCACCCTTATGTCTCAATCAGCTGTGGGTCTAGATATGGTCAATCCAGGTCGCATCACAGCCCCTGAAAGAATTTTGTAAGAATTTCTCTCTCTTTCACTGTCTTTGTTTCACGGGTTTTGAAAAGTAATTGATTTTTATAATGGGGTTTAGCTGCTTTTCACTGCTGCGTTTATGCCGCTTTACACCCACTTGACTCACTTACAGAGAGATATCAATATATAGGTTTTAAGATTCTTACTAGTCAGATATATTCTTGGGCGGTGAATAGGGGGTGTTGAGTCCAGTTCACTGAGCAAGGAGTAGGTCTTGTCTCTTACATATTGGGTTTATGGAACGGTATCTGAGCTAATTTGAAACCCTTGTTTTATGCATCACCCCACCTCACCTTTCCCGTTAAGCAGCCATAGTCTGTTTTCTAAACTTGTGACTCTGTTCTGTTTTGTAATTCAGTTCAAGGGTAGCGGTTTTTACATTCCCTCTATAAGTGATATCTCATGATAAGGGTCTTTTTCTGTGTGACTTATTTCACTTAGAATCGTCATACCTAAATCCACTCATCATGCTGCTACTAGCCTTATGACATTGATTTCATGGCTGAGTGATATTCCATTGTATATAAGGACCACATCTTCTTTATCCATTCTTCTCTTTCCTGGGATATTTAAGGTGTATCGAAGTGGAGGTTCTTGTCAACAGAGTAGCCCAAAACTTTGGGGTGCCTGTGTCTTGCTGATTTTTAGTTTTCCCAATTTATACGCCCATGAGTGGAAGTGCCCTATGCTCTCTAAGCTGAGTTTTTTAGATGTTTCAGGACACACCGTACACTTCTCCAGAGTGGCTGTTGGCAATTTACATCCCGCCCATCAGCGTAACAAGGCTCCCATTTCTCCATGGCCTGTCCTGCATTTCTGGTTTTGACACTTTATTCAGCATGGCCCTTTTGACCGATGGGAAGCGAGACTTCTTTGTAGTGCTGATTTGCCTTTCCAGGTTGCTTGGTTGGCCAAAAAGGGCGTATGCGTTTTTCCTGAATATATTCAGGAAAAAACGCATACGCCCTTTTTGGCCAAGGGCATCATTGTCGAGGTTTTGCCGCTTTTCCTGTGCTTTAAAGGCGATTCGAATCTACCTCCTGAAATCTGTTTCCTGCAATTCTGCCTTGCTTTCAAATCCTCTTCGTTGCCTTCCCTCAATATATTTGTGGACGAGAGTTATCATTTCTAAGTCTGCAGGTTTGTGAATTGCAGTGCCCCTGAGCTCCATGATTCAATTCGCTTTCTTGGGAGCTGGCCGCAAAAGCGCAGGATTGCTTCAGGCCGTATTCTGGTTCCTGGCGGCAGGCTGAGCCTGTGGTTAATTCTTCTTCCTGATGGGAAAATAGTGTCACCTGTGCCTGTCGCAACACCTAGAGCTAGTCTCTCATTGGTTCCCCCTCTTCCCGTGCATCCTCAGGACAAATTGCAACCTGTACGGAACAGGAAGATAAAGGTGCTGATTCTCCAAGGAGGGAGATTGCTAGTAAAGCGGCTGGAATGGCGAACCGGAGCACAAGGAGATGAGAAATGAGGTGCGTTTTAGCAACCTTTCCCGATCACACGGTGTACCATCTTCGGGGTTTCTCATGCATGTTTTCAGTGTAGGACGATGCCCTTGAACCTGGAGATTTGGGACCCATGGGATGGGTACCACGCCGTATTTCTTTAAAGGGTCTGCGTTTGCTCACCCAACCTCACCAAACCTCTCAGCCCCAAGAGTGTCCACCCTTATGTCTCAATCAGCTGTGGGTCTAGATATGGTCAATCCAGGTGGCATCACAGCCCCTGAACGAATTTTGTAAGAATTTCTCTCTCTTTCACTGTCTTTGTTTCACGGGTTTTGAAAAGTAATTGATTTTTATAATGGGGTTTAGCTGCTTTTGACTGCTGCGTTTATGCCGCTTTACACCCACTTGACTCACTTACAGAGAGATATCAATATATAGGTTTTAAGATTCTTACTTGTCAGATATATTCTTGGGCGGTGAATAGGGGGTGTTGAGTCCAGTTCACTGAGCAAGGAGTAGGTCTTGTCTCTTACATATTGGGTTTATGGAACGGTATCTGAGCTAATTTGAAACCCTTGTTTTATGCATCACCCCACCTCACCTTTCCCGTTAAGCAGACATAGTCTGTTTTCTAAACGTGTGACTCTGTTCTGTTTTGTAATTCAGTTCAAGGGTAGCGGTTTTTACATTCCCTCTATAAGTGATATCTGATGATAAGTGTCTTTTTCTGTGTGACTTATTTCACTTAGAATCGTCATACCTAAATCCACTCATCATGCTGCTACTAGCCTTATGACATTGATTTCATGGCTGAGTGATATTCCATTGTATATAAGGACCACATCTTCTTTATCCATTCTTTTCTTTCCTGGGACATTTAAGGTGTATCGAAGTGGAGGTTCTTGTCAACAGAGTAGCCCAAAACTTTGGGGTGCCTGTGTCTTGCTGATTTTTAGTTTTCCCAATTTATACGCCCATGAGTGGAAGTGCCCTATGCTCTCTAAGCTGAGTTTTTTAGATGTTTCAGGACACACCGTACACTTCTCCAGAGTGGCTGTTGGCAATTTACATCCCGCCCATCAGCGTAGCAAGGCTCGCATTTCTCCATGGCCTGTCCTGCATTTCTGGTTTTGACACTTTATTCAGCATGGCCCTTTTGACCGATGGGAAGCAAGACTTCTTTGTAGCGCTGATTTGCCTTTCCAGGTTGCTTGGTTGGCCAAAAAGGGCGTATGCGTTTTTTTCCTGAATATATTCAGGAAAAAACGCATACGCCCTTTTTGGCCAAGGGCATCATTGTCGAGGTTTTGCCGCTTTTCCTGTGCTTTAAAGGCGATTCGAATCTACCTCCTGAAATCTGTTTCCTGCAATTCTGCCTTGCTTTCAAATCCTCTTCGTTGCCTTCCCTCAATATATTTGTGGACGAGAGTTATCATTTCTAAGTCTGCAGGTTTGTGAATTGCAGTGCCCCTGAGCTCCATGATTCAACTCGCTTTCTTGGGAGCTGGCCGCAAAAGCGCAGGATTGCTTCAGGCCGTATTCTGGTTCCTGGCGGCAGGCTGAGCCTGTGGTTAATTCTTCTTCCTGATGGGAAAATAGAGTGACCTGTGCCTGTCCCAACACCTAGAGCTAGTCTCTCATTGGTTCCCCCTCTTCCCGTGCATCCTCAGGACAAATTGCAACCTGTAAAGAACAGGAGGATAAAGGTGCTGATTCTCCAAGGAGGGAGATTGCTAGTAAAGCGGCTGGAATGGCGAACCGGAGCACAAGGAGATGAGAAATGAGGTGCGTTTTAGAAACCTTTCCCGATCACACGGTGTACCATCTTCGGGGTTTCTCATGCATGTTTTCAGTGTAGGACGATGCCCTTGAACCTGGAGATTTGGGACCCATGGGATGGGTACCACGCTATATTACTTTAAAGGGTCTGCGTTTGCTCACCCAACCTCACCAAACCTCTCAGCCCCAAGAGTGTCCACCCTTATGTCTCAATCAGCTGTGGGTCTAGATATGGTCAATCCAGGTCGCATCACAGCCCCTGAAAGAATTTTGTAAGAATTTCTCTCTCTTTCACTGTCTTTGTTTCACGGGTTTTGAAAAGTAATTGATTTTTATAATGGGGTTTAGCTGCTTTTCACTGCTGCGTTTATGCCGCTTTACACCCACTTGACTCACTTACAGAGAGATATCAATATATAGGTTTTAAGATTCTTACTAGTCAGATATATTCTTGGGCGGTGAATAGGGGGTGTTGAGTCCAGTTCACTGAGCAAGGAGTAGGTCTTGTCTCTTACATATTGGGTTTATGGAACGGTATCTGAGCTAATTTGAAACCCTTGTTTTATGCATCACCCCACCTCACCTTTCCCGTTAAGCAGCCATAGTCTGTTTTCTAAACGTGTGACTCTGTTCTGTTTTGTAATTCAGTTCAAGGGTAGCGGTTTTTACATTCCCTCTATAAGTGATATCTCATGATAAGGGTCTTTTTCTGTGTGACTTATTTCACTTAGAATCGTCATACCTAAATCCACTCATCATGCTGCTACTAGCCTTATGACATTGATTTCATGGCTGAGTGATATTCCATTGTATATAAGGACCACATCTTCTTTATCCATTCTTCTCTTTCCTGGGATATTTAAGGTGTATCGAAGTGGAGGTTCTTGTCAACAGAGTAGCCCAAAACTTTGGGGTGCCTGTGTCTTGCTGATTTTTAGTTTTTCCAATTTATACGCCCATGAGTGGAAGTGCCCTATGCTCTCTAAGCTGAGTTTTTTAGATGTTTCAGGACACACCGTACACTTCTCCAGAGTGGCTGTTGGCAATTTACATCCCGCCCATCAGCGTAACAAGGCTCCCATTTCTCCATGGCCTGTCCTGCATTTCTGGTTTTGACACTTTATTCAGCATGGCCCTTTTGACCGATGGGAAGCGAGACTTCTTTGTAGTGCTGATTTGCCTTTCCAGGTTGCTTGGTTGGCCAAAAAGGGCGTATGCGTTTTTCCTGAATATATTCAGGAAAAAACGCATACGCCCTTTTTGGCCAAGGGCATCATTGTCGAGGTTTTGCCGCTTTTCCTGTGCTTTAAAGGCGATTCGAATCTACCTCCTGAAATCTGTTTCCTGCAATTCTGCCTTGCTTTCAAATCCTCTTCGTTGCCTTCCCTCAATATATTTGTGGACGAGAGTTATCATTTCTAAGTCTGCAGGTTTGTGAATTGCAGTGCCCCTGAGCTCCATGATTCAATTCGCTTTCTTGGGAGCTGGCCGCAAAAGCGCAGGATTGCTTCAGGCCGTATTCTGGTTCCTGGCGGCAGGCTGAGCCTGTGGTTAATTCTTCTTCCTGATGGGAAAATAGTGTCACCTGTGCCTGTCGCAACACCTAGAGCTAGTCTCTCATTGGTTCCCCCTCTTCCCGTGCATCCTCAGGACAAATTGCAACCTGTACGGAACAGGAAGATAAAGGTGCTGATTCTCCAAGGAGGGAGATTGCTAGTAAAGCGGCTGGAATGGCGAACCGGAGCACAAGGAGATGAGAAATGAGGTGCGTTTTAGCAACCTTTCCCGATCACACGGTGTACCATCTTCGGGGTTTCTCATGCATGTTTTCAGTGTAGGACGATGCCCTTGAACCTGGAGATTTGGGACCCATGGGATGGGTACCACGCTATATTACTTTAAAGGGTCTGCGTTTGCTCACCCAACCTCACCAAACCTCTCAGCCCCAAGAGTGTCCACCCTTATGTCTCAATCAGCTGTGGGTCTAGATATGGTCAATCCAGGTCGCATCACAGCCCCTGAAAGAATTTTGTAAGAATTTCTCTCTCTTTCACTGTCTTTGTTTCACGGGTTTTGAAAAGTAATTGATTTTTATAATGGGGTTTAGCTGCTTTTCACTGCTGCGTTTATGCCGCTTTACACCCACTTGACTCACTTACAGAGAGATATCAATATATAGGTTTTAAGATTCTTACTTGTCAGATATATTCTTGGGCGGTGAATAGGGGGTGTTGAGTCCAGTTCACTGAGCAAGGAGTAGGTCTTGTCTCTTACATATTGGGTTTATGGAACGGTATCTGAGCTAATTTGAAACCCTTGTTTTATGCATCACCCCACCTCACCTTTCCCGTTAAGCAGACATAGTCTGTTTTCTAAACGTGTGACTCTGTTCTGTTTTGTAATTCAGTTCAAGGGTAGCGGTTTTTACATTCCCTCTATAAGTGATATCTCATGATAAGTGTCTTTTTCTGTGTGACTTATTTCACTTAGAATCGTCATACCTAAATCCACTCATCATGCTGCTACTAGCCTTATGACATTGATTTCATGGCTGAGTGATATTCCATTGTATATAAGGACCACATCTTCTTTATCCATTCTTTTCTTTCCTGGGACATTTAAGGTGTATCGAAGTGGAGGTTCTTGTCAACAGAGTAGCCCAAAACTTTGGGGTGCCTGTGTCTTGCTGATTTTTAATTTTCCCAATTTATACGCCCATGAGTGGAAGTGCCCTATGCTCTCTAAGCTGAGTTTTTTAGATGTTTCAGGACACACCGTACACTTCTCCAGAGTGGCTGTTGGCAATTTACATCCCGCCCATCAGCGTAGCAAGGCTCCCATTTCTCCATGGCCTGTCCTGCATTTCTGGTTTTGACACTTTATTCAGCATGGCCCTTTTGACCGATGGGAAGCGAGACTTCTTTGTAGCGCTGATTTGCCTTTCCAGGTTGCTTGGTTGGCCAAAAAGGGCGTATGCGTTTTTTCCTGAATATATTCAGGAAAAAACGCATACGCCGTTTTTGGCCAAGGGCATCATTGTCGAGGTTTTGCCGCTTTTCCTGTGCTTTAAAGGCGATTCGAATCTACCTCCTGAAATCTGTTTCCTGCAATTCTGCCTTGCTTTCAAATCCTCTTCGTTGCCTTCCCTCAATATATTTGTGGACGAGAGTTATCATTTCTAAGTCTGCAGGTTTGTGAATTGCAGTGCCCCTGAGCTCCATGATTCAACTCGCTTTCTTGGGAGCTGGCCGCAAAAGCGCAGGATTGCTTCAGGCCGTATTCTGGTTCCAGGCGGCAGGCTGAGCCTGTGGTTAATTCTTCTTCCTGATGGGAAAATAGAGTGACCTGTGCCTGTCCCAACACCTAGAGCTAGTCTCTCATTGGTTCCCCCTCTTCCCGTGCATCCTCAGGACAAATTGCAACCTGTACGGAACAGGAGGATAAAGGTGCTGATTCTCCAAGGAGGGAGATTGCTAGTAAAGCGGCTGGAATGGAGAACCGGAGCACAAGGAGATGAGAAATGAGGTGCGTTTTAGCAACCTTTCCCGATCACACGGTGTACCGTCTTCGGGGTTTCTCATGCATGTTTTCAGTGTAGGACGATGCCCTTGAACCTGGAGATTTGGGACCCATGGGATGGGTACCACACCGTATTTCTTTAAAGGGTCTGCGTTTGCTCACCCAACCTCACCAAACCTCTCAGCCCCAAGAGTGTCCACCCTTATGTCTCAATCAGCTGTGGGTCTAGATATGGTCAATCCAGGTGGCATCACAGCCCCTGAACGAATTTTGTAAGAATTTCTCTCTCTTTCACTGTCTTTGTTTCACGGGTTTTGAAAAGTAATTGATTTTTATAATGGGGTTTAGCTGCTTTTGACTGCTGCGTTTATGCCGCTTTACACCCACTTGACTCACTTACAGAGAGATATCAATATATAGGTTTTAAGATTCTTACTTGTCAGATATATTCTTGGGCGGTGAATAGGGGGTGTTGAGTCCAGTTCACTGAGCAAGGAGTAGGTCTTGTCTCTTACATATTGGGTTTATGGAACGGTATCTGAGCTAATTTGAAACCCTTGTTTTATGCATCACCCCACCTCACCTTTCCCGTTAAGCAGACATAGTCTGTTTTCTAAACGTGTGACTCTGTTCTGTTTTGTAATTCAGTTCAAGGGTAGCGGTTTTTACATTCCCTCTATAAGTGATATCTGATGATAAGTGTCTTTTTCTGTGTGACTTATTTCACTTAGAATCGTCATACCTAAATCCACTCATCATACTGCTACTAGCCTTATGACATTGATTTCATGGCTGAGTGATATTCCATTGTATATAAGGACCACATCTTCTTTATCCATTCTTTTCTTTCCTGGGACATTTAAGGTGTATCGAAGTGGAGGTTCTTGTCAACAGAGTAGCCCAAAACTTTGGGGTGCCTGTGTCTTGCTGATTTTTAGTTTTCCCAATTTATACGCCCATGAGTGGAAGTGCCCTATGCTCTCTAAGCTGAGTTTTTTAGATGTTTCAGGACACACCGTACACTTCTCCAGAGTGGCTGTTGGCAATTTACATCCCGCCCATCAGCGTAGCAAGGCTCGCCTTTCTCCATGGCCTGTCCTGCATTTCTGGTTTTGACACTTTATTCAGCATGGCCCTTTTGACCGATGGGAAGCGAGACTTCTTTGTAGCGCTGATTTGCCTTTCCAGGTTGCTTGGTTGGCCAAAAAGGGCGTATGCGTTTTTTCCTGAATATATTCAGGAAAAAACGCATACGCCCTTTTTGGCCAAGGGCATCATTGTCGAGGTTTTGCCGCTTTTCCTGTGCTTTAAAGGCGATTCGAATCTACCTCCTGAAATCTGTTTCCTGCAATTCTGCCTTGCTTTCAAATCCTCTTCGTTGCCTTCCCTCAATATATTTGTGGACGAGAGTTATCATTTCTAAGTCTGCAGGTTTGTGAATTGCAGTGCCCCTGAGCTCCATGATTCAACTCGCTTTCTTGGGAGCTGGCCGCAAAAGCGCAGGATTGCTTCAGGCCGTATTCTGGTTCCTGGCGGCAGGCTGAGCCTGTGGTTAATTCTTCTTCCTGATGGGAAAATAGAGTGACCTGTGCCTGTCCCAACACCTAGAGCTAGTCTCTCATTGGTTCCCCCTCTTCCCGTGCATCCTCAGGACAAATTGCAACCTGTAAAGAACAGGAGGATAAAGGTGCTGATTCTCCAAGGAGGGAGATTGCTAGAAAAGCGGCTGGAATGGCGAACCGGAGCACAAGGAGATGAGAAATGAGGTGCGTTTTAGAAACCTTTCCCGATCACACGGTGTACCATCTTCGGGGTTTCTCATGCATGTTTTCAGTGTAGGACGATGCCCTTGAACCTGGAGATTTGGGACCCATGGGATGGGTACCACGCTATATTACTTTAAAGGGTCTGCGTTTGCTCACCCAACCTCACCAAACCTCTCAGCCCCAAGAGTGTCCACCCTTATGTCTCAATCAGCTGTGGGTCTAGATATGGTCAATCCAGGTCGCATCACAGCCCCTGAAAGAATTTTGTAAGAATTTCTCTCTCTTTCACTGTCTTTGTTTCACGGGTTTTGAAAAGTAATTGATTTTTATAATGGGGTTTAGCTGCTTTTCACTGCTGCGTTTATGCCGCTTTACACCCACTTGACTCACTTACAGAGAGATATCAATATATAGGTTTTAAGATTCTTACTAGTCAGATATATTCTTGGGCGGTGAATAGGGGGTGTTGAGTCCAGTTCACTGAGCAAGGAGTAGGTCTTGTCTCTTACATATTGGGTTTATGGAACGGTATCTGAGCTAATTTGAAACCCTTGTTTTATGCATCACCCCACCTCACCTTTCCCGTTAAGCAGCCATAGTCTGTTTTCTAAACGTGTGACTCTGTTCTGTTTTGTAATTCAGTTCAAGGGTAGCGGTTTTTACATTCCCTCTATAAGTGATATCTCATGATAAGGGTCTTTTTCTGTGTGACTTATTTCACTTAGAATCGTCATACCTAAATCCACTCATCATGCTGCTACTAGCCTTATGACATTGATTTCATGGCTGAGTGATATTCCATTGTATATAAGGACCACATCTTCTTTATCCATTCTTCTCTTTCCTGGGATATTTAAGGTGTATCGAAGTGGAGGTTCTTGTCAACAGAGTAGCCCAAAACTTTGGGGTGCCTGTGTCTTGCTGATTTTTAGTTTTTCCAATTTATACGCCCATGAGTGGAAGTGCCCTATGCTCTCTAAGCTGAGTTTTTTAGATGTTTCAGGACACACCGTACACTTCTCCAGAGTGGCTGTTGGCAATTTACATCCCGCCCATCAGCGTAACAAGGCTCCCATTTCTCCATGGCCTGTCCTGCATTTCTGGTTTTGACACTTTATTCAGCATGGCCCTTTTGACCGATGGGAAGCGAGACTTCTTTGTAGTGCTGATTTGCCTTTCCAGGTTGCTTGGTTGGCCAAAAAGGGCGTATGCGTTTTTCCTGAATATATTCAGGAAAAAACGCATACGCCCTTTTTGGCCAAGGGCATCATTGTCGAGGTTTTGCCGCTTTTCCTGTGCTTTAAAGGCGATTCGAATCTACCTCCTGAAATCTGTTTCCTGCAATTCTGCCTTGCTTTAAAATCCTCTTCGTTGCCTTCCCTCAATATATTTGTGGACGAGAGTTATCATTTCTAAGTCTGCAGGTTTGTGAATTGCAGTGCCCCTGAGCTCCATGATTCAATTCGCTTTCTTGGGAGCTGGCCGCAAAAGCGCAGGATTGCTTCAGGCCGTATTCTGGTTCCTGGCGGCAGGCTGAGCCTGTGGTTAATTGTTCTTCCTGATGGGAAAATAGTGTCACCTGTGCCTGTCGCAACACCTAGAGCTAGTCTCTCATTGGTTCCCCCTCTTCCCGTGCATCCTCAGGACAAATTGCAACCTGTACGGAACAGGAAGATAAAGGTGCTGATTCTCCAAGGAGGGAGATTGCTAGTAAAGCGGCTGGAATGGCGAACCGGAGCACAAGGAGATGAGAAATGAGGTGCGTTTTAGCAACCTTTCCCGATCACACGGTGTACCATCTTCGGGGTTTCTCATGCATGTTTTCAGTGTAGGACGATGCCCTTGAACCTGGAGATTTGGGACCCATGGGATGGGTACCACGCCGTATTTCTTTAAAGGGTCTGCGTTTGCTCACCCAACCTCACCAAACCTCTCAGCCCCAAGAGTGTCCACCCTTATGTCTCAATCAGCTGTGGGTCTAGATATGGTCAATCCAGGTGGCATCATAGCCCCTGAACGAATTTTGTAAGAATTTCTCTCTCTTTCACTGTCTTTGTTTCACGGGTTTTGAAAAGTAATTGATTTTTATAATGGGGTTTAGCTGCTTTTGACTGCTGCGTTTATGCCGCTTTACACCCACTTGACTCACTTACAGAGAGATATCAATATATAGGTTTTAAGATTCTTACTTGTCAGATATATTCTTGGGCGGTGAATAGGGGGTGTTGAGTCCAGTTCACTGAGCAAGGAGTAGGTCTTGTCTCTTACATATTGGGTTTATGGAACGGTATCTGAGCTAATTTGAAACCCTTGTTTTATGCATCACCCCACCTCACCTTTCCCGTTAAGCAGACATAGTCTGTTTTCTAAACGTGTGACTCTGTTCTGTTTTGTAATTCAGTTCAAGGGTAGCGGTTTTTACATTCCCTCTATAAGTGATATCTCATGATAAGTGTCTTTTTCTGTGTGACTTATTTCACTTAGAATCGTCATACCTAAATCCACTCATCATGCTGCTACTAGCCTTATGACATTGATTTCATGGCTGAGTGATATTCCATTGTATATAAGGACCACATCTTCTTTATCCATTCTTTTCTTTCCTGGGACATTTAAGGTGTATCGAAGTGGAGGTTCTTGTCAACAGAGTAGCCCAAAACTTTGGGGTGCCTGTGTCTTGCTGATTTTTAGTTTTCCCAATTTATACGCCCATGAGTGGAAGGGCCCTATGCTCTCTAAGCTGAGTTTTTTAGATGTTTCAGGACACACCGTACACTTCTCCAGAGTGGCTGTTGGCAATTTACATCCCGCCCATCAGCGTAGCAAGGCTCGCATTTCTCCATGGCCTGTCCTGCATTTCTGGTTTTGACACTTTATTCAGCATGGCCCTTTTGACCGATGGGAAGCAAGACTTCTTTGTAGCGCTGATTTGCCTTTCCAGGTTGCTTGGTTGGCCAAAAAGGGCGTATGCGTTTTTTTCCTGAATATATTCAGGAAAAAACGCATACGCCCTTTTTGGCCAAGGGCATCATTGTCGAGGTTTTGCCGCTTTTCCTGTGCTTTAAAGGCGATTCGAATCTACCTCCTGAAATCTGTTTCCTGCAATTCTGCCTTGCTTTCAAATCCTCTTCGTTGCCTTCCCTCAATATATTTGTGGACGAGAGTTATCATTTCTAAGTCTGCAGGTTTGTGAATTGCAGTGCCCCTGAGCTCCATGATTCAACTCGCTTTCTTGGGAGCTGGCCGCAAAAGCGCAGGATTGCTTCAGGCCGTATTCTGGTTCCTGGCGGCAGGCTGAGCCTGTGGTTAATTCTTCTTCCTGATGGGAAAATAGAGTGACCTGTGCCTGTCCCAACACCTAGAGCTAGTCTCTCATTGGTTCCCCCTCTTCCCGTGCATCCTCAGGACAAATTGCAACCTGTAAAGAACAGGAGGATAAAGGTGCTGATTCTCCAAGGAGGGAGATTGCTAGTGAAGCGGCTGGAATGGCGAACCGGAGCACAAGGAGATGAGAAATGAGGTGCGTTTTAGAAACCTTTCCCGATCACACGGTGTACCATCTTCGGGGTTTCTCATGCATGTTTTCAGTGTAGGACGATGCCCTTGAACCTGGAGATTTGGGACCCATGGGATGGGTACCACGCTATATTACTTTAAAGGGTCTGCGTTTGCTCACCCAACCTCACCAAACCTCTCAGCCCCAAGAGTGTCCACCCTTATGTCTCAATCAGCTGTGGGTCTAGATATGGTCAATCCAGGTCGCATCACAGCCCCTGAAAGAATTTTGTAAGAATTTCTCTCTCTTTCACTGTCTTTGTTTCACGGGTTTTGAAAAGTAATTGATTTTTATAATGGGGTTTAGCTGCTTTTCACTGCTGCGTTTATGCCGCTTTACACCCACTTGACTCACTTACAGAGAGATATCAATATATAGGTTTTAAGATTCTTACTTGTCAGATATATTCTTGGGCGGTGAATAGGGGGTGTTGAGTCCAGTTCACTGAGCAAGGAGTAGGTCTTGTCTCTTACATATTGGGTTTATGGAACGGTATCTGAGCTAATTTGAAACCCTTGTTTTATGCATCACCCCACCTCACCTTTCCCGTTAAGCAGACATAGTCTGTTTTCTAAACGTGTGACTCTGTTCTGTTTTGTAATTCAGTTCAAGGGTAGCGGTTTCTACATTCCCTCTATAAGTGATATCTCATGATAAGTGTCTTTTTCTGTGTGACTTATTTCACTTAGAATCGTCATACCTAAATCCACTCATCATGCTGCTACTAGCCTTATGACATTGATTTCATGGCTGAGTGATATTCCATTGTATATAAGGACCACATCTTCTTTATCCATTCTTTTCTTTCCTGGGACATTTAAGGTGTATCGAAGTGGAGGTTCTTGTCAACAGAGTAGCCCAAAACTTTGGGGTGCCTGTGTCTTGCTGATTTTTAGTTTTCCCAATTTATACGCCCATGAGTGGAAGTGCCCTATGCTCTCTAAGCTGAGTTTTTTAGATGTTTCAGGACACACCGTACACTTCTCCAGAGTGGCTGTTGGCAATTTACATCCCGCCCATCAGCGTAGCAAGGCTCCCATTTCTCCATGGCCTGTCCTGCATTTCTGGTTTTGACACTTTATTCAGCATGGCCCTTTTGACCGATGGGAAGCGAGACTTCTTTGTAGCGCTGATTTGCCTTTCCAGGTTGCTTGGTTGGCCAAAAAGGGCGTATGCGTTTTTTCCTGAATATATTCAGGAAAAAACGCATACGCCGTTTTTGGCCAAGGGCATCATTGTCGAGGTTTTGCCGCTTTTCCTGTGCTTTAAAGGCGATTCGAATCTACCTCCTGAAATCTGTTTCCTGCAATTCTGCCTTGCTTTCAAATCCTCTTCGTTGCCTTCCCTCAATATATTTGTGGACGAGAGTTATCATTTCTAAGTCTGCAGGTTTGTGAATTGCAGTGCCCCTGAGCTCCATGATTCAACTCGCTTTCTTGGGAGCTGGCCGCAAAAGCGCAGGATTGCTTCAGGCCGTATTCTGGTTCCAGGCGGCAGGCTGAGCCTGTGGTTAATTCTTCTTCCTGATGGGAAAATAGAGTGACCTGTGCCTGTCCCAACACCTAGAGCTAGTCTCTCATTGGTTCCCCCTCTTCCCGTGCATCCTCAGGACAAATTGCAACCTGTACGGAACAGGAGGATAAAGGTGCTGATTCTCCAAGGAGGGAGATTGCTAGTAAAGCGGCTGGAATGGAGAACCGGAGCACAAGGAGATGAGAAATGAGGTGCGTTTTAGCAACCTTTCCCGATCACACGGTGTACCGTCTTCGGGGTTTCTCATGCATGTTTTCAGTGTAGGACGATGCCCTTGAACCTGGAGATTTGGGACCCATGGGATGGGTACCACGCTATATTACTTTAAAGGGTCTGTGTTTGCTCACCCAACCTCACCAAACCTCTCAGCCCCAACAGTGTCCACCCTTATGTCTCAATCAGCTGTGGGTCTAGATATGGTCAATCCAGGTGGCATCACAGCCCCTGAACGAATTTTGTAAGAATTTCTCTCTCTTTCACTGTCTTTGTTTCACGGGTTTTTTAAAGTAATTGATTTTTATAATGGGGTTTAGCTGCTTTTCACTGCTGTGTTTATGCCGCTTTACACCCACTTGACTCACTTACAGAGAGATATCAATACATAGGTTTTAAGATTCTTACTAGTCAGATATATTCTTGGGCGGTGAATAGGGGGTGTTGAGTCCAGTTCACTGAGCAAGGAGTAGGTCTTGTCTATTACATATTGGGTTTAAGGAACGGTATCTGAGCTAATTTGAAACCCTTGTTTTATGCATCACCCCACCTCACCTTTCCCGTTAAGCAGACATAGTGTGTTTTGTAAACGTGTGACTCTGTTCTGTTTTGTAATTCAGTTCAAGGGTAGCGGTTTTTACATTCCCTCTATAAGTGATATCTCATGATAAGTGTCTTTTTCTGTGTGACTTATTTCACTTAGAATCGTCATACCTAAATCCACTCATCATGCTGCTACTAGCCTTATGACATTGATTTCATGGCTGAGTGATATTCCATTGTATATAAGGACCACCTCTTCTTTATCCATTCTTCTCTTTCCTGGGATATTTAAGGTGTAACGAAGTGGAGGTTCTTGTCAACAGAGTAGCCCAAAACTTTGGGGTGCCTGTGTCTTGCTGATTTTTAGTTTTCCCAATTTATACGCCCATGAGTGGAAGGGCCCTATGCTCTCTAAGCTGAGTTTTTTAGATGTTTCAGGACACACCGTACACTTCTCCAGAGTGGCTGTTGGCAATTTACATCCCGCCCATCAGCGTAACAAGACTCCCATTTCTCCATGGCCTGTACTGCATTTCTGGTTTTGACACTTTATTCAGCATGGCCCTTTTGACCGATGGGAAGCGAGACTTCTTTGTAGCGCTGATTTGCCTTTCCAGGTTGCTTGGTTGGCCAAAAAGGGCGTATGCGTTTTTTCCTGAATATATTCAGGAAAAAACGCATACGCCCTTTTTGGCCAAGGGCATCATTGTCGAGGTTTTGCCGCTTTTCCTGTGCTTTAAAGGCGATTCGAATCTACCTCCTGAAATCTGTTTCCTGCAATTCTGCCTTGCTTTCAAATCCTCTTCGTTGCCTTCCCTCAATATATTTGTGGACGAGAGTTATCATTTCTAAGTCTGCAGGTTTGTGAATTGCAGTGCCCCTGAGCTCCATGATTGAACTCGCTTTCTTGGGAGCTGGCCGCAAAAGCGCAGGATTGCTTCAGGCCGTATTCTGGTTCCTGGCGGCAGGCTGAGCCTGTGGTTAATTCTTCTTCCTGATGGGAAAATAGAGTGACCTGTGCCTGTCCCAACACCTTGAGCTAGTCTCTCATTGGTTCCCCCTCTTCCCGTTCATCCTCAGGACAAATTGCAACCTGTACAGAACAGGAGGATAAAGGTGCTGATTCTCCAAGGAGGGAGATTGCTAGTAAAGCGGCTGGAATGGCGAACCGGAGCACAAGGAGATGAGAAATGAGGTGCGTTTTAGAAACCTTTCCCGATCACACGGTGTACCATCTTCGGGGTTTCTCATGCATGTTTTCAATGTAGGACGATGCCCTTGAACCTGGAGATTTGGGACCCATGGGATGGGTACCACGCCGTATTTCTTTACAGGGTCTGCGTTTGCTCACCCAACCTCACCAAACCTCTCAGCCCCAAGAGTGTCCACCCTTATGTCTCAATCAGCTGTGGGTCTAGATATGGTCAATCCAGGTGGCATCACAGCCCCTGAACGAATTTTGTAAGAATTTCTCTCTCTTTCACTGTCTTTGTTTCACGGGTTTTGAAAAGTAATTGATTTTTATAATGGGGTTTAGCTGCTTTTCACTGCTGCGTTTATGCCGCTTTACACCCACTTGACTCACTTACGGAGAGATATCAATATATAGGTTTTAAGATTCTTACTAGTCAGATATATTCTTGGGCGGTGAATAGGGGGTGTTGAGTCCAGTTCACTGAGCAAGGAGTAGGTCTTGTCTCTTACATATTGGGTTTATGGAACGGTATCTGAGCTAATTTGAAACCCTTGTTTTATGCATCACCCCACCTCACCTTTCCCGTTAAGCAGACATAGTGTGTTTTCTAAACGTGTGACTCTGTTCTGTTTTGTAATTCAGTTCAAGGGTAGCGGTTTTTACATTCCCTCTATAAGTGATATCTCATGATAAGTGTCTTTTTCTGTGTGACTTATTTCACTTAGAATCGTCATACCTAAATCCACTCATCATGCTGCTACTAGCCTTATGACATTGATTTCATGGCTGAGTGATATTCCATTGTATATAAGGACCACATCTTCCTTATCCATTCTTCTCTTTCCTGGGATATTTAAGGTGTAACGAAGTGGAGGTTCTTGTCAACAGAGTAGCCCAAAACTTTGGGGTGCCTGTGTCTTGCTGATTTTTAGTTTTCCCAATTTGTACGCCCATGAGTGGAAGTGCCCTATGCTCTCTAAGCTGAGTTTTTTAGATGTTTCAGGACACACCGTACACTTCTCCAGAGTGGCTGTTGGCAATTTACATCCCGCCCATCAGCGTAGCAAGGCTCCCATTTCTCCATGGCCTGTCCTGCATTTCTGGTTTTGACACTTTATTCAGCATGGCCCTTTTGACCGATGGGAAGCAAGACTTCTTTGTAGCGCTGATTTGCCTTTCCAGGTTGCTTGGTTGGCCAAAAAGGGCGTATGCGTTTTTTCCTGAATATATTCAGGAAAAAACGCATACGCCCTTTTTGGCCAAGGGCATCATTGTCGAGGTTTTGCCGCTTTTCCTGTGCTTTAAAGGCGATTCGAATCTACCTCCTGAAATCTGTTTCCTGCAATTCTGCCTTGCTTTCAAATCCTCTTCGTTGCCTTCCCTCAATATATTTGTGGACGAGAGTTATCATTTCTAAGTCTGCAGGTTTGTGAATTGCAGTGCCCCTGAGCTCCATGATTCAATTCGCTTTCTTGGGAGCTGGCCGCAAAAGCGCAGGATTGCTTCAGGCCGTATTCTGGTTCCTGGCGGCAGGCTGAGCCTGTGGTTAATTCTTCTTCCTGATGGGAAAATAGTGTCACCTGTGCCTGTCGCAACACCTAGAGCTAGTCTCTCATTGGTTCCCCCTCTTCCCGTTCAACATCAGGACAAATTGCAACCTGTACGGAACAGGAAGATAAAGGTGCTGATTCTCCAAGGAGGGAGATTGCTAGTAAAGCGGCTGGAATGGAGAACCGGAGCACAAGGAGATGAGAAATGAGGTGCGTTTTAGCAACCTTTCCCGATCACACGGTGTACCATCTTCGGGGTTTCTCATGCATGTTTTCAGTGTAGGACGATGCCCTTGAACCTGGAGATTTGGGACCCATGGGATGGGTACCACGCCGTATTTCTTTAAAGGGTCTGCGTTTGCTCACCCAACCTCACCAAACCTCTCAGCCCCAAGAGTGTCCACCCTTATGTCTCAATCAGCTGTGGGTCTAGATATGGTCAATCCAGGTGGCATCACAGCCCCTGAACGAATTTTGTAAGAATTTCTCTCTCTTTCACTGTCTTTGTTTCACGGGTTTTGAAAAGTAATTGATTTTTATAATGGGGTTTAGCTGCTTTTGACTGCTGCGTTTATGCCGCTTTACACCCACTTGACTCACTTACAGAGAGATATCAATATATAGGTTTTAAGATTCTTACTTGTCAGATATATTCTTGGGCGGTGAATAGGGGGTGTTGAGTCCAGTTCACTGAGCAAGGAGTAGGTCTTGTCTCTTACATATTGGGTTTATGGAACGGTATCTGAGCTAATTTGAAACCCTTGTTTTATGCATCACCCCACCTCACCTTTCCCGTTAAGCAGACATAGTCTGTTTTCTAAACGTGTGACTCTGTTCTGTTTTGTAATTCAGTTCAAGGGTAGCGGTTTCTACATTCCCTCTATAAGTGATATCTCATGATAAGTGTCTTTTTCTGTGTGACTTATTTCACTTAGAATCGTCATACCTAAATCCACTCATCATGCTGCTACTAGCCTTATGACATTGATTTCATGGCTGAGTGATATTCCATTGTATATAAGGACCACATCTTCTTTATCCATTCTTTTCTTTCCTGGGACATTTAAGGTGTATCGAAGTGGAGGTTCTTGTCAACAGAGTAGCCCAAAACTTTGGGGTGCCTGTGTCTTGCTGATTTTTAGTTTTCCCAATTTATACGCCCATGAGTGGAAGTGCCCTATGCTCTCTAAGCTGAGTTTTTTAGATGTTTCAGGACACACCGTACACTTCTCCAGAGTGGCTGTTGGCAATTTACATCCCGCCCATCAGCGTAGCAAGGCTCGCATTTCTCCATGGCCTGTCCTACATTTCTGGTTTTGACACTTTATTCAGCATGGCCCTTTTGACCGATGGGAAGCGAGACTTCTTTGTAGCGCTGATTTGCCTTTCCAGGTTGCTTGGTTGGCCAAAAAGGGCGTATGCGTTTTTTCCTGAATATATTCAGGAAAAAACGCATACGCCCTTTTTGGCCAAGGGCATCATTGTCGAGGTTTTGCCGCTTTTCCTGTGCTTTAAAGGCGATTCGAATCTACCTCCTGAAATCTGTTTCCTGCAATTCTGCCTTGCTTTCAAATCCTCTTCGTTGCCTTCCCTCAATATATTTGTGGACGAGAGTTATCATTTCTAAGTCTGCAGGTTTGTGAATTGCAGTGCCCCTGAGCTCCATGATTCAACTCGCTTTCTTGGGAGCTGGCCGCAAAAGCGCAGGATTGCTTCAGGCCGTATTCTGGTTCCTGGCGGCAGGCTGAGCCTGTGGTTAATTCTTCTTCCTGATGGGAAAATAGAGTGACCTGTGCCTATCCCAACACCGAGAGCTAGTCTCTCATTGGTTCCCCCTCTTCCCGTGCATCCTCAGGACAAATTGCAACCTGTAAAGAACAGGAGGATAAAGGTGCTGATTCTCCAAGGAGGGAGATTGCTAGTAAAGCGGCTGGAATGGCGAACCGGAGCACAAGGAGATGAGAAATGAGGTGCGTTTTAGAAACCTTTCCCGATCACACGGTGTACCATCTTCGGGGTTTCTCATGCCTGTTTTCAGTGTAGGACGATGCCCTTGAACCTGGAGATTTGGGACCCATGGGATGGGTACCACGCTATATTACTTTAAAGGGTCTGCGTTTGCTCACCCAACCTCACCAAACCTCTCAGCCCCAAGAGTGTCCACCCTTATGTCTCAATCAGCTGTGGGTCTAGATATGGTCAATCCAGGTCGCATCACAGCCCCTGAAAGAATTTTGTAAGAATTTCTCTCTCTTTCACTGTCTTTGTTTCACGGGTTTTGAAAAGTAATTGATTTTTATAATGGGGTTTAGCTGCTTTTCACTGCTGCGTTTATGCCGCTTTACACCCACTTGACTCACTTACAGAGAGATATCAATATATAGGTTTTAAGATTCTTACTAGTCAGATATATTCTTGGGCGGTGAATAGGGGGTGTTGAGTCCAGTTCACTGAGCAAGGAGTAGGTCTTGTCTCTTACATATTGGGTTTATGGAACGGTATCTGAGCTAATTTGAAACCCTTGTTTTATGCATCACCCCACCTCACCTTTCCCGTTAAGCAGCCATAGTCTGTTTTCTAAACGTGTGACTCTGTTCTGTTTTGTAATTCAGTTCAAGGGTAGCGGTTTTTACATTCCCTCTATAAGTGATATCTCATGATAAGGGTCTTTTTCTGTGTGACTTATTTCACTTAGAATCGTCATACCTAAATCCACTCATCATGCTGCTACTAGCCTTATGACATTGATTTCATGGCTGAGTGATATTCCATTGTATATAAGGACCACATCTTCTTTATCCATTCTTCTCTTTCCTGGGATATTTAAGGTGTATCGAAGTGGAGGTTCTTGTCAACAGAGTAGCCCAAAACTTTGGGGTGCCTGTGTCTTGCTGATTTTTAGTTTTCCCAATTTATACGCCCATGAGTGGAAGTGCCCTATGCTCTCTAAGCTGAGTTTTTTAGATGTTTCAGGACACACCGTACACTTCTCCAGAGTGGCTGTTGGCAATTTACATCCCGCCCATCAGCGTAACAAGGCTCCCATTTCTCCATGGCCTGTCCTGCATTTCTGGTTTTGACACTTTATTCAGCATGGCCCTTTTGACCGATGGGAAGCGAGACTTCTTTGTAGTGCTGATTTGCCTTTCCAGGTTGCTTGGTTGGCCAAAAAGGGCGTATGCGTTTTTTCCTGAATATATTCAGGAAAAAACGCATACGCCCTTTTTGGCCAAGGGCATCATTGTCGAGGTTTTGCCGCTTTTCCTGTGCTTTAAAGGCGATTCGAATCTACCTCCTGAAATCTGTTTCCTGCAATTCTGCCTTGCTTTCAAATCCTCTTCGTTGCCTTCCCTCAATATATTTGTGGACGAGAGTTATCATTTCTAAGTCTGCAGGTTTGTGAATTGCAGTGCCCCTGAGCTCCATGATTCAATTCGCTTTCTTGGGAGCTGGCCGCAAAAGCGCAGGATTGCTTCAGGCCGTATTCTGGTTCCTGGCGGCAGGCTGAGCCTGTGGTTAATTCTTCTTCCTGATGGGAAAATAGAGTGACCTGTGCCTGTCCCAACACCTAGAGCTAGTCTCTCATTGGTTCCCCCTCTTCCCGTGCATCCTCAGGACAAATTGCAACCTGTACAGAACAGGAGGATAAAGGTGCTGATTCTCCAAGGAGGGAGATTGCTAGTAAAGCGGCTGGAATGGCGAACCGGAGCACAAGGAGATGAGAAATGAGGTGCGTTTTAGAAACCTTTCCCGATCACACGGTGTACCATCTTCGGGGTTTCTCATGCATGTTTTCAATGTACGACGATGCCCTTGAACCTGGAGATTTGGGACCCATGGGATGGGTACCACGCCGTATTTCTTTACAGGGTCTGCGTTTGCTCACCCAACCTCACCAAACCTCTCAGCCCCAAGAGTGTCCACCCTTATGTCTCAATCAGCTGTGGGTCTAGATATGGTCAATCCAGGTGGCATCACAGCCCCTGAACGAATTTTGTAAGAATTTCTCTCTCTTTCACTGTCTTTGTTTCACGGGTTTTGAAAAGTAATTGATTTTTATAATGGGGTTTAGCTGCTTTTCACTGCTGCGTTTATGCCGCTTTACACCCACTTGACTCACTTACAGAGAGATATCAATATATAGGTTTTAAGATTCTTACTAGTCAGATATATTCTTGGGCGGTGAATAGGGGGTGTTGAGTCCAGTTCACTGAGCAAGGAGTAGGTCTTGTCTCTTACATATTGGGTTTATGGAACGGTATCTGAGCTAATTTGAAACCCTTGTTTTATGCATCACCCCACCTCACCTTTCCCGTTAAGCAGACATAGTCTGTTTTCTAAACGTGTGACTCTGTTCTGTTTTGTAATTCAGTTCAAGGGTAGCGGTTCTTACATTCCCTCTATAAGTGATATCTCATGATAAGTGTCTTTTTCTGTGTGACTTATTTCACTTAGAATCGTCATACCTAAATCCACTCATCATGCTGCTACTAGCCTTATGACATTGATTTCATGGCTGAGTGATATTCCATTGTATATAAGGACCACATCTTCTTTATCCATTCTTTTCTTTCCTGGGACATTTAAGGTGTATCGAAGTGGAGGTTCTTGTCAACAGAGTAGCCCAAAACTTTGGGGTGCCTGTGTCTTGCTGATTTTTAGTTTTCCCAATTTATACGCCCATGAGTGGAAGTGCCCTATGCTGTCTAAGCTGAGTTTTTTAGATGTTTCAGGACACACCGTACACTTCTCCAGAGTGGCTGTTGGCAATTTACATCCCGCCTATCAGCGTAGCAAGGCTCCCATTTCTCCATAGCCTGTCCTGCATTTCTGGTTTTGACACTTTATTCAGCATGGCCCTTTTCACCGATGGGAAGCAAGACTTCTTTGTAGCGCTGATTTGCCTTTCCAGGTTGCTTGGTTGGCCAAAAAGGGCGTATGCGTTTTTTCCTGAATATATTCAGGAAAAAACGCATACGCCCTTTTTGGCCAAGGGCATCATCGTCGAGGTTTTGCCGCTTTTCCTGTGCTTTAAAGGCGATTCGAATCTACCTCCTGAAATCTGTTTCCTGCAATTCTGCCTTGCTTTCAAATCCTCTTCGTTGCCTTCCCTCAATATATTTGTGGACGAGAGTTATCATTTCTAAGTCTGCAGGTTTGTGAATTGCAGTGCCCCTGAGCTCCATTCTTCAACTCGCTTTCTTGGGAGCTGGCCGCAAAAGCGCAGGATTGCTTCAGGCCGTATTCTGGTTCCTGGCGGCAGGCTGAGCCTGTGGTTAATTCTTCTTCCTGATGGGAAAATAGAGTGACCTGTGCCTGTCCCAACACCTAGAGCTAGTCTCTCATTGGTTCCCCCTCTTCCCGTGCATCCTCAGGACAAATTGCAACCTGTAAAGAACAGGAGGATAAAGGTGCTGATTCTCCAAGGAGGGAGATTGCTAGTAAAGCGGCTGGAATGGCGAACCGGAGCACAAGGAGATGAGAAATGAGGTGCGTTTTAGAAACCTTTCCCGATCACACGGTGTACCATCTTCGGGGTTTCTCATGCCTGTTTTCAGTGTAGGACGATGCCCTTGAACCTGGAGATTTGGGACCCATGGGATGGGTACCACGCTATATTACTTTAAAGGGTCTGCGTTTGCTCACCCAACCTCACCAAACCTCTCAGCCCCAAGAGTGTCCACCCTTATGTCTCAATCAGCTGTGGGTCTAGATATGGTCAATCCAGGTCGCATCACAGCCCCTGAAAGAATTTTGTAAGAATTTCTCTCTCTTTCACTGTCTTTGTTTCACGGGTTTTGAAAAGTAATTGATTTTTATAATGGGGTTTAGCTGCTTTTCACTGCTGCGTTTATGCCGCTTTACACCCACTTGACTCACTTACAGAGAGATATCAATATATAGGTTTTAAGATTCTTACTAGTCAGATATATTCTTGGGCGGTGAATAGGGGGTGTTGAGTCCAGTTCACTGAGCAAGGAGTAGGTCTTGTCTCTTACATATTGGGTTTATGGAACGGTATCTGAGCTAATTTGAAACCCTTGTTTTATGCATCACCCCACCTCACCTTTCCCGTTAAGCAGCCATAGTCTGTTTTCTAAACGTGTGACTCTGTTCTGTTTTGTAATTCAGTTCAAGGGTAGCGGTTTTTACATTCCCTCTATAAGTGATATCTGATGATAAGGGTCTTTTTCTGTGTGACTTATTTCACTTAGAATCGTCATACCTAAATCCACTCATCATGCTGCTACTAGCCTTATGACATTGATTTCATGGCTGAGTGATATTCCATTGTATATAAGGACCACATCTTCTTTATCCATTCTTCTCTTTCCTGGGATATTTAAGGTGTATCGAAGTGGAGGTTCTTGTCAACAGAGTAGCCCAAAACTTTGGGGTGCCTGTGTCTTGCTGATTTTTAGTTTTCCCAATTTATACGCCCATGAGTGGAAGTGCCCTATGCTCTCTAAGCTGAGTTTTTTAGATGTTTCAGGACACACCGTACACTTCTCCAGAGTGGCTGTTGGCAATTTACATCCCGCCCATCAGCGTAACAAGGCTCCCATTTCTCCATGGCCTGTCCTGCATTTCTGGTTTTGACACTTTATTCAGCATGGCCCTTTTGACCGTTGGGAAGCGAGACTTCTTTGTAGTGCTGATTTGCCTTTCCAGGTTGCTTGGTTGGCCAAAAAGGGCGTATGCGTTTTTTCCTGAATATATTCAGGAAAAAACGCATACGCCCTTTTTGGCCAAGGGCATCATTGTCGAGGTTTTGCCGCATTTCCTGTGCTTTAAAGGCGATTCGAATCTACCTCCTGAAATCTGTTTCCTGCAATTCTGCCTTGCTTTCAAATCCTCTTCGTTGCCTTCCCTCAATATATTTGTGGACGAGAGTTATCATTTCTAAGTCTGCAGGTTTGTGAATTGCAGTGCCCCTGAGCTCCATGATTCAATTCGCTTTCTTGGGAGCTGGCCGCAAAAGCGCAGGATTGCTTCAGGCCGTATTCTGGTTCCTGGCGGCAGGCTGAGCCTGTGGTTAATTCTTCTTCCTGATGGGAAAATAGAGTGACCTGTGCCTGTCCCAACACCTAGAGCTAGTCTCTCATTGGTTCCCCCTCTTCCCGTGCATCCTCAGGACAAATTGCAACCTGTACAGAACAGGAGGATAAAGGTGCTGATTCTCCAAGGAGGGAGATTGCTAGTAAAGCGGCTGGAATGGCGAACCGGAGCACAAGGAGATGAGAAATGAGGTGCGTTTTAGAAACCTTTCCCGATCACACGGTGTACCATCTTCGGGGTTTCTCATGCATGTTTTCAATGTAGGACGATGCCCTTGAACCTGGAGATTTGGGACCCATGGGATGGGTACCACGCCGTATTTCTTTACAGGGTCTGCGTTTGCTCACCCAACCTCACCAAACCTCTCAGCCCCAACAGTGTCCACCCTTATGTCTCAATCAGCTGTGGGTCTAGATATGGTCAATCCAGGTGGCATCACAGCCCCTGAACGAATTTTGTAAGAATTTCTCTCTCTTTCACTGTCTTTGTTTCACGGGTTTTGAAAAGTAATTGATTTTTATAATGGGGTTTAGCTGCTTTTCACTGCTGCGTTTATGCCGCTTTACACCCACTTGACTCACTTACAGAGAGATATCAATATATAGGTTTTAAGATTCTTACTAGTCAGATATATTCTTGGGCGGTGAATAGGGGGTGTTGAGTCCAGTTCACTGAGCGAGGAGTAGGTCTTGTCTCTTACATATTGGGTTTATGGAACGGTATCTGAGCTAATTTGAAACCCTTGTTTTATGCATCACCCCACCTCACCTTTCCCGTTAAGCAGACATAGTCTGTTTTCTAAACGTGTGACTCTGTTCTGTTTTGTAATTCAGTTCAAGGGTAGCGGTTTTTACATTCCCTCTATAAGTGATATCTCATGATAAGTGTCTTTTTCTGTGTGACTTATTTCACTTAGAATCGTCATACCTAAATCCACTCATCATGCTGCTACTAGCCTTATGACATTGATTTCATGGCTGAGTGATATTCCATTGTATATAAGGACCACATCTTCTTTATCCATTCTTTTCTTTCCTGGGACATTTAAGGTGTATCGAAGTGGAGGTTCTTGTCAACAGAGTAGCCCAAAACTTTGGGGTGCCTGTGTCTTGCTGATTTTTAGTTTTCCCAATTTATACGCCCATGAGTGGAAGGGCCCTATGCTCTCTAAGCTGAGTTTTTTAGATGTTTCAGGACACACCGTACACTTCTCCAGAGTGGCTGTTGGCAATTTACATCCCGCCTATCAGCGTAGCAAGGCTCCCATTTCTCCATAGCCTGTCCTGCATTTCTGGTTTTGACATTTTATTCAGCATGGCCCTTTTCACCGATGGGAAGCAAGACTTCTTTGTAGCGCTGATTTGCCTTTCCAGGTTGCTTGGTTGGCCAAAAAGGGCGTATGCGTTTTTTCCTGAATATATTCAGGAAAAAACGCATACGCCCTTTTTGGCCAAGGGCATCATCGTCGAGGTTTTGCCGCTTTTCCTGTGCTTTAAAGGCGATTCGAATCTACCTCCTGAAATCTGTTTCCTGCAATTCTGCCTTGCTTTCAAATCCTCTTCGTTGCCTTCCCTCAATATATTTGTGGACGAGAGTTATCATTTCTAAGTCTGCAGGTTTGTGAATTGCAGTGCCCCTGAGCTCCATGATTCAACTCGCTTTCTTGGGAGCTGGCCGCAAAAGCGCAGGATTGCTTCAGGCCGTATTCTGGTTCCAGGCGGCAGGTTGAGCCTGTGGTTAATTCTTCTTCCTGATGGGAAAATAGAGTGACCTGTGCCTGTCCCAACACCTAGAGCTAGTCTCTCATTGGTTCCCCCTCTTCCCGTGCATCCTCAGGACAAATTGCAACCTGTAAAGAACAGGAGGATAAAGGTGCTGATTCTCCAAGGAGGGAGATTGCTAGTAAAGCGGCTGGAATGGCGAACCGGAGCACAAGGAGTTGAGAAATGAGGTGCGTTTTAGAAACCTTTCCCGATCACACGGTGTACCATCTTCGGGGTTTCTCATGCATGTTTTCAGTGTAGGACGATGCCCTTGAACCTGGAGATTTGGGACCCATGGGATGGGTACCACGCCGTATTTCTTTAAAGGGTCTGCGTTTGCTCACCCAACCTCACCAAACCTCTCAGCCCCAAGAGTGTCCACCCTTATGTCTCAATCAGCTGTGGGTCTAGATATGGTCAATCCAGGTGGCATCACAGCCCCTGAATGAATTTTGTAAGAATTTCTCTCTCTTTCACTGTCTTTGTTTCACGGGTTTTGAAAAGTAATTGATTTTTATAATGGGGTTTAGCTGCTTTTGACTGCTGCGTTTATGCCGCTTTACACCCACTTGACTCACTTACAGAGAGATATCAATATATAGGTTTTAAGATTCTTACTAGTCAGATATATTCTTGGGCGGTGAATAGGGGGTGTTGAGTCCAGTTCACTGAGCAAGGAGTAGGTATTGTCTCTTACATATTGGGTTTATGGAACGATATCTGAGCTAATTTGAAACCCTTGTTTTATGCATCACCCCACCTCACCTTTCCCGTTAAGCAGACATAGTCTGTTTTCTAAACGTGTGACTCTGTTCTGTTTTGTAATTCAGTTCAAGGGTAGCGGTTTTTACATTCCCTCTATAAGTGATATCTGATGATAAGTGTCTTTTTCTGTGTGACTTATTTCACTTAGAATCGTCATACCTAAATCCACTCATCATGCTGCTACTAGCCTTATGACATTGATTTCATGGCTGAGTGATATTCCATTGTATATAAGGACCACATCTTCTTTATCCATTCTTTTCTTTCCTGGGACATTTAAGGTGTATCGAAGTGGAGGTTCTTGTCAACAGAGTAGCCCAAAACTTTGGGGTGCCTGTGTCTTGCTGATTTTTAGTTTTCCCAATTTATACGCCCATGAGTGGAAGTGCCCTATGCTCTCTAAGCTGAGTTTTTTAGATGTTTCAGGACACACCGTACACTTCTCCAGAGTGGCTGTTGGCAATTTACATCCCGCCCATCAGCGTAGCAAGGCTCGCATTTCTCCATGGCCTGTCCTGCATTTCTGGTTTTGACACTTTATTCAGCATGGCCCTTTTGACCGATGGGAAGCGAGACTTCTTTGTAGCGCTGATTTGCCTTTCCAGGTTGCTTGGTTGGCCAAAAAGGGCGTATGCGTTTTTTCCTGAATATATTCAGGAAAGAACGCATACGCCCTTTTTGGCCAAGGGCATCATTGTCGAGGTTTTGCCGCTTTTCCTGTGCTTTAAAGGCGATTCGAATCTACCTCCTGAAATCTGTTTCCTGCAATTCTGCCTTGCTTTCAAATCCTCTTCGTTGCCTTCCCTCAATATATTTGTGGACGAGAGTTATCATTTCTAAGTCTGCAGGTTTGTGAATTGCAGTGCCCCTGAGCTCCATGATTCAACTCGCTTTCTTGGGAGCTGGCCGCAAAAGCGCAGGATTGCTTCAGGCCGTATTCTGGTTCCTGGCGGCAGGCTGAGCCTGTGGTTAATTCTTCTTCCTGATGGGAAAATAGAGTGACCTGTGCCTGTCCCAACACCTAGAGCTAGTCTCTCATTGGTTCCCCCTCTTCCCGTGCATCCTCAGGACAAATTGCAACCTGTAAAGAACAGGAGGATAAAGGTGCTGATTCTCCAAGGAGGGAGATTGCTAGTAAAGCGGCTGGAATGGCGAACCGGAGCACAAGGAGATGAGAAATGAGGTGCGTTTTAGAAACCTTTCCCGATCACACGGTGTACCATCTTCGGGGTTTCTCATGCCTGTTTTCAGTGTAGGACGATGCCCTTGAACCTGGAGATTTGGGACCCATGGGATGGGTACCACGCTATATTACTTTAAAGGGTCTGCGTTTGCTCACCCAACCTCACCAAACCTCTCAGCCCCAAGAGTGTCCACCCTTATGTCTCAATCAGCTGTGGGTCTAGATATGGTCAATCCAGGTGGCATCACAGCCCCTGAATGAATTTTGTAAGAATTTCTCTCTCTTTCACTGTCTTTGTTTCACGGGTTTTGAAAAGTAATTGATTTTTATAATGGGGTTTAGCTGCTTTTGACTGCTGCGTTAATGCGCTTTACACCCACTTGACTCACTTACAGAGAGATATCAATATATAGGTTTTAAGATTCTTACTAGTCAGATATATTCTTGGGCGGTGAATAGGGGGTGTTGAGTCCAGTTCACTGAGCAAGGAGTAGGTATTGTCTCTTACATATTGGGTTTATGGAACGATATCTGAGCTAATTTGAAACCCTTGTTTTATGCATCACCCCACCTCACCTTTCCCGTTAAGCAGACATAGTCTGTTTTCTAAACGTGTGACTCTGTTCTGTTTTGTAATTCAGTTCAAGGGTAGCGGTTTTTACATTCCCTCTATAAGTGATATCTGATGATAAGTGTCTTTTTCTGTGTGACATATTTCACTTAGAATCGTCATACCTAAATCCACTCATCATGCTGCTACTAGCCTTATGACATTGATTTCATGGCTGAGTGATATTCCATTGTATATAAGGACCACATCTTCTTTATCCATTCTTTTCTTTCCTGGGACATTTAAGGTGTATCGAAGTGGAGGTTCTTGTCAACAGAGTAGCCCAAAACTTTGGGGTGCCTGTGTCTTGCTGATTTTTAGTTTTCCCAATTTATACGCCCATGAGTGGAAGTGCCCTATGCTCTCTAAGCTGAGTTTTTTAGATGTTTCAGGACACACCGTACACTTCTCCAGAGTGGCTGTTGGCAATTTACATCCCGCCCATCAGCGTAGCAAGGCTCGCATTTCTCCATGGCCTGTCCTGCATTTCTGGTTTTGACACTTTATTCAGCATGGCCCTTTTGACCGATGGGAAGCGAGACTTCTTTGTAGCGCTGATTTGCCTTTCCAGGTTGCTTGGTTGGCCAAAAAGGGCGTATGCGTTTTTTCCTGAATATATTCAGGAAAAAACGCATACGCCCTTTTTGGCCAAGGGCATCATTGTCGAGGTTTTGCCGCTTTTCCTGTGCTTTAAAGGCGATTCGAATCTACCTCCTGAAATCTGTTTCCTGCAATTCTGCCTTGCTTTCAAATCCTCTTCGTTGCCTTCCCTCAATATATTTGTGGACGAGAGTTATCATTTCTAAGTCTGCAGGTTTGTGAATTGCAGTGCCCCTGAGCTCCATGATTCAACTCGCTTTCTTGGGAGCTGGCCGCAAAAGCGCAGGATTGCTTCAGGCCGTATTCTGGTTCCTGGCGGCAGGCTGAGCCTGTGGTTAATTCTTCTTCCTGATGGGAAAATAGAGTGACCTGTGCCTGTCCCAACACCTAGAGCTAGTCTCTCATTGGTTCCCCCTCTTCCCGTGCATCCTCAGGACAAATTGCAACCTGTAAAGAACAGGAGGATAAAGGTGCTGATTCTCCAAGGAGGGAGATTGCTAGTAAAGCGGCTGGAATGGCGAACCGGAGCACAAGGAGATGAGAAATGAGGTGCGTTTTAGAAACCTTTCCCGATCACACGGTGTACCATCTTCGGGGTTTCTCATGCCTGTTTTCAGTGTAGGACGATGCCCTTGAACCTGGAGATTTGGGACCCATGGGATGGGTACCACGCTATATTACTTTAAAGGGTCTGCGTTTGCTCACCCAACCTCACCAAACCTCTCAGCCCCAACAGTGTCCACCCTTATGTCTCAATCAGCTGTGGGTCTAGATATGGTCAATCCAGGTCGCATCACAGCCCCTGAAAGAATTTTGTAAGAATTTCTCTCTCTTTCACTGTCTTTGTTTCACGGGTTTTGAAAAGTAATTGATTTTTATAATGGGGTTTAGCTGCTTTTGACTGCTGCGTTTATGCCGCTTTACACCCACTTGACTCACTTACAGAGAGATATCAATATATAGGTTTTAAGATTCTTACTAGTCAGATATATTCTTGGGCGGTGAATAGGGGGTGTTGAGTCCAGTTCACTGAGCAAGGAGTAGGTCTTGTCTCTTACATATTGGGTTTATGGAACGGTATCTGAGCTAATTTGAAACCCTTGTTTTATGCATCACCCCACCTCACCTTTCCCGTTAAGCAGCCATAGTCTGTTTTCTAAACGTGTGACTCTGTTCTGTTTTGTAATTCAGTTCAAGGGTAGCGGTTTTTACATTCCCTCTATAAGTGATATCTCATGATAAGGGTCTTTTTCTGTGTGACTTATTTCACTTAGAATCGTCATACCTAAATCCACTCATCATGCTGCTACTAGCCTTATGACATTGATTTCATGGCTGAGTGATATTCCATTGTATATAAGGACCACATCTTCTTTATCCATTCTTCTCTTTCCTGGGATATTTAAGGTGTATCGAAGTGGAGGTTCTTGTCAACAGAGTAGCCCAAAACTTTGGGGTGCCTGTGTCTTGCTGATTTTTAGTTTTTCCAATTTATACGCCCATGAGTGGAAGTGCCCTATGCTCTCTAAGCTGAGTTTTTTAGATGTTTCAGGACACACCGTACACTTCTCCAGAGTGGCTGTTGGCAATTTACATCCCGCCCATCAGCGTAGCAAGGCTCGCATTTCTCCATGGCCTGTCCTACATTTCTGGTTTTGACACTTTATTCAGCATGGCCCTTTTGACCGATGGGAAGCGAGACTTCTTTGTAGCGCTGATTTGCCTTTCCAGGTTGCTTGGTTGGCCAAAAAGGGCGTATGCGTTTTTTCCTGAATATATTCAGGAAAAAACGCATACGCCCTTTTTGGCCAAGGGCATCATTGTCGAGGTTTTGCCGCTTTTCCTGTGCTTTAAAGGCGATTCGAATCTACCTCCTGAAATCTGTTTCCTGCAATTCTGCCTTGCTTTCAAATCCTCTTCGTTGCCTTCCCTCAATATATTTGTGGACGAGAGTTATCATTTCTAAGTCTGCAGGTTTGTGAATTGCAGTGCCCCTGAGCTCCATGATTCAACTCGCTTTCTTGGGAGCTGGCCGCAAAAGCGCAGGATTGCTTCAGGCCGTATTCTGGTTCCTGGCGGCAGGCTGAGCCTGTGGTTAATTCTTCTTCCTGATGGGAAAATAGAGTGACCTGTGCCTATCCCAACACCTAGAGCTAGTCTCTCATTGGTTCCCCCTCTTCCCGTGCATCCTCAGGACAAATTGCAACCTGTAAAGAACAGGAGGATAAAGGTGCTGATTCTCCAAGGAGGGAGATTGCTAGTAAAGCGGCTGGAATGGCGAACCGGAGCACAAGGAGATGAGAAATGAGGTGCGTTTTAGAAACCTTTCCCGATCACACGGTGTACCATCTTCGGGGTTTCTCATGCCTGTTTTCAGTGTAGGACGATGCCCTTGAACCTGGAGATTTGGGACCCATGGGATGGGTACCACGCTATATTACTTTAAAGGGTCTGCGTTTGCTCACCCAACCTCACCAAACCTCTCAGCCCCAAGAGTGTCCACCCTTATGTCTCAATCAGCTGTGGGTCTAGATATGGTCAATCCAGGTCGCATCACAGCCCCTGAAAGAATTTTGTAAGAATTTCTCTCTCTTTCACTGTCTTTGTTTCACGGGTTTTGAAAAGTAATTGATTTTTATAATGGGGTTTAGCTGCTTTTCACTGCTGCGTTTATGCCGCTTTACACCCACTTGACTCACTTACAGAGAGATATCAATATATAGGTTTTAAGATTCTTACTAGTCAGATATATTCTTGGGCGGTGAATAGGGGGTGTTGAGTCCAGTTCACTGAGCAAGGAGTAGGTCTTGTCTCTTACATATTGGGTTTATGGAACGGTATCTGAGCTAATTTGAAACCCTTGTTTTATGCATCACCCCACCTCACCTTTCCCGTTAAGCAGCCATAGTGTGTTTTCTAAACGTGTGACTCTGTTCTGTTTTGTAATTCAGTTCAAGGGTAGCGGTTTTTACATTCCCTCTATAAGTGATATCTCATGATAAGGGTCTTTTTCTGTGTGACTTATTTCACTTAGAATCGTCATACCTAAATCCACTCATCATGCTGCTACTAGCCTTATGACATTGATTTCATGGCTGAGTGATATTCCATTGTATATAAGGACCACATCTTCTTTATCCATTCTTCTCTTTCCTGGGATATTTAAGGTGTATCGAAGTGGAGGTTCTTGTCAACAGAGTAGCCCAAAACTTTGGGGTGCCTGTGTCTTGCTGATTTTTAGTTTTCCCAATTTATACGCCCATGAGTGGAAGTGCCCTATGCTCTCTAAGCTGAGTTTTTTAGATGTTTCAGGACACACCGTACACTTCTCCAGAGTGGCTGTTGGCAATTTACATCCCGCCCATCAGCGTAACAAGGCTCCCATTTCTCCATGGCCTGTCCTGCATTTCTGGTTTTGACACTTTATTCAGCATGGCCCTTTTGACCGATGGGAAGCGAGACTTCTTTGTAGTGCTGATTTGCCTTTCCAGGTTGCTTGGTTGGCCAAAAAGGGCGTATGCGTTTTTTCCTGAATATATTCAGGAAAAAACGCATACGCCCTTTTTGGCCAAGGGCATCATTGTCGAGGTTTTGCCGCTTTTCCTGTGCTTTAAAGGCGATTCGAATCTACCTCCTGAAATCTGTTTCCTGCAATTCTGCCTTGCTTTCAAATCCTCTTCGTTGCCTTCCCTCAATATATTTGTGGACGAGAGTTATCATTTCTAAGTCTGCAGGTTTGTGAATTGCAGTGCCCCTGAGCTCCATGATTCAATTCGCTTTCTTGGGAGCTGGCCGCAAAAGCGCAGGATTGCTTCAGGCCGTATTCTGGTTCCTGGCGGCAGGCTGAGCCTGTGGTTAATTCTTCTTCCTGATGGGAAAATAGAGTGACCTGTGCCTGTCCCAACACCTAGAGCTAGTCTCTCATTGGTTCCCCCTCTTCCCGTGCATCCTCAGGACAAATTGCAACCTGTACAGAACAGGAGGATAAAGGTGCTGATTCTCCAAGGAGGGAGATTGCTAGTAAAGCGGCTGGAATGGCGAACCGGAGCACAAGGAGATGAGAAATGAGGTGCGTTTTAGAAACCTTTCCCGATCACACGGTGTACCATCTTCGGGGTTTCTCATGCATGTTTTCAATGTAGGACGATGCCCTTGAACCTGGAGATTTGGGACCCATGGGATGGGTACCACGCCGTATTTCTTTACAGGGTCTGCGTTTGCTCACCCAACCTCACCAAACCTCTCAGCCCCAACAGTGTCCACCCTTATGTCTCAATCAGCTGTGGGTCTAGATATGGTCAATCCAGGTGGCATCACAGCCCCTGAACGAATTTTGTAAGAATTTCTCTCTCTTTCACTGTCTTTGTTTCACGGGTTTTGAAAAGTAATTGATTTTTATAATGGGGTTTAGCTGCTTTTCACTGCTGCGTTTATGCCGCTTTACACCCACTTGACTCACTTACAGAGAGATATCAATATATAGGTTTTAAGATTCTTACTAGTCAGATATATTCTTGGGCGGTGAATAGGGGGTGTTGAGTCCAGTTCACTGAGCAAGGAGTAGGTCTTGTCTCTTACATATTGGGTTTATGGAACGGTATCTGAGCTAATTTGAAACCCTTGTTTTATGCATCAACCCACCTCACCTTTCCCGTTAAGCAGACATAGTCTGTTTTCTAAACGTGTGACTCTGTTCTGTTTTGTAATTCAGTTCAAGGGTAGCGGTTTTTACATTCCCTCTATAAGTGATATCTCATGATAAGTGTCTTTTTCTGTGTGACTTATTTCACTTAGAATCGTCATACCTAAATCCACTCATCATGCTGCTACTAGCCTTATGACATTGATTTCATGGCTGAGTGATATTCCATTGTATATAAGGACCACATCTTCTTTATCCATTCTTTTCTTTCCTGGGACATTTAAGGTGTATCGAAGTGGAGGTTCTTGTCAACAGAGTAGCCCAAAACTTTGGGGTGCCTGTGTCTTGCTGATTTTTAGTTTTCCCAATTTATACGCCCATGAGTGGAAGTGCCCTATGCTGTCTAAGCTGAGTTTTTTAGATGTTTCAGGACACACCGTACACTTCTCCAGAGTGGCTGTTGGCAATTTACATCCCGCCTATCAGCGTAGCAAGGCTCCCATTTCTCCATAGCCTGTCCTGCATTTCTGGTTTTGACACTTTATTCAGCATGGCCCTTTTCACCGATGGGAAGCAAGACTTCTTTGTAGCGCTGATTTGCCTTTCCAGGTTGCTTGGTTGGCCAAAAAGGGCGTATGCGTTTTTTCCTGAATATATTCAGGAAAAAACGCATACGCCCTTTTTGGCCAAGGGCATCATCGTCGAGGTTTTGCCGCTTTTCCTGTGCTTTAAAGGCGATTCGAATCTACCTCCTGAAATCTGTTTCCTGCAATTCTGCCTTGCTTTCAAATCCTCTTCGTTGCCTTCCCTCAATATATTTGTGGACGAGAGTTATCATTTCTAAGTCTGCAGGTTTGTGAATTGCAGTGCCCCTGAGCTCCATGATTCAACTCGCTTTCTTGGGAGCTGGCCGCAAAAGCGCAGGATTGCTTCAGGCCGTATTCTGGTTCCAGGCGGCAGGTTGAGCCTGTGGTTAATTCTTCTTCCTGATGGGAAAATAGAGTGACCTGTGCCTGTCCCAACACCTAGAGCTAGTCTCTCATTGGTTCCCCCTCTTCCCGTGCATCCTCAGGACAAATTGCAACCTGTACGGAACAGGAGGATAAAGGTGCTGATTCTCCAAGGAGGGAGATTGCTAGTAAAGCGGCTGGAATGGCGAACCGGAGCACAAGGAGTTGAGAAATGAGGTGCGTTATAGAAACCTTTCCCGATCACACGGTGTACCATCTTCGGGGTTTCTCATGCATGTTTTCAGTGTAGGACGATGCCCTTGAACCTGGAGATTTGGGACCCATGGGATGGGTACCACGCTATATTACTTTAAAGGGTCTGCGTTTGCTCACCCAACCTCACCAAACCTCTCAGCCCCAAGAGTGTCCACCCTTATGTCTCAATCAGCTGTGGGTCTAGATATGGTCAATCCAGGTGGCATCACAGCCCCTGAACGAATTTTGTAAGAATTTCTCTCTCTTTCACTGTCTTTGTTTCACGGGTTTTGAAAAGTAATTGATTTTTATAATGGGGTTTAGCTGCTTTTGACTGCTGCGTTTATGCCGCTTTACACCCACTTGACTCACTTACAGAGAGATATCAATATATAGGTTTTAAGATTCTTACTAGTCAGATATATTCTTGGGCGGTGAATAGGGGGTGTTGAGTCCAGTTCACTGAGCAAGGAGTAGGTATTGTCTCTTACATATTGGGTTTATGGAACGATATCTGAGCTAATTTGAAACCCTTGTTTTATGCATCACCCCACCTCACCTTTCCCGTTAAGCAGACATAGTCTGTTTTCTAAACGTGTGACTCTGTTCTGTTTTGTAATTCAGTTCAAGGGTAGCGGTTTTTACATTCCCTCTATAAGTGATATCTGATGATAAGTGTCTTTTTCTGTGTGACTTATTTCACTTAGAATCGTCATACCTAAATCCACTCATCATGCTGCTACTAGCCTTATGACATTGATTTCATGGCTGAGTGATATTCCATTGTATATAAGGACCACATCTTCTTTATCCATTCTTTTCTTTCCTGGGACATTTAAGGTGTATCGAAGTGGAGGTTCTTGTCAACAGAGTAGCCCAAAACTTTGGGGTGCCTGTGTCTTGCTGATTTTTAGTTTTCCCAATTTATACGCCCATGAGTGGAAGGGCCCTATGCTCTCTAAGCTGAGTTTTTTAGATGTTTCAGGACACACCGTACACTTCTCCAGAGTGGCTGTTGGCAATTTACATCCCGCCCATCAGCGTAGCAAGGCTCGCATTTCTCCATGGCCTGTCCTGCATTTCTGGTTTTGACACTTTATTCAGCATGGCCCTTTTGACCGATGGGAAGCGAGACTTCTTTGTAGCGCTGATTTGCCTTTCCAGGTTGCTTGGTTGGCCAAAAAGGGCGTATGCGTTTTTTCCTGAATATATTCAGGAAAAAACGCATACGCCCTTTTTGGCCAAGGGCATCATTGTCGAGGTTTTGCCGCTTTTCCTGTGCTTTAAAGGCGATTCGAATCTACCTCCTGAAATCTGTTTCCTGCAATTCTGCCTTGCTTTCAAATCCTCTTCGTTGCCTTCCCTCAATATATTTGTGGACGAGAGTTATCATTTCTAAGTCTGCAGGTTTGTGAATTGCAGTGCCCCTGAGCTCCATGATTCAACTCGCTTTCTTGGGAGCTGGCCGCAAAAGCGCAGGATTGCTTCAGGCCGTATTCTGGTTCCTGGCGGCAGGCTGAGCCTGTGGTTAATTCTTCTTCCTGATGGGAAAATAGAGTGACCTGTGCCTGTCCCAACACCTAGAGCTAGTCTCTCATTGGTTCCCCCTCTTCCCGTGCATCCTCAGGACAAATTGCAACCTGTAAAGAACAGGAGGATAAAGGTGCTGATTCTCCAAGGAGGGAGATTGCTAGTAAAGCGGCTGGAATGGCGAACCGGAGCACAAGGAGATGAGAAATGAGGTGCGTTTTAGAAACCTTTCCCGATCACACGGTGTACCATCTTCGGGGTTTCTCATGCCTGTTTTCAGTGTAGGACGATGCCCTTGAACCTGGAGATTTGGGACCCATGGGATGGGTACCACGCTATATTACTTTAAAGGGTCTGCGTTTGCTCACCCAACCTCACCAAACCTCTCAGCCCCAACAGTGTCCACCCTTATGTCTCAATCAGCTGTGGGTCTAGATATGGTCAATCCAGGTGGCATCACAGCCCCTGAACGAATTTTGTAAGAATTTCTCTCTCTTTCACTGTCTTTGTTTCACGGGTTTTGAAACGTAATTGATTTTTATAATGGGGTTTATTTAGCTGCTTTTCACTGCTGTGTTTATGCCGCTTTATACCCACTTGACTCACTTACAGAGAGATATCAATACATAGGTTTTAAGATTCTTACTAGTCAGATATATTCTTGGGCGGTGAATAGGGGGCGTTGAGTCCAGTTCACTGAGCAAGGAGTAGGTCTTGTCTATTACATATTGGGTTTATGGAACGGTATCTGAGCTAATTTGAAACCCTTGTTTTATGCATCACCCCACCTCACCTTTCCCGTTAAGCAGCCATAGTGTGTTTTCTAAACGTGTGACTCTGTTCTGTTTTGTAATTCAGTTCAAGGGTAGCGGTTTTTACATTCCCTCTATAAGTGATATCTCATGATAAGTGTCTTTTTCTGTGTGACTTATTTCACTTAGAATCGTCATACCTAAATCCACTCATCATGCTGCTACTAGCCTTATGACATTGATTTCATGGCTGAGTGATATGCCATTGTACATAAGGACCGCAACTTCTTTATCCATTCTTCTCTTTCCTGGGATATTTAAGGTGTAACGAAGTGGAGGTTCTTGTCAACAGAGTAGCCCAAAACTTTGGGGTGCCTGTGTCTTGCTGAGTTTTAGTTTTCCCAATTTATACGCCCATGAGTGGAAGTGCCCTCTGCTCTCTAAGCTGAGTTTTTTAGATGTTTCAGGACACACCGTACACTTCTCCAGAGTGGCTGTTGGCAATTTACATCCCGCCCATCAGCGTAGCAAGGCTCCCATTTCTCCATGGCCTGTCCTGCATTTCTGGTTTTGACACTTTATTCAGCATGGCCCTTTTGACCGATGGGAAGCGAGACTTCTTTGTAGCGCTGATTTGCCTTTCCAGGTTGCTTGGTTGGCCAAAAAGGGCGTATGCGTTTTTTCCTGAATATATTCAGGAAAAAACGCATACGCCCTTTTTGGCCAAGGGCATCATTGTCGAGGTTTTGCCGCTTTTCCTGTGCTTTAAAGGCGATTCGAATCTACCTCCTGAAATCTGCTTCCTGCAATTCTGCCTTGCTTTCAAATCCTCTTCGTTGCCTTCCCTCAATATATTTGTGGACGAGAGTTATCATTTCTAAGTCTGCAGGTTTGTGAATTGCAGTGCCCCTGAGCTCCATTCTTCAACTCGCTTTCTTGGGAGCTGGCCGCAAAAGCGCAGGATTGCTTCAGGCCGTATTCTGGTTCCTGGAGGCAGGCTGAGCCTGTGGTTAATTCTTCTTCCTGATGGGAAAAATAGAGTGACCTGTGCCTGTCCCAACACCTAGAGCTAGTCTCTCATTGGTTCCCCCTCTTCCCGTTCATCCTCAGGACAAATTGCAACCTGTACGGAACAGGAGGATAAAGGTGCTGATTCTCCAAGGAGGGAGATTTCTAGTAAAGCGGCTCGAATGGCGAACCGGAGCACAAGGAGATGAGAAATGAGGTGCGTTTTAGAAACCTTTCCCGATCACACGGTGTACCATCTTCGGCGTTTCTCATGCATGTTTTGAATGTAGGACGATGCCCCTGAACCTGGAGATTTGGGACCCATGGGATGGGTACCACGCCGTATTACTTTAAAGGGTCTGCGTTTGCTCACCCAACCTCACCAAACCTCTCAGCCCCAAGAGTGTCCACCCTTATGTCTCAATCAGCTGTGGGTCTAGATATGGTCAATCCAGGTCGCATCACAGCCCCTGAACGAATTTTGTAAGAATTTCTCTCTCTTTCACTGTCTTTGTTTCACGGGTTTTGAAACGTAATTGATTTTTATAATAGGGTTTAGCTGCTTTTCACTGCTGTGTTTATGCCGCTTTATACCCACTTGACTCACTTACAGAGAGATATCAATACATAGGTTTTAAGATTCTTACTAGTCAGATATATTCTTGGGCGGTGAATAGGGGGTGTTGAGTCCAGTTCACTGAGCAAGGAGTAGGTCTTGTCTATTACATATTGGGTTTCTGGAACGGTATCTGAGCTAATTTGAAACCCTTGTTTTATGAATCACCCCACCTCACCTTTCCCGTTAAGCAGCCATAGTGTGTTTTCTAAACGTGTGACTCTGTTCTGTTTTTTAATTCAGTTCAAGGGTAGCGGTTTTTACATTCCCTCTATAAGTGATATCTTATGATAAGTGTCTTTTTCTGTGTGACTTATTTCACTTAGAATCGTCATACCTAAATCCACTCATCATGCTGCTACTAGCCTTATGACATTGATTTCATGGCTGAGTGATATTCCATTGTACATAAGGACCGCAACTTCTTTATCCATTCTTCTCTTTCCTGGGATATTTAAGGTGTAACGAAGTGGAGGTTCTTGTCAACAGAGTAGCCCAAAACTTTGGGGTGCCTGTGTCTTGCTGAGTTTTAGTTTTCCCAATTTATACGCCCATGAGTGGAAGGGCCCTATGCTCTCTAAGCTGAGTTTTTTAGATGTCTCAGGACACACCGTACACTTCTCCAGAGTGGCTGTTGGCAATTTACATCCCGCCCATCAATGTAGCAAGGCTCCCATTTCTCCATGGCCTGTCCTGCATTTCTGGTTTTGACACTTTATTCAGCATGGCCCTTTTGACCGATGGGAAGCGAGACTTCTTTGTAGCGCTGATTTGCCTTTCCAGGTTGCTTGGTTGGCCAAAAAGGGCGTATGCGTTTTTTCCTGAATATATTCAGGAAAAAACGCATACGTCCTTTTTGGCCAAGGGCATCATTGTCGAGGTTTTGCCGCTTTTCCTGTGCTTTAAAGGCGATTCGAATCTACCTCCTGAAATCTGTTTCCTGCAATTCTGCCTTGCTTTAAAATCCTCTTCGTTGCCTTCCCTCAATATATTTGTGGACGAGAGTTATCATTTCTAAGTCTGCAGGTTTGTGAATTGCAGTGCCCCTGAGCTCCATGATTCAATTCGCTTTCTTGGGAGCTGGCCGCAAAAGCGCAGGATTGCTTCAGGCCGTATTTTGGTTCCTGGCGGCAGGCTGAGCCTGTGGTTAATTCTTCTTCCTGATGGGAAAATAGTGTCACCTGTGCCTGTCCCAACACCTAGAGCTAGTCTCTCATTGGTTCCCCCTCTTCCCGTTCATCCTCAGGACAAATTGCAACCTGTACGGAACAGGAGGATAAAGGTGCTGATTCTCCAAGGAGGGAGATTTCTAGTAAAGTGGCTCGAATGGCGAACCGGAGCACAAGGAGATGAGAAATGAGGTGCGTTTTAGAAACCTTTCCCGATCACACGGTGTACCATCTTCGGCGTTTCTCATGCATGTTTTGAATGTAGGACGATGCCCCTGAACCTGGAGATTTGGGACCCATGGGATGGGTACCACGCCGTATTACTTTAAAGGGTCTGCGTTTGCTCACCCAACCTCACCAAACCTCTCAGCCCCAAGAGTGTCCACCCTTATGTCTCAATCAGCTGTGGGTCTAGATATGGTCAATCCAGGTGGCATCACAGCCCCTGAACGAATTTTGTAAGAATTTCTCTCTCTTTCACTGTCTTTGTTTCACGGGTTTTGAAACGTAATTGATTTTTATAATGGGGTTTAGCTGCTTTTCACTGCTGTGTTTATGCCGCTTTATACCCACTTGACTCACTTACAGAGAGATATCAATACATAGGTTTTAAGATTCTTACTAGTCAGATATATTCTTGGGCGGTGAATAGGGGGCGTTGAGTCCAGTTCACTGAGCAAGGAGTAGGTCTTCTCTATTACATATTGGGTTTCTGGAACGGTATCTGAGCTAATTTGAAACCCTTGTTTTATGCATCACCCCACCTCACCTTTCCCGTTAAGCAGCCATAGTGTGTTTTCTAAACGTGTGACTCTGTTCTGTTTTGTAATTCAGTTCAAGGGTAGCGGTTTTTACATTCCCTCTATAAGTGATATCTCATGATAAGTGTCTTTTTCTGTGTGACTTATTTCACTTAGAATCGTCATACCTAAATCCACTCATCATGCTGCTACTAGCCTTATGACATTGATTTCATGGCTGAGTGATATGCCATTGTACATAAGGACCGCAACTTCTTTATCCATTCTTCTCTTTCCTGGGATATTTAAGGTGTAACGAAGTGGAGGTTCTTGTCAACAGAGTAGCCCAAAACTTTGGGGTGCCTGTGTCTTGCTGAGTTTTAGTTTTCCCAATTTATACGCCCATGAGTGGAAGTGCCCTCTGCTCTCTAAGCTGAGTTTTTTAGATGTTTCAGGACACACCGTACACTTCTCCAGAGTGGCTGTTGGCAATTTACATCCCGCCCATCAGCGTAGCAAGGCTCCCATTTCTCCATGGCCTGTCCTGCATTTCTGGTTTTGACACTTTATTCAGCATGGCCCTTTTGACCAATGGGAAGCGAGACTTCTTTGTAGCGCTGATTTGCCTTTCCAGGTTGCTTGGTTGGCCAAAAAGGGCGTATGCGTTTTTTCCTGAATATATTCAGGAAAAAACGCATACGCCCTTTTTGGCCAAGGGCATCATTGTCGAGGTTTTGCCGCTTTTCCTGTGCTTTAAAGGCGATTCGAATCTACCTCCTGAAATCTGTTTCCTGCAATTCTGCCTTGCGTTCAAATCCTCTTCGTTGCCTTCCCTCAATATATTTGTGGACGAGAGTTATCATTTCTAAGTCTGCAGGTTTGTGAATTGCAGTGCCCCTGAGCTCCATTCTTCAACTCGCTTTCTTGGGAGCTGGCCGCAAAAGCGCAGGATTGCTTCAGGCCCAATTCTGGCTCCGGGCGGCAGGCTGAGCCTGTGGTTAATTCTTCTTCCTGATGGGAAAATAGAGTGACCTGTGCCTGTCCCAACACCTAGAGCTAGTCTCTCATTGTTTCCCCCTTTCCTGTGCATCCTCAGGACAAATTGCAACCTGTAAAGAACAGGAGGATAAAGGTGCTGATTCTCCAAGGAGGGAGATTGCTAGTAAAGCGGCTGGAATGGCGAACCGGAGCACAAGGAGATGAGAAATGAGGTGCGTTTTAGAAACCTTTCCCGATCACACGGTGTACCATCTTCGGGGTTTCTAATGCATGTTTTCAAAGTAGGACGATGCCCCTGAACCTGGAGATTTGGGACCCATGGGATGGGTACCACGCCGTATTACTTTAAAGGGTCTGCGTTTGCTCACCCAACCTCACCAAACCTCTCAGCCCCAAGAGTGTCCACCCTTATGTCTCAATCAGCTGTGGGTCTAGATATGGTCAATCCAGGTGGCATCACAGCCCCTGAACGAATTTTGTAAGAATTTCTCTCTCTTTCACTGTCTTTGTTTCACGGGTTTTGAAACGTAATTGATTTTTATAATGGGGTTTAGCTGCTTTTCACTGCTGTGTTTATGCCGCTTTATACCCACTTGACTCACTTACAGAGAGATATCAATACATAGGTTTTAAGATTCTTACTAGTCAGATATATTCTTGGGTGGTGAATAGGGGGCGTTGAGTCCAGTTCACTGAGCAAGGAGTAGGTCTTGTCTATTACATATTGGGTTTCTGGAACGGTATCTGAGCTAATTTGAAACCCTTGTTTTATGCATCACCCCACCTCACCTTTCCCGTTAAGCAGCCATAGTGTGTTTTCTAAACGTGTGACTCTGTTCTGTTTTGTAATTCAGTTCAAGGGTAGCGGTTTTTACATTCCCTCTATAAGTGATATCTCATGATAAGTGTCTTTTTCTGTGTGACTTATTTCACTTAGAATCGTCATACCTAAATCCACTCATCATGCTGCTACTAGCCTTATGACATTGATTTCATGGCTGAGTGATATGCCATTGTACATAAGGACCGCAACTTCTTTATCCATTCTTCTCTTTCCTGGGATATTTAAGGTGTAACGAAGTGGAGGTTCTTGTCAACAGAGTAGCCCAAAACTTTGGGGTGCCTGTGTCTTGCTGAGTTTTAGTTTTCCCAATTTATACGCCCATGAGTGGAAGTGCCCTCTGCTCTCTAAGCTGAGTTTTTTAGATGTTTCAGGACACACCGTACACTTCTCCAGAGTGGCTGTTGGCAATTTACATCCCGCCCATCAGCGTAGCAAGGCTCCCATTTCTCCATGGCCTGTCCTGCATTTCTGGTTTTGACACTTTATTCAGCATGGCCCTTTTGACCAATGGGAAGCGAGACTTCTTTGTAGCGCTGATTTGCCTTTCCAGGTTGCTTGGTTGGCCAAAAAGGGCGTATGCGTTTTTTCCTGAATATATTCAGGAAAAAACGCATACGCCCTTTTTGGCCAAGGGCATCATTGTCGAGGTTTTGCCGCTTTTCCTGTGCTTTAAAGGCGATTCGAATCTACCTCCTGAAATCTGTTTCCTGCAATTCTGCCTTGCGTTCAAATCCTCTTCGTTGCCTTCCCTCAATATATTTGTGGACGAGAGTTATCATTTCTAAGTCTGCAGGTTTGTGAATTGCAGTGCCCCTGAGCTCCATTCTTCAACTCGCTTTCTTGGGAGCTGGCCGCAAAAGCGCAGGATTGCTTCAGGCCCAATTCTGGCTCCGGGCGGCAGGCTGAGCCTGTGGTTAATTCTTCTTCCTGATGGGAAAATAGAGTGACCTGTGCCTGTCCCAACACCTAGAGCTAGTCTCTCATTGTTTCCCCCTTTCCTGTGCATCCTCAGGACAAATTGCAACCTGTAAAGAACAGGAGGATAAAGGTGCTGATTCTCCAAGGAGGGAGATTGCTAGTAAAGCGGCTGGAATGGCGAACCGGAGCACAAGGAGATGAGAAATGAGGTGCGTTTTAGAAACCTTTCCCGATCACACGGTGTACCATCTTCGGGGTTTCTCATGCATGTTTTCAGTGTAGGACGATGCCCTTGAACCTGGAGATTTGGGACCCATGGGATGGGTACCACGCCGTATTACTTTAAAGGGTCTGCCTTTGCTCACCCAACCTCACCAAACCTCTCAGCCCCAAGAGTGTCCACCCTTATGTCTCAATCAGCTGTGGGTCTAGATATGGTCAATCCAGGTGGCATCACAGCCCCTGAACGAATTTTGTAAGAATTTCTCTCTCTTTCACTGTCTTTGTTTCACGGGTTTTGAAACGTAATTGATTTTTATAATGGGGTTTAGCTGCTTTTCACTGCTGTGTTTATGCCGCTTTATACCCACTTGACTCACTTACAGAGAGATATCAATACATAGGTTTTAAGATTCTTACTAGTCAGATATATTCTTGGGTGGTGAATAGGGGGCGTTGAGTCCAGTTCACTGAGCAAGGAGTAGGTCTTGTCTATTACATATTGGGTTTCTGGAACGGTATCTGAGCTAATTTGAAACCCTTGTTTTATGCATCACCCCACCTCACCTTTCCCGTTAAGCAGCCATAGTGTGTTTTCTAAACGTGTGACTCTGTTCTGTTTTGTAATTCAGTTCAAGGGTAGCGGTTTTTACATTCCCTCTATAAGTGATATCTCATGATAAGTGTCTTTTTCTGTGTGACTTATTTCACTTAGAATCGTCATACCTAAATCCACTCATCATGCTGCTACTAGCCTTATGACATTGATTTCATGGCTGAGTGATATGCCATTGTACATAAGGACCGCAACTTCTTTATCCATTCTTCTCTTTCCTGGGATATTTAAGGTGTAACGAAGTGGAGGTTCTTGTCAACAGAGTAGCCCAAAACTTTGGGGTGCCTGTGTCTTGCTGAGTTTTAGTTTTCCCAATTTATACGCCCATGAGTGGAAGTGCCCTCTGCTCTCTAAGCTGAGTTTTTTAGATGTTTCAGGACACACCGTACACTTCTCCAGAGTGGCTGTTGGCAATTTACATCCCGCCCATCAGCGTAGCAAGGCTCCCATTTCTCCATGGCCTGTCCTGCATTTCTGGTTTTGACACTTTATTCAGCATGGCCCTTTTGACCAATGGGAAGCGAGACTTCTTTGTAGCGCTGATTTGCCTTTCCAGGTTGCTTGGTTGGCCAAAAAGGGCGTATGCGTTTTTTCCTGAATATATTCAGGAAAAAACGCATACGCCCTTTTTGGCCAAGGGCATCATTGTCGAGGTTTTGCCGCTTTTCCTGTGCTTTAAAGGCGATTCGAATCTACCTCCTGAAATCTGTTTCCTGCAATTCTGCCTTGCGTTCAAATCCTCTTCGTTGCCTTCCCTCAATATATTTGTGGACGAGAGTTATCATTTCTAAGTCTGCAGGTTTGTGAATTGCAGTGCCCCTGAGCTCCATTCTTCAACTCGCTTTCTTGGGAGCTGGCCGCAAAAGCGCAGGATTGCTTCAGGCCCAATTCTGGCTCCGGGCGGCAGGCTGAGCCTGTGGTTAATTCTTCTTCCTGATGGGAAAATAGAGTGACCTGTGCCTGTCCCAACACCTAGAGCTAGTCTCTCATTGTTTCCCCCTTTCCTGTGCATCCTCAGGACAAATTGCAACCTGTAAAGAACAGGAGGATAAAGGTGCTGATTCTCCAAGGAGGGAGATTGCTAGTAAAGCGGCTGGAATGGCGAACCGGAGCACAAGGAGATGAGAAATGAGGTGCGTTTTAGAAACCTTTCCCGATCACACGGTGTACCATCTTCGGGGTTTCTCATGCATGTTTTCAGTGTAGGACGATGCCCTTGAACCTGGAGATTTGGGACCCATGGGATGGGTACCACGCCGTATTACTTTAAAGGGTCTGCCTTTGCTCACCCAACCTCACCAAACCTCTCAGCCCCAAGAGTGTCCACCCTTATGTCTCAATCAGCTGTGGGTCTAGATATGGTCAATCCAGGTGGCATCACAGCCCCTGAACGAATTTTGTAAGAATTTCTCTCTCTTTCACTGTCTTTGTTTCACGGGTTTTGAAACGTAATTGATTTTTATAATGGGGTTTAGCTGCTTTTCACTGCTGTGTTTATGCCGCTTTATACCCACTTGACTCACTTACAGAGAGATATCAATACATAGGTTTTAAGATTCTTACTAGTCAGATATATTCTTGGGCGGTGAATAGGGGGCGTTGAGTCCAGTTCACTGAGCAAGGAGTAGGTCTTGTCTATTACATATTGGGTTTCTGGAACGGTATCTGAGCTAATTTGAAACCCTTGTTTTATGCATCACCCCACCTCACCTTTCCCGTTAAGCAGCCATAGTGTGTTTTCTAAACGTGTGACTCTGTTCTGTTTTGTAATTCAGTTCAAGGGTAGCGGTTTTTACATTCCCTCTATAAGTGATATCTCATGATAAGTGTCTTTTTCTGTGTGACTTATTTCACTTAGAATCGTCATACCTAAATCCACTCATCATGCTGCTACTAGCCTTATGACATTGATTTCATGGCTGAGTGATATGCCATTGTACATAAGGACCGCAACTTCTTTATCCATTCTTCTCTTTCCTGGGATATTTAAGGTGTAACGAAGTGGAGGTTCTTGTCAACAGAGTAGCCCAAAACTTTGGGGTGCCTGTGTCTTGCTGAGTTTTAGTTTTCCCAATTTATACGCCCATGAGTGGAAGTGCCCTCTGCTCTCTAAGCTGAGTTTTTTAGATGTTTCAGGACACACCGTACACTTCTCCAGAGTGGCTGTTGGCAATTTACATCCCGCCCATCAGCGTAGCAAGGCTCCCATTTCTCCATGGCCTGTCCTGCATTTCTGGTTTTGACACTTTATTCAGCATGGCCCTTTTGACCAATGGGAAGCGAGACTTCTTTGTAGCGCTGATTTGCCTTTCCAGGTTGCTTGGTTGGCCAAAAAGGGCGTATGCGTTTTTTCCTGAATATATTCAGGAAAAAACGCATACGCCCTTTTTGGCCAAGGGCATCATTGTCGAGGTTTTGCCGCTTTTCCTGTGCTTTAAAGGCGATTCGAATCTACCTCCTGAAATCTGTTTCCTGCAATTCTGCCTTGCGTTCAAATCCTCTTCGTTGCCTTCCCTCAATATATTTGTGGACGAGAGTTATCATTTCTAAGTCTGCAGGTTTGTGAATTGCAGTGCCCCTGAGCTCCATTCCTCAACTCGCTTTCTTGGGAGCTGGCCGCAAAAGCGCAGGATTGCTTCAGGCCCAATTCTGGCTCCGGGCGGCAGGCTGAGCCTGTGGTTAATTCTTCTTCCTGATGGGAAAATAGAGTGACCTGTGCCTGTCCCAACACCTAGAGCTAGTCTCTCATTGTTTCCCCCTTTCCTGTGCATCCTCAGGACAAATTGCAACCTGTAAAGAACAGGAGGATAAAGGTGCTGATTCTCCAAGGAGGGAGATTGCTAGTAAAGCGGCTCGAATGGCGAACCGGAGCACAAGGAGATGAGAAATGAGGTGCGTTTTAGAAACCTTTCCCGATCACACGGTGTACCATCTTCGGGGTTTCTAATGCATGTTTTCAAAGTAGGACGATGCCCCTGAACCTGGAGATTTGGGACCCATGGGATGGGTACCACGCCGTATTACTTTAAAGGGTCTGCCTTTGCTCACCCAACCTCACCAAACCTCTCAGCCCCAAGAGTGTCCACCCTTATGTCTCAATCAGCTGTGGGTCTAGATATGGTCAATCCAGGTGGCATCACAGCCCCTGAACGAATTTTGTAAGAATTTCTCTCTCTTTCACTGTCTTTGTTTCACGGGTTTTGAAACGTAATTGATTTTTATAATGGGGTTTAGCTGCTTTTCACTGCTGTGTTTATGCCGCTTTATACCCACTTGACTCACTTACAGAGAGATATCAATACATAGGTTTTAAGATTCTTACTAGTCAGATATATTCTTGGGCGGTGAATAGGGGGCGTTGAGTCCAGTTCACTGAGCAAGGAGTAGGTCTTGTCTATTACATATTGGGTTTCTGGAACGGTATCTGAGCTAATTTGAAACCCTTGTTTTATGCATCACCCCACCTCACCTTTCCCGTTAAGCAGCCATAGTGTGTTTTCTAAACGTGTGACTCTGTTCTGTTTTGTAATTCAGTTCAAGGGTAGCGGTTTTTACATTCCCTCTATAAGTGATATCTCATGATAAGTGTCTTTTTCTGTGTGACTTATTTCACTTAGAATCGTCATACCTAAATCTACTCATCATGCTGCTACTAGCCTTATGACATTGATTTCATGGCTGAGTGATATGCCATTGTACATAAGGACCGCAACTTCTTTATCCATTCTTCTCTTTCCTGGGATATTTAAGGTGTAACGAAGTGGAGGTTCTTGTCAACAGAGTAGCCCAAAACTTTGGGGTGCCTGTGTCTTGCTGATTTTTAGTTTTTCCAATTTATACGCCCATGAGTGGAAGTGCCCTATGCTCTCTAAGCTGAGTTTTTTAGATGTTTCAGGACACACCGTACACTTCTCCAGAGTGGCTGTTGGCAATTTACATCCCGCCCATCAGCGTAACAAGGCTCCCATTTCTCCATGGCCTGTCCTGCATTTCTGGTTTTGACACTTTATTCAGCATGGCCCTTTTGACCGATGGGAAGCGAGACTTCTTTGTAGTGCTGATTTGCCTTTCCAGGTTGCTTGGTTGGCCAAAAAGGGCGTATGCGTTTTTCCTGAATATATTCAGGAAAAAACGCATACGCCCTTTTTGGCCAAGGGCATCATTGTCGAGGTTTTGCCGCTTTTCCTGTGCTTTAAAGGCGATTCGAATCTACCTCCTGAAATCTGTTTCCTGCAATTCTGCCTTGCTTTCAAATCCTCTTCGTTGCCTTCCCTCAATATATTTGTGGACGAGAGTTATCATTTCTAAGTTTGCAGGTTTGTGAATTGCAGTGCCCCTGAGCTCCATGATTCAATTCGCTTTCTTGGGAGCTGGCCGCAAAAGCGCAGGATTGCTTCAGGCCGTATTCTGGTTCCTGGCGGCAGGCTGAGCCTGTGGTTAATTCTTCTTCCTGATGGGAAAATAGTGTCACCTGTGCCTGTCGCAACACCTAGAGCTAGTCTCTCATTGGTTCCCCCTCTTCCCGTGCATCCTCAGGACAAATTGCAACCTGTACGGAACAGGAAGATAAAGGTGCTGATTCTCCAAGGAGGGAGATTGCTAATAAAGCGGCTGGAATGGCGAACCGGAGCACAAGGAGATGAGAAATGAGGTGCGTTTTAGCAACCTTTCCCGATCACACGGTGTACCATCTTCGGGGTTTCTCATGCATGTTTTCAGTGTAGGACGATGCCCTTGAACCTGGAGATTTGGGACCCATGGGATGGGTACCACGCCGTATTTCTTTAAAGGGTCTGCGTTTGCTCACCCAACCTCACCAAACCTCTCAGCCCCAAGAGTGTCCACCCTTATGTCTCAATCAGCTGTGGGTCTAGATATGGTCAATCCAGGTGGCATCACAGCCCCTGAACGAATTTTGTAAGAATTTCTCTCTCTTTCACTGTCTTTGTTTCACGGGTTTTGAAAAGTAATTGATTTTTATAATGGGGTTTAGCTGCTTTTGACTGCTGCGTTTATGCCGCTTTACACCCACTTGACTCACTTACAGAGAGATATCAATATATAGGTTTTAAGATTCTTACTTGTCAGATATATTCTTGGGCGGTGAATAGGGGGTGTTGAGTCCAGTTCACTGAGCAAGGAGTAGGTCTTGTCTCTTACATATTGGGTTTATGGAACGGTATCTGAGCTAATTTGAAACCCTTGTTTTATGCATCACCCCACCTCACCTTTCCCGTTAAGCAGACATAGTCTGTTTTCTAAACGTGTGACTCTGTTCTGTTTTGTAATTCAGTTCAAGGGTAGCGGTTTTTACATTCCCTCTATAAGTGATATCTGATGATAAGTGTCTTTTTCTGTGTGACTTATTTCACTTAGAATCGTCATACCTAAATCCACTCATCATACTGCTACTAGCCTTATGACATTGATTTCATGGCTGAGTGATATTCCATTGTATATAAGGACCACATCTTCTTTATCCATTCTTTTCTTTCCTGGGACATTTAAGGTGTATCGAAGTGGAGGTTCTTGTCAACAGAGTAGCCCAAAACTTTGGGGTGCCTGTGTCTTGCTGATTTTTAGTTTTCCCAATTTATACGCCCATGAGTGGAAGTGCCCTATGCTCTCTAAGCTGAGTTTTTTAGATGTTTCAGGACACACCGTACACTTCTCCAGAGTGGCTGTTGGCAATTTACATCCCGCCCATCAGCGTAGCAAGGCTCGCATTTCTCCATGGCCTGTCCTGCATTTCTGGTTTTGACACTTTATTCAGCATGGCCCTTTTGACCGATGGGAAGCGAGACTTCTTTGTAGCGCTGATTTGCCTTTCCAGGTTGCTTGGTTGGCCAAAAAGGGCGTATGCGTTTTTTCCTGAATATATTCAGGAAAAAACGCATACGCCCTTTTTGGCCAAGGGCATCATTGTCGAGGTTTTGCCGCTTTTCCTGTGCTTTAAAGGCGATTCGAATCTACCTCCTGAAATCTGTTTCCTGCAATTCTGCCTTGCTTTCAAATCCTCTTCGTTGCCTTCCCTCAATATATTTGTGGACGAGAGTTATCATTTCTAAGTCTGCAGGTTTGTGAATTGCAGTGCCCCTGAGCTCCATGATTCAACTCGCTTTCTTGGGAGCTGGCCGCAAAAGCGCAGGATTGCTTCAGGCCGTATTCTGGTTCCTGGCGGCAGGCTGAGCCTGTGGTTAATTCTTCTTCCTGATGGGAAAATAGAGTGACCTGTGCCTGTCCCAACACCTAGAGCTAGTCTCTCATTGGTTCCCCCTCTTCCCGTGCATCCTCAGGACAAATTGCAACCTGTAAAGAACAGGAGGATAAAGGTGCTGATTCTCCAAGGAGGGAGATTGCTAGAAAAGCGGCTGGAATGGCGAACCGGAGCACAAGGAGATGAGAAATGAGGTGCGTTTTAGAAACCTTTCCCGATCACACGGTGTACCATCTTCGGGGTTTCTCATGCATGTTTTCAGTGTAGGACGATGCCCTTGAACCTGGAGATTTGAGACCCATGGGATGGGTACCACGCTATATTACTTTAAAGGGTCTGCGTTTGCTCACCCAACCTCACCAAACCTCTCAGCCCCAAGAGTGTCCACCCTTATGTCTCAATCAGCTGTGGGTCTAGATATGGTCAATCCAGGTCGCATCACAGCCCCTGAAAGAATTTTGTAAGAATTTCTCTCTCTTTCACTGTCTTTGTTTCACGGGTTTTGAAAAGTAATTGATTTTTATAATGGGGTTTAGCTGCTTTTCACTGCTGCGTTTATGCCGCTTTACACCCACTTGACTCACTTACAGAGAGATATCAATATATAGGTTTTAAGATTCTTACTAGTCAGATATATTCTTGGGCGGTGAATAGGGGGTGTTGAGTCCAGTTCACTGAGCAAGGAGTAGGTCTTGTCTCTTACATATTGGGTTTATGGAACGGTATCTGAGCTAATTTGAAACCCTTGTTTTATGCATCACCCCACCTCACCTTTCCCGTTAAGCAGCCATAGTCTGTTTTCTAAACGTGTGACTCTGTTCTGTTTTGTAATTCAGTTCAAGGGTAGCGGTTTTTACATTCCCTCTATAAGTGATATCTCATGATAAGGGTCTTTTTCTGTGTGACTTATTTCACTTAGAATCGTCATACCTAAATCCACTCATCATTGCTGCTACTAGCCTTATGACATTGATTTCATGGCTGAGTGATATTCCATTGTATATAAGGACCACATCTTCTTTATCCATTCTTCTCTTTCCTGGGATATTTAAGGTGTATCGAAGTGGAGGTTCTTGTCAACAGAGTAGCCCAAAACTTTGGGGTGCCTGTGTCTTGCTGATTTTTAGTTTTTCCAATTTATACGCCCATGAGTGGAAGTGCCCTATGCTCTCTAAGCTGAGTTTTTTAGATGTTTCAGGACACACCGTACACTTCTCCAGAGTGGCTGTTGGCAATTTACATCCCGCCCATCAGCGTAACAAGGCTCCCATTTCTCCATGGCCTGTCCTGCATTTCTGGTTTTGACACTTTATTCAGCATGGCCCTTTTGACCGATGGGAAGCGAGACTTCTTTGTAGTGCTGATTTGCCTTTCCAGGTTGCTTGGTTGGCCAAAAAGGGCGTATGCGTTTTTCCTGAATATATTCAGGAAAAAACGCATACGCCCTTTTTGGCCAAGGGCATCATTGTCGAGGTTTTGCCGCTTTTCCTGTGCTTTAAAGGCGATTCGAATCTACCTCCTGAAATCTGTTTCCTGCAATTCTGCCTTGCTTTCAAATCCTCTTCGTTGCCTTCCCTCAATATATTTGTGGACGAGAGTTATCATTTCTAAGTCTGCAGGTTTGTGAATTGCAGTGCCCCTGAGCTCCATGATTCAATTCGCTTTCTTGGGAGCTGGCCGCAAAAGCGCAGGATTGCTTCAGGCCGTATTCTGGTTCCTGGCGGCAGGCTGAGCCTGTGGTTAATTCTTCTTCCTGATGGGAAAATAGAGTGACCTGTGCCTGTCCCAACACCTAGAGCTAGTCTCTCATTGGTTCCCCCTCTTCCCGTGCATCCTCAGGACAAATTGCAACCTGTACAGAACAGGAGGATAAAGGTGCTGATTCTCCAAGGAGGGAGATTGCTAGTAAAGCGGCTGGAATGGCGAACCGGAGCACAAGGAGATGAGAAATGAGGTGCGTTTTAGAAACCTTTCCCGATCACACGGTGTACCATCTTCGGGGTTTCTCATGCATGTTTTCAATGTAGGACGATGCCCTTGAACCTGGAGATTTGGGACCCATGGGATGGGTACCACGCCGTATTTCTTTACAGGGTCTGCGTTTGCTCACCCAACCTCACCAAGCCTCTCAGCCCCAACAGTGTCCACCCTTATGTCTCAATCAGCTGTGGGTCTAGATATGGTCAATCCAGGTGGCATCACAGCCCCTGAACGAATTTTGTAAGAATTTCTCTCTCTTTCACTGTCTTTGTTTCACGGGTTTTGAAAAGTAATTGATTTTTATAATGGGGTTTAGCTGCTTTTCACTGCTGCGTTTATGCCGCTTTACACCCACTTGACTCACTTACAGAGAGATATCAATATATAGGTTTTAAGATTCTTACTAGTCAGATATATTCTTGGGCGGTGAATAGGGGGTGTTGAGTCCAGTTCACTGAGCAAGGAGTAGGTCTTGTCTCTTACATATTGGGTTTATGGAACGGTATCTGAGCTAATTTGAAACCCTTGTTTTATGCATCACCCCACCTCACCTTTCCCGTTAAGCAGACGTAGTCTGTTTTCTAAACGTGTGACTCTGTTCTGTTTTGTAATTCAGTTCAAGGGTAGCGGTTTTTACATTCCCTCTATAAGTGATATCTCATGATAAGTGTCTTTTTCTGTGTGACTTATTTCACTTAGAATCGTCATACCTAAATCCACTCATCATGCTGCTACTAGCCTTATGACATTGATTTCATGGCTGAGTGATATTCCATTGTATATAAGGACCACATCTTCTTTATCCATTCTTTTCTTTCCTGGGACATTTAAGGTGTATCGAAGTGGAGGTTCTTGTCAACAGAGTAGCCCAAAACTTTGGGGTGCCTGTGTCTTGCTGATTTTTAGTTTTCCCAATTTATACGCCCATGAGTGGAAGGGCCCTATGCTCTCTAAGCTGAGTTTTTTAGATGTTTCAGGACACACCGTACACTTCTCCAGAGTGGCTGTTGGCAATTTACATCCCGCCTATCAGCGTAGCAAGGCTCCCATTTCTCCATGGCCTGTCCTGCATTTCTGGTTTTGACACTTTATTCAGCATGGCCCTTTTCACCGATGGGAAACAAGACTTCTTTGTAGCGCTGATTTGCCTTTCCAGGTTGCTTGGTTGGCCAAAAAGGGCGTATGCGTTTTTTCCTGAATATATTCAGGAAAAAACGCATACGCCCTTTTTGGCCAAGGGCATCATCGTCGAGGTTTTGCCGCTTTTCCTGTGCTTTAAAGGCGATTCGAATCTACCTCCTGAAATCTGTTTCCTGCAATTCTGCCTTGCTTTCAAATCCTCTTCGTTGCCTTCCCTCAATATATTTGTGGACGAGAGTTATCATTTCTAAGTCTGCAGGTTTGTGAATTGCAGTGCCCCTGAGCTCCATGATTCAACTCGCTTTCTTGGGAGCTGGCCGCAAAAGCGCAGGATTGCTTCAGGCCGTATTCTGGTTCCAGGCGGCAGGCTGAGCCTGTGGTTAATTCTTCTTCCTGATGGGAAAATAGAGTGACCTGTGCCTGTCCCAACACCTAGAGCTAGTCTCTCATTGGTTCCCCCTCTTCCCGTGCATCCTCAGGACAAATTGCAACCTGTACGGAACAGGAGGATAAAGGTGCTGATTCTCCAAGGAGGGAGATTGCTAGTAAAGCGGCTGGAATGGCGAACCGGAGCACAAGGAGTTGAGAAATGAGGTGCGTTTTAGAAACCTTTCCCGATCACACGGTGTACCATCTTCGGGGTTTCTCATGCATGTTTTCAGTGTAGGACGATGCCCTTGAACCTGGAGATTTGGGACCCATGGGATGGGTACCACGCCGTATTTCTTTAAAGGGTCTGCGTTTGCTCACCCAACCTCACCAAACCTCTCAGCCCCAAGAGTGTCCACCCTTATGTCTCAATCAGCTGTGGGTCTAGATATGGTCAATCCAGGTGGCATCACAGCCCCTGAACGAATTTTGTAAGAATTTCTCTCTCTTTCACTGTCTTTGTTTCACGGGTTTTGAAAAGTAATTGATTTTTATAATGGGGTTTAGCTGCTTTTGACTGCTGCGTTTATGCCGCTTTACACCCACTTGACTCACTTACAGAGAGATATCAATATATAGGTTTTAAGATTCTTACTAGTCAGATATATTCTTGGGCGGTGAATAGGGGGTGTTGAGTCCAGTTCACTGAGCAAGGAGTAGGTATTGTCTCTTACATATTGGGTTTATGGAACGATATCTGAGCTAATTTGAAACCCTTGTTTTATGCATCACCCCACCTCACCTTTCCCGTTAAGCAGACATAGTCTGTTTTCTAAACGTGTGACTCTGTTCTGTTTTGTAATTCAGTTCAAGGGTAGCGGTTTTTACATTCCCTCTATAAGTGATATCTGATGATAAGTGTCTTTTTCTGTGTGACTTATTTCACTTAGAATCGTCATACCTAAATCCACTCATCATGCTGCTACTAGCCTTATGACATTGATTTCATGGCTGAGTGATATTCCATTGTATATAAGGACCACATCTTCTTTATCCATTCTTTTCTTTCCTGGGACATTTAAGGTGTATCGAAGTGGAGGTTCTTGTCAACAGAGTAGCCCAAAACTTTGGGGTGCCTGTGTCTTGCTGATTTTTAGTTTTCCCAATTTATACGCCCATGAGTGGAAGTGCCCTATGCTGTCTAAGCTGAGTTTTTTAGATGTTTCAGGACACACCGTACACTTCTCCAGAGTGGCTGTTGGCAATTTACATCCCGCCCATCAGCGTAGCAAGGCTCGCATTTCTCCATGGCCTGTCCTGCATTTTTGGTTTTGACACTTTATTCAGCATGGCCCTTTTGACCGATGGGAAGCGAGACTTCTTTGTAGCGCTGATTTGCCTTTCCAGGTTGCTTGGTTGGCCAAAAAGGGCGTATGCGTTTTTTCCTGAATATATTCAGGAAAAAACGCATACGCCCTTTTTGGCCAAGGGCATCATTGTCGAGGTTTTGCCGCTTTTCCTGTGCTTTAAAGGCGATTCGAATCTACCTCCTGAAATCTGTTTCCTGCAATTCTGCCTTGCTTTCAAATCCTCTTCGTTGCCTTCCCTCAATATATTTGTGGACGAGAGTTATCATTTCTAAGTCTGCAGGTTTGTGAATTGCAGTGCCCCTGAGCTCCATGATTCAACTCGCTTTCTTGGGAGCTGGCCGCAAAAGCGCAGGATTGCTTCAGGCCGTATTCTGGTTCCTGGCGGCAGGCTGAGCCTGTGGTTAATTCTTCTTCCTGATGGGAAAATAGAGTGACCTGTGCCTGTCCCAACACCTAGAGCTAGTCTCTCATTGGTTCCCCCTCTTCCCGTGCATCCTCAGGACAAATTGCAACCTGTAAAGAACAGGAGGATAAAGGTGCTGATTCTCCAAGGAGGGAGATTGCTAGTAAAGCGGCTGGAATGGCGAACCGGAGCACAAGGAGATGAGAAATGAGGTGCGTTTTAGAAACCTTTTCCGATCACACGGTGTACCATCTTCGGGGTTTCTCATGCCTGTTTTCAGTGTAGGACGATGCCCTTGAACCTGGAGATTTGGGACCCATGGGATGGGTACCACGCTATATTACTTTAAAGGGTCTGCGTTTGCTCACCCAACCTCACCAAACCTCTCAGCCCCAAGAGTGTCCACCCTTATGTCTCAATCAGCTGTGGGTCTAGATATGGTCAATCCAGGTGGCATCACAGCCCCTGAACGAATTTTGTAAGTATTTCTCTCTCTTTCACTGTCTTTGTTTCACGGGTTTTGAAAAGTAATTGATTTTTATAATGGGGTTTAGCTGCTTTTGACTGCTGCGTTTATGCCGCTTTACACCCACTTGACTCACTTACAGAGAGATATCAATATATAGGTTTTAAGATTCTTACTAGTCAGATATATTCTTGGGCGGTGAATAGGGGGTGTTGAGTCCAGTTCACTGAGCAAGGAGTAGGTATTGTCTCTTACATATTGGGTTTATGGAACGATATCTGAGCTAATTTGAAACCCTTGTTTTATGCATCACCCCACCTCACCTTTCCCGTTAAGCAGACATAGTCTGTTTTCTAAACGTGTGACTCTGTTCTGTTTTGTAATTCAGTTCAAGGGTAGCGGTTTTTACATTCCCTCTATAAGTGATATCTGATGATAAGTGTCTTTTTCTGTGTGACTTATTTCACTTAGAATCGTCATACCTAAATCCACTCATCATGCTGCTACTAGCCTTATGACATTGATTTCATGGCTGAGTGATATTCCATTGTATATAAGGACCACATCTTCTTTATCCATTCTTTTCTTTCCTGGGACATTTAAGGTGTATCGAAGTGGAGGTTCTTGTCAACAGAGTAGCCCAAAACTTTGGGGTGCCTGTGTCTTGCTGATTTTTAGTTTTCCCAATTTATACGCCCATGAGAGGAAGTGCCCTATGCTCTCTAAGCTGAGTTTTTTAGATGTTTCAGGACACACCGTACACTTCTCCAGAGTGGCTGTTGGCAATTTACATCCCGCCCATCAGCGTAACAAGGCTCCCATTTCTCCATGGCCTGTCCTGCATTTCTGGTTTTGACACTTTATTCAGCATGGCCCTTTTGACCGATGGGAAGCGAGACTTCTTTGTAGCGCTGATTTGCCTTTCCAGGTTGCTTGGTTGGCCAAAAAGGGCGTATGCGTTTTTTCCTGAATATATTCAGGAAAAAACGCATACGCCCTTTTTGGCCAAGGGCATCATTGTCGAGGTTTTGCCGCTTTTCCTGTGCTTTAAAGGCGATTCGAATCTACCTCCTGAAATCTGTTTCCTGCAATTCTGCCTTGCTTTCAAATCCTCTTCGTTGCCTTCCCTCAATATATTTGTGGACGAGAGTTATCATTTCTAAGTCTGCAGGTTTGTGAATTGCAGTGCCCCTGAGCTCCATGATTCAATTCGCTTTCTTGGGAGCTGGCCGCAAAAGCGCAGGATTGCTTCAGGCCGTATTCTGGTTCCTGGCGGCAGGCTGAGCCTGTGGTTAATTCTTCTTCCTGATGGGAAAATAGAGTGACCTGTGCCTGTCCCAACACCTAGAGCTAGTCTCTCATTGGTTCCCCCTCTTCCCGTGCATCCTCAGGACAAATTGCAACCTGTACAGAACAGGAGGATAAAGGTGCTGATTCTCCAAGGAGGGAGATTGCTAGTAAAGCGGCTGGAATGGCGAACCGGAGCACAAGGAGATGAGAAATGAGGTGCGTTTTAGAAACCTTTCCCGATCACACGGTGTACCATCTTCGGGGTTTCTCATGCATGTTTTCAATGTACGACGATGCCCTTGAACCTGGAGATTTGGGACCCATGGGATGGGTACCACGCCGTATTTCTTTACAGGGTCTGCGTTTGCTCACCCAACCTCACCAAACCTCTCAGCCCCAAGAGTGTCCACCCTTATGTCTCAATCAGCTGTGGGTCTAGATATGGTCAATCCAGGTGGCATCACAGCCCCTGAACGAATTTTGTAAGAATTTCTCTCTCTTTCACTGTCTTTGTTTCACGGGTTTTGAAAAGTAATTGATTTTTATAATGGGGTTTAGCTGCTTTTCACTGCTGCGTTTATGCCGCTTTACACCCACTTGACTCACTTACAGAGAGATATCAATATATAGGTTTTAAGATTCTTACTAGTCAGATATATTCTTGGGCGGTGAATAGGGGGTGTTGAGTCCAGTTCACTGAGCAAGGAGTAGGTCTTGTCTCTTACATATTGGGTTTATGGAACGGTATCTGAGCTAATTTGAAACCCTTGTTTTATGCATCACCCCACCTCACCTTTCCCGTTAAGCAGCCATAGTCTGTTTTCTAAACGTGTGACTCTGTTCTGTTTTGTAATTCAGTTCAAGGGTAGCGGTTTTTACATTCCCTCTATAAGTGATATCTCATGATAAGGGTCTTTTTCTGTGTGACTTATTTCACTTAGAATCGTCATACCTAAATCCACTCATCATGCTGCTACTAGCCTTATGACATTGATTTCATGGCTGAGTGATATTCCATTGTATATAAGGACCACATCTTCTTTATCCATTCTTTTCTTTCCTGGGACATTTAAGGTGTATCGAAGTGGAGGTTCTTGTCAACAGAGTAGCCCAAAACTTTGGGGTGCCTGTGTCTTGCTGATTTTTAGTTTTCCCAATTTATACGCCCATGAGTGGAAGTGCCCTATGCTGTCTAAGCTGAGTTTTTTAGATGTTTCAGGACACACCGTACACTTCTCCAGAGTGGCTGTTGGCAATTTACATCCCGCCTATCAGCGTAGCAAGGCTCCCATTTCTCCATAGCCTGTCCTGCATTTCTGGTTTTGACACTTTATTCAGCATGGCCCTTTTCACCGATGGGAAGCAAGACTTCTTTGTAGCGCTGATTTGCCTTTCCAGGTTGCTTGGTTGGCCAAAAAGGGCGTATGCGTTTTTTCCTGAATATATTCAGGAAAAAACGCATACGCCCTTTTTGGCCAAGGGCATCATCGTCGAGGTTTTGCCGCTTTTCCTGTGCTTTAAAGGCGATTCGAATCTACCTCCTGAAATCTGTTTCCTGCAATTCTGCCTTGCTTTCAAATCCTCTTCGTTGCCTTCCCTCAATATATTTGTGGACGAGAGTTATCATTTCTAAGTCTGCAGGTTTGTGAATTGCAGTGCCCCTGAGCTCCATTCTTCAACTCGCTTTCTTGGGAGCTGGCCGCAAAAGCGCAGGATTGCTTCAGGCCGTATTCTGGTTCCTGGCGGCAGGCTGAGCCTGTGGTTAATTCTTCTTCCTGATGGGAAAATAGAGTGACCTGTGCCTGTCCCAACACCTAGAGCTAGTCTCTCATTGGTTCCCCCTCTTCCCGTGCATCCTCAGGACAAATTGCAACCTGTAAAGAACAGGAGGATAAAGGTGCTGATTCTCCAAGGAGGGAGATTGCTAGTAAAGCGGCTGGAATGGCGAACCGGAGCACAAGGAGATGAGAAATGAGGTGCGTTTTAGAAACCTTTCCCGATCACACGGTGTACCATCTTCGGGGTTTCTCATGCATGTTTTCAATGTACGACGATGCCCTTGAACCTGGAGATTTGGGACCCATGGGATGGGTACCACGCCGTATTTCTTTACAGGGTCTGCGTTTGCTCACCCAACCTCACCAAACCTCTCAGCCCCAAGAGTGTCCACCCTTATGTCTCAATCAGCTGTGGGTCTAGATATGGTCAATCCAGGTGGCATCACAGCCCCTGAACGAATTTTGTAAGAATTTCTCTCTCTTTCACTGTCTTTGTTTCACGGGTTTTGAAAAGTAATTGATTTTTATAATGGGGTTTAGCTGCTTTTCACTGCTGCGTTTATGCCGCTTTACACCCACTTGACTCACTTACAGAGAGATATCAATATATAGGTTTTAAGATTCTTACTAGTCAGATATATTCTTGGGCGGTGAATAGGGGGTGTTGAGTCCAGTTCACTGAGCAAGGAGTAGGTCTTGTCTCTTACATATTGGGTTTATGGAACGGTATCTGAGCTAATTTGAAACCCTTGTTTTATGCATCACCCCACCTCACCTTTCCCGTTAAGCAGCCATAGTCTGTTTTCTAAACGTGTGACTCTGTTCTGTTTTGTAATTCAGTTCAAGGGTAGCGGTTTTTACATTCCCTCTATAAGTGATATCTGATGATAAGTGTCTTTTTCTGTGTGACTTATTTCACTTAGAATCGTCATACCTAAATCCACTCATCATGCTGCTACTAGCCTTATGACATTGATTTCATGGCTGAGTGATATTCCATTGTATATAAGGACCACATCTTCTTTATCCATTCTTTTCTTTCCTGGGACATTTAAGGTGTATCGAAGTGGAGGTTCTTGTCAACAGAGTAGCCCAAAACTTTGGGGTGCCTGTGTCTTGCTGATTTTTAGTTTTCCCAATTTATACGCCCATGAGTGGAAGTGCCCTATGCTGTCTAAGCTGAGTTTTTTAGATGTTTCAGGACACACCGTACACTTCTCCAGAGTGGCTGTTGGCAATTTACATCCCGCCTATCAGCGTAGCAAGGCTCCCATTTCTCCATAGCCTGTCCTGCATTTCTGGTTTTGACACTTTATTCAGCATGGCCCTTTTCACCGATGGGAAGCAAGACTTCTTTGTAGCGCTGATTTGCCTTTCCAGGTTGCTTGGTTGGCCAAAAAGGGCGTATGCGTTTTTTCCTGAATATATTCAGGAAAAAACGCATACGCCCTTTTTGGCCAAGGGCATCATCGTCGAGGTTTTGCCGCTTTTCCTGTGCTTTAAAGGCGATTCGAATCTACCTCCTGAAATCTGTTTCCTGCAATTCTGCCTTGCTTTCAAATCCTCTTCGTTGCCTTCCCTCAATATATTTGTGGACGAGAGTTATCATTTCTAAGTCTGCAGGTTTGTGAATTGCAGTGCCCCTGAGCTCCATTCTTCAACTCGCTTTCTTGGGAGCTGGCCGCAAAAGCGCAGGATTGCTTCAGGCCGTATTCTGGTTCCTGGCGGCAGGCTGAGCCTGTGGTTAATTCTTCTTCCTGATGGGAAAATAGAGTGACCTGTGCCTGTCCCAACACCTAGAGCTAGTCTCTCATTGGTTCCCCCTCTTCCCGTGCATCCTCAGGACAAATTGCAACCTGTAAAGAACAGGAGGATAAAGGTGCTGATTCTCCAAGGAGGGAGATTGCTAGTAAAGCGGCTGGAATGGCGAACCGGAGCACAAGGAGATGAGAAATGAGGTGCGTTTTAGAAACCTTTCCCGATCACACGGTGTACCATCTTCGGGGTTTCTCATGCATGTTTTCAATGTACGACGATGCCCTTGAACCTGGAGATTTGGGACCCATGGGATGGGTACCACGCCGTATTTCTTTACAGGGTCTGCGTTTGCTCACCCAACCTCACCAAACCTCTCAGCCCCAAGAGTGTCCACCCTTATGTCTCAATCAGCTGTGGGTCTAGATATGGTCAATCCAGGTGGCATCACAGCCCCTGAACGAATTTTGTAAGAATTTCTCTCTCTTTCACTGTCTTTGTTTCACGGGTTTTGAAAAGTAATTGATTTTTATAATGGGGTTTAGCTGCTTTTCACTGCTGCGTTTATGCCGCTTTACACCCACTTGACTCACTTACAGAGAGATATCAATATATAGGTTTTAAGATTCTTACTAGTCAGATATATTCTTGGGCGGTGAATAGGGGGTGTTGAGTCCAGTTCACTGAGCAAGGAGTAGGTCTTGTCTCTTACATATTGGGTTTATGGAACGGTATCTGAGCTAATTTGAAACCCTTGTTTTATGCATCACCCCACCTCACCTTTCCCGTTAAGCAGCCATAGTCTGTTTTCTAAACGTGTGACTCTGTTCTGTTTTGTAATTCAGTTCAAGGGTAGCGGTTTTTACATTCCCTCTATAAGTGATATCTGATGATAAGTGTCTTTTTCTGTGTGACTTATTTCACTTAGAATCGTCATACCTAAATCCACTCATCATGCTGCTACTAGCCTTATGACATTGATTTCATGGCTGAGTGATATTCCATTGTATATAAGGACCACATCTTCTTTATCCATTCTTTTCTTTCCTGGGACATTTAAGGTGTATCGAAGTGGAGGTTCTTGTCAACAGAGTAGCCCAAAACTTTGGGGTGCCTGTGTCTTGCTGATTTTTAGTTTTCCCAATTTATACGCCCATGAGTGGAAGTGCCCTATGCTGTCTAAGCTGAGTTTTTTAGATGTTTCAGGACACACCGTACACTTCTCCAGAGTGGCTGTTGGCAATTTACATCCCGCCTATCAGCGTAGCAAGGCTCCCATTTCTCCATAGCCTGTCCTGCATTTCTGGTTTTGACACTTTATTCAGCATGGCCCTTTTCACCGATGGGAAGCAAGACTTCTTTGTAGCGCTGATTTGCCTTTCCAGGTTGCTTGGTTGGCCAAAAAGGGCGTATGCGTTTTTTCCTGAATATATTCAGGAAAAAACGCATACGCCCTTTTTGGCCAAGGGCATCATCGTCGAGGTTTTGCCGCTTTTCCTGTGCTTTAAAGGCGATTCGAATCTACCTCCTGAAATCTGTTTCCTGCAATTCTGCCTTGCTTTCAAATCCTCTTCGTTGCCTTCCCTCAATATATTTGTGGACGAGAGTTATCATTTCTAAGTCTGCAGGTTTGTGAATTGCAGTGCCCCTGAGCTCCATTCTTCAACTCGCTTTCTTGGGAGCTGGCCGCAAAAGCGCAGGATTGCTTCAGGCCGTATTCTGGTTCCTGGCGGCAGGCTGAGCCTGTGGTTAATTCTTCTTCCTGATGGGAAAATAGAGTGACCTGTGCCTGTCCCAACACCTAGAGCTAGTCTCTCATTGGTTCCCCCTCTTCCCGTGCATCCTCAGGACAAATTGCAACCTGTAAAGAACAGGAGGATAAAGGTGCTGATTCTCCAAGGAGGGAGATTGCTAGTAAAGCGGCTGGAATGGCGAACCGGAGCACAAGGAGATGAGAAATGAGGTGCGTTTTAGAAACCTTTCCCGATCACACGGTGTACCATCTTCGGGGTTTCTCATGCCTGTTTTCAGTGTAGGACGATGCCCTTGAAACTGGAGATTTGGGACCCATGGGATGGGTACCACGCTATATTACTTTAAAGGGTCTGCGTTTGCTCACCCAACCTCACCAAACCTCTCAGCCCCAAGAGTGTCCACCCTTATGTCTCAATCAGCTGTGGGTCTAGATATGGTCAATCCAGGTCGCATCACAGCCCCTGAAAGAATTTTGTAAGAATTTCTCTCTCTTTCACTGTCTTTGTTTCACGGGTTTTGAAAAGTAATTGATTTTTATAATGGGGTTTAGCTGCTTTTCACTGCTGCGTTTATGCCGCTTTACACCCACTTGACTCACTTACAGAGAGATATCAATATATAGGTTTTAAGATTCTTACTAGTCAGATATATTCTTGGGCGGTGAATAGGGGGTGTTGAGTCCAGTTCACTGAGCAAGGAGTAGGTCTTGTCTCTTACATATTGGGTTTATGGAACGGTATCTGAGCTAATTTGAAACCCTTGTTTTATGCATCACCCCACCTCACCTTTCCCGTTAAGCAGCCATAGTCTGTTTTCTAAACGTGTGACTCTGTTCTGTTTTGTAATTCAGTTCAAGGGTAGCGGTTTTTACATTCCCTCTATAAGTGATATCTGATGATAAGGGTCTTTTTCTGTGTGACTTATTTCACTTAGAATCGTCATACCTAAATCCACTCATCATGCTGCTACTAGCCTTATGACATTGATTTCATGGCTGAGTGATATTCCATTGTATATAAGGACCACATCTTCTTTATCCATTCTTCTCTTTCCTGGGATATTTAAGGTGTATCGAAGTGGAGGTTCTTGTCAACAGAGTAGCCCAAAACTTTGGGGTGCCTGTGTCTTGCTGATTTTTAGTTTTCCCAATTTATACGCCCATGAGTGGAAGTGCCCTATGCTCTCTAAGCTGAGTTTTTTAGATGTTTCAGGACACACCGTACACTTCTCCAGAGTGGCTGTTGGCAATTTACATCCCGCCCATCAGCGTAACAAGGCTCCCATTTCTCCATGGCCTGTCCTGCATTTCTGGTTTTGACACTTTATTCAGCATGGCCCTTTTGACCGTTGGGAAGCGAGACTTCTTTGTAGTGCTGATTTGCCTTTCCAGGTTGCTTGGTTGGCCAAAAAGGGCGTATGCGTTTTTTCCTGAATATATTCAGGAAAAAACGCATACGCCCTTTTTGGCCAAGGGCATCATTGTCGAGGTTTTGCCGCTTTTCCTGTGCTTTAAAGGCGATTCGAATCTACCTCCTGAAATCTGTTTCCTGCAATTCTGCCTTGCTTTCAAATCCTCTTCGTTGCCTTCCCTCAATATATTTGTGGACGAGAGTTATCATTTCTAAGTCTGCAGGTTTGTGAATTGCAGTGCCCCTGAGCTCCATGATTCAACTCGCTTTCTTGGGAGCTGGCCGCAAAAGCGCAGGATTGCTTCAGGCCGTATTCTGGTTCCTGGCGGCAGGCTGAGCCTGTGGTTAATTCTTCTTCCTGATGGGAAAATAGAGTGACCTGTGCCTGTCCCAACACCTAGAGCTAGTCTCTCATTGGTTCCCCCTCTTCCCGTGCATCCTCAGGACAAATTGCAACCTGTACAGAACAGGAGGATAAAGGTGCTGATTCTCCAAGGAGGGAGATTGCTAGTAAAGCGGCTGGAATGGCGAACCGGAGCACAAGGAGATGAGAAATGAGGTGCGTTTTAGAAACCTTTCCCGATCACACGGTGTACCATCTTCGGGGTTTCTCATGCATGTTTTCAATGTAGGACGATGCCCTTGAACCTGGAGATTTGGGACCCATGGGATGGGTACCACGCCGTATTTCTTTACAGGGTCTGCGTTTGCTCACCCAACCTCACCAAGCCTCTCAGCCCCAACAGTGTCCACCCTTATGTCTCAATCAGCTGTGGGTCTAGATATGGTCAATCCAGGTGGCATCACAGCCCCTGAACGAATTTTGTAAGAATTTCTCTCTCTTTCACTGTCTTTGTTTCACGGGTTTTGAAAAGTAATTGATTTTTATAATGGGGTTTAGCTGCTTTTCACTGCTGCGTTTATGCCGCTTTACACCCACTTGACTCACTTACAGAGAGATATCAATATATAGGTTTTAAGATTCTTACTAGTCAGATATATTCTTGGGCGGTGAATAGGGGGTGTTGAGTCCAGTTCACTGAGCAAGGAGTAGGTCTTGTCTCTTACATATTGGGTTTATGGAACGGTATCTGAGCTAATTTGAAACCCTTGTTTTATGCATCACCCCACCTCACCTTTCCCGTTAAGCAGACGTAGTCTGTTTTCTAAACGTGTGACTCTGTTCTGTTTTGTAATTCAGTTCAAGGGTAGCGGTTTTTACATTCCCTCTATAAGTGATATCTCATGATAAGTGTCTTTTTCTGTGTGACTTATTTCACTTAGAATCGTCATACCTAAATCCACTCATCATGCTGCTACTAGCCTTATGACATTGATTTCATGGCTGAGTGATATTCCATTGTATATAAGGACCACATCTTCTTTATCCATTCTTTTCTTTCCTGGGACATTTAAGGTGTATCGAAGTGGAGGTTCTTGTCAACAGAGTAGCCCAAAACTTTGGGGTGCCTGTGTCTTGCTGATTTTTAGTTTTCCCAATTTATACGCCCATGAGTGGAAGGGCCCTATGCTCTCTAAGCTGAGTTTTTTAGATGTTTCAGGACACACCGTACACTTCTCCAGAGTGGCTGTTGGCAATTTACATCCCGCCTATCAGCGTAGCAAGGCTCCCATTTCTCCATGGCCTGTCCTGCATTTCTGGTTTTGACACTTTATTCAGCATGGCCCTTTTCACCGATGGGAAACAAGACTTCTTTGTAGCGCTGATTTGCCTTTCCAGGTTGCTTGGTTGGCCAAAAAGGGCGTATGCGTTTTTTCCTGAATATATTCAGGAAAAAACGCATACGCCCTTTTTGGCCAAGGGCATCATCGTCGAGGTTTTGCCGCTTTTCCTGTGCTTTAAAGGCGATTCGAATCTACCTCCTGAAATCTGTTTCCTGCAATTCTGCCTTGCTTTCAAATCCTCTTCGTTGCCTTCCCTCAATATATTTGTGGACGAGAGTTATCATTTCTAAGTCTGCAGGTTTGTGAATTGCAGTGCCCCTGAGCTCCATGATTCAACTCGCTTTCTTGGGAGCTGGCCGCAAAAGCGCAGGATTGCTTCAGGCCGTATTCTGGTTCCAGGCGGCAAGCTGAGCCTGTGGTTAATTCTTCTTCCTGATGGGAAAATAGAGTGACCTGTGCCTGTCCCAACACCTAGAGCTAGTCTCTCATTGGTTCCCCCTCTTCCCGTGCATCCTCAGGACAAATTGCAACCTGTACGGAACAGGAGGATAAAGGTGCTGATTCTCCAAGGAGGGAGATTGCTAGTAAAGCGGCTGGAATGGCGAACCGGAGCACAAGGAGTTGAGAAATGAGGTGCGTTTTAGAAACTTTTCCCGATCACACGGTGTACCATCTTCGGGGTTTCTCATGCATGTTTTCAGTGTAGGACGATGCCCTTGAACCTGGAGATTTGGGACCCATGGGATGGGTACCACGCCGTATTTCTTTAAAGGGTCTGCGTTTGCTCACCCAACCTCACCAAACCTCTCAGCCCCAAGAGTGTCCACCCTTATGTCTCAATCAGCTGTGGGTCTAGATATGGTCAATCCAGGTGGCATCACAGCCCCTGAACGAATTTTGTAAGAATTTCTCTCTCTTTCACTGTCTTTGTTTCACGGGTTTTGAAAAGTAATTGATTTTTATAATGGGGTTTAGCTGCTTTTGACTGCTGCGTTTATGCCGCTTTACACCCACTTGACTCACTTACAGAGAGATATCAATATATAGGTTTTAAGATTCTTACTAGTCAGATATATTCTTGGGCGGTGAATAGGGGGTGTTGAGTCCAGTTCACTGAGCAAGGAGTAGGTATTGTCGCTTACATATTGGGTTTATGGAACGATATCTGAGCTAATTTGAAACCCTTGTTTTATGCATCACCCCACCTCACCTTTCCCGTTAAGCAGACATAGTCTGTTTTCTAAACGTGTGACTCTGTTCTGTTTTGTAATTCAGTTCAAGGGTAGCGGTTTTTACATTCCCTCTATAAGTGATATCTGATGATAAGTGTCTTTTTCTGTGTGACTTATTTCACTTAGAATCGTCATACCTAAATCCACTCATCATGCTGCTACTAGCCTTATGACATTGATTTCATGGCTGAGTGATATTCCATTGTATATAAGGACCACATCTTCTTTATCCATTCTTTTCTTTCCTGGGACATTTAAGGTGTATCGAAGTGGAGGTTCTTGTCAACAGAGTAGCCCAAAACTTTGGGGTGCCTGTGTCTTGCTGATTTTTAGTTTTCCCAATTTATACGCCCATGAGTGGAAGTGCCCTATGCTGTCTAAGCTGAGTTTTTTAGATGTTTCAGGACACACCGTACACTTCTCCAGAGTGGCTGTTGGCAATTTACATCCCGCCCATCAGCGTAGCAAGGCTCGCATTTCTCCATGGCCTGTCCTGCATTTTTGGTTTTGACACTTTATTCAGCATGGCCCTTTTGACCGATGGGAAGCGAGACTTCTTTGTAGCGCTGATTTGCCTTTCCAGGTTGCTTGGTTGGCCAAAAAGGGCGTATGCGTTTTTTCCTGAATATATTCAGGAAAAAACGCATACGCCCTTTTTGGCCAAGGGCATCATTGTCGAGGTTTTGCCGCTTTTCCTGTGCTTTAAAGGCGATTCGAATCTACCTCCTGAAATCTGTTTCCTGCAATTCTGCCTTGCTTTCAAATCCTCTTCGTTGCCTTCCCTCAATATATTTGTGGACGAGAGTTATCATTTCTAAGTCTGCAGGTTTGTGAATTGCAGTGCCCCTGAGCTCCATGATTCAACTCGCTTTCTTGGGAGCTGGCCGCAAAAGCGCAGGATTGCTTCAGGCCGTATTCTGGTTCCTGGCGGCAGGCTGAGCCTGTGGTTAATTCTTCTTCCTGATGGGAAAATAGAGTGACCTGTGCCTGTCCCAACACCTAGAGCTAGTCTCTCATTGGTTCCCCCTCTTCCCGTGCATCCTCAGGACAAATTGCAACCTGTAAAGAACAGGAGGATAAAGGTGCTGATTCTCCAAGGAGGGAGATTGCTAGTAAAGCGGCTGGAATGGCGAACCGGAGCACAAGGAGATGAGAAATGAGGTGCGTTTTAGAAACCTTTCCCGATCACACGGTGTACCATCTTCGGGGTTTCTCATGCCTGTTTTCAGTGTAGGACGATGCCCTTGAAACTGGAGATTTGGGACCCATGGGATGGGTACCACGCTATATTACTTTAAAGGGTCTGCGTTTGCTCACCCAACCTCACCAAACCTCTCAGCCCCAAGAGTGTCCACCCTTATGTCTCAATCAGCTGTGGGTCTAGATATGGTCAATCCAGGTCGCATCACAGCCCCTGAAAGAATTTTGTAAGAATTTCTCTCTCTTTCACTGTCTTTGTTTCACGGGTTTTGAAAAGTAATTGATTTTTATAATGGGGTTTAGCTGCTTTTCACTGCTGCGTTTATGCCGCTTTACACCCACTTGACTCACTTACAGAGAGATATCAATATATAGGTTTTAAGATTCTTACTAGTCAGATATATTCTTGGGCGGTGAATAGGGGGTGTTGAGTCCAGTTCACTGAGCAAGGAGTAGGTCTTGTCTCTTACATATTGGGTTTATGGAACGGTATCTGAGCTAATTTGAAACCCTTGTTTTATGCATCACCCCACCTCACCTTTCCCGTTAAGCAGCCATAGTCTGTTTTCTAAACGTGTGACTCTGTTCTGTTTTGTAATTCAGTTCAAGGGTAGCGGTTTTTACATTCCCTCTATAAGTGATATCTGATGATAAGGGTCTTTTTCTGTGTGACTTATTTCACTTAGAATCGTCATACCTAAATCCACTCATCATGCTGCTACTAGCCTTATGACATTGATTTCATGGCTGAGTGATATTCCATTGTATATAAGGACCACATCTTCTTTATCCATTCTTCTCTTTCCTGGGATATTTAAGGTGTATCGAAGTGGAGGTTCTTGTCAACAGAGTAGCCCAAAACTTTGGGGTGCCTGTGTCTTGCTGATTTTTAGTTTTCCCAATTTATACGCCCATGAGTGGAAGTGCCCTATGCTCTCTAAGCTGAGTTTTTTAGATGTTTCAGGACACACCGTACACTTCTCCAGAGTGGCTGTTGGCAATTTACATCCCGCCCATCAGCGTAACAAGGCTCCCATTTCTCCATGGCCTGTCCTGCATTTCTGGTTTTGACACTTTATTCAGCATGGCCCTTTTGACCGTTGGGAAGCGAGACTTCTTTGTAGTGCTGATTTGCCTTTCCAGGTTGCTTGGTTGGCCAAAAAGGGCGTATGCGTTTTTTCCTGAATATATTCAGGAAAAAACGCATACGCCCTTTTTGGCCAAGGGCATCATTGTCGAGGTTTTGCCGCTTTTCCTGTGCTTTAAAGGCGATTCGAATCTACCTCCTGAAATCTGTTTCCTGCAATTCTGCCTTGCTTTCAAATCCTCTTCGTTGCCTTCCCTCAATATATTTGTGGACGAGAGTTATCATTTCTAAGTCTGCAGGTTTGTGAATTGCAGTGCCCCTGAGCTCCATGATTCAACTCGCTTTCTTGGGAGCTGGCCGCAAAAGCGCAGGATTGCTTCAGGCCGTATTCTGGTTCCTGGCGGCAGGCTGAGCCTGTGGTTAATTCTTCTTCCTGATGGGAAAATAGAGTGACCTGTGCCTGTCCCAACACCTAGAGCTAGTCTCTCATTGGTTCCCCCTCTTCCCGTGCATCCTCAGGACAAATTGCAACCTGTACAGAACAGGAGGATAAAGGTGCTGATTCTCCAAGGAGGGAGATTGCTAGTAAAGCGGCTGGAATGGCGAACCGGAGCACAAGGAGATGAGAAATGAGGTGCGTTTTAGAAACCTTTCCCGATCACACGGTGTACCATCTTCGGGGTTTCTCATGCATGTTTTCAATGTAGGACGATGCCCTTGAACCTGGAGATTTGGGACCCATGGGATGGGTACCACGCCGTATTTCTTTACAGGGTCTGCGTTTGCTCACCCAACCTCACCAAGCCTCTCAGCCCCAACAGTGTCCACCCTTATGTCTCAATCAGCTGTGGGTCTAGATATGGTCAATCCAGGTGGCATCACAGCCCCTGAACGAATTTTGTAAGAATTTCTCTCTCTTTCACTGTCTTTGTTTCACGGGTTTTGAAAAGTAATTGATTTTTATAATGGGGTTTAGCTGCTTTTCACTGCTGCGTTTATGCCGCTTTACACCCACTTGACTCACTTACAGAGAGATATCAATATATAGGTTTTAAGATTCTTACTAGTCAGATATATTCTTGGGCGGTGAATAGGGGGTGTTGAGTCCAGTTCACTGAGCAAGGAGTAGGTCTTGTCTCTTACATATTGGGTTTATGGAACGGTATCTGAGCTAATTTGAAACCCTTGTTTTATGCATCACCCCACCTCACCTTTCCCGTTAAGCAGACGTAGTCTGTTTTCTAAACGTGTGACTCTGTTCTGTTTTGTAATTCAGTTCAAGGGTAGCGGTTTTTACATTCCCTCTATAAGTGATATCTCATGATAAGTGTCTTTTTCTGTGTGACTTATTTCACTTAGAATCGTCATACCTAAATCCACTCATCATGCTGCTACTAGCCTTATGACATTGATTTCATGGCTGAGTGATATTCCATTGTATATAAGGACCACATCTTCTTTATCCATTCTTTTCTTTCCTGGGACATTTAAGGTGTATCGAAGTGGAGGTTCTTGTCAACAGAGTAGCCCAAAACTTTGGGGTGCCTGTGTCTTGCTGATTTTTAGTTTTCCCAATTTATACGCCCATGAGTGGAAGGGCCCTATGCTCTCTAAGCTGAGTTTTTTAGATGTTTCAGGACACACCGTACACTTCTCCAGAGTGGCTGTTGGCAATTTACATCCCGCCTATCAGCGTAGCAAGGCTCCCATTTCTCCATGGCCTGTCCTGCATTTCTGGTTTTGACACTTTATTCAGCATGGCCCTTTTCACCGATGGGAAACAAGACTTCTTTGTAGCGCTGATTTGCCTTTCCAGGTTGCTTGGTTGGCCAAAAAGGGCGTATGCGTTTTTTCCTGAATATATTCAGGAAAAAACGCATACGCCCTTTTTGGCCAAGGGCATCATCGTCGAGGTTTTGCCGCTTTTCCTGTGCTTTAAAGGCGATTCGAATCTACCTCCTGAAATCTGTTTCCTGCAATTCTGCCTTGCTTTCAAATCCTCTTCGTTGCCTTCCCTCAATATATTTGTGGACGAGAGTTATCATTTCTAAGTCTGCAGGTTTGTGAATTGCAGTGCCCCTGAGCTCCATGATTCAACTCGCTTTCTTGGGAGCTGGCCGCAAAAGCGCAGGATTGCTTCAGGCCGTATTCTGGTTCCAGGCGGCAAGCTGAGCCTGTGGTTAATTCTTCTTCCTGATGGGAAAATAGAGTGACCTGTGCCTGTCCCAACACCTAGAGCTAGTCTCTCATTGGTTCCCCCTCTTCCCGTGCATCCTCAGGACAAATTGCAACCTGTACGGAACAGGAGGATAAAGGTGCTGATTCTCCAAGGAGGGAGATTGCTAGTAAAGCGGCTGGAATGGCGAACCGGAGCACAAGGAGTTGAGAAATGAGGTGCGTTTTAGAAACTTTTCCCGATCACACGGTGTACCATCTTCGGGGTTTCTCATGCATGTTTTCAGTGTAGGACGATGCCCTTGAACCTGGAGATTTGGGACCCATGGGATGGGTACCACGCCGTATTTCTTTAAAGGGTCTGCGTTTGCTCACCCAACCTCACCAAACCTCTCAGCCCCAAGAGTGTCCACCCTTATGTCTCAATCAGCTGTGGGTCTAGATATGGTCAATCCAGGTGGCATCACAGCCCCTGAACGAATTTTGTAAGAATTTCTCTCTCTTTCACTGTCTTTGTTTCACGGGTTTTGAAAAGTAATTGATTTTTATAATGGGGTTTAGCTGCTTTTGACTGCTGCGTTTATGCCGCTTTACACCCACTTGACTCACTTACAGAGAGATATCAATATATAGGTTTTAAGATTCTTACTAGTCAGATATATTCTTGGGCGGTGAATAGGGGGTGTTGAGTCCAGTTCACTGAGCAAGGAGTAGGTATTGTCGCTTACATATTGGGTTTATGGAACGATATCTGAGCTAATTTGAAACCCTTGTTTTATGCATCACCCCACCTCACCTTTCCCGTTAAGCAGACATAGTCTGTTTTCTAAACGTGTGACTCTGTTCTGTTTTGTAATTCAGTTCAAGGGTAGCGGTTTTTACATTCCCTCTATAAGTGATATCTGATGATAAGTGTCTTTTTCTGTGTGACTTATTTCACTTAGAATCGTCATACCTAAATCCACTCATCATGCTGCTACTAGCCTTATGACATTGATTTCATGGCTGAGTGATATTCCATTGTATATAAGGACCACATCTTCTTTATCCATTCTTTTCTTTCCTGGGACATTTAAGGTGTATCGAAGTGGAGGTTCTTGTCAACAGAGTAGCCCAAAACTTTGGGGTGCCTGTGTCTTGCTGATTTTTAGTTTTCCCAATTTATACGCCCATGAGTGGAAGTGCCCTATGCTGTCTAAGCTGAGTTTTTTAGATGTTTCAGGACACACCGTACACTTCTCCAGAGTGGCTGTTGGCAATTTACATCCCGCCCATCAGCGTAGCAAGGCTCGCATTTCTCCATGGCCTGTCCTGCATTTTTGGTTTTGACACTTTATTCAGCATGGCCCTTTTGACCGATGGGAAGCGAGACTTCTTTGTAGCGCTGATTTGCCTTTCCAGGTTGCTTGGTTGGCCAAAAAGGGCGTATGCGTTTTTTCCTGAATATATTCAGGAAAAAACGCATACGCCCTTTTTGGCCAAGGGCATCATTGTCGAGGTTTTGCCGCTTTTCCTGTGCTTTAAAGGCGATTCGAATCTACCTCCTGAAATCTGTTTCCTGCAATTCTGCCTTGCTTTCAAATCCTCTTCGTTGCCTTCCCTCAATATATTTGTGGACGAGAGTTATCATTTCTAAGTCTGCAGGTTTGTGAATTGCAGTGCCCCTGAGCTCCATGATTCAACTCGCTTTCTTGGGAGCTGGCCGCAAAAGCGCAGGATTGCTTCAGGCCGTATTCTGGTTCCTGGCGGCAGGCTGAGCCTGTGGTTAATTCTTCTTCCTGATGGGAAAATAGAGTGACCTGTGCCTGTCCCAACACCTAGAGCTAGTCTCTCATTGGTTCCCCCTCTTCCCGTGCATCCTCAGGACAAATTGCAACCTGTAAAGAACAGGAGGATAAAGGTGCTGATTCTCCAAGGAGGGAGATTGCTAGTAAAGCGGCTGGAATGGCGAACCGGAGCACAAGGAGATGAGAAATGAGGTGCGTTTTAGAAACCTTTTCCGATCACACGGTGTACCATCTTCGGGGTTTCTCATGCCTGTTTTCAGTGTAGGACGATGCCCTTGAACCTGGAGATTTGGGACCCATGGGATGGGTACCACGCTATATTACTTTAAAGGGTCTGCGTTTGCTCACCCAACCTCACCAAACCTCTCAGCCCCAAGAGTGTCCACCCTTATGTCTCAATCAGCTGTGGGTCTAGATATGGTCAATCCAGGTGGCATCACAGCCCCTGAACGAATTTTGTAAGTATTTCTCTCTCTTTCACTGTCTTTGTTTCACGGGTTTTGAAAAGTAATTGATTTTTATAATGGGGTTTAGCTGCTTTTGACTGCTGCGTTTATGCCGCTTTACACCCACTTGACTCACTTACAGAGAGATATCAATATATAGGTTTTAAGATTCTTACTAGTCAGATATATTCTTGGGCGGTGAATAGGGGGTGTTGAGTCCAGTTCACTGAGCAAGGAGTAGGTATTGTCTCTTACATATTGGGTTTATGGAACGATATCTGAGCTAATTTGAAACCCTTGTTTTATGCATCACCCCACCTCACCTTTCCCGTTAAGCAGCCATAGTCTGTTTTCTAAACGTGTGACTCTGTTCTGTTTTGTAATTCAGTTCAAGGGTAGCGGTTTTTACATTCCCTCTATAAGTGATATCTGATGATAAGTGTCTTTTTCTGTGTGACTTATTTCACTTAGAATCGTCATACCTAAATCCACTCATCATGCTGCTACTAGCCTTATGACATTGATTTCATGGCTGAGTGATATTCCATTGTATATAAGGACCACATCTTCTTTATCCATTCTTTTCTTTCCTGGGACATTTAAGGTGTATCGAAGTGGAGGTTCTTGTCAACAGAGTAGCCCAAAACTTTGGGGTGCCTGTGTCTTGCTGATTTTTAGTTTTCCCAATTTATACGCCCATGAGTGGAAGTGCCCTATGCTCTCTAAGCTGAGTTTTTTAGATGTTTCAGGACACACCGTACACTTCTCCAGAGTGGCTGTTGGCAATTTACATCCCGCCCATCAGCGTAGCAAGGCTCGCATTTCTCCATGGCCTGTCCTGCATTTCTGGTTTTGACACTTTATTCAGCATGGCCCTTTTGACCGATGGGAAGCGAGACTTCTTTGTAGCGCTGATTTGCCTTTCCAGGTTGCTTGGTTGGCCAAAAAGGGCGTATGCGTTTTTTCCTGAATATATTCAGGAAAAAACGCATACGCCCTTTTTGGCCAAGGGCATCATTGTCGAGGTTTTGCCGCTTTTCCTGTGCTTTAAAGGCGATTCGAATCTACCTCCTGAAATCTGTTTCCTGCAATTCTGCCTTGCTTTCAGATCCTCTTCGTTGCCTTCCCTCAATATATTTGTGGACGAGAGTTATCATTTCTAAGTCTGCAGGTTTGTGAATTGCAGTGCCCCTGAGCTCCATGATTCAACTCGCTTTCTTGGGAGCTGGCCGCAAAAGCGCAGGATTGCTTCAGGCCGTATTCTGGTTCCTGGCGGCAGGCTGAGCCTGTGGTTAATTCTTCTTCCTGATGGGAAAATAGAGTGACCTGTGCCTGTCCCAACACCTAGAGCTAGTCTCTCATTGGTTCCCCCTCTTCCCGTGCATCCTCAGGACAAATTGCAACCTGTAAAGAACAGGAGGATAAAGGTGCTGATTCTCCAAGGAGGGAGATTGCTAGTAAAGCGGCTGGAATGGCGAACCGGAGCACAAGGAGATGAGAAATGAGGTGCGTTTTAGAAACCTTTCCCGATCACACGGTGTACCATCTTCGGGGTTTCTCATGCCTGTTTTCAGTGTAGGACGATGCCCTTGAACCTGGAGATTTGGGACCCATGGGATGGGTACCACGCTATATTACTTTAAAGGGTCTGCGTTTGCTCACCCAACCTCACCAAACCTCTCAGCCCCAAGAGTGTCCACCCTTATGTCTCAATCAGCTGTGGGTCTAGATATGGTCAATCCAGGTCGCATCACAGCCCCTGAAAGAATTTTGTAAGAATTTCTCTCTCTTTCACTGTCTTTGTTTCACGGGTTTTGAAAAGTAATTGATTTTTATAATGGGGTTTAGCTGCTTTTCACTGCTGCGTTTATGCCGCTTTACACCCACTTGACTCACTTACAGAGAGATATCAATATATAGGTTTTAAGATTCTTACTAGTCAGATATATTCTTGGGCGGTGAATAGGGGGTGTTGAGTCCAGTTCACTGAGCAAGGAGTAGGTCTTGTCTCTTACATATTGGGTTTATGGAACGGTATCTGAGCTAATTTGAAACCCTTGTTTTATGCATCACCCCACCTCACCTTTCCCGTTAAGCAGCCATAGTGTGTTTTCTAAACGTGTGACTCTGTTCTGTTTTGTAATTCAGTTCAAGGGTAGCGGTTTTTACATTCCCTCTATAAGTGATATCTCATGATAAGGGTCTTTTTCTGTGTGACTTATTTCACTTAGAATCGTCATACCTAAATCCACTCATCATGCTGCTACTAGCCTTATGACATTGATTTCATGGCTGAGTGATATTCCATTGTATATAAGGACCACATCTTCTTTATCCATTCTTCTCTTTCCTGGGATATTTAAGGTGTATCGAAGTGGAGGTTCTTGTCAACAGAGTAGCCCAAAACTTTGGGGTGCCTGTGTCTTGCTGATTTTTAGTTTTCCCAATTTATACGCCCATGAGTGGAAGTGCCCTATGCTCTCTAAGCTGAGTTTTTTAGATGTTTCAGGACACACCGTACACTTCTCCAGAGTGGCTGTTGGCAATTTACATCCCGCCCATCAGCGTAACAAGGCTCCCATTTCTCCATGGCCTGTCCTGCATTTCTGGTTTTGACACTTTATTCAGCATGGCCCTTTTGACCGATGGGAAGCGAGACTTCTTTGTAGTGCTGATTTGCCTTTCCAGGTTGCTTGGTTGGCCAAAAAGGGCGTATGCGTTTTTTCCTGAATATATTCAGGAAAAAACGCATACGCCCTTTTTGGCCAAGGGCATCATTGTCGAGGTTTTGCCGCTTTTCCTGTGCTTTAAAGGCGATTCGAATCTACCTCCTGAAATCTGTTTCCTGCAATTCTGCCTTGCTTTCAAATCCTCTTCGTTGCCTTCCCTCAATATATTTGTGGACGAGAGTTATCATTTCTAAGTCTGCAGGTTTGTGAATTGCAGTGCCCCTGAGCTCCATGATTCAATTCGCTTTCTTGGGAGCTGGCCGCAAAAGCGCAGGATTGCTTCAGGCCGTATTCTGGTTCCTGGCGGCAGGCTGAGCCTGTGGTTAATTCTTCTTCCTGATGGGAAAATAGAGTGACCTGTGCCTGTCCCAACACCTAGAGCTAGTCTCTCATTGGTTCCCCCTCTTCCCGTGCATCCTCAGGACAAATTGCAACCTGTACAGAACAGGAGGATAAAGGTGCTGATTCTCCAAGGAGGGAGATTGCTAGTAAAGCGGCTGGAATGGCGAACCGGAGCACAAGGAGATGAGAAATGAGGTGCGTTTTAGAAACCTTTCCCGATCACACGGTGTACCATCTTCGGGGTTTCTCATGCATGTTTTCAATGTACGACGATGCCCTTGAACCTGGAGATTTGGGACCCATGGGATGGGTACCACGCCGTATTTCTTTACAGGGTCTGCGTTTGCTCACCCAACCTCACCAAACCTCTCAGCCCCAAGAGTGTCCACCCTTATGTCTCAATCAGCTGTGGGTCTAGATATGGTCAATCCAGGTGGCATCACAGCCCCTGAACGAATTTTGTAAGAATTTCTCTCTCTTTCACTGTCTTTGTTTCACGGGTTTTGAAAAGTAATTGATTTTTATAATGGGGTTTAGCTGCTTTTCACTGCTGCGTTTATGCCGCTTTACACCCACTTGACTCACTTACAGAGAGATATCAATATATAGGTTTTAAGATTCTTACTAGTCAGATATATTCTTGGGCGGTGAATAGGGGGTGTTGAGTCCAGTTCACTGAGCAAGGAGTAGGTCTTGTCTCTTACATATTGGGTTTATGGAACGGTATCTGAGCTAATTTGAAACCCTTGTTTTATGCATCACCCCACCTCACCTTTCCCGTTAAGCAGACATAGTCTGTTTTCTAAATGTGTGACTCTGTTCTGTTTTGTAATTCAGTTCAAGGGTAGCGGTTTTTACATTCCCTCTATAAGTGATATCTCATGATAAGTGTCTTTTTCTGTGTGACTTATTTCACTTAGAATCGTCATACCTAAATCCACTCATCATGCTGCTACTAGCCTTATGACATTGATTTCATGGCTGAGTGATATTCCATTGTATATAAGGACCACATCTTCTTTATCCATTCTTTTCTTTCCTGGGACATTTAAGGTGTATCGAAGTGGAGGTTCTTGTCAACAGAGTAGCCCAAAACTTTGGGGTGCCTGTGTCTTGCTGATTTTTAGTTTTCCCAATTTATACGCCCATGAGTGGAAGTGCCCTATGCTGTCTAAGCTGAGTTTTTTAGATGTTTCAGGACACACCGTACACTTCTCCAGAGTGGCTGTTGGCAATTTACATCCCGCCTATCAGCGTAGCAAGGCTCCCATTTCTCCATAGCCTGTCCTGCATTTCTGGTTTTGACACTTTATTCAGCATGGCCCTTTTCACCGATGGGAAGCAAGACTTCTTTGTAGCGCTGATTTGCCTTTCCAGGTTGCTTGGTTGGCCAAAAAGGGCGTATGCGTTTTTTCCTGAATATATTCAGGAAAAAACGCATACGCCCTTTTTGGCCAAGGGCATCATCGTCGAGGTTTTGCCGCTTTTCCTGTGCTTTAAAGGCGATTCGAATCTACCTCCTGAAATCTGTTTCCTGCAATTCTGCCTTGCTTTCAAATCCTCTTCGTTGCCTTCCCTCAATATATTTGTGGACGAGAGTTATCATTTCTAAGTCTGCAGGTTTGTTAATTGCAGTGCCCCTGAGCTCCATTCTTCAACTCGCTTTCTTGGGAGCTGGCCGCAAAAGCGCAGGATTGCTTCAGGCCGTATTCTGGTTCCTGGCGGCAGGCTGAGCCTGTGGTTAATTCTTCTTCCTGATGGGAAAATAGAGTGACCTGTGCCTGTCCCAACACCTAGAGCTAGTCTCTCATTGGTTCCCCCTCTTCCCGTGCATCCTCAGGACAAATTGCAACCTGTAAAGAACAGGAGGATAAAGGTGCTGATTCTCCAAGGAGGGAGATTGCTAGTAAAGCGGCTGGAATGGCGAACCGGAGCACAAGGAGATGAGAAATGAGGTGCGTTTTAGAAACCTTTCCCGATCACACGGTGTACCATCTTCGGGGTTTCTCATGCCTGTTTTCAGTGTAGGACGATGCCCTTGAACCTGGAGATTTGGGACCCATGGGATGGGTACCACGCTATATTACTTTAAAGGGTCTGCGTTTGCTCACCCAACCTCACCAAACCTCTCAGCCCCAAGAGTGTCCACCCTTATGTCTCAATCAGCTGTGGGTCTAGATATGGTCAATCCAGGTCGCATCACAGCCCCTGAAAGAATTTTGTAAGAATTTCTCTCTCTTTCACTGTCTTTGTTTCACGGGTTTTGAAAAGTAATTGATTTTTATAATGGGGTTTAGCTGCTTTTCACTGCTGCGTTTATGCCGCTTTACACCCACTTGACTCACTTACAGAGAGATATCAATATATAGGTTTTAAGATTCTTACTAGTCAGATATATTCTTGGGCGGTGAATAGGGGGTGTTGAGTCCAGTTCACTGAGCAAGGAGTAGGTCTTGTCTCTTACATATTGGGTTTATGGAACGGTATCTGAGCTAATTTGAAACCCTTGTTTTATGCATCACCCCACCTCACCTTTCCCGTTAAGCAGCCATAGTCTGTTTTCTAAACGTGTGACTCTGTTCTGTTTTGTAATTCAGTTCAAGGGTAGCGGTTTTTACATTCCCTCTATAAGTGATATCTCATGATAAGGGTCTTTTTCTGTGTGACTTATTTCACTTAGAATCGTCATACCTAAATCCACTCATCATGCTGCTACTAGCCTTATGACATTGATTTCATGGCTGAGTGATATTCCATTGTATATAAGGACCACATCTTCTTTATCCATTCTTCTCTTTCCTGGGATATTTAAGGTGTATCGAAGTGGAGGTTCTTGTCAACAGAGTAGCCCAAAACTTTGGGGTGCCTGTGTCTTGCTGATTTTTAGTTTTCCCAATTTATACGCCCATGAGTGGAAGTGCCCTATGCTCTCTAAGCTGAGTTTTTTAGATGTTTCAGGACACACCGTACACTTCTCCAGAGTGGCTGTTGGCAATTTACATCCCGCCCATCAGCGTAACAAGGCTCCCATTTCTCCATGGCCTGTCCTGCATTTCTGGTTTTGACACTTTATTCAGCATGGCCCTTTTGACCGATGGGAAGCGAGACTTCTTTGTAGTGCTGATTTGCCTTTCCAGGTTGCTTGGTTGGCCAAAAAGGGCGTATGCGTTTTTTCCTGAATATATTCAGGAAAAAACGCATACGCCCTTTTTGGCCAAGGGCATCATTGTCGAGGTTTTGCCGCTTTTCCTGTGCTTTAAAGGCGATTCGAATCTACCTCCTGAAATCTGTTTCCTGCAATTCTGCCTTGCTTTCAAATCCTCTTCGTTGCCTTCCCTCAATATATTTGTGGACGAGAGTTATCATTTCTAAGTCTGCAGGTTTGTGAATTGCAGTGCCCCTGAGCTCCATGATTCAACTCGCTTTCTTGGGAGCTGGCCGCAAAAGCGCAGGATTGCTTCAGGCCGTATTCTGGTTCCAGGCGGCAGGTTGAGCATGTGGTTAATTCTTCTTCCTGATGGGAAAATAGAGTGACCTGTGCCTGTCCCAACACCTAGAGCTAGTCTCTCATTGGTTCCCCCTCTTCCCGTGCATCCTCAGGACAAATTGCAACCTGTACGGAACAGGAGGATAAAGGTGCTGATTCTCCAAGGAGGGAGATTGCTAGTAAAGCGGCTGGAATGGCGAACCGGAGCACAAGGAGTTGAGAAATGAGGTGCGTTATAGAAACCTTTCCCGATCACACGGTGTACCATCTTCGGGGTTTCTCATGCATGTTTTCAGTGTAGGACGATGCCCTTGAACCTGGAGATTTGGGACCCATGGGATGGGTACCACGCTATATTACTTTAAAGGGTCTGCGTTTGCTCACCCAACCTCACCAAACCTCTCAGCCCCAAGAGTGTCCACCCTTATGTCTCAATCAGCTGTGGGTCTAGATATGGTCAATCCAGGTGGCATCACAGCCCCTGAACGAATTTTGTAAGAATTTCTCTCTCTTTCACTGTCTTTGTTTCACGGGTTTTGAAAAGTAATTGATTTTTATAATGGGGTTTAGCTGCTTTTCACTGCTGCGTTTATGCCGCTTTACACCCACTTGACTCACTTACAGAGAGATATCAATATATAGGTTTTAAGATTCTTACTAGTCAGATATATTCTTGGGCGGTGAATAGGGGGTGTTGAGTCCAGTTCACTGAGCAAGGAGTAGGTATTGTCTCTTACATATTGGGTTTATGGAACGATATCTGAGCTAATTTGAAACCCTTGTTTTATGCATCACCCCACCTCACCTTTCCCGTTAAGCAGACATAGTCTGTTTTCTAAACGTGTGACTCTGTTCTGTTTTGTAATTCAGTTCAAGGGTAGCGGTTTTTACATTCCCTCTATAAGTGATATCTCATGATAAGTGTCTTTTTCTGTGTGACTTATTTCACTTAGAATCGTCATACCTAAATCCACTCATCATGCTGCTACTAGCCTTATGACATTGATTTCATGGCTGAGTGATATTCCATTGTATATAAGGACCACATCTTCTTTATCCATTCTTTTCTTTCCTGGGACATTTAAGGTGTATCGAAGTGGAGGTTCTTGTCAACAGAGTAGCCCAAAACTTTGGGGTGCCTGTGTCTTGCTGATTTTTAGTTTTCCCAATTTATACGCCCATGAGTGGAAGGGCCCTATGCTCTCTAAGCTGAGTTTTTTAGATGTTTCAGGACACACCGTACACTTCTCCAGAGTGGCTGTTGGCAATTTACATCCCGCCCATCAGCGTAGCAAGGCTCGCATTTCTCCATGGCCTGTCCTGCATTTCTGGTTTTGACACTTTATTCAGCATGGCCCTTTTGACCGATGGGAAGCGAGAGTTCTTTGTAGCGCTGATTTGCCTTTCCAGGTTGCTTGGTTGGCCAAAAAGGGCGTATGCGTTTTTTCCTGAATATATTCAGGAAAAAACGCATACGCCCTTTTTGGCCAAGGGCATCATTGTCGAGGTTTTGCCGCTTTTCCTGTGCTTTAAAGGCGATTCGAATCTACCTCCTGAAATCTGTTTCCTGCAATTCTGCCTTGCTTTCAAATCCTCTTCGTTGCCTTCCCTCAATATATTTGTGGACGAGAGTTATCATTTCTAAGTCTGCAGGTTTGTGAATTGCAGTGCCCCTGAGCTCCATGATTCAACTCGCTTTCTTGGGAGCTGGCCGCAAAAGCGCAGGATTGCTTCAGGCCGTATTCTGGTTCCTGGCGGCAGGCTGAACCTGTGGTTAATTCTTCTCCCTGATGGGAAAATAGAGTGACCTGTGCCTGTCCCAACACCTAGAGCTAGTCTCTCATTGGTTCCCCCTCTTCCCGTGCATCCTCAGGACAAATTGCAACCTGTAAAGAACAGGAGGATAAAGGTGCTGATTCTCCAAGGAGGGAGATTGCTAGTAAAGCGGCTGGAATGGCGAACCGGAGCACAAGGAGATGAGAAATGAGGTGCGTTTTAGAAACCTTTCCCGATCACACGGTGTACCATCTTCGGGGTTTCTCATGCATGTTTTCAGTGTAGGACGATGCCCTTGAACCTGGAGATTTGGGACCCATGGGATGGGTACCACGCCGTATTTCTTTACAGGGTCTGCGTTTGCTCACCCAACCTCACCAAACCTCTCAGCCCCAACAGTGTCCACCCTTATGTCTCAATCAGCTGTGGGTCTAGATATGGTCAATCCAGGTGGCATCACAGCCCCTGAACGAATTTTGTAAGAATTTCTCTCTCTTTCACTGTCTTTGTTTCACGGGTTTTGAAAAGTAATTGATTTTTATAATGGGGTTTAGCTGCTTTTCACTGCTGCGTTTATGCCGCTTTACACCCACTTGACTCACTTACAGAGAGATATCAATATATAGGTTTTAAGATTCTTACTAGTCAGATATATTCTTGGGCGGTGAATAGGGGGTGTTGAGTCCAGTTCACTGAGCAAGGAGTAGGTCTTGTCTCTTACATATTGGGTTTATGGAACGGTATCTGAGCTAATTTGAAACCCTTGTTTTATGCATCACCCCACCTCACCTTTCCCGTTAAGCAGCCATAGTCTGTTTTCTAAACGTGTGACTCTGTTCTGTTTTGTAATTCAGTTCAAGGGTAGCGGTTTTTACATTCCCTCTATAAGTGATATCTCATGATAAGGGTCTTTTTCTGTGTGACTTATTTCACTTAGAATCGTCATACCTAAATCCACTCATCATGCTGCTACTAGCCTTATGACATTGATTTCATGGCTGAGTGATATTCCATTGTATATAAGGACCACATCTTCTTTATCCATTCTTCTCTTTCCTGGGATATTTAAGGTGTATCGAAGTGGAGGTTCTTGTCAACAGAGTAGCCCAAATCTTTGGGGTGCCTGTGTCTTGCTGATTTTTAGTTTTCCCAATTTATACGCCCATGAGTGGAAGTGCCCTATGCTCTCTAAGCTGAGTTTTTTAGATGTCTCAGGACACACCGTACACTTCTCCAGAGTGGCTCTTGGCAATTTACATCCCGCCCATCAGCGTAGCAAGGCTCCCATTTCTCCATGGCCTGTCCTGCATTTCTGGTTTTGACACTTTATTCAGCATGGCCCTTTTGACCGATGGGAAGCGAGACTTCTTTGTAGCGCTGATTTGCCTTTCCAGGTTGCTTGGTTGGCCAAAAAGGGCGTATGCGTTTTTTCCTGAATATATTCAGGAAAAAACGCATACGCCCTTTTTGGCCAAGGGCATCATTGTCGAGGTTTTGCCGCTTTTCCTGTGCTTTAAAGGCGATTCGAATCTACCTCCTGAAATCTGTTTCCTGCAATTCTGCCTTGCTTTCAAATCCTCTTCGTTGCCTTCCCTCAGTATATTTGTGGACGAGAGTTATCATTTCTAAGTCTGCAGGTTTGTGAATTGCAGTGCCCCTGAGCTCCATTCTTCAACTCGCTTTCTTGGGAGCTGGCCGCAAAAGCGCAGGATTGCTTCAGGCCCAATTCTGGCTCCGGGCGGCAGGCTGAGCCTGTGGTTAATTCTTCTTCCTGATGGGAAAATAGTGTCACCTGTGCCTGTCCCAACACCTAGAGCTAGTCTCTCATTGGTTCCCCCTCTTCCCGTTCATCCTCAGGACAAATTGCAACCTGTACGGAACAGGAGGATAAAGGTGCTGATTCTCCAAGGAGGGAGATTTCTAGTAAAGCGGCTCGAATGGCGAACCGGAGCACAAGGAGATGAGAAATGAGGTGCGTTTTAGAAACCTTTCCCGATCACACGGTGTACCATCTTCGGCGTTTCTCATGCATGTTTTGAATGTAGGACGATGCCCCTGAACTTGGAGATTTGGGACCCATGGGATGGGTACCACGCCGTATTACTTTAAAGGGTCTGCGTTTGCTCACCCAACCTCACCAAACCTCTCAGCCCCAAGAGTGTCCACCCTTATGTCTCAATCAGCTGTGGGTCTAGATATGGTCAATCCAGGTGGCATCACAGCCCCTGAACGAATTTTGTAAGAATTTCTCTCTCTTTCACTGTCTTTGTTTCACGGGTTTTGAAACGTAATTGATTTTTATAATGGGGTTTAGCTGCTTTTCACTGCTGTGTTTATGCCGCTTTATACCCACTTGACTCACTTACAGAGAGATATCAATACATAGGTTTTAAGATTCTTACTAGTCAGATATATTCTTGGGCGGTGAATAGGGGGCGTTGAGTCCAGTTCACTGAGCAAGGAGTAGGTCTTCTCTATTACATATTGGGTTTCTGGAACGGTATCTGAGCTAATTTGAAACCCTTGTTTTATGCATCACCCCACCTCACCTTTCCCGTTAAGCAGCCATAGTGTGTTTTCTAAACGTGTGACTCTGTTCTGTTTTGTAATTCAGTTCAAGGGTAGCGGTTTTTACATTCCCTCTATAAGTGATATCTCATGATAAGTGTCTTTTTCTGTGTGACTTATTTCACTTAGAATCGTCATACCTAAATCCACTCATCATGCTGCTACTAGCCTTATGACATTGATTTCATGGCTGAGTGATATGCCATTGTACATAAGGACCGCAACTTCTTTATCCATTCTTCTCTTTCCTGGGATATTTAAGGTGTAACGAAGTGGAGGTTCTTGTCAACAGAGTAGCCCAAAACTTTGGGGTGCCTGTGTCTTGCTGAGTTTTAGTTTTCCCAATTTATACGCCCATGAGTGGAAGTGCCCTCTGCTCTCTAAGCTGAGTTTTTTAGATGTTTCAGGACACACCGTACACTTCTCCAGAGTGGCTGTTGGCAATTTACATCCCGCCCATCAGCGTAGCAAGGCTCCCATTTCTCCATGGCCTGTCCTGCATTTCTGGTTTTGACACTTTATTCAGCATGGCCCTTTTGACCAATGGGAAGCGAGACTTCTTTGTAGCGCTGATTTGCCTTTCCAGGTTGCTTGGTTGGCCAAAAAGGGCGTATGCGTTTTTTCCTGAATATATTCAGGAAAAAACGCATACGCCCTTTTTGGCCAAGGGCATCATTGTCGAGGTTTTGCCGCTTTTCCTGTGCTTTAAAGGCGATTCGAATCTACCTCCTGAAATCTGTTTCCTGCAATTCTGCCTTGCGTTCAAATCCTCTTCGTTGCCTTCCCTCAATATATTTGTGGACGAGAGTTATCATTTCTAAGTCTGCAGGTTTGTGAATTGCAGTGCCCCTGAGCTCCATTCTTCAACTCGCTTTCTTGGGAGCTGGCCGCAAAAGCGCAGGATTGCTTCAGGCCCAATTCTGGCTCCGGGCGGCAGGCTGAGCCTGTGGTTAATTCTTCTTCCTGATGGGAAAATAGAGTGACCTGTGCCTGTCCCAACACCTAGAGCTAGTCTCTCATTGTTTCCCCCTTTCCTGTGCATCCTCAGGACAAATTGCAACCTGTAAAGAACAGGAGGATAAAGGTGCTGATTCTCCAAGGAGGGAGATTGCTAGTAAAGCGGCTGGAATGGCGAACCGGAGCACAAGGAGATGAGAAATGAGGTGCGTTTTAGAAACCTTTCCCGATCACACGGTGTACCATCTTCGGGGTTTCTAATGCATGTTTTCAAAGTAGGACGATGCCCCTGAACCTGGAGATTTGGGACCCATGGGATGGGTACCACGCCGTATTACTTTAAAGGGTCTGCGTTTGCTCACCCAACCTCACCAAACCTCTCAGCCCCAAGAGTGTCCACCCTTATGTCTCAATCAGCTGTGGGTCTAGATATGGTCAATCCAGGTGGCATCACAGCCCCTGAACGAATTTTGTAAGAATTTCTCTCTCTTTCACTGTCTTTGTTTCACGGGTTTTGAAACGTAATTGATTTTTATAATGGGGTTTAGCTGCTTTTCACTGCTGTGTTTATGCCGCTTTATACCCACTTGACTCACTTACAGAGAGATATCAATACATAGGTTTTAAGATTCTTACTAGTCAGATATATTCTTGGGCGGTGAATAGGGGGCGTTGAGTCCAGTTCACTGAGCAAGGAGTAGGTCTTCTCTATTACATATTGGGTTTCTGGAACGGTATCTGAGCTAATTTGAAACCCTTGTTTTATGCATCACCCCACCTCACCTTTCCCGTTAAGCAGCCATAGTGTGTTTTCTAAACGTGTGACTCTGTTCTGTTTTGTAATTCAGTTCAAGGGTAGCGGTTTTTACATTCCCTCTATAAGTGATATCTCATGATAAGTGTCTTTTTCTGTGTGACTTATTTCACTTAGAATCGTCATACCTAAATCCACTCATCATGCTGCTACTAGCCTTATGACATTGATTTCATGGCTGAGTGATATGCCATTGTACATAAGGACCGCAACTTCTTTATCCATTCTTCTCTTTCCTGGGATATTTAAGGTGTAACGAAGTGGAGGTTCTTGTCAACAGAGTAGCCCAAAACTTTGGGGTGCCTGTGTCTTGCTGAGTTTTAGTTTTCCCAATTTATACGCCCATGAGTGGAAGTGCCCTCTGCTCTCTAAGCTGAGTTTTTTAGATGTTTCAGGACACACCGTACACTTCTCCAGAGTGGCTGTTGGCAATTTACATCCCGCCCATCAGCGTAGCAAGGCTCCCATTTCTCCATGGCCTGTCCTGCATTTCTGGTTTTGACACTTTATTCAGCATGGCCCTTTTGACCAATGGGAAGCGAGACTTCTTTGTAGCGCTGATTTGCCTTTCCAGGTTGCTTGGTTGGCCAAAAAGGGCGTATGCGTTTTTTCCTGAATATATTCAGGAAAAAACGCATACGCCCTTTTTGGCCAAGGGCATCATTGTCGAGGTTTTGCCGCTTTTCCTGTGCTTTAAAGGCGATTCGAATCTACCTCCTGAAATCTGTTTCCTGCAATTCTGCCTTGCGTTCAAATCCTCTTCGTTGCCTTCCCTCAATATATTTGTGGACGAGAGTTATCATTTCTAAGTCTGCAGGTTTGTGAATTGCAGTGCCCCTGAGCTCCATTCTTCAACTCGCTTTCTTGGGAGCTGGCCGCAAAAGCGCAGGATTGCTTCAGGCCGTATTCTGGTTCCTGGCGGCAGGCTGAGCCTGTGGTTAATTCTTCTTCCTGATGGGAAAATAGAGTGACCTGTGCCTGTCCCAACACCTAGAGCTAGTCTCTCATTGTTTCCCCCTTTCCTGTGCATCCTCAGGACAAATTGCAACCTGTAAAGAACAGGAGGATAAAGGTGCTGATTCTCCAAGGAGGGAGATTGCTAGTAAAGCGGCTGGAATGGCGAACCGGAGCACAAGGAGATGAGAAATGAGGTGCGTTTTAGAAACCTTTCCCGATCACACGGTGTACCATCTTCGGGGTTTCTAATGCATGTTTTCAAAGTAGGACGATGCCCCTGAACCTGGAGATTTGGGACCCATGGGATGGGTACCACGCCGTATTACTTTAAAGGGTCTGCCTTTGCTCACCCAACCTCACCAAACCTCTCAGCCCCAAGAGTGTCCACCCTTATGTCTCAATCAGCTGTGGGTCTAGATATGGTCAATCCAGGTGGCATCACAGCCCCTGAACGAATTTTGTAAGAATTTCTCTCTCTTTCACTGTCTTTGTTTCACGGGTTTTGAAACGTAATTGATTTTTATAATGGGGTTTAGCTGCTTTTCACTGCTGTGTTTATGCCGCTTTATACCCACTTGACTCACTTACAGAGAGATATCAATACATAGGTTTTAAGATTCTTACTAGTCAGATATATTCTTGGGCGGTGAATAGGGGGCGTTGAGTCCAGTTCACTGAGCAAGGAGTAGGTCTTGTCTATTACATATTGGGTTTCTGGAACGGTATCTGAGCTAATTTGAAACCCTTGTTTTATGCATCACCCCACCTCACCTTTCCCGTTAAGCAGCCATAGTGTGTTTTCTAAACGTGTGACTCTGTTCTGTTTTGTAATTCAGTTCAAGGGTAGCGGTTTTTACATTCCCTCTATAAGTGATATCTCATGATAAGTGTCTTTTTCTGTGTGACTTATTTCACTTAGAATCGTCATACCTAAATCCACTCATCATGCTGCTACTAGCCTTATGACATTGATTTCATGGCTGAGTGATATGCCATTGTACATAAGGACCGCAACTTCTTTATCCATTCTTCTCTTTCCTGGGATATTTAAGGTGTAACGAAGTGGAGGTTCTTGTCAACAGAGTAGCCCAAAACTTTGGGGTGCCTGTGTCTTGCTGAGTTTTAGTTTTCCCAATTTATACGCCCATGAGTGGAAGTGCCCTCTGCTCTCTAAGCTGAGTTTTTTAGATGTTTCAGGACACACCGTACACTTCTCCAGAGTGGCTGTTGGCAATTTACATCCCGCCCATCAGCGTAGCAAGGCTCCCATTTCTCCATGGCCTGTCCTGCATTTCTGGTTTTGACACTTTATTCAGCATGGCCCTTTTGACCAATGGGAAGCGAGACTTCTTTGTAGCGCTGATTTGCCTTTCCAGGTTGCTTGGTTGGCCAAAAAGGGCGTATGCGTTTTTTCCTGAATATATTCAGGAAAAAATGCATACGCCCTTTTTGGCCAAGGGCATCATTGTCGAGGTTTTGCCGCTTTTCCTGTGCTTTAAAGGCGATTCGAATCTACCTCCTGAAATCTGTTTCCTGCAATTCTGCCTTGCGTTCAAATCCTCTTCGTTGCCTTCCCTCAATATATTTGTGGACGAGAGTTATCATTTCTAAGTCTGCAGGTTTGTGAATTGCAGTGCCCCTGAGCTCCATTCTTCAACTCGCTTTCTTGGGAGCTGGCCGCAAAAGCGCAGGATTGCTTCAGGCCCAATTCTGGCTCCGGGCGGCAGGCTGAGCCTGTGGTTAATTCTTCTTCCTGATGGGAAAATAGAGTGACCTGTGCCTGTCCCAACACCTAGAGCTAGTCTCTCATTGTTTCCCCCTTTCCTGTGCATCCTCAGGACAAATTGTAACCTGTAAAGAACAGGAGGATAAAGGTGCTGATTCTCCAAGGAGGGAGATTGCTAGTAAAGCGGCTGGAATGGCGAACCGGAGCACAAGGAGATGAGAAATGAGGTGCGTTTTAGAAACCTTTCCCGATCACACGGTGTACCATCTTCGGGGTTTCTCATGCATGTTTTCAGTGTAGGACGATGCCCTTGAACCTGGAGATTTGGGACCCATGGGATGGGTACCACGCCGTATTACTTTAAAGGGTCTGCCTTTGCTCACCCAACCTCACCAAACCTCTCAGCCCCAAGAGTGTCCACCCTTATGTCTCAATCAGCTGTGGGTCTAGATATGGTCAATCCAGGTGGCATCACAGCCCCTGAACGAATTTTGTAAGAATTTCTCTCTCTTTCACTGTCTTTGTTTCACGGGTTTTGAAACGTAATTGATTTTTATAATGGGGTTTAGCTGCTTTTCACTGCTGTGTTTATGCCGCTTTATACCCACTTGACTCACTTACAGAGAGATATCAATACATAGGTTTTAAGATTCTTACTAGTCAGATATATTCTTGGGCGGTGAATAGGGGGCGTTGAGTCCAGTTCACTGAGCAAGGAGTAGGTCTTGTCTATTACATATTGGGTTTCTGGAACGGTATCTGAGCTAATTTGAAACCCTTGTTTTATGCATCACCCCACCTCACCTTTCCCGTTAAGCAGCCATAGTGTGTTTTCTAAACGTGTGACTCTGTTCTGTTTTGTAATTCAGTTCAAGGGTAGCGGTTTTTACATTCCCTCTATAAGTGATATCTCATGATAAGTGTCTTTTTCTGTGTGACTTATTTCACTTAGAATCGTCATACCTAAATCCACTCATCATGCTGCTACTAGCCTTATGACATTGATTTCATGGCTGAGTGATATGCCATTGTACATAAGGACCGCAACTTCTTTATCCATTCTTCTCTTTCCTGGGATATTTAAGGTGTAACGAAGTGGAGGTTCTTGTCAACAGAGTAGCCCAAAACTTTGGGGTGCCTGTGTCTTGCTGAGTTTTAGTTTTCCCAATTTATACGCCCATGAGTGGAAGTGCCCTCTGCTCTCTAAGCTGAGTTTTTTAGATGTTTCAGGACACACCGTACACTTCTCCAGAGTGGCTGTTGGCAATTTACATCCCGCCCATCAGCGTAGCAAGGCTCCCATTTCTCCATGGCCTGTCCTGCATTTCTGGTTTTGACACTTTATTCAGCATGGCCCTTTTGACCAATGGGAAGCGAGACTTCTTTGTAGCGCTGATTTGCCTTTCCAGGTTGCTTGGTTGGCCAAAAAGGGCGTATGCGTTTTTTCCTGAATATATTCAGGAAAAAACGCATACGCCCTTTTTGGCCAAGGGCATCATTGTCGAGGTTTTGCCGCTTTTCCTGTGCTTTAAAGGCGATTCGAATCTACCTCCTGAAATCTGTTTCCTGCAATTCTGCCTTGCGTTCAAATCCTCTTCGTTGCCTTCCCTCAATATATTTGTGGACGAGAGTTATCATTTCTAAGTCTGCAGGTTTGTGAATTGCAGTGCCCCTGAGCTCCATTCTTCAACTCGCTTTCTTGGGAGCTGGCCGCAAAAGCGCAGGATTGCTTCAGGCCCAATTCTGGCTCCGGGCGGCAGGCTGAGCCTGTGGTTAATTCTTCTTCCTGATGGGAAAATAGAGTGACCTGTGCCTGTCCCAACACCTAGAGCTAGTCTCTCATTGTTTCCCCCTTTCCTGTGCATCCTCAGGACAAATTGCAACCTGTAAAGAACAGGAGGATAAAGGTGCTGATTCTCCAAGGAGGGAGATTGCTAGTAAAGCGGCTGGAATGGCGAACCGGAGCACAAGGAGATGAGAAATGAGGTGCGTTTTAGAAACCTTTCCCGATCACACGGTGTACCATCTTCGGGGTTTCTAATGCATGTTTTCAAAGTAGGACGATGCCCCTGAACCTGGAGATTTGGGACCCATGGGATGGGTACCACGCCGTATTACTTTAAAGGGTCTGCCTTTGCTCACCCAACCTCACCAAACCTCTCAGCCCCAAGAGTGTCCACCCTTATGTCTCAATCAGCTGTGGGTCTAGATATGGTCAATCCAGGTGGCATCACAGCCCCTGAACGAATTTTGTAAGAATTTCTCTCTCTTTCACTGTCTTTGTTTCACGGGTTTTGAAACGTAATTGATTTTTATAATGGGGTTTAGCTGCTTTTCACTGCTGTGTTTATGCCGCTTTATACCCACTTGACTCACTTACAGAGAGATATCAATACATAGGTTTTAAGATTCTTACTAGTCAGATATATTCTTGGGTGGTGAATAGGGGGCGTTGAGTCCAGTTCACTGAGCAAGGAGTAGGTCTTGTCTATTACATATTGGGTTTATGGAACGGTATCTGAGCTAATTTGAAACCCTTGTTTTATGCATCACCCCACCTCACCTTTCCCGTTAAGCAGCCATAGTGTGTTTTCTAAACGTGTGACTCTGTTCTGTTTTGTAATTCAGTTCAAGGGTAGCGGTTTTTACATTCCCTCTATAAGTGATATCTCATGATAAGTGTCTTTTTCTGTGTGACTTATTTCACTTAGAATCGTCATACCTAAATCCACTCATCATGCTGCTACTAGCCTTATGACATTGATTTCATGGCTGAGTGATATGCCATTGTACATAAGGACCGCAACTTCTTTATCCATTCTTCTCTTTCCTGGGATATTTAAGGTGTAACGAAGTGGAGGTTCTTGTCAACAGAGTAGCCCAAAACTTTGGGGTGCCTGTGTCTTGCTGAGTTTTAGTTTTCCCAATTTATACGCCCATGAGTGGAAGTGCCCTCTGCTCTCTAAGCTGAGTTTTTTAGATGTTTCAGGACACACCGTACACTTCTCCAGAGTGGCTGTTGGCAATTTACATCCCGCCCATCAGCGTAGCAAGGCTCCCATTTCTCCATGGCCTGTCCTGCATTTCTGGTTTTGACACTTTATTCAGCATGGCCCTTTTGACCAATGGGAAGCGAGACTTCTTTGTAGCGCTGATTTGCCTTTCCAGGTTGCTTGGTTGGCCAAAAAGGGCGTATGCGTTTTTTCCTGAATATATTCAGGAAAAAACGCATACGCCCTTTTTGGCCAAGGGCATCATTGTCGAGGTTTTGCCGCTTTTCCTGTGCTTTAAAGGCGATTCGAATCTACCTCCTGAAATCTGTTTCCTGCAATTCTGCCTTGCGTTCAAATCCTCTTCGTTGCCTTCCCTCAATATATTTGTGGACGAGAGTTATCATTTCTAAGTCTGCAGGTTTGTGAATTGCAGTGCCCCTGAGCTCCATTCTTCAACTCGCTTTCTTGGGAGCTGGCCGCAAAAGCGCAGGATTGCTTCAGGCCCAATTCTGGCTCCGGGCGGCAGGCTGAGCCTGTGGTTAATTCTTCTTCCTGATGGGAAAATAGAGTGACCTGTGCCTGTCCCAACACCTAGAGCTAGTCTCTCATTGTTTCCCCCTTTCCTGTGCATCCTCAGGACAAATTGCAACCTGTAAAGAACAGGAGGATAAAGGTGCTGATTCTCCAAGGAGGGAGATTGCTAGTAAAGCGGCTGGAATGGCGAACCGGAGCACAAGGAGATGAGAAATGAGGTGCGTTTTAGAAACCTTTCCCGATCACACGGTGTACCATCTTCGGGGTTTCTCATGCATGTTTTCAGTGTAGGACGATGCCCTTGAACCTGGAGATTTGGGACCCATGGGATGGGTACCACGCCGTATTACTTTAAAGGGTCTGCCTTTGCTCACCCAACCTCACCAAACCTCTCAGCCCCAAGAGTGTCCACCCTTATGTCTCAATCAGCTGTGGGTCTAGATATGGTCAATCCAGGTGGCATCACAGCCCCTGAACGAATTTTGTAAGAATTTCTCTCTCTTTCACTGTCTTTGTTTCACGGGTTTTGAAACGTAATTGATTTTTATAATGGGGTTTAGCTGCTTTTCACTGCTGTGTTTATGCCGCTTTATACCCACTTGACTCACTTACAGAGAGATATCAATACATAGGTTTTAAGATTCTTACTAGTCAGATATATTCTTGGGCGGTGAATAGGGGGCGTTGAGTCCAGTTCACTGAGCAAGGAGTAGGTCTTGTCTATTACATATTGGGTTTCTGGAACGGTATCTGAGCTAATTTGAAACCCTTGTTTTATGCATCACCCCACCTCACCTTTCCCGTTAAGCAGCCATAGTGTGTTTTCTAAACGTGTGACTCTGTTCTGTTTTGTAATTCAGTTCAAGGGTAGCGGTTTTTACATTCCCTCTATAAGTGATATCTCATGATAAGTGTCTTTTTCTGTGTGACTTATTTCACTTAGAATCGTCATACCTAAATCCACTCATCATGCTGCTACTAGCCTTATGACATTGATTTCATGGCTGAGTGATATGCCATTGTACATAAGGACCGCAACTTCTTTATCCATTCTTCTCTTTCCTGGGATATTTAAGGTGTAACGAAGTGGAGGTTCTTGTCAACAGAGTAGCCCAAAACTTTGGGGTGCCTGTGTCTTGCTGAGTTTTAGTTTTCCCAATTTATACGCCCATGAGTGGAAGTGCCCTCTGCTCTCTAAGCTGAGTTTTTTAGATGTTTCAGGACACACCGTACACTTCTCCAGAGTGGCTGTTGGCAATTTACATCCCGCCCATCAGCGTAGCAAGGCTCCCATTTCTCCATGGCCTGTCCTGCATTTCTGGTTTTGACACTTTATTCAGCATGGCCCTTTTGACCAATGGGAAGCGAGACTTCTTTGTAGCGCTGATTTGCCTTTCCAGGTTGCTTGGTTGGCCAAAAAGGGCGTATGCGTTTTTTCCTGAATATATTCAGGAAAAAACGCATACGCCCTTTTTGGCCAAGGGCATCATTGTCGAGGTTTTGCCGCTTTTCCTGTGCTTTAAAGGCGATTCGAATCTACCTCCTGAAATCTGTTTCCTGCAATTCTGCCTTGCGTTCAAATCCTCTTCGTTGCCTTCCCTCAATATATTTGTGGACGAGAGTTATCATTTCTAAGTCTGCAGGTTTGTGAATTGCAGTGCCCCTGAGCTCCATTCTTCAACTCGCTTTCTTGGGAGCTGGCCGCAAAAGCGCAGGATTGCTTCAGGCCCAATTCTGGCTCCGGGCGGCAGGCTGAGCCTGTGGTTAATTCTTCTTCCTGATGGGAAAATAGAGTGACCTGTGCCTGTCCCAACACCTAGAGCTAGTCTCTCATTGTTTCCCCCTTTCCTGTGCATCCTCAGGACAAATTGCAACCTGTAAAGAACAGGAGGATAAAGGTGCTGATTCTCCAAGGAGGGAGATTGCTAGTAAAGCGGCTGGAATGGCGAACCGGAGCACAAGGAGATGAGAAATGAGGTGCGTTTTAGAAACCTTTCCCGATCACACGGTGTACCATCTTCGGGGTTTCTCATGCATGTTTTCAAAGTAGGACGATGCCCCTGAACCTGGAGATTTGGGACCCATGGGATGGGTACCACGCCGTATTACTTTAAAGGGTCTGCCTTTGCTCACCCAACCTCACCAAACCTCTCAGCCCCATGAGTGTCCACCCTTATGTCTCAATCAGCTGTGGGTCTAGATATGGTCAATCCAGGTGGCATCACAGCCCCTGAACGAATTTTGTAAGAATTTCTCTCTCTTTCACTGTCTTTGTTTCACGGGTTTTGAAACGTAATTGATTTTTATAATGGGGTTTAGCTGCTTTTCACTGCTGTGTTTATGCCGCTTTATACCCACTTGACTCACTTACAGAGAGATATCAATACATAGGTTTTAAGATTCTTACTAGTCAGATATATTCTTGGGCGGTGAATAGGGGGCGTTGAGTCCAGTTCACTGAGCAAGGAGTAGGTCTTGTCTATTACATATTGGGTTTCTGGAACGGTATCTGAGCTAATTTGAAACCCTTGTTTTATGCATCACCCCACCTCACCTTTCCCGTTAAGCAGCCATAGTGTGTTTTCTAAACGTGTGACTCTGTTCTGTTTTGTAATTCAGTTCAAGGGTAGCGGTTTTTACATTCCCTCTATAAGTGATATCTCATGATAAGTGTCTTTTTCTGTGTGACTTATTTCACTTAGAATCGTCATACCTAAATCTACTCATCATGCTGCTACTAGCCTTATGACATTGATTTCATGGCTGAGTGATATGCCATTGTACATAAGGACCGCAACTTCTTTATCCATTCTTCTCTTTCCTGGGATATTTAAGGTGTAACGAAGTGGAGGTTCTTGTCAACAGAGTAGCCCAAAACTTTGGGGTGCCTGTGTCTTGCTGAGTTTTAGTTTTCCCAATTTATACGCCCATGAGTGGAAGTGCCCTCTGCTCTCTAAGCTGAGTTTTTTAGATGTTTCAGGACACACCGTACACTTCTCCAGAGTGGCTGTTGGCAATTTACATCCCGCCCATCAGCGTAGCAAGGCTCCCATTTCTCCATGGCCTGTCCTGCATTTCTGGTTTTGACACTTTATTCAGCATGGCCCTTTTGACCAATGGGAAGCGAGACTTCTTTGTAGCGCTGATTTGCCTTTCCAGGTTGCTTGGTTGGCCAAAAAGGGCGTATGCGTTTTTTCCTGAATATATTCAGGAAAAAACGCATACGCCCTTTTTGGCCAAGGGCATCATTGTCGAGGTTTTGCCGCTTTTCCTGTGCTTTAAAGGCGATTCGAATCTACCTCCTGAAATCTGTTTCCTGCAATTCTGCCTTGCGTTCAAATCCTCTTCGTTGCCTTCCCTCAATATATTTGTGGACGAGAGTTATCATTTCTAAGTCTGCAGGTTTGTGAATTGCAGTGCCCCTGAGCTCCATTCTTCAACTCGCTTTCTTGGGAGCTGGCCGCAAAAGCGCAGGATTGCTTCAGGCCCAATTCTGGCTCCGGGCGGCAGGCTGAGCCTGTGGTTAATTCTTCTTCCTGATGGGAAAATAGAGTGACCTGTGCCTGTCCCAACACCTAGAGCTAGTCTCTCATTGTTTCCCCCTTTCCTGTGCATCCTCAGGACAAATTGCAACCTGTAAAGAACAGGAGGATAAAGGTGCTGATTCTCCAAGGAGGGAGATTGCTAGTAAAGCGGCTGGAATGGCGAACCGGAGCACAAGGAGATGAGAAATGAGGTGCGTTTTAGAAACCTTTCCCGATCACACGGTGTACCATCTTCGGGGTTTCTAATGCATGTTTTCAAAGTAGGACGATGCCCCTGAACCTGGAGATTTGGGACCCATGGGATGGGTACCACGCCGTATTACTTTAAAGGGTCTGCCTTTGCTCACCCAACCTCACCAAACCTCTCAGCCCCATGAGTGTCCACCCTTATGTCTCAATCAGCTGTGGGTCTAGATATGGTCAATCCAGGTGGCATCACAGCCCCTGAACGAATTTTGTAAGAATTTCTCTCTCTTTCACTGTCTTTGTTTCACGGGTTTTGAAACGTAATTGATTTTTATAATGGGGTTTAGCTGCTTTTCACTGCTGTGTTTATGCCGCTTTATACCCACTTGACTCACTTACAGAGAGATATCAATACATAGGTTTTAAGATTCTTACTAGTCAGATATATTCTTGGGCGGTGAATAGGGGGCGTTGAGTCCAGTTCACTGAGCAAGGAGTAGGTCTTGTCTATTACATATTGGGTTTCTGGAACGGTATCTGAGCTAATTTGAAACCCTTGTTTTATGCATCACCCCACCTCACCTTTCCCGTTAAGCAGCCATAGTGTGTTTTCTAAACGTGTGACTCTGTTCTGTTTTGTAATTCAGTTCAAGGGTAGCGGTTTTTACATTCCCTCTATAAGTGATATCTCATGATAAGTGTCTTTTTCTGTGTGACTTATTTCACTTAGAATCGTCATACCTAAATCCACTCATCATGCTGCTACTAGCCTTATGACATTGATTTCATGGCTGAGTGATATGCCATTGTACATAAGGACCGCAACTTCTTTATCCATTCTTCTCTTTCCTGGGATATTTAAGGTGTAACGAAGTGGAGGTTCTTGTCAACAGAGTAGCCCAAAACTTTGGGGTGCCTGTGTCTTGCTGAGTTTTAGTTTTCCCAATTTATACGCCCATGAGTGGAAGTGCCCTCTGCTCTCTAAGCTGAGTTTTTTAGATGTTTCAGGACACACCGTACACTTCTCCAGAGTGGCTGTTGGCAATTTACATCCCGCCCATCAGCGTAGCAAGGCTCCCATTTCTCCATGGCCTGTCCTGCATTTCTGGTTTTGACACTTTATTCAGCATGGCCCTTTTGACCAATGGGAAGCGAGACTTCTTTGTAGCGCTGATTTGCCTTTCCAGGTTGCTTGGTTGGCCAAAAAGGGCGTATGCGTTTTTTCCTGAATATATTCAGGAAAAAACGCATACGCCCTTTTTGGCCAAGGGCATCATTGTCGAGGTTTTGCCGCTTTTCCTGTGCTTTAAAGGCGATTCGAATCTACCTCCTGAAATCTGTTTCCTGCAATTCTGCCTTGCGTTCAAATCCTCTTCGTTGCCTTCCCTCAATATATTTGTGGACGAGAGTTATCATTTCTAAGTCTGCAGGTTTGTGAATTGCAGTGCCCCTGAGCTCCATTCTTCAACTCGCTTTCTTGGGAGCTGGCCGCAAAAGCGCAGGATTGCTTCAGGCCCAATTCTGGCTCCGGGCGGCAGGCTGAGCCTGTGGTTAATTCTTCTTCCTGATGGGAAAATAGAGTGACCTGTGCCTGTCCCAACACCTAGAGCTAGTCTCTCATTGTTTCCCCCTTTCCTGTGCATCCTCAGGACAAATTGCAACCTGTAAAGAACAGGAGGATAAAGGTGCTGATTCTCCAAGGAGGGAGATTGCTAGTAAAGCGGCTGGAATGGCGAACCGGAGCACAAGGAGATGAGAAATGAGGTGCGTTTTAGAAACCTTTCCCGATCACACGGTGTACCATCTTCGGGGTTTCTAATGCATGTTTTCAAAGTAGGACGATGCCCCTGAACCTGGAGATTTGGGACCCATGGGATGGGTACCACGCCGTATTACTTTAAAGGGTCTGCCTTTGCTCACCCAACCTCACCAAACCTCTCAGCCCCAAGAGTGTCCACCCTTATGTCTCAATCAGCTGTGGGTCTAGATATGGTCAATCCAGGTGGCATCACAGCCCCTGAACGAATTTTGTAAGAATTTCTCTCTCTTTCACTGTCTTTGTTTCACGGGTTTTGAAACGTAATTGATTTTTATAATGGGGTTTAGCTGCTTTTCACTGCTGTGTTTATGCCGCTTTATACCCACTTGACTCACTTACAGAGAGATATCAATACATAGGTTTGAAGATACTTACTAGTCAGATATATTCTTGGGCGGTGAATAGGGGGCGTTGAGTCCAGTTCACTGAGCAAGGAGTAGGTCTTGTCTATTACATATTGGGTTTCTGGAACGGTATCTGAGCTAATTTGAAACCCTTGTTTTATGCATCACCCCACCTCACCTTTCCCGTTAAGCAGCCATAGTGTGTTTTCTAAACGTGTGACTCTGTTCTGTTTTGTAATTCAGTTCAAGGGTAGCGGTTTTTACATTCCCTCTATAAGTGATATCTCATGATAAGTGTCTTTTTCTGTGTGACTTATTTCACTTAGAATCGTCATACCTAAATCCACTCATCATGCTGCTACTAGCCTTATGACATTGATTTCATGGCTGAGTGATATGCCATTGTACATAAGGACCGCAACTTCTTTATCCATTCTTCTCTTTCCTGGGATATTTAAGGTGTAACGAAGTGGAGGTTCTTGTCAACAGAGTAGCCCAAAACTTTGGGGTGCCTGTGTCTTGCTGAGTTTTAGTTTTCCCAATTTATACGCCCATGAGTGGAAGTGCCCTCTGCTCTCTAAGCTGAGTTTTTTAGATGTTTCAGGACACACCGTACACTTCTCCAGAGTGGCTGTTGGCAATTTACATCCCGCCCATCAGCGTAGCAAGGCTCCCATTTCTCCATGGCCTGTCCTGCATTTCTGGTTTTGACACTTTATTCAGCATGGCCCTTTTGACCAATGGGAAGCGAGACTTCTTTGTAGCGCTGATTTGCCTTTCCAGGTTGCTTGGTTGGCCAAAAAGGGCGTATGCGTTTTTTCCTGAATATATTCAGGAAAAAACGCATACGCCCTTTTTGGCCAAGGGCATCATTGTCGAGGTTTTGCCGCTTTTCCTGTGCTTTAAAGGCGATTCGAATCTACCTCCTGAAATCTGTTTCCTGCAATTCTGCCTTGCGTTCAAATCCTCTTCGTTGCCTTCCCTCAATATATTTGTGGACGAGAGTTATCATTTCTAAGTCTGCAGGTTTGTGAATTGCAGTGCCCCTGAGCTCCATTCTTCAACTCGCTTTCTTGGGAGCTGGCCGCAAAAGCGCAGGATTGCTTCAGGCCCAATTCTGGCTCCGGGCGGCAGGCTGAGCCTGTGGTTAATTCTTCTTCCTGATGGGAAAATAGAGTGACCTGTGCCTGTCCCAACACCTAGAGCTAGTCTCTCATTGTTTCCCCCTTTCCTGTGCATCCTCAGGACAAATTGCAACCTGTAAAGAACAGGAGGATAAAGGTGCTGATTCTCCAAGGAGGGAGATTGCTAGTAAAGCGGCTGGAATGGCGAACCGGAGCACAAGGAGATGAGAAATGAGGTGCGTTTTAGAAACCTTTCCCGATCACACGGTGTACCATCTTCGGGGTTTCTAATGCATGTTTTCAAAGTAGGACGATGCCCCTGAACCTGGAGATTTGGGACCCATGGGATGGGTACCACGCCGTATTACTTTAAAGGGTCTGCCTTTGCTCACCCAACCTCACCAAACCTCTCAGCCCCAAGAGTGTCCACCCTTATGTCTCAATCAGCTGTGGGTCTAGATATGGTCAATCCAGGTGGCATCACAGCCCCTGAACGAATTTTGTAAGAATTTCTCTCTCTTTCACTGTCTTTGTTTCACGGGTTTTGAAACGTAATTGATTTTTATAATGGGGTTTAGCTGCTTTTCACTGCTGTGTTTATGCCGCTTTATACCCACTTGACTCACTTACAGAGAGATATCAATACATAGGTTTGAAGATACTTACTAGTCAGATATATTCTTGGGCGGTGAATAGGGGGCGTTGAGTCCAGTTCACTGAGCAAGGAGTAGGTCTTGTCTATTACATATTGGGTTTCTGGAACGGTATCTGAGCTAATTTGAAACCCTTGTTTTATGCATCACCCCACCTCACCTTTCCCGTTAAGCAGCCATAGTGTGTTTTCTAAACGTGTGACTCTGTTCTGTTTTGTAATTCAGTTCAAGGGTAGCGGTTTTTACATTCCCTCTGTAAGTGATATCTCATGATAAGTGTCTTTTTCTGTGTGACTTATTTCACTTAGAATCGTCATACCTAAATCCACTCATCATGCTGCTACTAGCCTTATGACATTGATTTCATGGCTGAGTGATATTCCATTGTATATAAGGACCACATCTTCTTTATCCATTCTTTTCTTTCCTGGGACATTTAAGGTGTATCGAAGTGGAGGTTCTTGTCAACAGAGTAGCCCAAAACTTTGGGGTGCCTGTGTCTTGCTGATTTTTAGTTTTCCCAATTTATACGCCCATGAGTGGAAGGGCCCTATGCTCTCTAAGCTGAGTTTTTTAGATGTTTCAGGACACACCGTACACTTCTCCAGAGTGGCTGTTGGCAATTTACATCCCGCCTATCAGCGTAGCAAGGCTCCCATTTCTCCATGGCCTGTCCTGCATTTCTGGTTTTGACACTTTATTCAGCATGGCCCTTTTCACCGATGGGAAACAAGACTTCTTTGTAGCGCTGATTTGCCTTTCCAGGTTGCTTGGTTGGCCAAAAAGGGCGTATGCGTTTTTTCCTGAATATATTCAGGAAAAAACGCATACGCCCTTTTTGGCCAAGGGCATCATCGTCGAGGTTTTGCCGCTTTTCCTGTGCTTTAAAGGCGATTCGAATCTACCTCCTGAAATCTGTTTCCTGCAATTCTGCCTTGCTTTCAAATCCTCTTCGTTGCCTTCCCTCAATATATTTGTGGACGAGAGTTATCATTTCTAAGTCTGCAGGTTTGTGAATTGCAGTGCCCCTGAGCTCCATGATTCAACTCGCTTTCTTGGGAGCTGGCCGCAAAAGCGCAGGATTGCTTCAGGCCGTATTCTGGTTCCAGGCGGCAGGCTGAGCCTGTGGTTAATTCTTCTTCCTGATGGGAAAATAGAGTGACCTGTGCCTGTCCCAACACCTAGAGCTAGTCTCTCATTGGTTCCCCCTCTTCCCGTGCATCCTCAGGACAAATTGCAACCTGTACGGAACAGGAGGATAAAGGTGCTGATTCTCCAAGGAGGGAGATTGCTAGTAAAGCGGCTGGAATGGCGAACCGGAGCACAAGGAGTTGAGAAATGAGGTGCGTTTTAGAAACCTTTCCCGATCACACGGTGTACCATCTTCGGGGTTTCTCATGCATGTTTTCAGTGTAGGACGATGCCCTTGAACCTGGAGATTTGGGACCCATGGGATGGGTACCACGCCGTATTTCTTTAAAGGGTCTGCGTTTGCTCACCCAACCTCACCAAACCTCTCAGCCCCAAGAGTGTCCACCCTTATGTCTCAATCAGCTGTGGGTCTAGATATGGTCAATCCAGGTGGCATCACAGCCCCTGAACGAATTTTGTAAGAATTTCTCTCTCTTTCACTGTCTTTGTTTCACGGGTTTTGAAAAGTAATTGATTTTTATAATGGGGTTTAGCTGCTTTTGACTGCTGCGTTTATGCCGCTTTACACCCACTTGACTCACTTACAGAGAGATATCAATATATAGGTTTTAAGATTCTTACTAGTCAGATATATTCTTGGGCGGTGAATAGGGGGTGTTGAGTCCAGTTCACTGAGCAAGGAGTAGGTATTGTCTCTTACATATTGGGTTTATGGAACGATATCTGAGCTAATTTGAAACCCTTGTTTTATGCATCACCCCACCTCACCTTTCCCGTTAAGCAGACATAGTCTGTTTTCTAAACGTGTGACTCTGTTCTGTTTTGTAATTCAGTTCAAGGGTAGCGGTTTTTACATTCCCTCTATAAGTGATATCTGATGATAAGTGTCTTTTTCTGTGTGACTTATTTCACTTAGAATCGTCATACCTAAATCCACTCATCATGCTGCTACTAGCCTTATGACATTGATTTCATGGCTGAGTGATATTCCATTGTATATAAGGACCACATCTTCTTTATCCATTCTTTTCTTTCCTGGGACATTTAAGGTGTATCGAAGTGGAGGTTCTTGTCAACAGAGTAGCCCAAAACTTTGGGGTGCCTGTGTCTTGCTGATTTTTAGTTTTCCCAATTTATACGCCCATGAGTGGAAGTGCCCTATGCTGTCTAAGCTGAGTTTTTTAGATGTTTCAGGACACACCGTACACTTCTCCAGAGTGGCTGTTGGCAATTTACATCCCGCCCATCAGCGTAGCAAGGCTCGCATTTCTCCATGGCCTGTCCTGCATTTTTGGTTTTGACACTTTATTCAGCATGGCCCTTTTGACCGATGGGAAGCGAGACTTCTTTGTAGCGCTGATTTGCCTTTCCAGGTTGCTTGGTTGGCCAAAAAGGGCGTATGCGTTTTTTCCTGAATATATTCAGGAAAAAACGCATACGCCCTTTTTGGCCAAGGGCATCATTGTCGAGGTTTTGCCGCTTTTCCTGTGCTTTAAAGGCGATTCGAATCTACCTCCTGAAATCTGTTTCCTGCAATTCTGCCTTGCTTTCAAATCCTCTTCGTTGCCTTCCCTCAATATATTTGTGGACGAGAGTTATCATTTCTAAGTCTGCAGGTTTGTGAATTGCAGTGCCCCTGAGCTCCATGATTCAACTCGCTTTCTTGGGAGCTGGCCGCAAAAGCGCAGGATTGCTTCAGGCCGTATTCTGGTTCCTGGCGGCAGGCTGAGCCTGTGGTTAATTCTTCTTCCTGATGGGAAAATAGAGTGACCTGTGCCTGTCCCAACACCTAGAGCTAGTCTCTCATTGGTTCCCCCTCTTCCCGTGCATCCTCAGGACAAATTGCAACCTGTAAAGAACAGGAGGATAAAGGTGCTGATTCTCCAAGGAGGGAGATTGCTAGTAAAGCGGCTGGAATGGCGAACCGGAGCACAAGGAGATGAGAAATGAGGTGCGTTTTAGAAACCTTTTCCGATCACACGGTGTACCATCTTCGGGGTTTCTCATGCCTGTTTTCAGTGTAGGACGATGCCCTTGAACCTGGAGATTTGGGACCCATGGGATGGGTACCACGCTATATTACTTTAAAGGGTCTGCGTTTGCTCACCCAACCTCACCAAACCTCTCAGCCCCAAGAGTGTCCACCCTTATGTCTCAATCAGCTGTGGGTCTAGATATGGTCAATCCAGGTGGCATCACAGCCCCTGAACGAATTTTGTAAGTATTTCTCTCTCTTTCACTGTCTTTGTTTCACGGGTTTTGAAAAGTAATTGATTTTTATAATGGGGTTTAGCTGCTTTTGACTGCTGCGTTTATGCCGCTTTACACCCACTTGACTCACTTACAGAGAGATATCAATATATAGGTTTTAAGATTCTTACTAGTCAGATATATTCTTGGGCGGTGAATAGGGGGTGTTGAGTCCAGTTCACTGAGCAAGGAGTAGGTATTGTCTCTTACATATTGGGTTTATGGAACGATATCTGAGCTAATTTGAAACCCTTGTTTTATGCATCACCCCACCTCACCTTTCCCGTTAAGCAGACATAGTCTGTTTTCTAAACGTGTGACTCTGTTCTGTTTTGTAATTCAGTTCAAGGGTAGCGGTTTTTACATTCCCTCTATAAGTGATATCTGATGATAAGTGTCTTTTTCTGTGTGACTTATTTCACTTAGAATCGTCATACCTAAATCCACTCATCATGCTGCTACTAGCCTTATGACATTGATTTCATGGCTGAGTGATATTCCATTGTATATAAGGACCACATCTTCTTTATCCATTCTTTTCTTTCCTGGGACATTTAAGGTGTATCGAAGTGGAGGTTCTTGTCAACAGAGTAGCCCAAAACTTTGGGGTGCCTGTGTCTTGCTGATTTTTAGTTTTCCCAATTTATACGCCCATGAGAGGAAGTGCCCTATGCTCTCTAAGCTGAGTTTTTTAGATGTTTCAGGACACACCGTACACTTCTCCAGAGTGGCTGTTGGCAATTTACATCCCGCCCATCAGCGTAACAAGGCTCCCATTTCTCCATGGCCTGTCCTGCATTTCTGGTTTTGACACTTTATTCAGCATGGCCCTTTTGACCGATGGGAAGCGAGACTTCTTTGTAGCGCTGATTTGCCTTTCCAGGTTGCTTGGTTGGCCAAAAAGGGCGTATGCGTTTTTTCCTGAATATATTCAGGAAAAAACGCATACGCCCTTTTTGGCCAAGGGCATCATTGTCGAGGTTTTGCCGCTTTTCCTGTGCTTTAAAGGCGATTCGAATCTACCTCCTGAAATCTGTTTCCTGCAATTCTGCCTTGCTTTCAAATCCTCTTCGTTGCCTTCCCTCAATATATTTGTGGACGAGAGTTATCATTTCTAAGTCTGCAGGTTTGTGAATTGCAGTGCCCCTGAGCTCCATGATTCAATTTCCTTTCTTGGGAGCTGGCCGCAAAAGCGCAGGATTGCTTCAGGCCGTATTCTGGTTCCTGGCGGCAGGCTGAGCCTGTGGTTAATTCTTCTTCCTGATGGGAAAATAGAGTGACCTGTGCCTGTCCCAACACCTAGAGCTAGTCTCTCATTGGTTCCCCCTCTTCCCGTGCATCCTCAGGACAAATTGCAACCTGTACAGAACAGGAGGATAAAGGTGCTGATTCTCCAAGGAGGGAGATTGCTAGTAAAGCGGCTGGAATGGCGAACCGGAGCACAAGGAGATGAGAAATGAGGTGCGTTTTAGAAACCTTTCCCGATCACACGGTGTACCATCTTCGGGGTTTCTCATGCATGTTTTCAATGTACGACGATGCCCTTGAACCTGGAGATTTGGGACCCATGGGATGGGTACCACGCCGTATTTCTTTACAGGGTCTGCGTTTGCTCACCCAACCTCACCAAACCTCTCAGCCCCAAGAGTGTCCACCCTTATGTCTCAATCAGCTGTGGGTCTAGATATGGTCAATCCAGGTGGCATCACAGCCCCTGAACGAATTTTGTAAGAATTTCTCTCTCTTTCACTGTCTTTGTTTCACGGGTTTTGAAAAGTAATTGATTTTTATAATGGGGTTTAGCTGCTTTTCACTGCTGCGTTTATGCCGCTTTACACCCACTTGACTCACTTACAGAGAGATATCAATATATAGGTTTTAAGATTCTTACTAGTCAGATATATTCTTGGGCGGTGAATAGGGGGTGTTGAGTCCAGTTCACTGAGCAAGGAGTAGGTCTTGTCTCTTACATATTGGGTTTATGGAACGGTATCTGAGCTAATTTGAAACCCTTGTTTTATGCATCACCCCACCTCACCTTTCCCGTTAAGCAGCCATAGTCTGTTTTCTAAACGTGTGACTCTGTTCTGTTTTGTAATTCAGTTCAAGGGTAGCGGTTTTTACATTCCCTCTATAAGTGATATCTCATGATAAGGGTCTTTTTCTGTGTGACTTATTTCACTTAGAATCGTCATACCTAAATCCACTCATCATGCTGCTACTAGCCTTATGACATTGATTTCATGGCTGAGTGATATTCCATTGTATATAAGGACCACATCTTCTTTATCCATTCTTTTCTTTCCTGGGACATTTAAGGTGTATCGAAGTGGAGGTTCTTGTCAACAGAGTAGCCCAAAACTTTGGGGTGCCTGTGTCTTGCTGATTTTTAGTTTTCCCAATTTATACGCCCATGAGTGGAAGTGCCCTATGCTGTCTAAGCTGAGTTTTTTAGATGTTTCAGGACACACCGTACACTTCTCCAGAGTGGCTGTTGGCAATTTACATCCCGCCTATCAGCGTAGCAAGGCTCCCATTTCTCCATAGCCTGTCCTGCATTTCTGGTTTTGACACTTTATTCAGCATGGCCCTTTTCACCGATGGGAAGCAAGACTTCTTTGTAGCGCTGATTTGCCTTTCCAGGTTGCTTGGTTGGCCAAAAAGGGCGTATGCGTTTTTTCCTGAATATATTCAGGAAAAAACGCATACGCCCTTTTTGGCCAAGGGCATCATCGTCGAGGTTTTGCCGCTTTTCCTGTGCTTTAAAGGCGATTCGAATCTACCTCCTGAAATCTGTTTCCTGCAATTCTGCCTTGCTTTCAAATCCTCTTCGTTGCCTTCCCTCAATATATTTGTGGACGAGAGTTATCATTTCTAAGTCTGCAGGTTTGTGAATTGCAGTGCCCCTGAGCTCCATTCTTCAACTCGCTTTCTTGGGAGCTGGCCGCAAAAGCGCAGGATTGCTTCAGGCCGTATTCTGGTTCCTGGCGGCAGGCTGAGCCTGTGGTTAATTCTTCTTCCTGATGGGAAAATAGAGTGACCTGTGCCTGTCCCAACACCTAGAGCTAGTCTCTCATTGGTTCCCCCTCTTCCCGTGCATCCTCAGGACAAATTGCAACCTGTAAAGAACAGGAGGATAAAGGTGCTGATTCTCCAAGGAGGGAGATTGCTAGTAAAGCGGCTGGAATGGCGAACCGGAGCACAAGGAGATGAGAAATGAGGTGCGTTTTAGAAACCTTTCCCGATCACACGGTGTACCATCTTCGGGGTTTCTCATGCATGTTTTCAATGTACGACGATGCCCTTGAACCTGGAGATTTGGGACCCATGGGATGGGTACCACGCCGTATTTCTTTACAGGGTCTGCGTTTGCTCACCCAACCTCACCAAACCTCTCAGCCCCAAGAGTGTCCACCCTTATGTCTCAATCAGCTGTGGGTCTAGATATGGTCAATCCAGGTGGCATCACAGCCCCTGAACGAATTTTGTAAGAATTTCTCTCTCTTTCACTGTCTTTGTTTCACGGGTTTTGAAAAGTAATTGATTTTTATAATGGGGTTTAGCTGCTTTTCACTGCTGCGTTTATGCCGCTTTACACCCACTTGACTCACTTACAGAGAGATATCAATATATAGGTTTTAAGATTCTTACTAGTCAGATATATTCTTGGGCGGTGAATAGGGGGTGTTGAGTCCAGTTCACTGAGCAAGGAGTAGGTCTTGTCTCTTACATATTGGGTTTATGGAACGGTATCTGAGCTAATTTGAAACCCTTGTTTTATGCATCACCCCACCTCACCTTTCCCGTTAAGCAGCCATAGTCTGTTTTCTAAACGTGTGACTCTGTTCTGTTTTGTAATTCAGTTCAAGGGTAGCGGTTTTTACATTCCCTCTATAAGTGATATCTGATGATAAGTGTCTTTTTCTGTGTGACTTATTTCACTTAGAATCGTCATACCTAAATCCACTCATCATGCTGCTACTAGCCTTATGACATTGATTTCATGGCTGAGTGATATTCCATTGTATATAAGGACCACATCTTCTTTATCCATTCTTTTCTTTCCTGGGACATTTAAGGTGTATCGAAGTGGAGGTTCTTGTCAACAGAGTAGCCCAAAACTTTGGGGTGCCTGTGTCTTGCTGATTTTTAGTTTTCCCAATTTATACGCCCATGAGTGGAAGTGCCCTATGCTGTCTAAGCTGAGTTTTTTAGATGTTTCAGGACACACCGTACACTTCTCCAGAGTGGCTGTTGGCAATTTACATCCCGCCTATCAGCGTAGCAAGGCTCCCATTTCTCCATAGCCTGTCCTGCATTTCTGGTTTTGACACTTTATTCAGCATGGCCCTTTTCACCGATGGGAAGCAAGACTTCTTTGTAGCGCTGATTTGCCTTTCCAGGTTGCTTGGTTGGCCAAAAAGGGCGTATGCGTTTTTTCCTGAATATATTCAGGAAAAAACGCATACGCCCTTTTTGGCCAAGGGCATCATCGTCGAGGTTTTGCCGCTTTTCCTGTGCTTTAAAGGCGATTCGAATCTACCTCCTGAAATCTGTTTCCTGCAATTCTGCCTTGCTTTCAAATCCTCTTCGTTGCCTTCCCTCAATATATTTGTGGACGAGAGTTATCATTTCTAAGTCTGCAGGTTTGTGAATTGCAGTGCCCCTGAGCTCCATTCTTCAACTCGCTTTCTTGGGAGCTGGCCGCAAAAGCGCAGGATTGCTTCAGGCCGTATTCTGGTTCCTGGCGGCAGGCTGAGCCTGTGGTTAATTCTTCTTCCTGATGGGAAAATAGAGTGACCTGTGCCTGTCCCAACACCTAGAGCTAGTCTCTCATTGGTTCCCCCTCTTCCCGTGCATCCTCAGGACAAATTGCAACCTGTAAAGAACAGGAGGATAAAGGTGCTGATTCTCCAAGGAGGGAGATTGCTAGTAAAGCGGCTGGAATGGCGAACCGGAGCACAAGGAGATGAGAAATGAGGTGCGTTTTAGAAACCTTTCCCGATCACACGGTGTACCATCTTCGGGGTTTCTCATGCATGTTTTCAATGTACGACGATGCCCTTGAACCTGGAGATTTGGGACCCATGGGATGGGTACCACGCCGTATTTCTTTACAGGGTCTGCGTTTGCTCACCCAACCTCACCAAACCTCTCAGCCCCAAGAGTGTCCACCCTTATGTCTCAATCAGCTGTGGGTCTAGATATGGTCAATCCAGGTGGCATCACAGCCCCTGAACGAATTTTGTAAGAATTTCTCTCTCTTTCACTGTCTTTGTTTCACGGGTTTTGAAAAGTAATTGATTTTTATAATGGGGTTTAGCTGCTTTTCACTGCTGCGTTTATGCCGCTTTACACCCACTTGACTCACTTACAGAGAGATATCAATATATAGGTTTTAAGATTCTTACTAGTCAGATATATTCTTGGGCGGTGAATAGGGGGTGTTGAGTCCAGTTCACTGAGCAAGGAGTAGGTCTTGTCTCTTACATATTGGGTTTATGGAACGGTATCTGAGCTAATTTGAAACCCTTGTTTTATGCATCACCCCACCTCACCTTTCCCGTTAAGCAGCCATAGTCTGTTTTCTAAACGTGTGACTCTGTTCTGTTTTGTAATTCAGTTCAAGGGTAGCGGTTTTTACATTCCCTCTATAAGTGATATCTGATGATAAGTGTCTTTTTCTGTGTGACTTATTTCACTTAGAATCGTCATACCTAAATCCACTCATCATGCTGCTACTAGCCTTATGACATTGATTTCATGGCTGAGTGATATTCCATTGTATATAAGGACCACATCTTCTTTATCCATTCTTTTCTTTCCTGGGACATTTAAGGTGTATCGAAGTGGAGGTTCTTGTCAACAGAGTAGCCCAAAACTTTGGGGTGCCTGTGTCTTGCTGATTTTTAGTTTTCCCAATTTATACGCCCATGAGTGGAAGTGCCCTATGCTGTCTAAGCTGAGTTTTTTAGATGTTTCAGGACACACCGTACACTTCTCCAGAGTGGCTGTTGGCAATTTACATCCCGCCTATCAGCGTAGCAAGGCTCCCATTTCTCCATAGCCTGTCCTGCATTTCTGGTTTTGACACTTTATTCAGCATGGCCCTTTTCACCGATGGGAAGCAAGACTTCTTTGTAGCGCTGATTTGCCTTTCCAGGTTGCTTGGTTGGCCAAAAAGGGCGTATGCGTTTTTTCCTGAATATATTCAGGAAAAAACGCATACGCCCTTTTTGGCCAAGGGCATCATCGTCGAGGTTTTGCCGCTTTTCCTGTGCTTTAAAGGCGATTCGAATCTACCTCCTGAAATCTGTTTCCTGCAATTCTGCCTTGCTTTCAAATCCTCTTCGTTGCCTTCCCTCAATATATTTGTGGACGAGAGTTATCATTTCTAAGTCTGCAGGTTTGTGAATTGCAGTGCCCCTGAGCTCCATTCTTCAACTCGCTTTCTTGGGAGCTGGCCGCAAAAGCGCAGGATTGCTTCAGGCCGTATTCTGGTTCCTGGCGGCAGGCTGAGCCTGTGGTTAATTCTTCTTCCTGATGGGAAAATAGAGTGACCTGTGCCTGTCCCAACACCTAGAGCTAGTCTCTCATTGGTTCCCCCTCTTCCCGTGCATCCTCAGGACAAATTGCAACCTGTAAAGAACAGGAGGATAAAGGTGCTGATTCTCCAAGGAGGGAGATTGCTAGTAAAGCGGCTGGAATGGCGAACCGGAGCACAAGGAGATGAGAAATGAGGTGCGTTTTAGAAACCTTTCCCGATCACACGGTGTACCATCTTCGGGGTTTCTCATGCCTGTTTTCAGTGTAGGACGATGCCCTTGAAACTGGAGATTTGGGACCCATGGGATGGGTACCACGCTATATTACTTTAAAGGGTCTGCGTTTGCTCACCCAACCTCACCAAACCTCTCAGCCCCAAGAGTGTCCACCCTTATGTCTCAATCAGCTGTGGGTCTAGATATGGTCAATCCAGGTCGCATCACAGCCCCTGAAAGAATTTTGTAAGAATTTCTCTCTCTTTCACTGTCTTTGTTTCACGGGTTTTGAAAAGTAATTGATTTTTATAATGGGGTTTAGCTGCTTTTCACTGCTGCGTTTATGCCGCTTTACACCCACTTGACTCACTTACAGAGAGATATCAATATATAGGTTTTAAGATTCTTACTAGTCAGATATATTCTTGGGCGGTGAATAGGGGGTGTTGAGTCCAGTTCACTGAGCAAGGAGTAGGTCTTGTCTCTTACATATTGGGTTTATGGAACGGTATCTGAGCTAATTTGAAACCCTTGTTTTATGCATCACCCCACCTCACCTTTCCCGTTAAGCAGCCATAGTCTGTTTTCTAAACGTGTGACTCTGTTCTGTTTTGTAATTCAGTTCAAGGGTAGCGGTTTTTACATTCCCTCTATAAGTGATATCTGATGATAAGGGTCTTTTTCTGTGTGACTTATTTCACTTAGAATCGTCATACCTAAATCCACTCATCATGCTGCTACTAGCCTTATGACATTGATTTCATGGCTGAGTGATATTCCATTGTATATAAGGACCACATCTTCTTTATCCATTCTTCTCTTTCCTGGGATATTTAAGGTGTATCGAAGTGGAGGTTCTTGTCAACAGAGTAGCCCAAAACTTTGGGGTGCCTGTGTCTTGCTGATTTTTAGTTTTCCCAATTTATACGCCCATGAGTGGAAGTGCCCTATGCTCTCTAAGCTGAGTTTTTTAGATGTTTCAGGACACACCGTACACTTCTCCAGAGTGGCTGTTGGCAATTTACATCCCGCCCATCAGCGTAACAAGGCTCCCATTTCTCCATGGCCTGTCCTGCATTTCTGGTTTTGACACTTTATTCAGCATGGCCCTTTTGACCGTTGGGAAGCGAGACTTCTTTGTAGTGCTGATTTGCCTTTCCAGGTTGCTTGGTTGGCCAAAAAGGGCGTATGCGTTTTTTCCTGAATATATTCAGGAAAAAACGCATACGCCCTTTTTGGCCAAGGGCATCATTGTCGAGGTTTTGCCGCTTTTCCTGTGCTTTAAAGGCGATTCGAATCTACCTCCTGAAATCTGTTTCCTGCAATTCTGCCTTGCTTTCAAATCCTCTTCGTTGCCTTCCCTCAATATATTTGTGGACGAGAGTTATCATTTCTAAGTCTGCAGGTTTGTGAATTGCAGTGCCCCTGAGCTCCATGATTCAACTCGCTTTCTTGGGAGCTGGCCGCAAAAGCGCAGGATTGCTTCAGGCCGTATTCTGGTTCCTGGCGGCAGGCTGAGCCTGTGGTTAATTCTTCTTCCTGATGGGAAAATAGAGTGACCTGTGCCTGTCCCAACACCTAGAGCTAGTCTCTCATTGGTTCCCCCTCTTCCCGTGCATCCTCAGGACAAATTGCAACCTGTACAGAACAGGAGGATAAAGGTGCTGATTCTCCAAGGAGGGAGATTGCTAGTAAAGCGGCTGGAATGGCGAACCGGAGCACAAGGAGATGAGAAATGAGGTGCGTTTTAGAAACCTTTCCCGATCACACGGTGTACCATCTTCGGGGTTTCTCATGCATGTTTTCAATGTAGGACGATGCCCTTGAACCTGGAGATTTGGGACCCATGGGATGGGTACCACGCCGTATTTCTTTACAGGGTCTGCGTTTGCTCACCCAACCTCACCAAGCCTCTCAGCCCCAACAGTGTCCACCCTTATGTCTCAATCAGCTGTGGGTCTAGATATGGTCAATCCAGGTGGCATCACAGCCCCTGAACGAATTTTGTAAGAATTTCTCTCTCTTTCACTGTCTTTGTTTCACGGGTTTTGAAAAGTAATTGATTTTTATAATGGGGTTTAGCTGCTTTTCACTGCTGCGTTTATGCCGCTTTACACCCACTTGACTCACTTACAGAGAGATATCAATATATAGGTTTTAAGATTCTTACTAGTCAGATATATTCTTGGGCGGTGAATAGGGGGTGTTGAGTCCAGTTCACTGAGCAAGGAGTAGGTCTTGTCTCTTACATATTGGGTTTATGGAACGGTATCTGAGCTAATTTGAAACCCTTGTTTTATGCATCACCCCACCTCACCTTTCCCGTTAAGCAGACGTAGTCTGTTTTCTAAACGTGTGACTCTGTTCTGTTTTGTAATTCAGTTCAAGGGTAGCGGTTTTTACATTCCCTCTATAAGTGATATCTCATGATAAGTGTCTTTTTCTGTGTGACTTATTTCACTTAGAATCGTCATACCTAAATCCACTCATCATGCTGCTACTAGCCTTATGACATTGATTTCATGGCTGAGTGATATTCCATTGTATATAAGGACCACATCTTCTTTATCCATTCTTTTCTTTCCTGGGACATTTAAGGTGTATCGAAGTGGAGGTTCTTGTCAACAGAGTAGCCCAAAACTTTGGGGTGCCTGTGTCTTGCTGATTTTTAGTTTTCCCAATTTATACGCCCATGAGTGGAAGGGCCCTATGCTCTCTAAGCTGAGTTTTTTAGATGTTTCAGGACACACCGTACACTTCTCCAGAGTGGCTGTTGGCAATTTACATCCCGCCTATCAGCGTAGCAAGGCTCCCATTTCTCCATGGCCTGTCCTGCATTTCTGGTTTTGACACTTTATTCAGCATGGCCCTTTTCACCGATGGGAAACAAGACTTCTTTGTAGCGCTGATTTGCCTTTCCAGGTTGCTTGGTTGGCCAAAAAGGGCGTATGCGTTTTTTCCTGAATATATTCAGGAAAAAACGCATACGCCCTTTTTGGCCAAGGGCATCATCGTCGAGGTTTTGCCGCTTTTCCTGTGCTTTAAAGGCGATTCGAATCTACCTCCTGAAATCTGTTTCCTGCAATTCTGCCTTGCTTTCAAATCCTCTTCGTTGCCTTCCCTCAATATATTTGTGGACGAGAGTTATCATTTCTAAGTCTGCAGGTTTGTGAATTGCAGTGCCCCTGAGCTCCATGATTCAACTCGCTTTCTTGGGAGCTGGCCGCAAAAGCGCAGGATTGCTTCAGGCCGTATTCTGGTTCCAGGCGGCAAGCTGAGCCTGTGGTTAATTCTTCTTCCTGATGGGAAAATAGAGTGACCTGTGCCTGTCCCAACACCTAGAGCTAGTCTCTCATTGGTTCCCCCTCTTCCCGTGCATCCTCAGGACAAATTGCAACCTGTACGGAACAGGAGGATAAAGGTGCTGATTCTCCAAGGAGGGAGATTGCTAGTAAAGCGGCTGGAATGGCGAACCGGAGCACAAGGAGTTGAGAAATGAGGTGCGTTTTAGAAACTTTTCCCGATCACACGGTGTACCATCTTCGGGGTTTCTCATGCATGTTTTCAGTGTAGGACGATGCCCTTGAACCTGGAGATTTGGGACCCATGGGATGGGTACCACGCCGTATTTCTTTAAAGGGTCTGCGTTTGCTCACCCAACCTCACCAAACCTCTCAGCCCCAAGAGTGTCCACCCTTATGTCTCAATCAGCTGTGGGTCTAGATATGGTCAATCCAGGTGGCATCACAGCCCCTGAACGAATTTTGTAAGAATTTCTCTCTCTTTCACTGTCTTTGTTTCACGGGTTTTGAAAAGTAATTGATTTTTATAATGGGGTTTAGCTGCTTTTGACTGCTGCGTTTATGCCGCTTTACACCCACTTGACTCACTTACAGAGAGATATCAATATATAGGTTTTAAGATTCTTACTAGTCAGATATATTCTTGGGCGGTGAATAGGGGGTGTTGAGTCCAGTTCACTGAGCAAGGAGTAGGTATTGTCGCTTACATATTGGGTTTATGGAACGATATCTGAGCTAATTTGAAACCCTTGTTTTATGCATCACCCCACCTCACCTTTCCCGTTAAGCAGACATAGTCTGTTTTCTAAACGTGTGACTCTGTTCTGTTTTGTAATTCAGTTCAAGGGTAGCGGTTTTTACATTCCCTCTATAAGTGATATCTGATGATAAGTGTCTTTTTCTGTGTGACTTATTTCACTTAGAATCGTCATACCTAAATCCACTCATCATGCTGCTACTAGCCTTATGACATTGATTTCATGGCTGAGTGATATTCCATTGTATATAAGGACCACATCTTCTTTATCCATTCTTTTCTTTCCTGGGACATTTAAGGTGTATCGAAGTGGAGGTTCTTGTCAACAGAGTAGCCCAAAACTTTGGGGTGCCTGTGTCTTGCTGATTTTTAGTTTTCCCAATTTATACGCCCATGAGTGGAAGTGCCCTATGCTGTCTAAGCTGAGTTTTTTAGATGTTTCAGGACACACCGTACACTTCTCCAGAGTGGCTGTTGGCAATTTACATCCCGCCCATCAGCGTAGCAAGGCTCGCATTTCTCCATGGCCTGTCCTGCATTTTTGGTTTTGACACTTTATTCAGCATGGCCCTTTTGACCGATGGGAAGCGAGACTTCTTTGTAGCGCTGATTTGCCTTTCCAGGTTGCTTGGTTGGCCAAAAAGGGCGTATGCGTTTTTTCCTGAATATATTCAGGAAAAAACGCATACGCCCTTTTTGGCCAAGGGCATCATTGTCGAGGTTTTGCCGCTTTTCCTGTGCTTTAAAGGCGATTCGAATCTACCTCCTGAAATCTGTTTCCTGCAATTCTGCCTTGCTTTCAAATCCTCTTCGTTGCCTTCCCTCAATATATTTGTGGACGAGAGTTATCATTTCTAAGTCTGCAGGTTTGTGAATTGCAGTGCCCCTGAGCTCCATGATTCAACTCGCTTTCTTGGGAGCTGGCCGCAAAAGCGCAGGATTGCTTCAGGCCGTATTCTGGTTCCTGGCGGCAGGCTGAGCCTGTGGTTAATTCTTCTTCCTGATGGGAAAATAGAGTGACCTGTGCCTGTCCCAACACCTAGAGCTAGTCTCTCATTGGTTCCCCCTCTTCCCGTGCATCCTCAGGACAAATTGCAACCTGTAAAGAACAGGAGGATAAAGGTGCTGATTCTCCAAGGAGGGAGATTGCTAGTAAAGCGGCTGGAATGGCGAACCGGAGCACAAGGAGATGAGAAATGAGGTGCGTTTTAGAAACCTTTCCCGATCACACGGTGTACCATCTTCGGGGTTTCTCATGCCTGTTTTCAGTGTAGGACGATGCCCTTGAAACTGGAGATTTGGGACCCATGGGATGGGTACCACGCTATATTACTTTAAAGGGTCTGCGTTTGCTCACCCAACCTCACCAAACCTCTCAGCCCCAAGAGTGTCCACCCTTATGTCTCAATCAGCTGTGGGTCTAGATATGGTCAATCCAGGTCGCATCACAGCCCCTGAAAGAATTTTGTAAGAATTTCTCTCTCTTTCACTGTCTTTGTTTCACGGGTTTTGAAAAGTAATTGATTTTTATAATGGGGTTTAGCTGCTTTTCACTGCTGCGTTTATGCCGCTTTACACCCACTTGACTCACTTACAGAGAGATATCAATATATAGGTTTTAAGATTCTTACTAGTCAGATATATTCTTGGGCGGTGAATAGGGGGTGTTGAGTCCAGTTCACTGAGCAAGGAGTAGGTCTTGTCTCTTACATATTGGGTTTATGGAACGGTATCTGAGCTAATTTGAAACCCTTGTTTTATGCATCACCCCACCTCACCTTTCCCGTTAAGCAGCCATAGTCTGTTTTCTAAACGTGTGACTCTGTTCTGTTTTGTAATTCAGTTCAAGGGTAGCGGTTTTTACATTCCCTCTATAAGTGATATCTGATGATAAGGGTCTTTTTCTGTGTGACTTATTTCACTTAGAATCGTCATACCTAAATCCACTCATCATGCTGCTACTAGCCTTATGACATTGATTTCATGGCTGAGTGATATTCCATTGTATATAAGGACCACATCTTCTTTATCCATTCTTCTCTTTCCTGGGATATTTAAGGTGTATCGAAGTGGAGGTTCTTGTCAACAGAGTAGCCCAAAACTTTGGGGTGCCTGTGTCTTGCTGATTTTTAGTTTTCCCAATTTATACGCCCATGAGTGGAAGTGCCCTATGCTCTCTAAGCTGAGTTTTTTAGATGTTTCAGGACACACCGTACACTTCTCCAGAGTGGCTGTTGGCAATTTACATCCCGCCCATCAGCGTAACAAGGCTCCCATTTCTCCATGGCCTGTCCTGCATTTCTGGTTTTGACACTTTATTCAGCATGGCCCTTTTGACCGTTGGGAAGCGAGACTTCTTTGTAGTGCTGATTTGCCTTTCCAGGTTGCTTGGTTGGCCAAAAAGGGCGTATGCGTTTTTTCCTGAATATATTCAGGAAAAAACGCATACGCCCTTTTTGGCCAAGGGCATCATTGTCGAGGTTTTGCCGCTTTTCCTGTGCTTTAAAGGCGATTCGAATCTACCTCCTGAAATCTGTTTCCTGCAATTCTGCCTTGCTTTCAAATCCTCTTCGTTGCCTTCCCTCAATATATTTGTGGACGAGAGTTATCATTTCTAAGTCTGCAGGTTTGTGAATTGCAGTGCCCCTGAGCTCCATGATTCAACTCGCTTTCTTGGGAGCTGGCCGCAAAAGCGCAGGATTGCTTCAGGCCGTATTCTGGTTCCTGGCGGCAGGCTGAGCCTGTGGTTAATTCTTCTTCCTGATGGGAAAATAGAGTGACCTGTGCCTGTCCCAACACCTAGAGCTAGTCTCTCATTGGTTCCCCCTCTTCCCGTGCATCCTCAGGACAAATTGCAACCTGTACAGAACAGGAGGATAAAGGTGCTGATTCTCCAAGGAGGGAGATTGCTAGTAAAGCGGCTGGAATGGCGAACCGGAGCACAAGGAGATGAGAAATGAGGTGCGTTTTAGAAACCTTTCCCGATCACACGGTGTACCATCTTCGGGGTTTCTCATGCATGTTTTCAATGTAGGACGATGCCCTTGAACCTGGAGATTTGGGACCCATGGGATGGGTACCACGCCGTATTTCTTTACAGGGTCTGCGTTTGCTCACCCAACCTCACCAAGCCTCTCAGCCCCAACAGTGTCCACCCTTATGTCTCAATCAGCTGTGGGTCTAGATATGGTCAATCCAGGTGGCATCACAGCCCCTGAACGAATTTTGTAAGAATTTCTCTCTCTTTCACTGTCTTTGTTTCACGGGTTTTGAAAAGTAATTGATTTTTATAATGGGGTTTAGCTGCTTTTCACTGCTGCGTTTATGCCGCTTTACACCCACTTGACTCACTTACAGAGAGATATCAATATATAGGTTTTAAGATTCTTACTAGTCAGATATATTCTTGGGCGGTGAATAGGGGGTGTTGAGTCCAGTTCACTGAGCAAGGAGTAGGTCTTGTCTCTTACATATTGGGTTTATGGAACGGTATCTGAGCTAATTTGAAACCCTTGTTTTATGCATCACCCCACCTCACCTTTCCCGTTAAGCAGACGTAGTCTGTTTTCTAAACGTGTGACTCTGTTCTGTTTTGTAATTCAGTTCAAGGGTAGCGGTTTTTACATTCCCTCTATAAGTGATATCTCATGATAAGTGTCTTTTTCTGTGTGACTTATTTCACTTAGAATCGTCATACCTAAATCCACTCATCATGCTGCTACTAGCCTTATGACATTGATTTCATGGCTGAGTGATATTCCATTGTATATAAGGACCACATCTTCTTTATCCATTCTTTTCTTTCCTGGGACATTTAAGGTGTATCGAAGTGGAGGTTCTTGTCAACAGAGTAGCCCAAAACTTTGGGGTGCCTGTGTCTTGCTGATTTTTAGTTTTCCCAATTTATACGCCCATGAGTGGAAGGGCCCTATGCTCTCTAAGCTGAGTTTTTTAGATGTTTCAGGACACACCGTACACTTCTCCAGAGTGGCTGTTGGCAATTTACATCCCGCCTATCAGCGTAGCAAGGCTCCCATTTCTCCATGGCCTGTCCTGCATTTCTGGTTTTGACACTTTATTCAGCATGGCCCTTTTCACCGATGGGAAACAAGACTTCTTTGTAGCGCTGATTTGCCTTTCCAGGTTGCTTGGTTGGCCAAAAAGGGCGTATGCGTTTTTTCCTGAATATATTCAGGAAAAAACGCATACGCCCTTTTTGGCCAAGGGCATCATCGTCGAGGTTTTGCCGCTTTTCCTGTGCTTTAAAGGCGATTCGAATCTACCTCCTGAAATCTGTTTCCTGCAATTCTGCCTTGCTTTCAAATCCTCTTCGTTGCCTTCCCTCAATATATTTGTGGACGAGAGTTATCATTTCTAAGTCTGCAGGTTTGTGAATTGCAGTGCCCCTGAGCTCCATGATTCAACTCGCTTTCTTGGGAGCTGGCCGCAAAAGCGCAGGATTGCTTCAGGCCGTATTCTGGTTCCAGGCGGCAAGCTGAGCCTGTGGTTAATTCTTCTTCCTGATGGGAAAATAGAGTGACCTGTGCCTGTCCCAACACCTAGAGCTAGTCTCTCATTGGTTCCCCCTCTTCCCGTGCATCCTCAGGACAAATTGCAACCTGTACGGAACAGGAGGATAAAGGTGCTGATTCTCCAAGGAGGGAGATTGCTAGTAAAGCGGCTGGAATGGCGAACCGGAGCACAAGGAGTTGAGAAATGAGGTGCGTTTTAGAAACTTTTCCCGATCACACGGTGTACCATCTTCGGGGTTTCTCATGCATGTTTTCAGTGTAGGACGATGCCCTTGAACCTGGAGATTTGGGACCCATGGGATGGGTACCACGCCGTATTTCTTTAAAGGGTCTGCGTTTGCTCACCCAACCTCACCAAACCTCTCAGCCCCAAGAGTGTCCACCCTTATGTCTCAATCAGCTGTGGGTCTAGATATGGTCAATCCAGGTGGCATCACAGCCCCTGAACGAATTTTGTAAGAATTTCTCTCTCTTTCACTGTCTTTGTTTCACGGGTTTTGAAAAGTAATTGATTTTTATAATGGGGTTTAGCTGCTTTTGACTGCTGCGTTTATGCCGCTTTACACCCACTTGACTCACTTACAGAGAGATATCAATATATAGGTTTTAAGATTCTTACTAGTCAGATATATTCTTGGGCGGTGAATAGGGGGTGTTGAGTCCAGTTCACTGAGCAAGGAGTAGGTATTGTCGCTTACATATTGGGTTTATGGAACGATATCTGAGCTAATTTGAAACCCTTGTTTTATGCATCACCCCACCTCACCTTTCCCGTTAAGCAGACATAGTCTGTTTTCTAAACGTGTGACTCTGTTCTGTTTTGTAATTCAGTTCAAGGGTAGCGGTTTTTACATTCCCTCTATAAGTGATATCTGATGATAAGTGTCTTTTTCTGTGTGACTTATTTCACTTAGAATCGTCATACCTAAATCCACTCATCATGCTGCTACTAGCCTTATGACATTGATTTCATGGCTGAGTGATATTACATTGTATATAAGGACCACATCTTCTTTATCCATTCTTTTCTTTCCTGGGACATTTAAGGTGTATCGAAGTGGAGGTTCTTGTCAACAGAGTAGCCCAAAACTTTGGGGTGCCTGTGTCTTGCTGATTTTTAGTTTTCCCAATTTATACGCCCATGAGTGGAAGTGCCCTATGCTGTCTAAGCTGAGTTTTTTAGATGTTTCAGGACACACCGTACACTTCTCCAGAGTGGCTGTTGGCAATTTACATCCCGCCCATCAGCGTAGCAAGGCTCGCATTTCTCCATGGCCTGTCCTGCATTTTTGGTTTTGACACTTTATTCAGCATGGCCCTTTTGACCGATGGGAAGCGAGACTTCTTTGTAGCGCTGATTTGCCTTTCCAGGTTGCTTGGTTGGCCAAAAAGGGCGTATGCGTTTTTTCCTGAATATATTCAGGAAAAAACGCATACGCCCTTTTTGGCCAAGGGCATCATTGTCGAGGTTTTGCCGCTTTTCCTGTGCTTTAAAGGCGATTCGAATCTACCTCCTGAAATCTGTTTCCTGCAATTCTGCCTTGCTTTCAAATCCTCTTCGTTGCCTTCCCTCAATATATTTGTGGACGAGAGTTATCATTTCTAAGTCTGCAGGTTTGTGAATTGCAGTGCCCCTGAGCTCCATGATTCAACTCGCTTTCTTGGGAGCTGGCCGCAAAAGCGCAGGATTGCTTCAGGCCGTATTCTGGTTCCTGGCGGCAGGCTGAGCCTGTGGTTAATTCTTCTTCCTGATGGGAAAATAGAGTGACCTGTGCCTGTCCCAACACCTAGAGCTAGTCTCTCATTGGTTCCCCCTCTTCCCGTGCATCCTCAGGACAAATTGCAACCTGTAAAGAACAGGAGGATAAAGGTGCTGATTCTCCAAGGAGGGAGATTGCTAGTAAAGCGGCTGGAATGGCGAACCGGAGCACAAGGAGATGAGAAATGAGGTGCGTTTTAGAAACCTTTTCCGATCACACGGTGTACCATCTTCGGGGTTTCTCATGCCTGTTTTCAGTGTAGGACGATGCCCTTGAACCTGGAGATTTGGGACCCATGGGATGGGTACCACGCTATATTACTTTAAAGGGTCTGCGTTTGCTCACCCAACCTCACCAAACCTCTCAGCCCCAAGAGTGTCCACCCTTATGTCTCAATCAGCTGTGGGTCTAGATATGGTCAATCCAGGTGGCATCACAGCCCCTGAACGAATTTTGTAAGTATTTCTCTCTCTTTCACTGTCTTTGTTTCACGGGTTTTGAAAAGTAATTGATTTTTATAATGGGGTTTAGCTGCTTTTGACTGCTGCGTTTATGCCGCTTTACACCCACTTGACTCACTTACAGAGAGATATCAATATATAGGTTTTAAGATTCTTACTAGTCAGATATATTCTTGGGCGGTGAATAGGGGGTGTTGAGTCCAGTTCACTGAGCAAGGAGTAGGTATTGTCTCTTACATATTGGGTTTATGGAACGATATCTGAGCTAATTTGAAACCCTTGTTTTATGCATCACCCCACCTCACCTTTCCCGTTAAGCAGCCATAGTCTGTTTTCTAAACGTGTGACTCTGTTCTGTTTTGTAATTCAGTTCAAGGGTAGCGGTTTTTACATTCCCTCTATAAGTGATATCTGATGATAAGTGTCTTTTTCTGTGTGACTTATTTCACTTAGAATCGTCATACCTAAATCCACTCATCATGCTGCTACTAGCCTTATGACATTGATTTCATGGCTGAGTGATATTCCATTGTATATAAGGACCACATCTTCTTTATCCATTCTTTTCTTTCCTGGGACATTTAAGGTGTATCGAAGTGGAGGTTCTTGTCAACAGAGTAGCCCAAAACTTTGGGGTGCCTGTGTCTTGCTGATTTTTAGTTTTCCCAATTTATACGCCCATGAGTGGAAGTGCCCTATGCTCTCTAAGCTGAGTTTTTTAGATGTTTCAGGACACACCGTACACTTCTCCAGAGTGGCTGTTGGCAATTTACATCCCGCCCATCAGCGTAGCAAGGCTCGCATTTCTCCATGGCCTGTCCTGCATTTCTGGTTTTGACACTTTATTCAGCATGGCCCTTTTGACCGATGGGAAGCGAGACTTCTTTGTAGCGCTGATTTGCCTTTCCAGGTTGCTTGGTTGGCCAAAAAGGGCGTATGCGTTTTTTCCTGAATATATTCAGGAAAAAACGCATACGCCCTTTTTGGCCAAGGGCATCATTGTCGAGGTTTTGCCGCTTTTCCTGTGCTTTAAAGGCGATTCGAATCTACCTCCTGAAATCTGTTTCCTGCAATTCTGCCTTGCTTTCAGATCCTCTTCGTTGCCTTCCCTCAATATATTTGTGGACGAGAGTTATCATTTCTAAGTCTGCAGGTTTGTGAATTGCAGTGCCCCTGAGCTCCATGATTCAACTCGCTTTCTTGGGAGCTGGCCGCAAAAGCGCAGGATTGCTTCAGGCCGTATTCTGGTTCCTGGCGGCAGGCTGAGCCTGTGGTTAATTCTTCTTCCTGATGGGAAAATAGAGTGACCTGTGCCTGTCCCAACACCTAGAGCTAGTCTCTCATTGGTTCCCCCTCTTCCCGTGCATCCTCAGGACAAATTGCAACCTGTAAAGAACAGGAGGATAAAGGTGCTGATTCTCCAAGGAGGGAGATTGCTAGTAAAGCGGCTGGAATGGCGAACCGGAGCACAAGGAGATGAGAAATGAGGTGCGTTTTAGAAACCTTTCCCGATCACACGGTGTACCATCTTCGGGGTTTCTCATGCCTGTTTTCAGTGTAGGACGATGCCCTTGAACCTGGAGATTTGGGACCCATGGGATGGGTACCACGCTATATTACTTTAAAGGGTCTGCGTTTGCTCACCCAACCTCACCAAACCTCTCAGCCCCAAGAGTGTCCACCCTTATGTCTCAATCAGCTGTGGGTCTAGATATGGTCAATCCAGGTCGCATCACAGCCCCTGAAAGAATTTTGTAAGAATTTCTCTCTCTTTCACTGTCTTTGTTTCACGGGTTTTGAAAAGTAATTGATTTTTATAATGGGGTTTAGCTGCTTTTCACTGCTGCGTTTATGCCGCTTTACACCCACTTGACTCACTTACAGAGAGATATCAATATATAGGTTTTAAGATTCTTACTAGTCAGATATATTCTTGGGCGGTGAATAGGGGGTGTTGAGTCCAGTTCACTGAGCAAGGAGTAGGTCTTGTCTCTTACATATTGGGTTTATGGAACGGTATCTGAGCTAATTTGAAACCCTTGTTTTATGCATCACCCCACCTCACCTTTCCCGTTAAGCAGCCATAGTGTGTTTTCTAAACGTGTGACTCTGTTCTGTTTTGTAATTCAGTTCAAGGGTAGCGGTTTTTACATTCCCTCTATAAGTGATATCTCATGATAAGGGTCTTTTTCTGTGTGACTTATTTCACTTAGAATCGTCATACCTAAATCCACTCATCATGCTGCTACTAGCCTTATGACATTGATTTCATGGCTGAGTGATATTCCATTGTATATAAGGACCACATCTTCTTTATCCATTCTTCTCTTTCCTGGGATATTTAAGGTGTATCGAAGTGGAGGTTCTTGTCAACAGAGTAGCCCAAAACTTTGGGGTGCCTGTGTCTTGCTGATTTTTAGTTTTCCCAATTTATACGCCCATGAGTGGAAGTGCCCTATGCTCTCTAAGCTGAGTTTTTTAGATGTTTCAGGACACACCGTACACTTCTCCAGAGTGGCTGTTGGCAATTTACATCCCGCCCATCAGCGTAACAAGGCTCCCATTTCTCCATGGCCTGTCCTGCATTTCTGGTTTTGACACTTTATTCAGCATGGCCCTTTTGACCGATGGGAAGCGAGACTTCTTTGTAGTGCTGATTTGCCTTTCCAGGTTGCTTGGTTGGCCAAAAAGGGCGTATGCGTTTTTTCCTGAATATATTCAGGAAAAAACGCATACGCCCTTTTTGGCCAAGGGCATCATTGTCGAGGTTTTGCCGCTTTTCCTGTGCTTTAAAGGCGATTCGAATCTACCTCCTGAAATCTGTTTCCTGCAATTCTGCCTTGCTTTCAAATCCTCTTCGTTGCCTTCCCTCAATATATTTGTGGACGAGAGTTATCATTTCTAAGTCTGCAGGTTTGTGAATTGCAGTGCCCCTGAGCTCCATGATTCAATTCGCTTTCTTGGGAGCTGGCCGCAAAAGCGCAGGATTGCTTCAGGCCGTATTCTGGTTCCTGGCGGCAGGCTGAGCCTGTGGTTAATTCTTCTTCCTGATGGGAAAATAGAGTGACCTGTGCCTGTCCCAACACCTAGAGCTAGTCTCTCATTGGTTCCCCCTCTTCCCGTGCATCCTCAGGACAAATTGCAACCTGTACAGAACAGGAGGATAAAGGTGCTGATTCTCCAAGGAGGGAGATTGCTAGTAAAGCGGCTGGAATGGCGAACCGGAGCACAAGGAGATGAGAAATGAGGTGCGTTTTAGAAACCTTTCCCGATCACACGGTGTACCATCTTCGGGGTTTCTCATGCATGTTTTCAATGTACGACGATGCCCTTGAACCTGGAGATTTGGGACCCATGGGATGGGTACCACGCCGTATTTCTTTACAGGGTCTGCGTTTGCTCACCCAACCTCACCAAACCTCTCAGCCCCAAGAGTGTCCACCCTTATGTCTCAATCAGCTGTGGGTCTAGATATGGTCAATCCAGGTGGCATCACAGCCCCTGAACGAATTTTGTAAGAATTTCTCTCTCTTTCACTGTCTTTGTTTCACGGGTTTTGAAAAGTAATTGATTTTTATAATGGGGTTTAGCTGCTTTTCACTGCTGCGTTTATGCCGCTTTACACCCACTTGACTCACTTACAGAGAGATATCAATATATAGGTTTTAAGATTCTTACTAGTCAGATATATTCTTGGGCGGTGAATAGGGGGTGTTGAGTCCAGTTCACTGAGCAAGGAGTAGGTCTTGTCTCTTACATATTGGGTTTATGGAACGGTATCTGAGCTAATTTGAAACCCTTGTTTTATGCATCACCCCACCTCACCTTTCCCGTTAAGCAGACATAGTCTGTTTTCTAAATGTGTGACTCTGTTCTGTTTTGTAATTCAGTTCAAGGGTAGCGGTTTTTACATTCCCTCTATAAGTGATATCTCATGATAAGTGTCTTTTTCTGTGTGACTTATTTCACTTAGAATCGTCATACCTAAATCCACTCATCATGCTGCTACTAGCCTTATGACATTGATTTCATGGCTGAGTGATATTCCATTGTATATAAGGACCACATCTTCTTTATCCATTCTTTTCTTTCCTGGGACATTTAAGGTGTATCGAAGTGGAGGTTCTTGTCAACAGAGTAGCCCAAAACTTTGGGGTGCCTGTGTCTTGCTGATTTTTAGTTTTCCCAATTTATACGCCCATGAGTGGAAGTGCCCTATGCTGTCTAAGCTGAGTTTTTTAGATGTTTCAGGACACACCGTACACTTCTCCAGAGTGGCTGTTGGCAATTTACATCCCGCCTATCAGCGTAGCAAGGCTCCCATTTCTCCATAGCCTGTCCTGCATTTCTGGTTTTGACACTTTATTCAGCATGGCCCTTTTCACCGATGGGAAGCAAGACTTCTTTGTAGCGCTGATTTGCCTTTCCAGGTTGCTTGGTTGGCCAAAAAGGGCGTATGCGTTTTTTCCTGAATATATTCAGGAAAAAACGCATACGCCCTTTTTGGCCAAGGGCATCATCGTCGAGGTTTTGCCGCTTTTCCTGTGCTTTAAAGGCGATTCGAATCTACCTCCTGAAATCTGTTTCCTGCAATTCTGCCTTGCTTTCAAATCCTCTTCGTTGCCTTCCCTCAATATATTTGTGGACGAGAGTTATCATTTCTAAGTCTGCAGGTTTGTTAATTGCAGTGCCCCTGAGCTCCATTCTTCAACTCGCTTTCTTGGGAGCTGGCCGCAAAAGCGCAGGATTGCTTCAGGCCGTATTCTGGTTCCTGGCGGCAGGCTGAGCCTGTGGTTAATTCTTCTTCCTGATGGGAAAATAGAGTGACCTGTGCCTGTCCCAACACCTAGAGCTAGTCTCTCATTGGTTCCCCCTCTTCCCGTGCATCCTCAGGACAAATTGCAACCTGTAAAGAACAGGAGGATAAAGGTGCTGATTCTCCAAGGAGGGAGATTGCTAGTAAAGCGGCTGGAATGGCGAACCGGAGCACAAGGAGATGAGAAATGAGGTGCGTTTTAGAAACCTTTCCCGATCACACGGTGTACCATCTTCGGGGTTTCTCATGCCTGTTTTCAGTGTAGGACGATGCCCTTGAACCTGGAGATTTGGGACCCATGGGATGGGTACCACGCTATATTACTTTAAAGGGTCTGCGTTTGCTCACCCAACCTCACCAAACCTCTCAGCCCCAAGAGTGTCCACCCTTATGTCTCAATCAGCTGTGGGTCTAGATATGGTCAATCCAGGTCGCATCACAGCCCCTGAAAGAATTTTGTAAGAATTTCTCTCTCTTTCACTGTCTTTGTTTCACGGGTTTTGAAAAGTAATTGATTTTTATAATGGGGTTTAGCTGCTTTTCACTGCTGCGTTTATGCCGCTTTACACCCACTTGACTCACTTACAGAGAGATATCAATATATAGGTTTTAAGATTCTTACTAGTCAGATATATTCTTGGGCGGTGAATAGGGGGTGTTGAGTCCAGTTCACTGAGCAAGGAGTAGGTCTTGTCTCTTACATATTGGGTTTATGGAACGGTATCTGAGCTAATTTGAAACCCTTGTTTTATGCATCACCCCACCTCACCTTTCCCGTTAAGCAGCCATAGTCTGTTTTCTAAACGTGTGACTCTGTTCTGTTTTGTAATTCAGTTCAAGGGTAGCGGTTTTTACATTCCCTCTATAAGTGATATCTCATGATAAGGGTCTTTTTCTGTGTGACTTATTTCACTTAGAATCGTCATACCTAAATCCACTCATCATGCTGCTACTAGCCTTATGACATTGATTTCATGGCTGAGTGATATTCCATTGTATATAAGGACCACATCTTCTTTATCCATTCTTCTCTTTCCTGGGATATTTAAGGTGTATCGAAGTGGAGGTTCTTGTCAACAGAGTAGCCCAAAACTTTGGGGTGCCTGTGTCTTGCTGATTTTTAGTTTTCCCAATTTATACGCCCATGAGTGGAAGTGCCCTATGCTCTCTAAGCTGAGTTTTTTAGATGTTTCAGGACACACCGTACACTTCTCCAGAGTGGCTGTTGGCAATTTACATCCCGCCCATCAGCGTAACAAGGCTCCCATTTCTCCATGGCCTGTCCTGCATTTCTGGTTTTGACACTTTATTCAGCATGGCCCTTTTGACCGATGGGAAGCGAGACTTCTTTGTAGTGCTGATTTGCCTTTCCAGGTTGCTTGGTTGGCCAAAAAGGGCGTATGCGTTTTTTCCTGAATATATTCAGGAAAAAACGCATACGCCCTTTTTGGCCAAGGGCATCATTGTCGAGGTTTTGCCGCTTTTCCTGTGCTTTAAAGGCGATTCGAATCTACCTCCTGAAATCTGTTTCCTGCAATTCTGCCTTGCTTTCAAATCCTCTTCGTTGCCTTCCCTCAATATATTTGTGGACGAGAGTTATCATTTCTAAGTCTGCAGGTTTGTGAATTGCAGTGCCCCTGAGCTCCATGATTCAACTCGCTTTCTTGGGAGCTGGCCGCAAAAGCGCAGGATTGCTTCAGGCCGTATTCTGGTTCCAGGCGGCAGGTTGAGCATGTGGTTAATTCTTCTTCCTGATGGGAAAATAGAGTGACCTGTGCCTGTCCCAACACCTAGAGCTAGTCTCTCATTGGTTCCCCCTCTTCCCGTGCATCCTCAGGACAAATTGCAACCTGTACGGAACAGGAGGATAAAGGTGCTGATTCTCCAAGGAGGGAGATTGCTAGTAAAGCGGCTGGAATGGCGAACCGGAGCACAAGGAGTTGAGAAATGAGGTGCGTTATAGAAACCTTTCCCGATCACACGGTGTACCATCTTCGGGGTTTCTCATGCATGTTTTCAGTGTAGGACGATGCCCTTGAACCTGGAGATTTGGGACCCATGGGATGGGTACCACGCTATATTACTTTAAAGGGTCTGCGTTTGCTCACCCAACCTCACCAAACCTCTCAGCCCCAAGAGTGTCCACCCTTATGTCTCAATCAGCTGTGGGTCTAGATATGGTCAATCCAGGTGGCATCACAGCCCCTGAACGAATTTTGTAAGAATTTCTCTCTCTTTCACTGTCTTTGTTTCACGGGTTTTGAAAAGTAATTGATTTTTATAATGGGGTTTAGCTGCTTTTCACTGCTGCGTTTATGCCGCTTTACACCCACTTGACTCACTTACAGAGAGATATCAATATATAGGTTTTAAGATTCTTACTAGTCAGATATATTCTTGGGCGGTGAATAGGGGGTGTTGAGTCCAGTTCACTGAGCAAGGAGTAGGTATTGTCTCTTACATATTGGGTTTATGGAACGATATCTGAGCTAATTTGAAACCCTTGTTTTATGCATCACCCCACCTCACCTTTCCCGTTAAGCAGACATAGTCTGTTTTCTAAACGTGTGACTCTGTTCTGTTTTGTAATTCAGTTCAAGGGTAGCGGTTTTTACATTCCCTCTATAAGTGATATCTCATGATAAGTGTCTTTTTCTGTGTGACTTATTTCACTTAGAATCGTCATACCTAAATCCACTCATCATGCTGCTACTAGCCTTATGACATTGATTTCATGGCTGAGTGATATTCCATTGTATATAAGGACCACATCTTCTTTATCCATTCTTTTCTTTCCTGGGACATTTAAGGTGTATCGAAGTGGAGGTTCTTGTCAACAGAGTAGCCCAAAACTTTGGGGTGCCTGTGTCTTGCTGATTTTTAGTTTTCCCAATTTATACGCCCATGAGTGGAAGGGCCCTATGCTCTCTAAGCTGAGTTTTTTAGATGTTTCAGGACACACCGTACACTTCTCCAGAGTGGCTGTTGGCAATTTACATCCCGCCCATCAGCGTAGCAAGGCTCGCATTTCTCCATGGCCTGTCCTGCATTTCTGGTTTTGACACTTTATTCAGCATGGCCCTTTTGACCGATGGGAAGCGAGAGTTCTTTGTAGCGCTGATTTGCCTTTCCAGGTTGCTTGGTTGGCCAAAAAGGGCGTATGCGTTTTTTCCTGAATATATTCAGGAAAAAACGCATACGCCCTTTTTGGCCAAGGGCATCATTGTCGAGGTTTTGCCGCTTTTCCTGTGCTTTAAAGGCGATTCGAATCTACCTCCTGAAATCTGTTTCCTGCAATTCTGCCTTGCTTTCAAATCCTCTTCGTTGCCTTCCCTCAATATATTTGTGGACGAGAGTTATCATTTCTAAGTCTGCAGGTTTGTGAATTGCAGTGCCCCTGAGCTCCATGATTCAACTCGCTTTCTTGGGAGCTGGCCGCAAAAGCGCAGGATTGCTTCAGGCCGTATTCTGGTTCCTGGCGGCAGGCTGAACCTGTGGTTAATTCTTCTCCCTGATGGGAAAATAGAGTGACCTGTGCCTGTCCCAACACCTAGAGCTAGTCTCTCATTGGTTCCCCCTCTTCCCGTGCATCCTCAGGACAAATTGCAACCTGTAAAGAACAGGAGGATAAAGGTGCTGATTCTCCAAGGAGGGAGATTGCTAGTAAAGCGGCTGGAATGGCGAACCGGAGCACAAGGAGATGAGAAATGAGGTGCGTTTTAGAAACCTTTCCCGATCACACGGTGTACCATCTTCGGGGTTTCTCATGCATGTTTTCAGTGTAGGACGATGCCCTTGAACCTGGAGATTTGGGACCCATGGGATGGGTACCACGCCGTATTTCTTTACAGGGTCTGCGTTTGCTCACCCAACCTCACCAAACCTCTCAGCCCCAACAGTGTCCACCCTTATGTCTCAATCAGCTGTGGGTCTAGATATGGTCAATCCAGGTGGCATCACAGCCCCTGAACGAATTTTGTAAGAATTTCTCTCTCTTTCACTGTCTTTGTTTCACGGGTTTTGAAAAGTAATTGATTTTTATAATGGGGTTTAGCTGCTTTTCACTGCTGCGTTTATGCCGCTTTACACCCACTTGACTCACTTACAGAGAGATATCAATATATAGGTTTTAAGATTCTTACTAGTCAGATATATTCTTGGGCGGTGAATAGGGGGTGTTGAGTCCAGTTCACTGAGCAAGGAGTAGGTCTTGTCTCTTACATATTGGGTTTATGGAACGGTATCTGAGCTAATTTGAAACCCTTGTTTTATGCATCACCCCACCTCACCTTTCCCGTTAAGCAGCCATAGTCTGTTTTCTAAACGTGTGACTCTGTTCTGTTTTGTAATTCAGTTCAAGGGTAGCGGTTTTTACATTCCCTCTATAAGTGATATCTCATGATAAGGGTCTTTTTCTGTGTGACTTATTTCACTTAGAATCGTCATACCTAAATCCACTCATCATGCTGCTACTAGCCTTATGACATTGATTTCATGGCTGAGTGATATTCCATTGTATATAAGGACCACATCTTCTTTATCCATTCTTCTCTTTCCTGGGATATTTAAGGTGTATCGAAGTGGAGGTTCTTGTCAACAGAGTAGCCCAAATCTTTGGGGTGCCTGTGTCTTGCTGATTTTTAGTTTTCCCAATTTATACGCCCATGAGTGGAAGTGCCCTATGCTCTCTAAGCTGAGTTTTTTAGATGTCTCAGGACACACCGTACACTTCTCCAGAGTGGCTCTTGGCAATTTACATCCCGCCCATCAGCGTAGCAAGGCTCCCATTTCTCCATGGCCTGTCCTGCATTTCTGGTTTTGACACTTTATTCAGCATGGCCCTTTTGACCGATGGGAAGCGAGACTTCTTTGTAGCGCTGATTTGCCTTTCCAGGTTGCTTGGTTGGCCAAAAAGGGCGTATGCGTTTTTTCCTGAATATATTCAGGAAAAAACGCATACGCCCTTTTTGGCCAAGGGCATCATTGTCGAGGTTTTGCCGCTTTTCCTGTGCTTTAAAGGCGATTCGAATCTACCTCCTGAAATCTGTTTCCTGCAATTCTGCCTTGCTTTCAAATCCTCTTCGTTGCCTTCCCTCAGTATATTTGTGGACGAGAGTTATCATTTCTAAGTCTGCAGGTTTGTGAATTGCAGTGCCCCTGAGCTCCATTCTTCAACTCGCTTTCTTGGGAGCTGGCCGCAAAAGCGCAGGATTGCTTCAGGCCCAATTCTGGCTCCGGGCGGCAGGCTGAGCCTGTGGTTAATTCTTCTTCCTGATGGGAAAATAGTGTCACCTGTGCCTGTCCCAACACCTAGAGCTAGTCTCTCATTGGTTCCCCCTCTTCCCGTTCATCCTCAGGACAAATTGCAACCTGTACGGAACAGGAGGATAAAGGTGCTGATTCTCCAAGGAGGGAGATTTCTAGTAAAGCGGCTCGAATGGCGAACCGGAGCACAAGGAGATGAGAAATGAGGTGCGTTTTAGAAACCTTTCCCGATCACACGGTGTACCATCTTCGGCGTTTCTCATGCATGTTTTGAATGTAGGACGATGCCCCTGAACTTGGAGATTTGGGACCCATGGGATGGGTACCACGCCGTATTACTTTAAAGGGTCTGCGTTTGCTCACCCAACCTCACCAAACCTCTCAGCCCCAAGAGTGTCCACCCTTATGTCTCAATCAGCTGTGGGTCTAGATATGGTCAATCCAGGTGGCATCACAGCCCCTGAACGAATTTTGTAAGAATTTCTCTCTCTTTCACTGTCTTTGTTTCACGGGTTTTGAAACGTAATTGATTTTTATAATGGGGTTTAGCTGCTTTTCACTGCTGTGTTTATGCCGCTTTATACCCACTTGACTCACTTACAGAGAGATATCAATACATAGGTTTTAAGATTCTTACTAGTCAGATATATTCTTGGGCGGTGAATAGGGGGCGTTGAGTCCAGTTCACTGAGCAAGGAGTAGGTCTTCTCTATTACATATTGGGTTTCTGGAACGGTATCTGAGCTAATTTGAAACCCTTGTTTTATGCATCACCCCACCTCACCTTTCCCGTTAAGCAGCCATAGTGTGTTTTCTAAACGTGTGACTCTGTTCTGTTTTGTAATTCAGTTCAAGGGTAGCGGTTTTTACATTCCCTCTATAAGTGATATCTCATGATAAGTGTCTTTTTCTGTGTGACTTATTTCACTTAGAATCGTCATACCTAAATCCACTCATCATGCTGCTACTAGCCTTATGACATTGATTTCATGGCTGAGTGATATGCCATTGTACATAAGGACCGCAACTTCTTTATCCATTCTTCTCTTTCCTGGGATATTTAAGGTGTAACGAAGTGGAGGTTCTTGTCAACAGAGTAGCCCAAAACTTTGGGGTGCCTGTGTCTTGCTGAGTTTTAGTTTTCCCAATTTATACGCCCATGAGTGGAAGTGCCCTCTGCTCTCTAAGCTGAGTTTTTTAGATGTTTCAGGACACACCGTACACTTCTCCAGAGTGGCTGTTGGCAATTTACATCCCGCCCATCAGCGTAGCAAGGCTCCCATTTCTCCATGGCCTGTCCTGCATTTCTGGTTTTGACACTTTATTCAGCATGGCCCTTTTGACCAATGGGAAGCGAGACTTCTTTGTAGCGCTGATTTGCCTTTCCAGGTTGCTTGGTTGGCCAAAAAGGGCGTATGCGTTTTTTCCTGAATATATTCAGGAAAAAACGCATACGCCCTTTTTGGCCAAGGGCATCATTGTCGAGGTTTTGCCGCTTTTCCTGTGCTTTAAAGGCGATTCGAATCTACCTCCTGAAATCTGTTTCCTGCAATTCTGCCTTGCGTTCAAATCCTCTTCGTTGCCTTCCCTCAATATATTTGTGGACGAGAGTTATCATTTCTAAGTCTGCAGGTTTGTGAATTGCAGTGCCCCTGAGCTCCATTCTTCAACTCGCTTTCTTGGGAGCTGGCCGCAAAAGCGCAGGATTGCTTCAGGCCCAATTCTGGCTCCGGGCGGCAGGCTGAGCCTGTGGTTAATTCTTCTTCCTGATGGGAAAATAGAGTGACCTGTGCCTGTCCCAACACCTAGAGCTAGTCTCTCATTGTTTCCCCCTTTCCTGTGCATCCTCAGGACAAATTGCAACCTGTAAAGAACAGGAGGATAAAGGTGCTGATTCTCCAAGGAGGGAGATTGCTAGTAAAGCGGCTGGAATGGCGAACCGGAGCACAAGGAGATGAGAAATGAGGTGCGTTTTAGAAACCTTTCCCGATCACACGGTGTACCATCTTCGGGGTTTCTAATGCATGTTTTCAAAGTAGGACGATGCCCCTGAACCTGGAGATTTGGGACCCATGGGATGGGTACCACGCCGTATTACTTTAAAGGGTCTGCGTTTGCTCACCCAACCTCACCAAACCTCTCAGCCCCAAGAGTGTCCACCCTTATGTCTCAATCAGCTGTGGGTCTAGATATGGTCAATCCAGGTGGCATCACAGCCCCTGAACGAATTTTGTAAGAATTTCTCTCTCTTTCACTGTCTTTGTTTCACGGGTTTTGAAACGTAATTGATTTTTATAATGGGGTTTAGCTGCTTTTCACTGCTGTGTTTATGCCGCTTTATACCCACTTGACTCACTTACAGAGAGATATCAATACATAGGTTTTAAGATTCTTACTAGTCAGATATATTCTTGGGCGGTGAATAGGGGGCGTTGAGTCCAGTTCACTGAGCAAGGAGTAGGTCTTCTCTATTACATATTGGGTTTCTGGAACGGTATCTGAGCTAATTTGAAACCCTTGTTTTATGCATCACCCCACCTCACCTTTCCCGTTAAGCAGCCATAGTGTGTTTTCTAAACGTGTGACTCTGTTCTGTTTTGTAATTCAGTTCAAGGGTAGCGGTTTTTACATTCCCTCTATAAGTGATATCTCATGATAAGTGTCTTTTTCTGTGTGACTTATTTCACTTAGAATCGTCATACCTAAATCCACTCATCATGCTGCTACTAGCCTTATGACATTGATTTCATGGCTGAGTGATATGCCATTGTACATAAGGACCGCAACTTCTTTATCCATTCTTCTCTTTCCTGGGATATTTAAGGTGTAACGAAGTGGAGGTTCTTGTCAACAGAGTAGCCCAAAACTTTGGGGTGCCTGTGTCTTGCTGAGTTTTAGTTTTCCCAATTTATACGCCCATGAGTGGAAGTGCCCTCTGCTCTCTAAGCTGAGTTTTTTAGATGTTTCAGGACACACCGTACACTTCTCCAGAGTGGCTGTTGGCAATTTACATCCCGCCCATCAGCGTAGCAAGGCTCCCATTTCTCCATGGCCTGTCCTGCATTTCTGGTTTTGACACTTTATTCAGCATGGCCCTTTTGACCAATGGGAAGCGAGACTTCTTTGTAGCGCTGATTTGCCTTTCCAGGTTGCTTGGTTGGCCAAAAAGGGCGTATGCGTTTTTTCCTGAATATATTCAGGAAAAAACGCATACGCCCTTTTTGGCCAAGGGCATCATTGTCGAGGTTTTGCCGCTTTTCCTGTGCTTTAAAGGCGATTCGAATCTACCTCCTGAAATCTGTTTCCTGCAATTCTGCCTTGCGTTCAAATCCTCTTCGTTGCCTTCCCTCAATATATTTGTGGACGAGAGTTATCATTTCTAAGTCTGCAGGTTTGTGAATTGCAGTGCCCCTGAGCTCCATTCTTCAACTCGCTTTCTTGGGAGCTGGCCGCAAAAGCGCAGGATTGCTTCAGGCCGTATTCTGGTTCCTGGCGGCAGGCTGAGCCTGTGGTTAATTCTTCTTCCTGATGGGAAAATAGAGTGACCTGTGCCTGTCCCAACACCTAGAGCTAGTCTCTCATTGTTTCCCCCTTTCCTGTGCATCCTCAGGACAAATTGCAACCTGTAAAGAACAGGAGGATAAAGGTGCTGATTCTCCAAGGAGGGAGATTGCTAGTAAAGCGGCTGGAATGGCGAACCGGAGCACAAGGAGATGAGAAATGAGGTGCGTTTTAGAAACCTTTCCCGATCACACGGTGTACCATCTTCGGGGTTTCTAATGCATGTTTTCAAAGTAGGACGATGCCCCTGAACCTGGAGATTTGGGACCCATGGGATGGGTACCACGCCGTATTACTTTAAAGGGTCTGCCTTTGCTCACCCAACCTCACCAAACCTCTCAGCCCCAAGAGTGTCCACCCTTATGTCTCAATCAGCTGTGGGTCTAGATATGGTCAATCCAGGTGGCATCACAGCCCCTGAACGAATTTTGTAAGAATTTCTCTCTCTTTCACTGTCTTTGTTTCACGGGTTTTGAAACGTAATTGATTTTTATAATGGGGTTTAGCTGCTTTTCACTGCTGTGTTTATGCCGCTTTATACCCACTTGACTCACTTACAGAGAGATATCAATACATAGGTTTTAAGATTCTTACTAGTCAGATATATTCTTGGGCGGTGAATAGGGGGCGTTGAGTCCAGTTCACTGAGCAAGGAGTAGGTCTTGTCTATTACATATTGGGTTTCTGGAACGGTATCTGAGCTAATTTGAAACCCTTGTTTTATGCATCACCCCACCTCACCTTTCCCGTTAAGCAGCCATAGTGTGTTTTCTAAACGTGTGACTCTGTTCTGTTTTGTAATTCAGTTCAAGGGTAGCGGTTTTTACATTCCCTCTATAAGTGATATCTCATGATAAGTGTCTTTTTCTGTGTGACTTATTTCACTTAGAATCGTCATACCTAAATCCACTCATCATGCTGCTACTAGCCTTATGACATTGATTTCATGGCTGAGTGATATGCCATTGTACATAAGGACCGCAACTTCTTTATCCATTCTTCTCTTTCCTGGGATATTTAAGGTGTAACGAAGTGGAGGTTCTTGTCAACAGAGTAGCCCAAAACTTTGGGGTGCCTGTGTCTTGCTGAGTTTTAGTTTTCCCAATTTATACGCCCATGAGTGGAAGTGCCCTCTGCTCTCTAAGCTGAGTTTTTTAGATGTTTCAGGACACACCGTACACTTCTCCAGAGTGGCTGTTGGCAATTTACATCCCGCCCATCAGCGTAGCAAGGCTCCCATTTCTCCATGGCCTGTCCTGCATTTCTGGTTTTGACACTTTATTCAGCATGGCCCTTTTGACCAATGGGAAGCGAGACTTCTTTGTAGCGCTGATTTGCCTTTCCAGGTTGCTTGGTTGGCCAAAAAGGGCGTATGCGTTTTTTCCTGAATATATTCAGGAAAAAATGCATACGCCCTTTTTGGCCAAGGGCATCATTGTCGAGGTTTTGCCGCTTTTCCTGTGCTTTAAAGGCGATTCGAATCTACCTCCTGAAATCTGTTTCCTGCAATTCTGCCTTGCGTTCAAATCCTCTTCGTTGCCTTCCCTCAATATATTTGTGGACGAGAGTTATCATTTCTAAGTCTGCAGGTTTGTGAATTGCAGTGCCCCTGAGCTCCATTCTTCAACTCGCTTTCTTGGGAGCTGGCCGCAAAAGCGCAGGATTGCTTCAGGCCCAATTCTGGCTCCGGGCGGCAGGCTGAGCCTGTGGTTAATTCTTCTTCCTGATGGGAAAATAGAGTGACCTGTGCCTGTCCCAACACCTAGAGCTAGTCTCTCATTGTTTCCCCCTTTCCTGTGCATCCTCAGGACAAATTGTAACCTGTAAAGAACAGGAGGATAAAGGTGCTGATTCTCCAAGGAGGGAGATTGCTAGTAAAGCGGCTGGAATGGCGAACCGGAGCACAAGGAGATGAGAAATGAGGTGCGTTTTAGAAACCTTTCCCGATCACACGGTGTACCATCTTCGGGGTTTCTCATGCATGTTTTCAGTGTAGGACGATGCCCTTGAACCTGGAGATTTGGGACCCATGGGATGGGTACCACGCCGTATTACTTTAAAGGGTCTGCCTTTGCTCACCCAACCTCACCAAACCTCTCAGCCCCAAGAGTGTCCACCCTTATGTCTCAATCAGCTGTGGGTCTAGATATGGTCAATCCAGGTGGCATCACAGCCCCTGAACGAATTTTGTAAGAATTTCTCTCTCTTTCACTGTCTTTGTTTCACGGGTTTTGAAACGTAATTGATTTTTATAATGGGGTTTAGCTGCTTTTCACTGCTGTGTTTATGCCGCTTTATACCCACTTGACTCACTTACAGAGAGATATCAATACATAGGTTTTAAGATTCTTACTAGTCAGATATATTCTTGGGCGGTGAATAGGGGGCGTTGAGTCCAGTTCACTGAGCAAGGAGTAGGTCTTGTCTATTACATATTGGGTTTCTGGAACGGTATCTGAGCTAATTTGAAACCCTTGTTTTATGCATCACCCCACCTCACCTTTCCCGTTAAGCAGCCATAGTGTGTTTTCTAAACGTGTGACTCTGTTCTGTTTTGTAATTCAGTTCAAGGGTAGCGGTTTTTACATTCCCTCTATAAGTGATATCTCATGATAAGTGTCTTTTTCTGTGTGACTTATTTCACTTAGAATCGTCATACCTAAATCCACTCATCATGCTGCTACTAGCCTTATGACATTGATTTCATGGCTGAGTGATATGCCATTGTACATAAGGACCGCAACTTCTTTATCCATTCTTCTCTTTCCTGGGATATTTAAGGTGTAACGAAGTGGAGGTTCTTGTCAACAGAGTAGCCCAAAACTTTGGGGTGCCTGTGTCTTGCTGAGTTTTAGTTTTCCCAATTTATACGCCCATGAGTGGAAGTGCCCTCTGCTCTCTAAGCTGAGTTTTTTAGATGTTTCAGGACACACCGTACACTTCTCCAGAGTGGCTGTTGGCAATTTACATCCCGCCCATCAGCGTAGCAAGGCTCCCATTTCTCCATGGCCTGTCCTGCATTTCTGGTTTTGACACTTTATTCAGCATGGCCCTTTTGACCAATGGGAAGCGAGACTTCTTTGTAGCGCTGATTTGCCTTTCCAGGTTGCTTGGTTGGCCAAAAAGGGCGTATGCGTTTTTTCCTGAATATATTCAGGAAAAAACGCATACGCCCTTTTTGGCCAAGGGCATCATTGTCGAGGTTTTGCCGCTTTTCCTGTGCTTTAAAGGCGATTCGAATCTACCTCCTGAAATCTGTTTCCTGCAATTCTGCCTTGCGTTCAAATCCTCTTCGTTGCCTTCCCTCAATATATTTGTGGACGAGAGTTATCATTTCTAAGTCTGCAGGTTTGTGAATTGCAGTGCCCCTGAGCTCCATTCTTCAACTCGCTTTCTTGGGAGCTGGCCGCAAAAGCGCAGGATTGCTTCAGGCCCAATTCTGGCTCCGGGCGGCAGGCTGAGCCTGTGGTTAATTCTTCTTCCTGATGGGAAAATAGAGTGACCTGTGCCTGTCCCAACACCTAGAGCTAGTCTCTCATTGTTTCCCCCTTTCCTGTGCATCCTCAGGACAAATTGCAACCTGTAAAGAACAGGAGGATAAAGGTGCTGATTCTCCAAGGAGGGAGATTGCTAGTAAAGCGGCTGGAATGGCGAACCGGAGCACAAGGAGATGAGAAATGAGGTGCGTTTTAGAAACCTTTCCCGATCACACGGTGTACCATCTTCGGGGTTTCTAATGCATGTTTTCAAAGTAGGACGATGCCCCTGAACCTGGAGATTTGGGACCCATGGGATGGGTACCACGCCGTATTACTTTAAAGGGTCTGCCTTTGCTCACCCAACCTCACCAAACCTCTCAGCCCCAAGAGTGTCCACCCTTATGTCTCAATCAGCTGTGGGTCTAGATATGGTCAATCCAGGTGGCATCACAGCCCCTGAACGAATTTTGTAAGAATTTCTCTCTCTTTCACTGTCTTTGTTTCACGGGTTTTGAAACGTAATTGATTTTTATAATGGGGTTTAGCTGCTTTTCACTGCTGTGTTTATGCCGCTTTATACCCACTTGACTCACTTACAGAGAGATATCAATACATAGGTTTTAAGATTCTTACTAGTCAGATATATTCTTGGGTGGTGAATAGGGGGCGTTGAGTCCAGTTCACTGAGCAAGGAGTAGGTCTTGTCTATTACATATTGGGTTTATGGAACGGTATCTGAGCTAATTTGAAACCCTTGTTTTATGCATCACCCCACCTCACCTTTCCCGTTAAGCAGCCATAGTGTGTTTTCTAAACGTGTGACTCTGTTCTGTTTTGTAATTCAGTTCAAGGGTAGCGGTTTTTACATTCCCTCTATAAGTGATATCTCATGATAAGTGTCTTTTTCTGTGTGACTTATTTCACTTAGAATCGTCATACCTAAATCCACTCATCATGCTGCTACTAGCCTTATGACATTGATTTCATGGCTGAGTGATATGCCATTGTACATAAGGACCGCAACTTCTTTATCCATTCTTCTCTTTCCTGGGATATTTAAGGTGTAACGAAGTGGAGGTTCTTGTCAACAGAGTAGCCCAAAACTTTGGGGTGCCTGTGTCTTGCTGAGTTTTAGTTTTCCCAATTTATACGCCCATGAGTGGAAGTGCCCTCTGCTCTCTAAGCTGAGTTTTTTAGATGTTTCAGGACACACCGTACACTTCTCCAGAGTGGCTGTTGGCAATTTACATCCCGCCCATCAGCGTAGCAAGGCTCCCATTTCTCCATGGCCTGTCCTGCATTTCTGGTTTTGACACTTTATTCAGCATGGCCCTTTTGACCAATGGGAAGCGAGACTTCTTTGTAGCGCTGATTTGCCTTTCCAGGTTGCTTGGTTGGCCAAAAAGGGCGTATGCGTTTTTTCCTGAATATATTCAGGAAAAAACGCATACGCCCTTTTTGGCCAAGGGCATCATTGTCGAGGTTTTGCCGCTTTTCCTGTGCTTTAAAGGCGATTCGAATCTACCTCCTGAAATCTGTTTCCTGCAATTCTGCCTTGCGTTCAAATCCTCTTCGTTGCCTTCCCTCAATATATTTGTGGACGAGAGTTATCATTTCTAAGTCTGCAGGTTTGTGAATTGCAGTGCCCCTGAGCTCCATTCTTCAACTCGCTTTCTTGGGAGCTGGCCGCAAAAGCGCAGGATTGCTTCAGGCCCAATTCTGGCTCCGGGCGGCAGGCTGAGCCTGTGGTTAATTCTTCTTCCTGATGGGAAAATAGAGTGACCTGTGCCTGTCCCAACACCTAGAGCTAGTCTCTCATTGTTTCCCCCTTTCCTGTGCATCCTCAGGACAAATTGCAACCTGTAAAGAACAGGAGGATAAAGGTGCTGATTCTCCAAGGAGGGAGATTGCTAGTAAAGCGGCTGGAATGGCGAACCGGAGCACAAGGAGATGAGAAATGAGGTGCGTTTTAGAAACCTTTCCCGATCACACGGTGTACCATCTTCGGGGTTTCTCATGCATGTTTTCAGTGTAGGACGATGCCCTTGAACCTGGAGATTTGGGACCCATGGGATGGGTACCACGCCGTATTACTTTAAAGGGTCTGCCTTTGCTCACCCAACCTCACCAAACCTCTCAGCCCCAAGAGTGTCCACCCTTATGTCTCAATCAGCTGTGGGTCTAGATATGGTCAATCCAGGTGGCATCACAGCCCCTGAACGAATTTTGTAAGAATTTCTCTCTCTTTCACTGTCTTTGTTTCACGGGTTTTGAAACGTAATTGATTTTTATAATGGGGTTTAGCTGCTTTTCACTGCTGTGTTTATGCCGCTTTATACCCACTTGACTCACTTACAGAGAGATATCAATACATAGGTTTTAAGATTCTTACTAGTCAGATATATTCTTGGGCGGTGAATAGGGGGCGTTGAGTCCAGTTCACTGAGCAAGGAGTAGGTCTTGTCTATTACATATTGGGTTTCTGGAACGGTATCTGAGCTAATTTGAAACCCTTGTTTTATGCATCACCCCACCTCACCTTTCCCGTTAAGCAGCCATAGTGTGTTTTCTAAACGTGTGACTCTGTTCTGTTTTGTAATTCAGTTCAAGGGTAGCGGTTTTTACATTCCCTCTATAAGTGATATCTCATGATAAGTGTCTTTTTCTGTGTGACTTATTTCACTTAGAATCGTCATACCTAAATCCACTCATCATGCTGCTACTAGCCTTATGACATTGATTTCATGGCTGAGTGATATGCCATTGTACATAAGGACCGCAACTTCTTTATCCATTCTTCTCTTTCCTGGGATATTTAAGGTGTAACGAAGTGGAGGTTCTTGTCAACAGAGTAGCCCAAAACTTTGGGGTGCCTGTGTCTTGCTGAGTTTTAGTTTTCCCAATTTATACGCCCATGAGTGGAAGTGCCCTCTGCTCTCTAAGCTGAGTTTTTTAGATGTTTCAGGACACACCGTACACTTCTCCAGAGTGGCTGTTGGCAATTTACATCCCGCCCATCAGCGTAGCAAGGCTCCCATTTCTCCATGGCCTGTCCTGCATTTCTGGTTTTGACACTTTATTCAGCATGGCCCTTTTGACCAATGGGAAGCGAGACTTCTTTGTAGCGCTGATTTGCCTTTCCAGGTTGCTTGGTTGGCCAAAAAGGGCGTATGCGTTTTTTCCTGAATATATTCAGGAAAAAACGCATACGCCCTTTTTGGCCAAGGGCATCATTGTCGAGGTTTTGCCGCTTTTCCTGTGCTTTAAAGGCGATTCGAATCTACCTCCTGAAATCTGTTTCCTGCAATTCTGCCTTGCGTTCAAATCCTCTTCGTTGCCTTCCCTCAATATATTTGTGGACGAGAGTTATCATTTCTAAGTCTGCAGGTTTGTGAATTGCAGTGCCCCTGAGCTCCATTCTTCAACTCGCTTTCTTGGGAGCTGGCCGCAAAAGCGCAGGATTGCTTCAGGCCCAATTCTGGCTCCGGGCGGCAGGCTGAGCCTGTGGTTAATTCTTCTTCCTGATGGGAAAATAGAGTGACCTGTGCCTGTCCCAACACCTAGAGCTAGTCTCTCATTGTTTCCCCCTTTCCTGTGCATCCTCAGGACAAATTGCAACCTGTAAAGAACAGGAGGATAAAGGTGCTGATTCTCCAAGGAGGGAGATTGCTAGTAAAGCGGCTGGAATGGCGAACCGGAGCACAAGGAGATGAGAAATGAGGTGCGTTTTAGAAACCTTTCCCGATCACACGGTGTACCATCTTCGGGGTTTCTCATGCATGTTTTCAAAGTAGGACGATGCCCCTGAACCTGGAGATTTGGGACCCATGGGATGGGTACCACGCCGTATTACTTTAAAGGGTCTGCCTTTGCTCACCCAACCTCACCAAACCTCTCAGCCCCATGAGTGTCCACCCTTATGTCTCAATCAGCTGTGGGTCTAGATATGGTCAATCCAGGTGGCATCACAGCCCCTGAACGAATTTTGTAAGAATTTCTCTCTCTTTCACTGTCTTTGTTTCACGGGTTTTGAAACGTAATTGATTTTTATAATGGGGTTTAGCTGCTTTTCACTGCTGTGTTTATGCCGCTTTATACCCACTTGACTCACTTACAGAGAGATATCAATACATAGGTTTTAAGATTCTTACTAGTCAGATATATTCTTGGGCGGTGAATAGGGGGCGTTGAGTCCAGTTCACTGAGCAAGGAGTAGGTCTTGTCTATTACATATTGGGTTTCTGGAACGGTATCTGAGCTAATTTGAAACCCTTGTTTTATGCATCACCCCACCTCACCTTTCCCGTTAAGCAGCCATAGTGTGTTTTCTAAACGTGTGACTCTGTTCTGTTTTGTAATTCAGTTCAAGGGTAGCGGTTTTTACATTCCCTCTATAAGTGATATCTCATGATAAGTGTCTTTTTCTGTGTGACTTATTTCACTTAGAATCGTCATACCTAAATCTACTCATCATGCTGCTACTAGCCTTATGACATTGATTTCATGGCTGAGTGATATGCCATTGTACATAAGGACCGCAACTTCTTTATCCATTCTTCTCTTTCCTGGGATATTTAAGGTGTAACGAAGTGGAGGTTCTTGTCAACAGAGTAGCCCAAAACTTTGGGGTGCCTGTGTCTTGCTGAGTTTTAGTTTTCCCAATTTATACGCCCATGAGTGGAAGTGCCCTCTGCTCTCTAAGCTGAGTTTTTTAGATGTTTCAGGACACACCGTACACTTCTCCAGAGTGGCTGTTGGCAATTTACATCCCGCCCATCAGCGTAGCAAGGCTCCCATTTCTCCATGGCCTGTCCTGCATTTCTGGTTTTGACACTTTATTCAGCATGGCCCTTTTGACCAATGGGAAGCGAGACTTCTTTGTAGCGCTGATTTGCCTTTCCAGGTTGCTTGGTTGGCCAAAAAGGGCGTATGCGTTTTTTCCTGAATATATTCAGGAAAAAACGCATACGCCCTTTTTGGCCAAGGGCATCATTGTCGAGGTTTTGCCGCTTTTCCTGTGCTTTAAAGGCGATTCGAATCTACCTCCTGAAATCTGTTTCCTGCAATTCTGCCTTGCGTTCAAATCCTCTTCGTTGCCTTCCCTCAATATATTTGTGGACGAGAGTTATCATTTCTAAGTCTGCAGGTTTGTGAATTGCAGTGCCCCTGAGCTCCATTCTTCAACTCGCTTTCTTGGGAGCTGGCCGCAAAAGCGCAGGATTGCTTCAGGCCCAATTCTGGCTCCGGGCGGCAGGCTGAGCCTGTGGTTAATTCTTCTTCCTGATGGGAAAATAGAGTGACCTGTGCCTGTCCCAACACCTAGAGCTAGTCTCTCATTGTTTCCCCCTTTCCTGTGCATCCTCAGGACAAATTGCAACCTGTAAAGAACAGGAGGATAAAGGTGCTGATTCTCCAAGGAGGGAGATTGCTAGTAAAGCGGCTGGAATGGCGAACCGGAGCACAAGGAGATGAGAAATGAGGTGCGTTTTAGAAACCTTTCCCGATCACACGGTGTACCATCTTCGGGGTTTCTAATGCATGTTTTCAAAGTAGGACGATGCCCCTGAACCTGGAGATTTGGGACCCATGGGATGGGTACCACGCCGTATTACTTTAAAGGGTCTGCCTTTGCTCACCCAACCTCACCAAACCTCTCAGCCCCATGAGTGTCCACCCTTATGTCTCAATCAGCTGTGGGTCTAGATATGGTCAATCCAGGTGGCATCACAGCCCCTGAACGAATTTTGTAAGAATTTCTCTCTCTTTCACTGTCTTTGTTTCACGGGTTTTGAAACGTAATTGATTTTTATAATGGGGTTTAGCTGCTTTTCACTGCTGTGTTTATGCCGCTTTATACCCACTTGACTCACTTACAGAGAGATATCAATACATAGGTTTTAAGATTCTTACTAGTCAGATATATTCTTGGGCGGTGAATAGGGGGCGTTGAGTCCAGTTCACTGAGCAAGGAGTAGGTCTTGTCTATTACATATTGGGTTTCTGGAACGGTATCTGAGCTAATTTGAAACCCTTGTTTTATGCATCACCCCACCTCACCTTTCCCGTTAAGCAGCCATAGTGTGTTTTCTAAACGTGTGACTCTGTTCTGTTTTGTAATTCAGTTCAAGGGTAGCGGTTTTTACATTCCCTCTATAAGTGATATCTCATGATAAGTGTCTTTTTCTGTGTGACTTATTTCACTTAGAATCGTCATACCTAAATCCACTCATCATGCTGCTACTAGCCTTATGACATTGATTTCATGGCTGAGTGATATGCCATTGTACATAAGGACCGCAACTTCTTTATCCATTCTTCTCTTTCCTGGGATATTTAAGGTGTAACGAAGTGGAGGTTCTTGTCAACAGAGTAGCCCAAAACTTTGGGGTGCCTGTGTCTTGCTGAGTTTTAGTTTTCCCAATTTATACGCCCATGAGTGGAAGTGCCCTCTGCTCTCTAAGCTGAGTTTTTTAGATGTTTCAGGACACACCGTACACTTCTCCAGAGTGGCTGTTGGCAATTTACATCCCGCCCATCAGCGTAGCAAGGCTCCCATTTCTCCATGGCCTGTCCTGCATTTCTGGTTTTGACACTTTATTCAGCATGGCCCTTTTGACCAATGGGAAGCGAGACTTCTTTGTAGCGCTGATTTGCCTTTCCAGGTTGCTTGGTTGGCCAAAAAGGGCGTATGCGTTTTTTCCTGAATATATTCAGGAAAAAACGCATACGCCCTTTTTGGCCAAGGGCATCATTGTCGAGGTTTTGCCGCTTTTCCTGTGCTTTAAAGGCGATTCGAATCTACCTCCTGAAATCTGTTTCCTGCAATTCTGCCTTGCGTTCAAATCCTCTTCGTTGCCTTCCCTCAATATATTTGTGGACGAGAGTTATCATTTCTAAGTCTGCAGGTTTGTGAATTGCAGTGCCCCTGAGCTCCATTCTTCAACTCGCTTTCTTGGGAGCTGGCCGCAAAAGCGCAGGATTGCTTCAGGCCCAATTCTGGCTCCGGGCGGCAGGCTGAGCCTGTGGTTAATTCTTCTTCCTGATGGGAAAATAGAGTGACCTGTGCCTGTCCCAACACCTAGAGCTAGTCTCTCATTGTTTCCCCCTTTCCTGTGCATCCTCAGGACAAATTGCAACCTGTAAAGAACAGGAGGATAAAGGTGCTGATTCTCCAAGGAGGGAGATTGCTAGTAAAGCGGCTGGAATGGCGAACCGGAGCACAAGGAGATGAGAAATGAGGTGCGTTTTAGAAACCTTTCCCGATCACACGGTGTACCATCTTCGGGGTTTCTAATGCATGTTTTCAAAGTAGGACGATGCCCCTGAACCTGGAGATTTGGGACCCATGGGATGGGTACCACGCCGTATTACTTTAAAGGGTCTGCCTTTGCTCACCCAACCTCACCAAACCTCTCAGCCCCAAGAGTGTCCACCCTTATGTCTCAATCAGCTGTGGGTCTAGATATGGTCAATCCAGGTGGCATCACAGCCCCTGAACGAATTTTGTAAGAATTTCTCTCTCTTTCACTGTCTTTGTTTCACGGGTTTTGAAACGTAATTGATTTTTATAATGGGGTTTAGCTGCTTTTCACTGCTGTGTTTATGCCGCTTTATACCCACTTGACTCACTTACAGAGAGATATCAATACATAGGTTTGAAGATACTTACTAGTCAGATATATTCTTGGGCGGTGAATAGGGGGCGTTGAGTCCAGTTCACTGAGCAAGGAGTAGGTCTTGTCTATTACATATTGGGTTTCTGGAACGGTATCTGAGCTAATTTGAAACCCTTGTTTTATGCATCACCCCACCTCACCTTTCCCGTTAAGCAGCCATAGTGTGTTTTCTAAACGTGTGACTCTGTTCTGTTTTGTAATTCAGTTCAAGGGTAGCGGTTTTTACATTCCCTCTATAAGTGATATCTCATGATAAGTGTCTTTTTCTGTGTGACTTATTTCACTTAGAATCGTCATACCTAAATCCACTCATCATGCTGCTACTAGCCTTATGACATTGATTTCATGGCTGAGTGATATGCCATTGTACATAAGGACCGCAACTTCTTTATCCATTCTTCTCTTTCCTGGGATATTTAAGGTGTAACGAAGTGGAGGTTCTTGTCAACAGAGTAGCCCAAAACTTTGGGGTGCCTGTGTCTTGCTGAGTTTTAGTTTTCCCAATTTATACGCCCATGAGTGGAAGTGCCCTCTGCTCTCTAAGCTGAGTTTTTTAGATGTTTCAGGACACACCGTACACTTCTCCAGAGTGGCTGTTGGCAATTTACATCCCGCCCATCAGCGTAGCAAGGCTCCCATTTCTCCATGGCCTGTCCTGCATTTCTGGTTTTGACACTTTATTCAGCATGGCCCTTTTGACCAATGGGAAGCGAGACTTCTTTGTAGCGCTGATTTGCCTTTCCAGGTTGCTTGGTTGGCCAAAAAGGGCGTATGCGTTTTTTCCTGAATATATTCAGGAAAAAACGCATACGCCCTTTTTGGCCAAGGGCATCATTGTCGAGGTTTTGCCGCTTTTCCTGTGCTTTAAAGGCGATTCGAATCTACCTCCTGAAATCTGTTTCCTGCAATTCTGCCTTGCGTTCAAATCCTCTTCGTTGCCTTCCCTCAATATATTTGTGGACGAGAGTTATCATTTCTAAGTCTGCAGGTTTGTGAATTGCAGTGCCCCTGAGCTCCATTCTTCAACTCGCTTTCTTGGGAGCTGGCCGCAAAAGCGCAGGATTGCTTCAGGCCCAATTCTGGCTCCGGGCGGCAGGCTGAGCCTGTGGTTAATTCTTCTTCCTGATGGGAAAATAGAGTGACCTGTGCCTGTCCCAACACCTAGAGCTAGTCTCTCATTGTTTCCCCCTTTCCTGTGCATCCTCAGGACAAATTGCAACCTGTAAAGAACAGGAGGATAAAGGTGCTGATTCTCCAAGGAGGGAGATTGCTAGTAAAGCGGCTGGAATGGCGAACCGGAGCACAAGGAGATGAGAAATGAGGTGCGTTTTAGAAACCTTTCCCGATCACACGGTGTACCATCTTCGGGGTTTCTAATGCATGTTTTCAAAGTAGGACGATGCCCCTGAACCTGGAGATTTGGGACCCATGGGATGGGTACCACGCCGTATTACTTTAAAGGGTCTGCCTTTGCTCACCCAACCTCACCAAACCTCTCAGCCCCAAGAGTGTCCACCCTTATGTCTCAATCAGCTGTGGGTCTAGATATGGTCAATCCAGGTGGCATCACAGCCCCTGAACGAATTTTGTAAGAATTTCTCTCTCTTTCACTGTCTTTGTTTCACGGGTTTTGAAACGTAATTGATTTTTATAATGGGGTTTAGCTGCTTTTCACTGCTGTGTTTATGCCGCTTTATACCCACTTGACTCACTTACAGAGAGATATCAATACATAGGTTTGAAGATACTTACTAGTCAGATATATTCTTGGGCGGTGAATAGGGGGCGTTGAGTCCAGTTCACTGAGCAAGGAGTAGGTCTTGTCTATTACATATTGGGTTTCTGGAACGGTATCTGAGCTAATTTGAAACCCTTGTTTTATGCATCACCCCACCTCACCTTTCCCGTTAAGCAGCCATAGTGTGTTTTCTAAACGTGTGACTCTGTTCTGTTTTGTAATTCAGTTCAAGGGTAGCGGTTTTTACATTCCCTCTATAAGTGATATCTCATGATAAGTGTCTTTTTCTGTGTGACTTATTTCACTTAGAATCGTCATACCTAAATCCACTCATCATGCTGCTACTAGCCTTATGACATTGATTTCATGGCTGAGTGATATGCCATTGTACATAAGGACCGCAACTTCTTTATCCATTCTTCTCTTTCCTGGGATATTTAAGGTGTAACGAAGTGGAGGTTCTTGTCAACAGAGTAGCCCAAAACTTTGGGGTGCCTGTGTCTTGCTGAGTTTTAGTTTTCCCAATTTATACGCCCATGAGTGGAAGTGCCCTCTGCTCTCTAAGCTGAGTTTTTTAGATGTTTCAGGACACACCGTACACTTCTCCAGAGTGGCTGTTGGCAATTTACATCCCGCCCATCAGCGTAGCAAGGCTCCCATTTCTCCATGGCCTGTCCTGCATTTCTGGTTTTGACACTTTATTCAGCATGGCCCTTTTGACCAATGGGAAGCGAGACTTCTTTGTAGCGCTGATTTGCCTTTCCAGGTTGCTTGGTTGGCCAAAAAGGGCGTATGCGTTTTTTCCTGAATATATTCAGGAAAAAACGCATACGCCCTTTTTGGCCAAGGGCATCATTGTCGAGGTTTTGCCGCTTTTCCTGTGCTTTAAAGGCGATTCGAATCTACCTCCTGAAATCTGTTTCCTGCAATTCTGCCTTGCGTTCAAATCCTCTTCGTTGCCTTCCCTCAATATATTTGTGGACGAGAGTTATCATTTCTAAGTCTGCAGGTTTGTGAATTGCAGTGCCCCTGAGCTCCATTCTTCAACTCGCTTTCTTGGGAGCTGGCCGCAAAAGCGCAGGATTGCTTCAGGCCCAATTCTGGCTCCGGGCGGCAGGCTGAGCCTGTGGTTAATTCTTCTTCCTGATGGGAAAATAGAGTGACCTGTGCCTGTCCCAACACCTAGAGCTAGTCTCTCATTGTTTCCCCCTTTCCTGTGCATCCTCAGGACAAATTGCAACCTGTAAAGAACAGGAGGATAAAGGTGCTGATTCTCCAAGGAGGGAGATTGCTAGTAAAGCGGCTGGAATGGCGAACCGGAGCACAAGGAGATGAGAAATGAGGTGCGTTTTAGAAACCTTTCCCGATCACACGGTGTACCATCTTCGGGGTTTCTAATGCATGTTTTCAAAGTAGGACGATGCCCCTGAACCTGGAGATTTGGGACCCATGGGATGGGTACCACGCCGTATTACTTTAAAGGGTCTGCCTTTGCTCACCCAACCTCACCAAACCTCTCAGCCCCAAGAGTGTCCACCCTTATGTCTCAATCAGCTGTGGGTCTAGATATGGTCAATCCAGGTGGCATCACAGCCCCTGAACGAATTTTGTAAGAATTTCTCTCTCTTTCACTGTCTTTGTTTCACGGGTTTTGAAACGTAATTGATTTTTATAATGGGGTTTAGCTGCTTTTCACTGCTGTGTTTATGCCGCTTTATACCCACTTGACTCACTTACAGAGAGATATCAATACATAGGTTTTAAGATTCTTACTAGTCAGATATATTCTTGGGCGGTGAATAGGGGGCGTTGAGTCCAGTTCACTGAGCAAGGAGTAGGTCTTGTCTATTACATATTGGGTTTCTGGAACGGTATCTGAGCTAATTTGAAACCCTTGTTTTATGCATCACCCCACCTCACCTTTCCCGTTAAGCAGCCATAGTGTGTTTTCTAAACGTGTGACTCTGTTCTGTTTTGTAATTCAGTTCAAGGGTAGCGGTTTTTACATTCCCTCTATAAGTGATATCTCATGATAAGTGTCTTTTTCTGTGTGACTTATTTCACTTAGAATCGTCATACCTAAATCCACTCATCATGCTGCTACTAGCCTTATGACATTGATTTCATGGCTGAGTGATATGCCATTGTACATAAGGACCGCAACTTCTTTATCCATTCTTCTCTTTCCTGGGATATTTAAGGTGTAACGAAGTGGAGGTTCTTGTCAACAGAGTAGCCCAAAACTTTGGGGTGCCTGTGTCTTGCTGAGTTTTAGTTTTCCCAATTTATACGCCCATGAGTGGAAGTGCCCTCTGCTCTCTAAGCTGAGTTTTTTAGATGTTTCAGGACACACCGTACACTTCTCCAGAGTGGCTGTTGGCAATTTACATCCCGCCCATCAGCGTAGCAAGGCTCCCATTTCTCCATGGCCTGTCCTGCATTTCTGGTTTTGACACTTTATTCAGCATGGCCCTTTTGACCAATGGGAAGCGAGACTTCTTTGTAGCGCTGATTTGCCTTTCCAGGTTGCTTGGTTGGCCAAAAAGGGCGTATGCGTTTTTTCCTGAATATATTCAGGAAAAAACGCATACGCCCTTTTTGGCCAAGGGCATCATTGTCGAGGTTTTGCCGCTTTTCCTGTGCTTTAAAGGCGATTCGAATCTACCTCCTGAAATCTGTTTCCTGCAATTCTGCCTTGCGTTCAAATCCTCTTCGTTGCCTTCCCTCAATATATTTGTGGACGAGAGTTATCATTTCTAAGTCTGCAGGTTTGTGAATTGCAGTGCCCCTGAGCTCCATTCTTCAACTCGCTTTCTTGGGAGCTGGCCGCAAAAGCGCAGGATTGCTTCAGGCCCAATTCTGGCTCCGGGCGGCAGGCTGAGCCTGTGGTTAATTCTTCTTCCTGATGGGAAAATAGAGTGACCTGTGCCTGTCCCAACACCTAGAGCTAGTCTCTCATTGTTTCCCCCTTTCCTGTGCATCCTCAGGACAAATTGCAACCTGTAAAGAACAGGAGGATAAAGGTGCTGATTCTCCAAGGAGGGAGATTGCTAGTAAAGCGGCTGGAATGGCGAACCGGAGCACAAGGAGATGAGAAATGAGGTGCGTTTTAGAAACCTTTCCCGATCACACGGTGTACCATCTTCGGGGTTTCTCATGCATGTTTTCAAAGTAGGACGATGCCCCTGAACCTGGAGATTTGGGACCCATGGGATGGGTACCACGCCGTATTACTTTAAAGGGTCTGCCTTTGCTCACCCAACCTCACCAAACCTCTCAGCCCCAAGAGTGTCCACCCTTATGTCTCAATCAGCTGTGGGTCTAGATATGGTCAATCCAGGTGGCATCACAGCCCCTGAACGAATTTTGTAAGAATTTCTCTCTCTTTCACTGTCTTTGCTTCACGGGTTTTGAAACGTAATTGATTTTTATAATGGGGTTTAGCTGCTTTTCACTGCTGTGTTTATGCCGCTTTATACCCACTTGACTCACTTACAGAGAGATATCAATACATAGGTTTTAAGATTCTTACTAGTCAGATATATTCTTGGGCGGTGAATAGGGGGCGTTGAGTCCAGTTCACTGAGCAAGGAGTAGGTCTTGTCTATTACATATTGGGTTTATGGAACGGTATCTGAGCTAATTTGAAACCCTTGTTTTATGCATCACCCCACCTCACCTTTCCCGTTAAGCAGCCATAGTGTGTTTTCTAAACGTGTGACTCTGTTCTGTTTTGTAATTCAGTTCAAGGGTAGCGGTTTTTACATTCCCTCTATAAGTGATATCTCATGATAAGTGTCTTTTTCTGTGTGACTTATTTCACTTAGAATCGTCATACCTAAATCCACTCATCATGCTGCTACTAGCCTTATGACATTGATTTCATGGCTGAGTGATATGCCATTGTACATAAGGACCGCAACTTCTTTATCCATTCTTCTCTTTCCTGGGATATTTAAGGTGTAACGAAGTGGAGGTTCTTGTCAACAGAGTAGCCCAAAACTTTGGGGTGCCTGTGTCTTGCTGAGTTTTAGTTTTCCCAATTTATACGCCCATGAGTGGAAGTGCCCTCTGCTCTCTAAGCTGAGTTTTTTAGATGTTTCAGGACACACCGTACACTTCTCCAGAGTGGCTGTTGGCAATTTACATCCCGCCCATCAGCGTAGCAAGGCTTCCATTTCTCCATGGCCTGTCCTGCATTTCTGGTTTTGACACTTTATTCAGCATGGCCCTTTTGACCAATGGGAAGCGAGACTTCTTTGTAGCGCTGATTTGCCTTTCCAGGTTGCTTGGTTGGCCAAAAAGGGCGTATGCGTTTTTTCCTGAATATATTCAGGAAAAAACGCATACGCCCTTTTTGGCCAAGGGCATCATTGTCGAGGTTTTGCCGCTTTTCCTGTGCTTTAAAGGCGATTCGAATCTACCTCCTGAAATCTGTTTCCTGCAATTCTGCCTTGCTTTCAAATCCTCTTCGTTGCCTTCCCTCAATATATTTCTGGGCGAGAGTTATCATTTCTAAGTCTGCAGGTTTGTGAATTGCAGTGCCCCTGAGCTCCATTCTTCAACTCGCTTTCTTGGGAGCTGGCTGCAAAAGCGCAGGATTGCTTCAGGCCGTATTCTGGTTCCTGGCGGCAGGCTGAGCCTGTGGTTAATTCTTCTTCCTGATGGGAAAATAGAGTGACCTGTGCCTGTCCCAACACCTAGAGCTAGTCTCTCATTGGTTCCCCCTCTTCCCGTTCATCCTCAGGACAAATTGCAACCTGTACGGAACAGGAGGATAAAGGTGCTGATTCTCCAAGGAGGGAGATTGCTAGGAAAGCGGCTGGAATGGCGAACCGGAGCACAAGGAGATGAGAAATGAGGTGCGTTTTAGAAACCTTTCCCGATCACACGGTGTACCATCTTCGGGGTTTCTCATGCATGTTTTCAATGTAGGACGATGCCCTTGAACCTGGAGATTTGGGACCCATGGGATGGGTACCACGCCGTATTACTTTAAAGGGTCTGCGTTTGCTCACCCAACCTCACCAAACCTCTCAGCCCCAAGAGTGTCCACCCTTATGTCTCAATCAGCTGTGGGTCTAGATATGGTCAATCCAGGTGGCATCACAGCCCCTGAACGAATTTTGTAAGAATTTCTCTCTCTTTCACTGTCTTTGTTTCACCGGTTTTGAAAAGTAATTGATTTTTATAATGGGGTTTAGCTGCTTTTCACTGCTGTGTTTATGCCGCTTTACACCCACTTGACTCACTTACAGAGAGATATCAATACATAGGTTTTAAGATTCTTACTAGTCAGATATATTCTTGGGCGGTGAATAGGGGGTGTTGACTCCAGTTCACTGAGCAAGGAATAGGTCTTGTCTCTTACATATTGGGTTTTTGGAACGGTATCTGAGCTAATTTGAAACCCTTGTTTTATGCATCACCCCACCTCACCTTTCCCGTTAAGCAGCCATAGTGTGTTTTCTAAACGTGTGACTCTGTTCTGTTTTGTAATTCAGTTCAAGGGTAGCGGTTTTTACATTCCCTCTATAAGTGATATCTCATAATAAGTGTCTTTTTCTGTGTGACTTATTTCACTTAGAATCGTCATACCTAAATCGACTCATCATGCTGCTACTAGCCTTATGACATTCATTTCATGGCTGAGTGATATGCCATTGTACACAAGGACCGCAACTTCTTTATCCATTCTTCTCTTTCCTGGGATATTTAAGGTGTAACGAAGTGGAGGTTCTTGTCAACAGAGTAGCCCAAAACTTTGGGGTGCCTGTGTCTTGCTGAGTTTTAGTTTTCCGAATTTATACGCCCATGAGTGGAAGTGCACTCTGCTCTCTAAGCTGAGTTTTTTAGATGTTTCAGGACACACCGTACACTTCTCCAGAGTGGCTGTTGGCAATTTACATCCCGCCTATCAGCGTAGCAAGGCTCCCATTTCTCCATGGCCTGTCCTGCATTTCTGGTTTTGACACTTTATTCAGCATGGCCCTTTTGACCGATGGGAAGCGAGACTTCTTTGTAGCGCTGATTTGCCTTTCCAGGTTGCTTGGTTGGCCAAAAAGGGCGTATGCGTTTTTTCCTGAATATATTCAGGAAAAAACGCATACGCCCTTTTTGGCCAAGGGCATCATTGTCGAGGTTTTGCCGCTTTTCCTGTGCTTTAAAGGCGATTCGAATCTACCTCCTGAAATCTGTTTCCTGCAATTCTGCCTTGCTTTCAAATCCTCTTCGTTGCCTTCCCTCAATATATTTGTGGACGAGAGTTATCATGTCTAAGTCTGCAGGTTTGGGAATTGCAGTGCCCCTGAGCTCCATTCTTCAACTCGCTTTCTTGGGAGCTGGCCGCAAAAGCGCAGGATTGCTTCAGGCCGTATTCTGGTTCCCGGAGGCAGGCTGAGCCTGTGGTTAATTCTTCTTCCTGATGGGAAAAATAGAGTGACCTGTGCCTGTCCCAACACCTAGAGCTAGTCTCTCATTGGTTCCCCCTCTTCCCGTTCATCCTCAGGACAAATTGCAACCTGTACGGAACAGGAGGATAAAGGTGCTGATTCTCCAAGGAGGGAGATTTCTAGTAAAGCGGCTCGAATGGCGAACCGGAGCACAAGGAGATGAGAAATGAGGTTTGTTTTAGAAACCTTTCCCGATCACACGGTGTACCATCTTCGGGGTTTCTCATGCATGTTTTCAAAGTAGGACGATGCCCCTGAACCTGGAGATTTGGGAACCATGGGATGGATACCACGCCGTATTACTTTAAAGGGTCTGCGTTTGCTCACCCAACCTCACCAAACCTCTCAGCCCCAAGAGTGTCCACCCTTATGTCTCAATCAGCTGTGGGTCTAGATATGGTCAATCCAGGTGTCATCACAGCCCCTGAACGAATTTTGTAAGAATTTCTCTCTCTTTCACTGTCTTTGTTTCACCGGTTTTGAAACGTAATTGATTTTTATAATGGGGTTTAGCTGCTTTTCACTGCTGTGTTTATGCCGCTTTATACCCACTTGACTCACTTACAGAGAGATATCAATACATAGGTTTTAAGATTCTTACTAGTCAGATATATTCTTGGGCGGTGAATAGGGGGTGTTGACTCCAGTTCACTGAGCAAGGAATAGGTCTTGTCTCTTACATATTGGGTTTTTGGAACGGTATCTGAGCTAATTTGAAACCCTTGTTTTATGCATCACCCCACCTCACCTTTCCCGTTAAGCAGCCATAGTGTGTTTTCTAAACGTGTGACTCTGTTCTGTTTTGTAATTCAGTTCAAGGGTAGCGGTTTTTACATTCCCTCTATAAGTGATATCTTATGATAAGTGTCTTTTTCTGTGTGACTTATTTCACTTAGAATCGTCATACCTAAATCCACTCATCATGCTGCTACTAGCCTTATGACATTGATTTCATGGCTGAGTGATATTCCATTGTACATAAGGAGCACAACTTCTTTATCCATTCTTCTCTTTCCAGGGATATTTAAGGTGTAACGAAGTGGAGGTTCTTGTCAACAGAGTAGCCCAAAACTTTGGGGTGCCTGTGTCTTGCTGAGTTTTAGTTTTCCCAATTTATATGCCCATGAGTGGAAGTGCCCTATGCTCTCTAAGCTGAGTTTTTTAGATGTCTCAGGACACACCGTACACTTCTCCAGAGTGGCTGTTGGCAATTTACATCCCGCCCATCAGCGTAGCAAGGCTCCCATTTCTCCATGGCCTGTCCTGCATTTCTGGTTTTGACACTTTATTCAGCATGGCCCTTTTGACCGATGGGAAGCGAGACTTCTTTGTAGCGCTGATTTGCCTTTCCAGGTTGCTTGGTTGGCCAAAAAGGGCGTATGCGTTTTTTCCTGAATATATTCAGGAAAAAACGCATACGCCCTTTTTGGCCAAGGGCATCATTGTCGAGGTTTTGCCGCTTTTCCTGTGCTTTAAAGGCGATTCGAATCTACCTCCTGAAATCTGTTTCCTGCAATTCTGCCTTGCTTTCAAATCCTCTTCGTTGCCTTCCCTCAATATATTTGTGGACGAGAGTTATCATGTCTAAGTCTGCAGGTTTGGGAATTGCAGTGCCCCTGAGCTCCATTCTTCAACTCGCTTTCTTGGGAGCTGGCCGCAAAAGCGCAGGATTGCTTCAGGCCGTATTCTGGTTCCCGGAGGCAGGCTGAGCCTGTGGTTAATTCTTCTTCCTGATGGGAAAAATAGAGTGACCTGTGCCTGTCCCAACACCTAGAGCTAGTCTCTCATTGGTTCCCCCTCTTCCCGTTCATCCTCAGGACAAATTGCAACCTGAACGGAACAGGAGGATAAAGGTGCTGATTCTCCAAGGAGGGAGATTTCTAGTAAAGCGGCTCGAATGGCGAACCGGAGCACAAGGAGATGAGAAATGAGGTTTGTTTTAGAAACCTTTCCCGATCACACGGTGTACCATCTTCGGGGTTTCTCATGCATGTTTTCAAAGTAGGACGATGCCCCTGAACCTGGAGATTTGGGACCCATGGGATGGATACCACGCCGTATTACTTTAAAGGGTCTGCGTTTGCTCACCCAACCTCACCAAACCTCTCAGCCCCAAGAGTGTCCACCGTTATGTCTCAATCAGCTGTGGGTCTAGATATGGTCAATCCAGGTGGCATCACAGCCCCTGAACGAATTTTGTAAGAATTTCTCTCTCTTTCACTGTTTTTGTTTCACGGGTTTTGAAACGTAATTGATTTTTATAATGGGGTTTAGCTGCTTTTCACTGCTGTGTTTATGCCGCTTTATACCCACTTGACTCACTTACAGAGAGATATCAATACATAGGTTTTAAGATTCTTACTAGTCAGATATATTCTTGGGCGGTGAATAGGGGGTGTTGAGTCCAGTTCACTGAGCAAGGAATAGGTCTTGTCTCTTACATATTGGGTTTTTGGAACTGTATCTGAGCTAATTTGAAACCCTTGTTTTATGCATCACCCCACCTCACCTTTCCCGTTAAGCAGCCATAGTGTGTTTTCTAAACGTGTGACTCTGTTCTGTTTTGTAATTCAGTTCAAGGGTAGCGGTTTTTACATTCCCTCTATAAGTGATATCTCATGATAAGTGTCTTTTTCTGTGTGACTTATTTCACTTAGAATCGTCATACCTAAATCCACTCATCATGCTGCTACTAGCCTTATGACATTGATTTCATGGCTGAGTGATATGCCATTGTACATAAGGACCGCAACTTCTTTATCCATTCTTCTCTTTCCTGGGATATTTAAGGTGTAACGAAGTGGAGGTTCTTGTCAACAGAGTAGCCCAAAACTTTGGGGTGCCTGTGTCTTGCTGAGTTTTAGTTTTCCGAATTTATACGCCCATGAGTGGAAGTGCCCTCTGCTCTCTAAGCTGAGTTTTTTAGATGTTTCAGGACACACCGTACACTTCTCCAGAGTGGCTGTTGGCAATTTACATCCCGCCCATCAGCGTAGCAAGGCTCCCATTTCTCCATGGCCTGTCCTGCATTTCTGGTTTTGACACTTTATTCAGCATGGCCCTTTTGACCAATGGGAAGCGAGACTTCTTTGTAGCGCTGATTTGCCTTTCCAGGTTGCTTGGTTGGCCAAAAAGGGCGTATGCGTTTTTTCCTGAATATATTCAGGAAAAAACGCATACGCCCTTTTTGGCCAAGGGCATCATTGTCGAGGTTTTGCCGCTTTTCCTGTGCTTTAAAGGCGATTCGAATATACCTCCTGAAATCTGTTTCCTGCAATTCTGCCTTGCTTTCAAATCCTCTTCGTTGCCTTCCCTCAATATATTTGTGGACGAGAGTTATCATGTCTAAGTCTGCAGGTTTGTGAATTGCAGTGCCCCTGAGCTCCATTCTTCAACTCGCTTTCTTGGGAGCTGGCCGCAAAAGCGCAGGATTGCTTCAGGCCCAATTCTGGCTCCGGGCGGCAGGCTGAGCCTGTGGTTAATTCTTCTTCCTGATGGGAAAATAGAGTGACCTGTGCCTGTCCCAACACCTAGAGCTAGTCTCTCATTGGTTCCCCCTCTTCCCGTTCAACCTCAGGACAAATTGCAACCTGTACGGAACAGGAGGATAAAGGTGCTGGTTCTCCAAGGAGGGAGATTGCTAATAAAGCGGCTGGAATGGCGAACCGGAGCACAAGGAGATGAGAAATGAGGTGCGTTTTAGAAACCTTTCCCGATCACACGGTGTACCATCTTCGGGGTTTCTAATGCATGTTTTCAAAGTAGGACGATGCCCCTGAACCTGGAGATTTGGGACCCATGTGATGGGTACCACGCCGTATTACTTTAAAGGGTCTGCCTTTGCTCACCAACCTCACCAAACCTCTCAGCCCCAAGAGTGTCCACCCTTATGTCTCAATCAGCTGTGGGTCTAGATATGGTCAATCCAGGTGGCATCACAGCCCCTGAACGAATTTTGTAAGAATTTCTCTCTCTTTCACTGTCTTTGTTTCACGGGTTTTGAAAAGTAATTGATTTTTATAATGGGGTTTAGCTGCTTTTCACTGCTGTGTTTATGCCGCTTTATACCCACTTGACTCACTTACAGAGAGATATCAATACATAGGTTTTAAGATTCTTACTAGTCAGATATATTCTTGGGCGGTGAATAGGGGGCGTTGAGTCCAGTTCACTGAGCAAGGAGTAGGTCTTGTCTATTACATATTGGGTTTATGGAACGGTATCTGAGCTAATTTGAAACCCTTGTTTTATGCATCACCCCACCTCACCTTTCCCGTTAAGCAGCCATAGTGTGTTTTCTAAACGTGTGACTCTGTTCTGTTTTGTAATTCAGTTCAAGGGTAGCGGTTTTTACATTCCCTCTATAAGTGATATCTCATGATAAGTGTCTTTTTCTGTGTGACTTATTTCACTTAGAATCGTCATACCTAAATCCACTCATCATGCTGCTACTAGCCTTATGACATTGATTTCATGGCTGAGTGATATGCCATTGTACATAAGGACCGCAACTTCTTTATCCATTCTTCTCTTTCCTGGGATATTTAAGGTGTAAAGAAGTGGAGGTTCTTGTCAACAGAGTAGCCCAAAACTTTGGGGTGCCTGTGTCTTGCTGAGTTTTAGTTTTCCGAATTTATACGCCCATGAGTGGAAGTGCCCTATGCTCTCTAAGCTGAGTTTTTTAGATGTCTCAGGACACACCGTACACTTCTCCAGAGTGGCTGTTGGCAATTTACATCCCGCCCATCAGCGTAGCAAGGCTCCCATTTCTCCATGGCCTGTCCTGCATTTCTGGTTTTGACACTTTATTCAGCATGGCCCTTTTGACCGATGGGAAGCGAGACTTCTTTGTAGCGCTGATTTGCCTTTCCAGGTTGCTTGGTTGGCCAAAAAGGGCGTATGCGTTTTTTCCTGAATATATTCAGGAAAAAACGCATACGCCCTTTTTGGCCAAGGGCATCATTGTCGAGGTTTTGCCGCTTTTCCTGTGCTTTAAAGGCGATTCGAATCTACCTCCTGAAATCTGTTTCCTGCAATTCTGCCTTGCTTTCAAATCCTCTTCGTTGCCTTCCCTCAATATATTTCTGGGCGAGAGTTATCATTTCTAAGTCTGCAGGTTTGTGAATTGCAGTGCCCCTGAGCTCCATTCTTCAACTCGCTTTCTTGGGAGCTGGCCGCAAAAGCGCAGGATTGCTTCAGGCCGTATTCTGCTTCCTGGCGGCAGGCTGAGCCTGTGGTTAATTCTTCTTCCTGATGGGAAAATAGAGTGACCTGTGCCTGTCCCAACACCTAGAGCTAGTCTCTCATTGGTTCCCCCTCTTCCCGTTCATCCTCAGGACAAATTGCAACCTGTACGGAACAGGAGGATAAAGGTGCTGATTCTCCAAGGAGGGAGATTGCTAGGAAAGCGGCTGGAATGGCGAACCGGAGCAGAAGGAGATGAGAAATGAGGTGCGTTTTAGAAACCTTTCCCGATCACACGGTGTACCATCTTCGGGGTTTCTCATGCATGTTTTCAATGTAGGACGATGCCCTTGAACCTGGAGATTTGGGACCCATGGGATGGGTACCACGCCGTATTACTTTAAAGGCTCTGCGTTTGCTCACCCAACCTCACCAAACCTCTCAGCCCCAAGAGTGTCCACCCTTATGTCTCAATCAGCTGTGGGTCTAGATATGGTCAATCCAGGTGGCATCACAGCCCCTGAACGAATTTTGTAAGAATTTCTCTCTCTTTCACTGTCTTTGTTTCACGGGTTTTTTAAAGTAATTGATTTTTATAATGGGGTTTAGCTGCTTTTCACTGCTGTGTTTATGCCGCTTTACACCCACTTGACTCACTTACAGAGAGATATCAATACATAGGTTTTAAGATTCTTACTAGTCAGATATATTCTTGGGCGGTGAATAGGGGGTGTTGACTCCAGTTCACTGAGCAAGGAATAGGTCTTGTCTCTTACATATTGGGTTTTTGGAACGGTATCTGAGCTAATTTGAAACCCTTGTTTTATGCATCACCCCACCTCACCTTTCCCGTTAAGCAGCCATAGTGTGTTTTCTAAACGTGTGACTCTGTTCTGTTTTGTAATTCAGTTCAAGGGTAGCGGTTTTTACATTCCCTCTATAAGTGATATCTCATGATAAGTGTCTTTTTCTGTGTGACTTATTTCACTTAGAATCGTCATACCTAAATCCACTCATCATGCTGCTACTAGCCTTATGACATTGATTTCATGGCTGAGTGATATGCCATTGTACATAAGGACCGCAACTTCTTTATCCATTCTTCTCTTTCCTGGGATATTTAAGGTGTAACGAAGTGGAGGTTCTTGTCAACAGAGTAGCCCAAAACTTTGGGGTGCCTGTGTCTTGCTGAGTTTTAGTTTTCCGAATTTATACGCCCATGAGTGGAAGTGCCCTCTGCTCTCTAAGCTGAGTTTTTTAGATGTTTCAGGACACACCGTACACTTCTCCAGAGTGGCTGTTGGCAATTTACATCCCGCCCATCAGCGTAGCAAGGCTCCCATTTCTCCATGGCCTGTCCTGCATTTCTGGTTTTGACACTTTATTCAGCATGGCCCTTTTGACCGATGGGAAGCGAGACTTCTTTGTAGCGCTGATTTGCCTTTCCAGGTTGCTTGGTTGGCCAAAAAGGGCGTATGCGTTTTTTCCTGAATATATTCAGGAAAAAACGCATACGCCCTTTTTGACCAAGGGCATCATTGTCGAGGTTTTGCCGCTTTTCCTGTGCTTTAAAGGCGATTCGAATCTACCTCCTGAAATCTGTTTCCTGCAATTCTGCCTTGCTTTCAAATCCTCTTCGTTGCCTTCCCTCAATATATTTGTGGACGAGAGTTATCATTTCTAAGTCTGCAGGTTTGTGAATTGCAGTGCCCCTGAGCTCCATTCTTCAACTCGCTTTCTTGGGAGCTGGCCGCAAAAGCGCAGGATTGCTTCAGGCCGTATTCTGGTTCCCGGAGGCAGGCTGAGCCTGTGGTTAATTCTTCTTCCTGATGGGAAAAATAGAGTGACCTGTGCCTGTCCCAACACCTAGAGCTAGTCTCTCATTGGTTCCCCCTCTTCCCGTTCATCCTCAGGACAATTTGCAACCTGTACGGAACAGGAGGATAAAGGTGCTGATTCTCCAAGGAGGGAGATTTCTAGTAAAGCGGCTCGAATGGCGAACCGGAGCACAAGGAGATGAGAAATGAGGTTTGTTTTAGAAACCTTTCCCGATCACACGGTGTACCATCTTCGGGGTTTCTCATGCATGTTTTCAAAGTAGGACGATGCCCCTGAACCTGGAGATTTGGGAACCATGGGATGGGTACCACGCCGTATTACTTTAAAGGGTCTGCGTTTGCTCACCCAACCTCACCAAACCTCTCAGCCCCAAGAGTGTCCACCCTTATGTCTCAATCAGCTGTGGGTCTAGATATGGTCAATCCAGGTGGCATCACAGCCCCTGAACGAATTTTGTAAGAATTTCTCTCTCTTTCACTGTCTTTGTTTCACGGGTTTTGAAACGTAATTGATTTTTATAATGGGGTTTAGCTGCTTTTCACTGCTGTGTTTATGCCGCTTTATACCCACTTGACTCACTTACAGAGAGATATCAATACATAGGTTTTAAGATTCTTACTAGTCAGATATATTCTTGGGCGGTGAATAGGGGGTGTTGAGTCCAGTTCACTGAGCAAGGAGTAGGTCTTGTGTATTACATATTGGGTTTCTGGAACGGTATCTGAGCTAATTTGAAACCCTTGTTTTATGCATCACCCCACCTCACCTTTCCCGTTACGCAGCCATAGTGTGTTTTCTAAACGTGTGACTCTGTTCTGTTTTGTAATTCAGTTCAAGGGTAGCGGTTTTTACATTCCCTCTATAAGTGATATCTTATGATAAGTGTCTTTTTCTGTGTGACTTATTTCACTTAGAATCGTCATACCTAAATCCACTCATCATGCTGCTACTAGCCTTATGACATTGATTTCATGGCTGAGTGATATTCCATTGTACATAAGGACCGCAACTTCTTTATCCATTCTTCTCTTTCCTGGGATATTTAAGGTGTAACGAAGTGGAGGTTCTTGTCAACAGAGTAGCCCAAAACTTTGGGGTGCCTGTGTCTTGCTGAGTTTTAGTTTTCCGAATTTATACGCCCATGAGTGGAAGTGCCCTATGCTCTCTAAGCTGAGTTTTTTAGATGTCTCAGGACACACCGTACACTTCTCCAGAGTGGCTGTTGGCAATTTACATCCCGCCCATCAGCGTAGCAAGGCTCCCATTTCTCCATGGCCTGTCCTGCATTTCTGGTTTTGACACTTTATTCAGCATGGCCCTTTTGACCGATGGGAAGCGAGACTTCTTTGGAGCGCTGATTTGCCTTTCCAGGTTGCTTGGTTGGCCAAAAAGGGCGTATGCGTTTTTTCCTGAATATATTCAGGAAAAAACGCATACGCCCTTTTTGGCCAAGGGCATCATTGTCGAGGTTTTGCCGCTTTTCCTGTGCTTTAAAGGCGATTCGAATCTACCTCCTGAAATCTGTTTCCTGCAATTCTGCCTTGCTTTCAAATCCTCTTCGTTGCCTTCCCTCAATATATTTATGGACGAGAGTTATCATTTCTAAGTCTGCAGGTTTGTGAATTGCAGTGCCCCTGAGCTCCATTCTTCAACTCGCTTTCTTGGGAGCTGGCCGCAAAAGCGCAGGATTGCTTCAGGCCGTATTCTGCTTCCTGGCGGCAGGCTGAGCCTGTGGTTAATTCTTCTTCCTGATGGGAAAATAGAGTGACCTGTGCCTGTCCCAACACCTAGAGCTAGTCTCTCATTGGTTCCCCCTCTTCCCGTTCATCCTCAGGACAAATTGCAACCTGTACGGAACAGGAGGATAAAGGTGCTGATTCTCCAAGGAGGGAGATTGCTAGTAAAGCGGCTGGAATGGCGAACCGGAGCACAAGGAGATGAGAAATGAGGTGCGTTTTAGAAACCTTTCCCGGTCACACGGTGTACCATCTTCGGGGTTTCTCATGCATGTTTTCAATGTAGGACGATGCCCTTGAACCTGGAGATTTGGGACCCATGGGATGGGTACCACGCCATATTACTTTAAAGGCTCTGCGTTTGCTCACCCAACCTCACCAAACCTCTCAGCCCCAAGAGTGTCCACCCTTATGTCTCAGTCAGCTGTGGGTCTAGATATGGTCAATCCAGGTGGCATCACAGCCCCTGAACGAATTTTGTAAGAATTTCTCTCTCTTTCACTGTCTTTGTTTCACGGGTTTTGAAAAGTAATTGATTTTTATAATGGGGTTTAGCTTCTTTTCACTGCTGTGTTTATGCCACTTTACACCCACTTGACTCACTTACAGAGAGATATCAATACATAGGTTTTAAGATTCTTACTAGTCAGATATATTCTTGGGCGGTGAATAGGGGGTGTTGACTCCAGTTCACTGAGCAAGGAATAGGTCTTGTCTCTTACATATTGGGTTTTTGGAACGGTATCTGAGCTAATTTGAAACCCTTGTTTTATGCATCACCCCACCTCACCTTTCCCGTTAAGCAGCCATAGTGTGTTTTCTAAACGTGTGACTCTGTTCTGTTTTGTAATTCAGTTCAAAGGTTGGGGTTTTTACATTCCCTCTATAAGTGATATCTTATGATAAGTGTCTTTTTCTGTGTGACTTATTTCACTTAGAATCGTCATACCTAAATCCACTCATCATGCTGCTACTAGCCTTATGACATTGATTTCATGGCTGAGTGATATTCCATTGTACATAAGGAGCACAACTTCTTTATCCATTCTTCTCTTTCCGGGGATATTTAAGGTGTAACGAAGTGGAGGTTCTTGTCAACAGAGTAGCCCAAAACTTTGGGGTGCCTGTGTCTTGCTGAGTTTTAGTTTTCCCAATTTATATGCCCATGAGTGGAAGTGCCCTATGCTCTCTAAGCTGAGTTTTTTAGATGTCTCAGGACACACCGTACACTTCTCCAGAGTGGCTGTTGGCAATTTACATCCCGCCCATCAGCGTAGCAAGGCTCCCATTTCTCCATGGCCTGTCCTGCATTTCTGGTTTTGACACTTTATTCAGCATGGCCCTTTTGACCGATGGGAAGCGAGACTTCTTTGTAGCGCTGATTTGCCTTTCCAGGTTGCTTGGTTGGCCAAAAAGGGCGTATGCGTTTTTTCCTGAATATATTCAGGAAAAAACGCATACGCCCTTTTTGGCCAAGGGCATCATTGTCGAGGTTTTGCCGCTTTTCCTGTGCTTTAAAGGCGATTCGAATCTACCTCCTGAAATCTGTTTCCTGCAATTCTGCCTTGCTTTCAAATCCTCTTCGTTGCCTTCCCTCAATATATTTGTGGACGAGAGTTATCATGTCTAAGTCTGCAGGTTTGGGAATTGCAGTGCCCCTGAGCTCCATTCTTCAACTCGCTTTCTTGGGAGCTGGCCGCAAAAGCGCAGGATTGCTTCAGGCCGTATTCTGGTTCCCGGAGGCAGGCTGAGCCTGTGGTTAATTCTTCTTCCTGATGGGAAAAATAGAGTGACCTGTGCCTGTCCCAACACCTAGAGCTAGTCTCTCATTGGTTCCCCCTCTTCCCGTTCATCCTCAGGACAAATTGCAACCTGTACGGAACAGGAGGATAAAGGTGCTGATTCTCCAAGGAGGGAGATTTCTAGTAAAGCGGCTCGAATGGCGAACCGGAGCACAAGGAGATGAGAAATGAGGTTTGTTTTAGAAACCTTTCCCGATCACACGGTGTACCATCTTCGGGGTTTCTCATGCATGTTTTCAAAGTAGGACGATGCCCCTGAACCTGGAGATTTGGGAACCATGGGATGGATACCACGCCGTATTACTTTAAAGGGTCTGCGTTTGCTCACCCAACCTCACCAAACCTCTCAGCCCCAAGAGTGTCCACCCTTATGTCTCAATCAGCTGTGGGTCTAGATATGGTCAATCCAGGTGTCATCACAGCCCCTGAACGAATTTTGTAAGAATTTCTCTCTCTTTCACTGTCTTTGTTTCACGGGTTTTGAAACGTAATTGATTTTTATAATGGGGTTTAGCTGCTTTTCACTGCTGTGTTTATGCCGCTTTATACCCACTTGACTCACTTACAGAGAGATATCAATACATAGGTTTTAAGATTCTTACTAGTCAGATATATTCTTGGGCGGTGAATAGGGGGTGTTGACTCCAGTTCACTGAGCAAGGAATAGGTCTTGTCTCTTACATATTGGGTTTTTGGAACGGTATCTGAGCTAATTTGAAACCCTTGTTTTATGCATCACCCCACCTCACCTTTCCCGTTAAGCAGCCATAGTGTGTTTTCTAAACGTGTGACTCTGTTCTGTTTTGTAATTCAGTTCAAGGGTAGCGGTTTTTACATTCCCTCTATAAGTGATATCTTATGATAAGTGTCTTTTTCTGTGTGACTTATTTCACTTAGAATCGTCATACCTAAATCCACTCATCATGCTGCTACTAGCCTTATGACATTGATTTCATGGCTGAGTGATATTCCATTGTACATAAGGAGCACAACTTCTTTATCCATTATTCTCTTTCCGGGGATATCTAAGGTGTAACGAAGTGGAGGTTCTTGTCAACAGAGTAGCCCAAAACTTTGGGGTGCCTGTGTCTTGCTGAGTTTTAGTTTTCCCAATTTATATGCCCATGAGTGGAAGTGCCCTATGCTCTCTAAGCTGAGTTTTTTAGATGTCTCAGGACACACCGTACACTTCTCCAGAGTGGCTGTTGGCAATTTACATCCCGCCCATCAGCGTAGCAAGGCTCCCATTTCTCCATGGCCTGTCCTGCATTTCTGGTTTTGACACTTTATTCAGCATGGCCCTTTTGACCGATGGGAAGCGAGACTTCTTTGTAGCGCTGATTTGCCTTTCCAGGTTGCTTGGTTGGCCAAAAAGGGCGTATGCGTTTTTTCCTGAATATATTCAGGAAAAAACGCATACGCCCTTTTTGGCCAAGGGCATCATTGTCGAGGTTTTGCCGCTTTTCCTGTGCTTTAAAGGCGATTCGAATCTACCTCCTGAAATCTGTTTCCTGCAATTCTGCCTTGCTTTCAAATCCTCTTCGTTGCCTTCCCTCAATATATTTGTGGACGAGAGTTATCATGTCTAAGTCTGCAGGTTTGGGAATTGCAGTGCCCCTGAGCTCCATTCTTCAACTCGCTTTCTTGGGAGCTGGCCGCAAAAGCGCAGGATTGCTTCAGGCCGTATTCTGGTTCCCGGAGGCAGGCTGAGCCTGTGGTTAATTCTTCTTCCTGATGGGAAAAATAGAGTGACCTGTGCCTGTCCCAACACCTAGAGCTAGTCTCTCATTGGTTCCCCCTCTTCCCGTTCATCCTCAGGACAAATTGCAACCTGTACGGAACAGGAGGATAAAGGTGCTGATTCTCCAAGGAGGGAGATTTCTAGTAAAGCGGCTCGAATGGCGAACCGGAGCACAAGGAGATGAGAAATGAGGTTTGTTTTAGAAACCTTTCCCGATCACACGGTGTACCATCTTCGGGGTTTCTCATGCATGTTTTCAAAGTAGGACGATGCCCCTGAACCTGGAGATTTGGGAACCATGGGATGGATACCACGCCGTATTACTTTAAAGGCTCTGCGTTTGCTCACCCAACCTCACCAAACCTCTCAGCCCCAAGAGTGTCCACCCTTATGTCTCAATCAGCTGTGGGTCTAGATATGGTCAATCCAGGTGTCATCACAGCCCCTGAACGAATTTTGTAAGAATTTCTCTCTCTTTCACTGTCTTTGTTTCACGGGTTTTGAAACGTAATTGATTTTTATAATGGGGTTTAGCTGCTTTTCACTGCTGTGTTTATGCCGCTTTATACCCACTTGACTCACTTACAGAGAGATATCAATACATAGGTTTTAAGATTCTTACTAGTCAGATATATTCTTGGGCGGTGAATAGGGGGTGTTGACTCCAGTTCACTGAGCAAGGAATAGGTCTTGTCTCTTACATATTGGGTTTTTGGAACGGTATCTGAGCTAATTTGAAACCCTTGTTTTATGCATCACCCCACCTCACCTTTCCCGTTAAGCAGCCATAGTGTGTTTTCTAAACGTGTGACTCTGTTCTGTTTTGTAATTCAGTTCAAGGGTAGCGGTTTTTACATTCCCTCTATAAGTGATATCTTATGATAAGTGTCTTTTTCTGTGTGACTTATTTCACTTAGAATCGTCATACCTAAATCCACTCATCATGCTGCTACTAGCCTTATGACATTGATTTCATGGCTGAGTGATATTCCATTGTACATAAGGAGCACAACTTCTTTATCCATTATTCTCTTTCCGGGGATATCTAAGGTGTAACGAAGTGGAGGTTCTTGTCAACAGAGTAGCCCAAAACTTTGGGGTGCCTGTGTCTTGCTGAGTTTTAGTTTTCCCAATTTATATGCCCATGAGTGGAAGTGCCCTATGCTCTCTAAGCTGAGTTTTTTAGATGTCTCAGGACACACCGTACACTTCTCCAGAGTGGCTGTTGGCAATTTACATCCCGCCCATCAGCGTAGCAAGGCTCCCATTTCTCCATGGCCTGTCCTGCATTTCTGGTTTTGACACTTTATTCAGCATGGCCCTTTTGACCGATGGGAAGCGAGACTTCTTTGTAGCGCTGATTTGCCTTTCCAGGTTGCTTGGTTGGCCAAAAAGGGCGTATGCGTTTTTTCCTGAATATATTCAGGAAAAAACGCATACGCCCTTTTTGGCCAAGGGCATCATTGTCGAGGTTTTGCCGCTTTTCCTGTGCTTTAAAGGCGATTCGAATCTACCTCCTGAAATCTGTTTCCTGCAATTCTGCCTTGCTTTCAAATCCTCTTCGTTGCCTTCCCTCAATATATTTGTGGACGAGAGTTATCATGTCTAAGTCTGCAGGTTTGGGAATTGCAGTGCCCCTGAGCTCCATTCTTCAACTCGCTTTCTTGGGAGCTGGCCGCAAAAGCGCAGGATTGCTTCAGGCCGTATTCTGGTTCCCGGAGGCAGGCTGAGCCTGTGGTTAATTCTTCTTCCTGATGGGAAAAATAGAGTGACCTGTGCCTGTCCCAACACCTAGAGCTAGTCTCTCATTGGTTCCCCCTCTTCCCGTTCATCCTCAGGACAAATTGCAACCTGTACGGAACAGGAGGATAAAGGTGCTGATTCTCCAAGGAGGGAGATTTCTAGTAAAGCGGCTCGAATGGCGAACCGGAGCACAAGGAGATGAGAAATGAGGTTTGTTTTAGAAACCTTTCCCGATCACACGGTGTACCATCTTCGGGGTTTCTCATGCATGTTTTCAAAGTAGGACGATGCCCCTGAACCTGGAGATTTGGGAACCATGGGATGGATACCACGCCGTATTACTTTAAAGGGTCTGCGTTTGCTCACCCAACCTCACCAAACCTCTCAGCCCCAAGAGTGTCCACCCTTATGTCTCAATCAGCTGTGGGTCTAGATATGGTCAATCCAGGTGTCATCACAGCCCCTGAACGAATTTTGTAAGAATTTCTCTCTCTTTCACTGTCTTTGTTTCACGGGTTTTGAAACGTAATTGATTTTTATAATGGGGTTTAGCTGCTTTTCACTGCTGTGTTTATGCCGCTTTATACCCACTTGACTCACTTACAGAGAGATATCAATACATAGGTTTTAAGATTCTTACTAGTCAGATATATTCTTGGGCGGTGAATAGGGGGTGTTGACTCCAGTTCACTGAGCAAGGAGTAGGTCTTTTGTATTACATATTGGGTTTCTGGAACGGTATCTGAGCTAATTTGAAACCCTTGTTTTATGCATCACCCCACCTCACCTTTCCTGTTAAGCAGCCATAGTGTGTTTTCTAAACGTGTGACTCTGTTCTGTTTTGTAATTCAGTTCAAGGGTAGCGGTTTTTACATTCCCTCTATAAGTGATATCTTATGATAAGTGTCTTTTTCTGTGTGACTTATTTCACTTAGAATCGTCATACCTAAATCCACTCATCATGCTGCTACTAGCCTTATGACATTGATTTCATGGCTGAGTGATATTCCATTGTACATAAGGACCGCAACTTCTTTATCCATTCTTCTCTTTCCTGGGATATTTAAGGTGTAACGAAGTGGAGGTTCTTGTCAACAGAGTAGCCCAAAACTTTGGGGTGCCTGTGTCTTGCTGAGTTTTAGTTTTCCGAATTTATACGCCCATGAGTGGAAGTGCCCTATGCTCTCTAAGCTGAGTTTTTTAGATGTCTCAGGACACACCGTACACTTCTCCAGAGTGGCTGTTGGCAATTTACATCCCGCCCATCAGCGTAGCAAGGCTCCCATTTCTCCATGGCCTGTCCTGCATTTCTGGTTTTGACACTTTATTCAGCATGGCCCTTTTGACCGATGGGAAGCGAGACTTCTTTGTAGCGCTGATTTGCCTTTCCAGGTTGCTTGGTTGGCCAAAAAGGGCGTATGCGTTTTTTCCTGAATATATTCAGGAAAAAACGCATACGCCCTTTTTGGCCAAGGGCATCATTGTCGAGGTTTTGCCGCTTTTCCTGTGCTTTAAAGGCGATTCAAATCTACCTCCTGAAATCTGTTTCCTGCAATTCTGCCTTGCTTTCAAATCCTCTTCGTTGCCTTCCCTCAATATATTTCTGGGCGAGAGTTATCATTTCTAAGTCTGCAGGTTTGTGAATTGCAGTGCCCCTGAGCTCCATTCTTCAACTCGCTTTCTTGGGAGCTGGCCGCAAAAGCGCAGGATTGCTTCAGGCCGTATTCTGGTTCCCGGAGGCAGGCTGAGCCTGTGGTTAATTCTTCTTCCTGATGGGAAAAATAGAGTGACCTGTGCCTGTCCCAACACCTAGAGCTAGTCTCTCATTGGTTCCCCCTCTTCCCGTTCATCTTCAGGACAAATTGCAACCTGTACGGAACAGGAGGATAAAGGTGCTGATTCTCCAAGGAGGGAGATTTCTAGTAAAGCGGCTCGAATGGCGAACCGGAGCACAAGGAGATGAGAAATGAGGTGCGTTTTAGAAACCTTTCCCGATCACACGGTGTACCATCTTCGGGGTTTCTCATGCATGTTTTCAAAGTAGGACGATGCCCCTGAACCTGGAGATTTGGGACCCATGGGATGGGTACCACACCGTATTACTTTAAAGGGTCTGCGTTTGCTCACCCAACCTCACCAAACCTCTCAGCCCCACGAGTGTCCACCCTTATGTCTCAATCAGCTGTGGGTCTAGATATGGTCAATCCAGGTGGCATCACAGCCCCTGAACGAATTTTGTAAGAATTTCTCTCTCTTTCACTGTCTTTGTTTCACGGGTTTTTTAAAGTAATTGATTTTTATTATGGGGTTTAGCTGCTTTTCACTGCTGTGTTTATGCCGCTTTATACCCACTTGACTCACTTACAGAGAGATATCAATACATAGGTTTTAAGATTCTTACTAGTCAGATATATTCTTGGGCGGTGAATAGGGGGTGTTGAGTCCAGTTCACTGAGCAAGGAGTAGGTCTTGTCTATTACATATTGGGTTTCTGGAACGGTATCTGAGCTAATTTGAAACCCTTGTTTTATGCATCACCCCACCTCACCTTTCCCGTTAAGCAGCCATAGTGTGTTTTCTAAACGTGTGACTCTGTTCTGTTTTGTAATTCAGTTCAAGGGTAGCGGTTTTTACATTCCCTCTATAAGTGATATCTTATGATAAGTGTCTTTTTCTGTGTGACTTATTTCACTTAGAATCGTCATACCTAAATCCACTCATCATGCTGCTACCAGCCTTATGACATTGATTTCATGGCTGAGTGATATTCCATTGTACATAAGGACCGCAACTTCTTTATCCATTCTTCTCTTTCCTGGGATATTTAAGGTGTAGCGAAGTGGAGGTTCTTGTCAACAGAGTAGCCCAAAACTTTGGGGTGCCTGTGTCATGCTGATTTTTAGTTTTCCCAATTTATACGCCCATGAGTGGAAGTGCGCTATGCTCTCTAAGCTGAGTTTTTTAGATGTTTCAGGACACACTGTACACTTCTCCAGAGTGGCTGTTGGCAATTTACATCCCGCCCATCAGCGTAGCAAGGCTCCCATTTCTCCATGGCCTGTCCTGCATTTCTGGTTTTGACACTTTATTCAGCATGGCCCTTTTGACCGATGGGAAGCGAGACTTCTTTGTAGCGCTGATTTGCCTTTCCAGGTTGCTTGGTTGGCCAAAAAGGGCGTATGCGTTTTTTCCTGAATATATTCAGGAAAAAACGCATACGCCCTTTTTGGCCAAGGGCATCATTGTCGAGGTTTTGCCGCTTTTCCTGTGCTTTAAAGGCGATTCGAATCTACCTCCTGAAATCTGTTTCCTGCAATTCTGCCTTGCTTTCAAATCCTCTTCGTTGCCTTCCCTCAATATATTTGTGGACGAGAGTTATCATTTCTAAGACTGCAGGTTTGTGAATTGCAGTGCCCCTGAGCTCCATTCTTCAACTCGCTTTCTTGGGAGCTGGCCGCAAAAGCGCAGGATTGCTTCAGGCCGTATTCTGGTTCCTGGCGGCAGGCTGAGCCTGTGGTTAATTCTTCTTCCTGATGGGAAAATAGAATGACCTGTGCCTGCCCCAACACCTAGAGCTAGTCTCTCATTGGTTCCCCCTCTTCCCGTTCATCCTCAGGACAATTTGCAACCTGTACGGAACAGGAGGATAAAGGTGCTGATTCTCCAAGGAGGGAGATTGCTAGTAAAGCGGCTGGAATGGCGAACCGGAGCACAAGGAGATGAGAAATGAGGTGCGTTTTAGAAACCTTTCCCGATCACACGGTGTACCATCTTCGGGGTTTCTCATGCATGTTTTCAATGTAGGACGATGCCCTTGAACCTGGAGATTTGGGACCCATGGGATGGGTACCACGCCGTATTACTTTAAAGGGTCTGCGTTTTCTCACCCAACCTCACCAAACCTCTCAGCCCCAAGAGTGTCCACCCTTATGTCTCAATCAGCTGTGGGTCTAGATATGGTCAATCCAGGTGGCATCACAGCCCCTGAACGAATTTTGTAAGAATTTCTCTCTCTTTCACTGTCTTTGTTTCACGGGTTTTGAAACGTAATTGATTTTTATAATGGGGTTTAGCTGCTTTTCACTGCTGTGTTTATGCCGCTTTACACCCATTTGACTCACTTACAGAGAGATATCAATACATAGGTTTTAAGATTCTTACTAGTCAGATATATTCTTGGGCGGTGAATAGGGGGTGTTGAGTCCAGTTCACTGAGCAAGGAGTAGGTCTTGTCTATTACATATTGGGTTTCTGGAACGGTATCTGAGCTAATTTGAAACCCGTGTTTTATGCATCACCCCACCTCACCTTTCCCGTTAAGCAGCCATAGTGTGTTTTCTAAACGTGTGACTCTGTTCTGTTTTGTAATTCAGTTCAAGGGTAGCGGTTTTTACATTCCCTCTATAAGTTATATCTTATGATAAATGTCTTTTTCTGTGTGACTTATTTCACTTAGAATCGTCATACCTAAATCCACTCATCATGCTGCTACTAGCCTTATGACATTGATTTCATGGCTGAGTGATATTCCATTGTACATAAGGACCGCAACTTCTTTATCCATTCTTCTCTTTCCTGGGATATTTAAGGTGTAGCGAAGTGGAGGTTCTTGTCAACAGAGTAGCCCAAAACTTTGAGGTGCCTGTGTCATGCTGATTTTTAGTTTTCCCACTTTATACTCCCATGAGTGGAATTGCGCTATGCTCTCTAAGCTGAGTTTTTTAGATGTTTCAGGACACACTGTACACTTCTCCAGAGTGGCTGTTGGCAATTTACATCCCGCCCATCAGCGTAGCAAGGCTCCCATTTCTCCATGGCCTGTCCTGCATTTCTGGTTTTGACACTTTATTCAGCATGGCCCTTTTGACCGATGGGAAGCGAGACTTCTTTGTAGCGCTGATTTGCCTTTCCAGGTTGCTTGGTTGGCCAAAAAGGGCGTATGCGTTTTTTCCTGAATATATTCAGGAAAAAACGCATACGCCCTTTTTGGCCAAGGGCATCATTGTCGAGGTTTTGCCGCTTTTCCTGTGCTTTAAAGGCGATTCGAATCTACCTCCTGAAATCTGTTTCCTGCAATTCTGCCTTGCTTTCAAATCCTCTTCGTTGCCTTCCCTCAATATATTTGTGGACGAGAGTTATCATTTCTAAGACTGCAGGTTTGTGAATTGCAGTGCCCCTGAGCTCCATTCTTCAACTCGCTTTCTTGGGAGCTGGCCGCAAAAGCGCAGGATTGCTTCAGGCCGTATTCTGGTTCCTGGCGGCAGGCTGAGCCTGTGGTTAATTCTTCTTCCTGATGGGAAAATAGAGTGACCTGTGCCTGTCCCAACACCTAGAGCTAGTCTCTCATTGGTTCCCCCTCTTCCCGTGCATCCTCAGGACAAATTGCAACCTGTAAAGAACAGGAGGATAAAGGTGCTGATTCTCCAAGGAGGGAGATTGCTAGTAAAGCGGCTGGAATGGCGAACCGGAGCACAAGGAGATGAGAAATGAGGTGCGTTTTAGAAACCTTTCCCGATCACACGGTGTACCATCTTCGGGGTTTCTCATGCATGTTTTCAATATAGGACGATGCCCTTGAACCTGGAGATTTGGGACCCATGGGATGGGTACCACGCCGTATTACTTTAAAGGGTCTGCGTTAGCTCACCCAACCTCACCAAACCTCTCAGCCCCAAGAGTGTCCACCCTTATGTCTCAATCAGCTGTGGGTCTAGATATGGTCAATCCAGGTGGCATCACAGCTCCTGAACGAATTTTGTAAGAATTTCTCTCTCTTTCACTGTCTTTGTTTCACGGGTTTTGAAACGTAATTGATTTTTATAATGGGGTTTAGCTGCTTTTCACTGCTGTGTTTATGCCGCTTTACACCCATTTGACTCACTTACAGAGAGATATCAATACATAGGTTTTAAGATTCTTACTAGTCAGATATATTCTTGGGCGGTGAATAGGGGGTGTTGAGTCCAGTTCACTGAGCAAGGAGTAGGTCTTGTCTATTACATATTGGGTTTCTGGAACGGTATCTGAGCTAATTTGAAACCCGTGTTTTATGCATCACCCCACCTCACCTTTCCCGTTAAGCAGCCATAGTGTGTTTTCTAAACGTGTGACTCTGTTCTGTTTTGTAATTCAGTTCAAGGGTAGCGGTTTTTACATTCCCTCTATGAGTGATATCTCATGATAAGTGTCTTTTTCTGTGTGACTTATTTCACTTAGAATCGTCATACCTAAATCCACTCATCATGCTGCTACTAGCCTTATGACATTGATTTCATGGCTGAGTGATATTCCATTGTACATAAGGACCACAACTTCTTTATCCATTCTTCTCTTTCCTGGGATATTTAAGGTGTAGCGAAGTGGAGGTTCTTGTCAACAGAGTAGCCCAAAACTTTGGGGTGCCTGTGTCATGCTGATTTTTAGTTTTCCCAATTTATACGCCCATGAGTGGAAGTGCGCTATGCTCTCTAAGCTGAGTTTTTTAGATGTTTCAGGACACACCGTACACTTCTCCAGAGTGGCTGTTGGCAATTTACATCCCACCCATCAGCGTAGCAAGGCTCCCATTTCTCCATGGCCTGTCCTGCATTTCTGGTTTTGACACTTTATTCAGCATGGCCCTTTTGACCGATGGGAAGCGAGACTTCTTTGTAGCGCTGATTTGCCTTTCCAGGTTGCTTGGTTGGCCAAAAAGGGCGTATGCGTTTTTTCCTGAATATATTCAGGAAAAAACGCATACGCCCTTTTTGGCCAAGGGCATCATTGTCGAGGTTTTGCCGCTTTTCCTGTGCTTTAAAGGCGATTCGAATCTACCTCCTGAAATCTGTTTCCTGCAATTCTGCCTTGCTTTCAAATCCTCTTCGTTGCCTTCCCTCCATATATTTGTGGACGAGAGTTATCATTTCTAAGACTGCAGGTTTGTGAATTGCAGTGCCCCTGAGCTCCATTCTTCAACTCGCTTTCTTGGGAGCTGGCCGCAAAAGCGCAGGATTGCTTCAGGCCGTATTCTGGTTCCTGGCGGCAGGCTGAGCCTGTGGTTAATTCTTCTTCCTGATGGGAAAATAGAGTGACCTGTGCCTGTCCCAACACCTAGAGCTAGTCTCTCATTGGTTCCCCCTCTTCCCGTTCATCCTCAGGACAATTAGCAACCTGTACGGAACAGGAGGATAAAGGTGCTGATTCTCCAAGGAGGGAGATTGCTAGTAAAGCGGCTGGAATGGCGAACCGGAGCACAAGGAGATGAGAAATGAGGTGCGTTTTAGAAACCTTTCCCGATCACACGGTGTACCATCTTCGGGGTTTCTCATGCATGTTTTCAATATAGGACGATGCCCTTGAACCTGGAGATTTGGGACCCATGGGATGGGTACCACGCCGTATTACTTTAAAGGGTCTGCGTTTTCTCACCCAACCTCACCAAACCTCTCAGCCCCAAGAGTGTCCACCCTTATGTCTCAATCAGCTGTGGGTCTAGATATGGTCAATCCAGGTGGAATCACAGCTCCTGAACGAATTTTGTAAGAATTTCTCTCTCTTTCACTGTCTTTGTTTCACGGGCTTTGAAACGTAATTGATTTTTATAATGGGGTTTAGCTGCTTTTCACTGCTGTGTTTATGCCGCTTTACACCCACTTGACTCACTTACAGAGAGATATCAATACATAGGTTTTAAGATTCTTACTAGTCAGATATATTCTTGGGCGGTGAATAGGGGGTGTTGAGTCCAGTTCACTGAGCAAGGAGTAGGTCTTGTCTATTACATATTGGGTTTCTGGAACGGTATCTGAGCTAATTTGAAACCCGTGTTTTATGCATCACCCCACCTCACCTTTCCCGTTAAGCAGCCATAGTGTGTTTTCTAAACGTGTGACTCTGTTCTGTTTTGTAATTCAGTTCAAGGGTAGCGGTTTTTACATTCCCTCTATGAGTGATATCTTATGATAAGTGTCTTTTTCTGTGTGACTTATTTCACTTAGAATCGTCATACCTAAATCCACTCATCATGCTGCTACTAGCCTTATGACATTGATTTCATGGCTGAGTGATATTCCATTGTACATAAGGACCACAACTTCTTTATCCATTCTTCTCTTTCCTGGGATATTTAAGGTGTAGCGAAGTGGAGGTTCTTGTCAACAGAGTAGCCCAAAACTTTGGGGTGCCTGTGTCATGCTGATTTTTAGTTTTCCCAATTTATACGCCCATGAGTGGAAGTGCGCTATGCTCTCTAAGCTGAGTTTTTTAGATGTTTCAGGACACACTGTACACTTCTCCAGAGTGGCTGTTGGCAATTTACATCCCACCCATCAGCGTAGCAAGGCTCCCATTTCTCCATGGCCTGTCCTGCATTTCTGGTTTTGACACTTTATTCAGCATGGCCCTTTTGACCGATGGGAAGCGAGACTTCTTTGTAGCGCTGATTTGCCTTTCCAGGTTGCTTGGTTGGCCAAAAAGGGCGTATGCGTTTTTTCCTGAATATATTCAGGAAAAAACGCATACGCCCTGTTTGGCCAAGGGCATCATTGTCGAGGTTTTGCCGCTTTTCCTGTGCTTTAAAGGCGATTCGAATCTACCTCCTGAAATCTGTTTCCTGCAATTCTGCCTTGCTTTCAAATCCTCTTCGTTGCCTTCCCTCAATATATTTGTGGACGAGAGTTATCATTTCTAAGACTGCAGGTTTGTGAATTGCAGTGCCCCTGAGCTCCATTCTTCAACTCGCTTTCTTGGGAGCTGGCCGCAAAAGCGCAGGATTGCTTCAGGCCGTATTCTGCTTCCTGGCGGCAGGCTGAGCCTGTGGTTAATTCTTCTTCCTGATGGGAAAATAGAATGACCTGTGCCTGCCCCAACACCTAGAGCTAGTCTCTCATTGGTTCCCCCTCTTCCCGTTCATCCTCAGGACAATTTGCAACCTGTACGGAACAGGAGGATAAAGGTGCTGATTCTCCAAGGAGGGAGATTGCTAGTAAAGCGGCTGGAATGGCGAACCGGAGCACAAGGAGATGAGAAATGAGGTGCGTTTTAGAAACCTTTCCCGATCACACGGTGTACCATCTTCGGGGTTTCTCATGCATGTTTTCAATGTAGGACGATGCCCTTGAACCTGGAGATTTGGGACCCATGGGATGGGTACCACGCCGTATTACTTTAAAGGGTCTGCGTTTTCTCACCCAACCTCACCAAACCTCTCAGCCCCAAGAGTGTCCACCCTTATGTCTCAATCAGCTGTGGGTCTAGATATGGTCAATCCAGGTGGCATCACAGCCCCTGAACGAATTTTGTAAGAATTTCTCTCTCTTTCACTGTCTTTGTTTCACGGGTTTTGAAACGTAATTGATTTTTATAATGGGGTTTAGCTGCTTTTCACTGCTGTGTTTATGCCGCTTTATACCCACTTGACTCACTTACAGAGAGATATCAATACATAGGTTTGAAGATACTTACTAGTCAGATATATTCTTGGGCGGTGAATAGGGGGCGTTGAGTCCAGTTCACTGAGCAAGGAGTAGGTCTTGTCTATTACATATTGGGTTTCTGGAACGGTATCTGAGCTAATTTGAAACCCTTGTTTTATGCATCACCCCACCTCACCTTTCCCGTTAAGCAGCCATAGTGTGTTTTCTAAACGTGTGACTCTGTTCTGTTTTGTAATTCAGTTCAAGGGTAGCGGTTTTTACATTCCCTCTATAAGTGATATCTCATGATAAGTGTCTTTTTCTGTGTGACTTATTTCACTTAGAATCGTCATACCTAAATCCACTCATCATGCTGCTACTAGCCTTATGACATTGATTTCATGGCTGAGTGATATGCCATTGTACATAAGGACCGCAACTTCTTTATCCATTCTTCTCTTTCCTGGGATATTTAAGGTGTAACGAAGTGGAGGTTCTTGTCAACAGAGTAGCCCAAAACTTTGGGGTGCCTGTGTCTTGCTGAGTTTTAGTTTTCCCAATTTATACGCCCATGAGTGGAAGTGCCCTCTGCTCTCTAAGCTGAGTTTTTTAGATGTTTCAGGACACACCGTACACTTCTCCAGAGTGGCTGTTGGCAATTTACATCCCGCCCATCAGCGTAGCAAGGCTCCCATTTCTCCATGGCCTGTCCTGCATTTCTGGTTTTGACACTTTATTCAGCATGGCCCTTTTGACCAATGGGAAGCGAGACTTCTTTGTAGCGCTGATTTGCCTTTCCAGGTTGCTTGGTTGGCCAAAAAGGGCGTATGCGTTTTTTCCTGAATATATTCAGGAAAAAACGCATACGCCCTTTTTGGCCAAGGGCATCATTGTCGAGGTTTTGCCGCTTTTCCTGTGCTTTAAAGGCGATTCGAATCTACCTCCTGAAATCTGTTTCCTGCAATTCTGCCTTGCGTTCAAATCCTCTTCGTTGCCTTCCCTCAATATATTTGTGGACGAGAGTTATCATTTCTAAGTCTGCAGGTTTGTGAATTGCAGTGCCCCTGAGCTCCATTCTTCAACTCGCTTTCTTGGGAGCTGGCCGCAAAAGCGCAGGATTGCTTCAGGCCCAATTCTGGCTCCGGGCGGCAGGCTGAGCCTGTGGTTAATTCTTCTTCCTGATGGGAAAATAGAGTGACCTGTGCCTGTCCCAACACCTAGAGCTAGTCTCTCATTGTTTCCCCCTTTCCTGTGCATCCTCAGGACAAATTGCAACCTGTAAAGAACAGGAGGATAAAGGTGCTGATTCTCCAAGGAGGGAGATTGCTAGTAAAGCGGCTGGAATGGCGAACCGGAGCACAAGGAGATGAGAAATGAGGTGCGTTTTAGAAACCTTTCCCGATCACACGGTGTACCATCTTCGGGGTTTCTAATGCATGTTTTCAAAGTAGGACGATGCCCCTGAACCTGGAGATTTGGGACCCATGGGATGGGTACCACGCCGTATTACTTTAAAGGGTCTGCCTTTGCTCACCCAACCTCACCAAACCTCTCAGCCCCAAGAGTGTCCACCCTTATGTCTCAATCAGCTGTGGGTCTAGATATGGTCAATCCAGGTGGCATCACAGCCCCTGAACGAATTTTGTAAGAATTTCTCTCTCTTTCACTGTCTTTGTTTCACGGGTTTTGAAACGTAATTGATTTTTATAATGGGGTTTAGCTGCTTTTCACTGCTGTGTTTATGCCGCTTTATACCCACTTGACTCACTTACAGAGAGATATCAATACATAGGTTTGAAGATACTTACTAGTCAGATATATTCTTGGGCGGTGAATAGGGGGCGTTGAGTCCAGTTCACTGAGCAAGGAGTAGGTCTTGTCTATTACATATTGGGTTTATGGAACGGTATCTGAGCTAATTTGAAACCCTTGTTTTATGCATCACCCCACCTCACCTTTCCCGTTAAGCAGCCATAGTGTGTTTTCTAAACGTGTGACTCTGTTCTGTTTTGTAATTCAGTTCAAGGGTAGCGGTTTTTACATTCCCTCTATAAGTGATATCTCATGATAAGTGTCTTTTTCTGTGTGACTTATTTCACTTAGAATCGTCATACCTAAATCCACTCATCATGCTGCTACTAGCCTTATGACATTGATTTCATGGCTGAGTGATATGCCATTGTACATAAGGACCGCAACTTCTTTATCCATTCTTCTCTTTCCTGGGATATTTAAGGTGTAACGAAGTGGAGGTTCTTGTCAACAGAGTAGCCCAAAACTTTGGGGTGCCTGTGTCTTGCTGAGTTTTAGTTTTCCCAATTTATACGCCCATGAGTGGAAGTGCCCTCTGCTCTCTAAGCTGAGTTTTTTAGATGTTTCAGGACACACCGTACACTTCTCCAGAGTGGCTGTTGGCAATTTACATCCCGCCCATCAGCGTAGCAAGGCTCCCATTTCTCCATGGCCTGTCCTGCATTTCTGGTTTTGACACTTTATTCAGCATGGCCCTTTTGACCAATGGGAAGCGAGACTTCTTTGTAGCGCTGATTTGCCTTTCCAGGTTGCTTGGTTGGCCAAAAAGGGCGTATGCGTTTTTTCCTGAATATATTCAGGAAAAAACGCATACGCCCTTTTTGGCCAAGGGCATCATTGTCGAGGTTTTGCCGCTTTTCCTGTGCTTTAAAGGCGATTCGAATCTACCTCCTGAAATCTGTTTCCTGCAATTCTGCCTTGCGTTCAAATCCTCTTCGTTGCCTTCCCTCAATATATTTGTGGACGAGAGTTATCATTTCTAAGTCTGCAGGTTTGTGAATTGCAGTGCCCCTGAGCTCCATTCTTCAACTCGCTTTCTTGGGAGCTGGCCGCAAAAGCGCAGGATTGCTTCAGGCCCAATTCTGGCTCCGGGCGGCAGGCTGAGCCTGTGGTTAATTCTTCTTCCTGATGGGAAAATAGAGTGACCTGTGCCTGTCCCAACACCTAGAGCTAGTCTCTCATTGTTTCCCCCTTTCCTGTGCATCCTCAGGACAAATTGCAACATGTAAAGAACAGGAGGATAAAGGTGCTGATTCTCCAAGGAGGGAGATTGCTAGTAAAGCGGCTGGAATGGCGAACCGGAGCACAAGGAGATGAGAAATGAGGTGCGTTTTAGAAACCTTTCCCGATCACACGGTGTACCATCTTCGGGGTTTCTAATGCATGTTTTCAAAGTAGGACGATGCCCCTGAACCTGGAGATTTGGGACCCATGGGATGGGTACCACGCCGTATTACTTTAAAGGGTCTGCCTTTGCTCACCCAACCTCACCAAACCTCTCAGCCCCAAGAGTGTCCACCCTTATGTCTCAATCAGCTGTGGGTCTAGATATGGTCAATCCAGGTGGCATCACAGCCCCTGAACGAATTTTGTAAGAATTTCTCTCTCTTTCACTGTCTTTGTTTCACGGGTTTTGAAACGTAATTGATTTTTATAATGGGGTTTAGCTGCTTTTCACTGCTGTGTTTATGCCGCTTTATACCCACTTGACTCACTTACAGAGAGATATCAATACATAGGTTTTAAGATTCTTACTAGTCAGATATATTCTTGGGCGGTGAATAGGGGGCGTTGAGTTCAGTTCACTGAGCAAGGAGTAGGTCTTGTCTATTACATATTGGGTTTCTGGAACGGTATCTGAGCTAATTTGAAACCCTTGTTTTATGCATCACCCCACCTCACCTTTCCCGTTAAGCAGCCATAGTGTGTTTTCTAAACGTGTGACTCTGTTCTGTTTTGTAATTCAGTTCAAGGGTAGCGGTTTTTACATTCCCTCTATAAGTGATATCTCATGATAAGTGTCTTTTTCTGTGTGACTTATTTCACTTAGAATCGTCATACCTAAATCCACTCATCATGCTGCTACTAGCCTTATGACATTGATTTCATGGCTGAGTGATATGCCATTGTACATAAGGACCGCAACTTCTTTATCCATTCTTCTCTTTCCTGGGATATTTAAGGTGTAACGAAGTGGAGGTTCTTGTCAACAGAGTAGCCCAAAACTTTGGGGTGCCTGTGTCTTGCTGAGTTTTAGTTTTCCCAATTTATACGCCCATGAGTGGAAGTGCCCTCTGCTCTCTAAGCTGAGTTTTTTAGACGTTTCAGGACACACCGTACACTTCTCCAGAGTGGCTGTTGGCAATTTACATCCCGCCCATCAGCGTAGCAAGGCTCCCATTTCTCCATGGCCTGTCCTGCATTTCTGGTTTTGACACTTTATTCAGCATGGCCCTTTTGACCAATGGGAAGCGAGACTTCTTTGTAGCGCTGATTTGCCTTTCCAGGTTGCTTGGTTGGCCAAAAAGGGCGTATGCGTTTTTTCCTGAATATATTCAGGAAAAAACGCATACGCCCTTTTTGGCCAAGGGCATCATTGTCGAGGTTTTGCCGCTTTTCCTGTGCTTTAAAGGCGATTCGAATCTACCTCCTGAAATCTGTTTCCTGCAATTCTGCCTTGCGTTCAAATCCTCTTCGTTGCCTTCCCTCAATATATTTGTGGACGAGAGTTATCATTTCTAAGTCTGCAGGTTTGTGAATTGCAGTGCCCCTGAGCTCCATTCTTCAACTCGCTTTCTTGGGAGCTGGCCGCAAAAGCGCAGGATTGCTTCAGGCCCAATTCTGGCTCCGGGCGGCAGGCTGAGCCTGTGGTTAATTCTTCTTCCTGATGGGAAAATAGAGTGACCTGTGCCTGTCCCAACACCTAGAGCTAGTCTCTCATTGTTTCCCCCTTTCCTGTGCATCCTCAGGACAAATTGCAACCTGTAAAGAACAGGAGGATAAAGGTGCTGATTCTCCAAGGAGGGAGATTGCTAGTAAAGCGGCTGGAATGGCGAACCGGAGCACAAGGAGATGAGAAATGAGGTGCGTTTTAGAAACCTTTCCCGATCACACGGTGTACCATCTTCGGGGTTTCTCATGCATGTTTTCAAAGTAGGACGATGCCCCTGAACCTGGAGATTTGGGACCCATGGGATGGGTACCACGCCGTATTACTTTAAAGGGTCTGCCTTTGCTCACCCAACCTCACCAAACCTCTCAGCCCCAAGAGTGTCCACCCTTATGTCTCAATCAGCTGTGGGTCTAGATATGGTCAATCCAGGTGGCATCACAGCCCCTGAACGAATTTTGTAAGAATTTCTCTCTCTTTCACTGTCTTTGCTTCACGGGTTTTGAAACGTAATTGATTTTTATAATGGGGTTTAGCTGCTTTTCACTGCTGTGTTTATGCCGCTTTATACCCACTTGACTCACTTACAGAGAGATATCAATACATAGGTTTTAAGATTCTTACTAGTCAGATATATTCTTGGGCGGTGAATAGGGGGCGTTGAGTCCAGTTCACTGAGCAAGGAGTAGGTCTTGTCTATTACATATTGGGTTTATGGAACGGTATCTGAGCTAATTTGAAACCCTTGTTTTATGCATCACCCCACCTCACCTTTCCCGTTAAGCAGCCATAGTGTGTTTTCTAAACGTGTGACTCTGTTCTGTTTTGTAATTCAGTTCAAGGGTAGCGGTTTTTACATTCCCTCTATAAGTGATATCTCATGATAAGTGTCTTTTTCTGTGTGACTTATTTCACTTAGAATCGTCATACCTAAATCCACTCATCATGCTGCTACTAGCCTTATGACATTGATTTCATGGCTGAGTGATATGCCATTGTACATAAGGACCGCAACTTCTTTATCCATTCTTCTCTTTCCTGGGATATTTAAGGTGTAACGAAGTGGAGGTTCTTGTCAACAGAGTAGCCCAAAACTTTGGGGTTCCTGTGTCTTGCTGAGTTTTAGTTTTCCCAATTTATACGCCCATGAGTGGAAGTGCCCTCTGCTCTCTAAGCTGAGTTTTTTAGATGTTTCAGGACACACCGTACACTTCTCCAGAGTGGCTGTTGGCAATTTACATCCCGCCCATCAGCGTAGCAAGGCTCCCATTTCTCCATGGCCTGTCCTGCATTTCTGGTTTTGACACTTTATTCAGCATGGCCCTTTTGACCAATGGGAAGCGAGACTTCTTTGTAGCGCTGATTTGCCTTTCCAGGTTGCTTGGTTGGCCAAAAAGGGCGTATGCGTTTTTTCCTGAATATATTCAGGAAAAAACGCATACGCCCTTTTTGGCCAAGGGCATCATTGTCGAGGTTTTGCCGCTTTTCCTGTGCTTTAAAGGCGATTCGAATCTACCTCCTGAAATCTGTTTCCTGCAATTCTGCCTTGCTTTCAAATCCTCTTCGTTGCCTTCCCTCAATATATTTCTGGGCGAGAGTTATCATTTCTAAGTCTGCAGGTTTGTGAATTGCAGTGCCCCTGAGCTCCATTCTTCAACTCGCTTTCTTGGGAGCTGGCTGCAAAAGCGCAGGATTGCTTCAGGCCGTATTCTGGTTCCTGGCGGCAGGCTGAGCCTGTGGTTAATTCTTCTTCCTGATGGGAAAATAGAGTGACCTGTGCCTGTCCCAACACCTAGAGCTAGTCTCTCATTGGTTCCCCCTCTTCCCGTTCATCCTCAGGACAAATTGCAACCTGTACGGAACAGGAGGATAAAGGTGCTGATTCTCCAAGGAGGGAGATTGCTAGGAAAGCGGCTGGAATGGCGAACCGGAGCACAAGGAGATGAGAAATGAGGTGCGTTTTAGAAACCTTTCCCGATCACACGGTGTACCATCTTCGGGGTTTCTCATGCATGTTTTCAATGTAGGACGATGCCCTTGAACCTGGAGATTTGGGACCCATGGGATGGGTACCACGCCGTATTACTTTAAAGGGTCTGCGTTTGCTCACCCAACCTCACCAAACCTCTCAGCCCCAAGAGTGTCCACCCTTATGTCTCAATCAGCTGTGGGTCTAGATATGGTCAATCCAGGTGGCATCACAGCCCCTGAACGAATTTTGTAAGAATTTCTCTCTCTTTCACTGTCTTTGTTTCACCGGTTTTGAAAAGTAATTGATTTTTATAATGGGGTTTAGCTGCTTTTCACTGCTGTGTTTATGCCGCTTTACACCCACTTGACTCACTTACAGAGAGATATCAATACATAGGTTTTAAGATTCTTACTAGTCAGATATATTCTTGGGCGGTGAATAGGGGGTGTTGACTCCAGTTCACTGAGCAAGGAATAGGTCTTGTCTCTTACATATTGGGTTTTTGGAACGGTATCTGAGCTAATTTGAAACCCTTGTTTTATGCATCACCCCACCTCACCTTTCCCGTTAAGCAGCCATAGTGTGTTTTCTAAACGTGTGACTCTGTTCTGTTTTGTAATTCAGTTCAAGGGTAGCGGTTTTTACATTCCCTCTATAAGTGATATCTCATAATAAGTGTCTTTTTCTGTGTGACTTATTTCACTTAGAATCGTCATACCTAAATCGACTCATCATGCTGCTACTAGCCTTATGACATTCATTTCATGGCTGAGTGATATGCCATTGTACACAAGGACCGCAACTGCTTTATCCATTCTTCTCTTTCCTGGGATATTTAAGGTGTAACGAAGTGGAGGTTCTTGTCAACAGAGTAGCCCAAAACTTTGGGGTGCCTGTGTCTTGCTGAGTTTTAGTTTTCCGAATTTATACGCCCATGAGTGGAAGTGCCCTCTGCTCTCTAAGCTGAGTTTTTTAGATGTTTCAGGACACACCGTACACTTCTCCAGAGTGGCTGTTGGCAATTTACATCCCGCCTATCAGCGTAGCAAGGCTCCCATTTCTCCATGGCCTGTCCTGCATTTCTGGTTTTGACACTTTATTCAGCATGGCCCTTTTGACCGATGGGAAGCGAGACTTCTTTGTAGCGCTGATTTGCCTTTCCAGGTTGCTTGGTTGGCCAAAAAGGGCGTATGCGTTTTTTCCTGAATATATTCAGGAAAAAACGCATACGCCCTTTTTGGCCAAGGGCATCATTGTCGAGGTTTTGCCGCTTTTCCTGTGCTTTAAAGGCGATTCGAATCTACCTCCTGAAATCTGTTTCCTGCAATTCTGCCTTGCTTTCAAATCCTCTTCGTTGCCTTCCCTCAATATATTTGTGGACGAGAGTTATCATGTCTAAGTCTGCAGGTTTGGGAATTGCAGTGCCCCTGAGCTCCATTCTTCAACTCGCTTTCTTGGGAGCTGGCCGCAAAAGCGCAGGATTGCTTCAGGCCGTATTCTGGTTCCCGGAGGCAGGCTGAGCCTGTGGTTAATTCTTCTTCCTGATGGGAAAAATAGAGTGACCTGTGCCTGTCCCAACACCTAGAGCTAGTCTCTCATTGGTTCCCCCTCTTCCCGTTCATCCTCAGGACAAATTGCAACCTGTACGGAACAGGAGGATAAAGGTGCTGATTCTCCAAGGAGGGAGATTTCTAGTAAAGCGGCTCGAATGGCGAACCGGAGCACAAGGAGATGAGAAATGAGGTTTGTTTTAGAAACCTTTCCCGATCACACGGTGTACCATCTTCGGGGTTTCTCATGCATGTTTTCAAAGTAGGACGATGCCCCTGAACCTGGAGATTTGGGAACCATGGGATGGATACCACGCCGTATTACTTTAAAGGGTCTGCGTTTGCTCACCCAACCTCACCAAACCTCTCAGCCCCAAGAGTGTCCACCCTTATGTCTCAATCAGCTGTGGGTCTAGATATGGTCAATCCAGGTGTCATCACAGCCCCTGAACGAATTTTGTAAGAATTTCTCTCTCTTTCACTGTCTTTGTTTCACCGGTTTTGAAACGTAATTGATTTTTATAATGGGGTTTAGCTGCTTTTCACTGCTGTGTTTATGCCGCTTTATACCCACTTGACTCACTTACAGAGAGATATCAATACATAGGTTTTAAGATTCTTACTAGTCAGATATATTCTTGGGCGGTGAATAGGGGGTGTTGACTCCAGTTCACTGAGCAAGGAATAGGTCTTGTCTCTTACATATTGGGTTTTTGGAACGGTATCTGAGCTAATTTGAAACCCTTGTTTTATGCATCACCCCACCTCACCTTTCCCGTTAAGCAGCCATAGTGTGTTTTCTAAACGTGTGACTCTGTTCTGTTTTGTAATTCAGTTCAAGGGTAGCGGTTTTTACATTCCCTCTATAAGTGATATCTTATGATAAGTGTCTTTTTCTGTGTGACTTATTTCACTTAGAATCGTCATACCTAAATCCACTCATCATGCTGCTACTAGCCTTATGACATTGATTTCATGGCTGAGTGATATTCCATTGTACATAAGGAGCACAACTTCTTTATCCATTCTTCTCTTTCCGGGGATATTTAAGGTGTAACGAAGTGGAGGTTCTTGTCAACAGAGTAGCCCAAAACTTTGGGGTGCCTGTGTCTTGCTGAGTTTTAGTTTTCCCAATTTATATGCCCATGAGTGGAAGTGCCCTATGCTCTCTAAGCTGAGTTTTTTAGATGTCTCAGGACACACCGTACACTTCTCCAGAGTGGCTGTTGGCAATTTACATCCCGCCCATCAGCGTAGCAAGGCTCCCATTTCTCCATGGCCTGTCCTGCATTTCTGGTTTTGACACTTTATTCAGCATGGCCCTTTTGACCGATGGGAAGCGAGACTTCTTTGTAGCGCTGATTTGCCTTTCCAGGTTGCTTGGTTGGCCAAAAAGGGCGTATGCGTTTTTTCCTGAATATATTCAGGAAAAAACGCATACGCCCTTTTTGGCCAAGGGCATCATTGTCGAGGTTTTGCCGCTTTTCCTGTGCTTTAAAGGCGATTCGAATCTACCTCCTGAAATCTGTTTCCTGCAATTCTGCCTTGCTTTCAAATCCTCTTCGTTGCCTTCCCTCAATATATTTGTGGACGAGAGTTATCATGTCTAAGTCTGCAGGTTTGGGAATTGCAGTGCCCCTGAGCTCCATTCTTCAACTCGCTTTCTTGGGAGCTGGCCGCAAAAGCGCAGGATTGCTTCAGGCCGTATTCTGGTTCCCGGAGGCAGGCTGAGCCTGTGGTTAATTCTTCTTCCTGATGGGAAAAATAGAGTGACCTGTGCCTGTCCCAACACCTAGAGCTAGTCTCTCATTGGTTCCCCCTCTTCCCGTTCATCCTCAGGACAAATTGCAACCGGAACGGAACAGGAGGATAAAGGTGCTGATTCTCCAAGGAGGGAGATTTCTAGTAAAGCGGCTCGAATGGCGAACCGGAGCACAAGGAGATGAGAAATGAGGTTTGTTTTAGAAACCTTTCCCGATCACACGGTGTACCATCTTCGGGGTTTCTCATGCATGTTTTCAAAGTAGGACGATGCCCCTGAACCTGGAGATTTGGGAACCATGGGATGGATACCACGCCGTATTACTTTAAAGGGTCTGCGTTTGCTCACCCAACCTCACCAAACCTCTCAGCCCCAAGAGTGTCCACCCTTATGTCTCAATCAGCTGTGGGTCTAGATATGGTCAATCCAGGTGGCATCACAGCCCCTGAACGAATTTTGTAAGAATTTCTCTCTCTTTCACTGTTTTTGTTTCACGGGTTTTGAAACGTAATTGATTTTTATAATGGGGTTTAGCTGCTTTTCACTGCTGTGTTTATGCCGCTTTATACCCACTTGACTCACTTACAGAGAGATATCAATACATAGGTTTTAAGATTCTTACTAGTCAGATATATTCTTGGGCGGTGAATAGGGGGTGTTGAGTCCAGTTCACTGAGCAAGGAGTAGGTCTTGTCTATTACATATTGGGTTTCTGGAACGGTATCTGAGCTAATTTGAAACCCTTGTTTTATGCATCACCCCACCTCACCTTTCCTGTTAAGCAGCCATAGTGTGTTTTCTAAACGTGTGACTCTGTTCTGTTTTGTAATTCAGTTCAAGGGTAGCGGTTTTTACATTCCCTCTATAAGTGATATCTTATGATAAGTGTCTTTTTCTGTGTGACTTATTTCACTTAGAATCGTCATACCTAAATCCACTCATCATGCTGCTACTAGCCTTATGACATTGATTTCATGGCTGAGTGATATTCCATTGTACATAAGGACCGCAACTTCTTTATCCATTCTTCTCTTTCCTGGGATATTTAAGGTGTAACGAAGTGGAGGTTCTTGTCAACAGAGTAGCCCAAAACTTTGGGGTGCCTGTGTCTTGCTGAGTTTTAGTTTTCCGAATTTATACGCCCATGAGTGGAAGTGCCCTATGCTCTCTAAGCTGAGTTTTTTAGATGTCTCAGGACACACCGTACACTTCTCCAGAGTGGCTGTTGGCAATTTACATCCCGCCCATCAGCGTAGCAAGGCTCCCATTTCTCCATGGCCTGTCCTGCATTTCTGGTTTTGACACTTTATTCAGCATGGCCCTTTTGACCGATGGGAAGCGAGACTTCTTTGTAGCGCTGATTTGCCTTTCCAGGTTGCTTGGTTGGCCAAAAAGGGCGTATGCGTTTTTTCCTGAATATATTCAGGAAAAAACGCATACGCCCTTTTTGGCCAAGGGCATCATTGTCGAGGTTTTGCCGCTTTTCCTGTGCTTTAAAGGCGATTCAAATCTACCTCCTGAAATCTGTTTCCTGCAATTCTGCCTTGCTTTCAAATCCTCTTCGTTGCCTTCCCTCAATATATTTCTGGGCGAGAGTTATCATTTCTAAGTCTGCAGGTTTGTGAATTGCAGTGCCCCTGAGCTCCATTCTTCAACTCGCTTTCTTGGGAGCTGGCCACAAAGCGCAGGATTGCTTCAGGCCGTATTCTGGTTCCCGGAGGCAGGCTGAGCCTGTGGTTAATTCTTCTTCCTGATGGGAAAAATAGAGTGACCTGTGCCTGTCCCAACACCTAGAGCTAGTCTCTCATTGGTTCCCCCTCTTCCCGTTCATCTTCAGGACATATTGCAACCTGTACGGAACAGGAGGATAAAGGTGCTGATTCTCCAAGGAGGGAGATTTCTAGTAAAGCGGCTCGAATGGCGAACCGGAGCACAAGGAGATGAGAAATGAGGTGCGTTTTAGAAACCTTTCCCGATCACACGGTGTACCATCTTCGGGGTTTCTCATGCATGTTTTCAAAGTAGGACGATGCCCCTGAACCTGGAGATTTGGGACCCATGGGATGGGTACCACACCGTATTACTTTAAAGGGTCTGCGTTTGCTCACCCAACCTCACCAAACCTCTCAGCCCCACGAGTGTCCACCCTTATGTCTCAATCAGCTGTGGGTCTAGATATGGTCAATCCAGGTGGCATCACAGCCCCTGAACGAATTTTGTAAGAATTTCTCTCTCTTTCACTGTCTTTGTTTCACGGGTTTTGAAAAGTAATTGATTTTTATAATGGGGTTTAGCTGCTTTTCACTGCTGTGTTTATGCCGCTTTATACCCACTTGACTCACTTACAGAGAGATATCAATACATAGGTTTTAAGATTCTTACTAGTCAGATATATTCTTGGGCGGTGAATAGGGGGTGTTGAGTCCAGTTCACTGAGCAAGGAATAGGTCTTGTCTCTTACATATTGGGTTTTTGGAACTGTATCTGAGCTAATTTGAAACCCTTGTTTTATGCATCACCCCACCTCACCTTTCCCGTTAAGCAGCCATAGTGTGTTTTCTAAACGTGTGACTCTGTTCTGTTTTGTAATTCAGTTCAAGGGTAGCGGTTTTTACATTCCCTCTATAAGTGATATCTCATGATAAGTGTCTTTTTCTGTGTGACTTATTTCACT